>NC_053419.1:15384250-16088000 GCF_016859285.1 Xiphias gladius
TGTTATCTTTAGTAGTGGTTAATGTCGCCTTGAACTTCTACCCTCAAGCAGAGTTGAGGATCGGGCTACGGAGGTTTGGTGCGCTCACTTCTAACTCAAACATGTATTCTTAAACCTCAACCGACGTAGCCTCAAGGGACGTCACTTGAATTCACGCAGCTCCCTCTGGAAACACAAAAGGCTTATTTACAACTTTTTCTGTGCAGTTCCACTTTAATATAAGAAAACACACTTAGATACTGGTTCTCTTCAACAGCTGCCGTTAAGAATTCTGCCACAATAATGGTCTTTTGCACTTGTGTACAAGCTTGAGTACAGTCTCATTCCAAAATGGGCTTCAAAACACTACCGTCTCACCTGCATGAGCACAACCTCAGATCTGCCAACTGTCAGCGGGCAAGCTGGTGCATGTGGTTCAATGAAATCACCAAAGGCACAAAAGCAGATAAATGGACATGTACCTAATGAAAAGGAGATGGCATACATGTCTGTGATACCACTGACTCTGTACCAGAAATGAGCACCCAGTCCATGCCAAATGCATAGTCACAACAGCTCCAAAATCCAGTCCAAAATTCAATATTTCTACTACAGTAGTGTAGCCTGAATAGAAAGTGAAGATCTGCCTACGTGTTTTTTAATTTATTTGTTGCATCACTTGTTAATTTTAGCAATATAACACGGTTTAAGACAAAAAAAAGTCATGTTAACAAAGGGTTAAGACTGAATTATGTTAATAGCTGACTGTATATCACAGAGCTGTCACTTCACATTTCATCACAGCAGCCGGTCTACATACTGTGAAGGGGTAAAGGGACAATGTCCTTGGAGTCAGCTGACACTATTCCCCTGTCTGCGATGTGTCATGAACTCCCTGTCAACTCACTGTTTCATCCGTGGATATGTGAGTGTCCATTACTTAATACAGTCAAGACAGCTGTGTTCCTTGGAATCTGCATTGCCACCCTTTTTGAGCCAAAAGGGTACAGATTTGGAGCAGAAGTGCTGGAGCAATTTTTCAAGTTGAGGGCTAGCTGATGGCATACTTGCAGATGTCGTGGCAACACTAAACCATGTGAAGTGTGCACAAAGGTATGCCATTATTGTCTTATTTACTCAGGTTTACTTTCCAACTAATAGCGTCCAAGAAAACATATTACATTTGCCTTTGTGCGTTTTAGTTGGGCTGCCAAGGTAACCACATCCAAGTAACATTGGTGTGTGCTTTATGCAGGTGCCGATTAAGTCATTTGGGGGTAGATAATTGCACACTACTCAAATATTTCCATTTTCTGTTATGTGTACATTCTGATAGCTAGTTACTTGGGCTGAATGTTGGAGTTGACAAATTGTCAGTTTTCAGGACAATATGAAGATGTATGTGACCCAGCTTGCCACTGTGAACATAATACCTTTGGGCTCTTGAAATCTTCTTGACTAAAGAAGTACTTGGCTAAAAATTACCATCCCTAGTGACAAAACAAAATGAGGATATCGCCATAGGATATTTTTGGTCATTTCTCATGTTGTATCCGGACAGAAAGCAGATAGGGATTTAACTTCCCAGTCTTCTCTGATAAACTGAAAGTGAAAACTTTGATGTGGCCCCTTATCTAGCCTAATTTTAGACGGCGTGAACACTGAGCAATGACAGTACATTTGACATTATGGCCAAAAAACCCCATTTAGTCTTGTTAGTGATTGTGAGTAGCTTGTTTATATGTATACTGGCAGAAATTGCTATGTGCCTGGATATTTTGTGTGCCTGGTGGCTTTAAACAAGATAATAAAAGATATAGCAATTTGTGAATGACAATAATTTGTGGAACATGATGCTGTGATGATTGCAAGTTGCTTCTGTGAAATGGGCCCCTGGTCTACACAGTAACAGAAACTAAACTGCTCACAGAGCAGACATGATATTAAAATGCATCACAACGGAATTGTAAGTTTGAATCACTTTTAAAGGGTCACAAGGAAATCATCTTTGATTTTAATTGACCATTGTTCCTTAATAATTATAGAGCTTACATAAAATAAAACTATAGGGAAAAATAGAACCAAATAGTAAATAGAGAGCAGGAAAATCTCAAAGAAAAACTCTAAGCAATTTCGTTTTATGACAGCACAAGTCAGTTTACAATATCTTAAAATAATAGAATGTCTTTTTTTATTTCTTTTTAAAAGCTAGAGGACCCACCCACAGGGATGGCAACAGAGTGAAGAGAAACTACTCCTGCATCCTGGAAGTGGTACAGGATGATGGACGATACGCTTAGACCTAAACATCCCATTAATCCTCCGGCCCAGCGTGACTCCCCCAAGGACGCAGCAGCGGTTTCTCTTCCACCAAAAGCACAGGGCAAAAGCTGGCCAGATTGTGAAGAGGAGGACACACCAGTTACGAAGCATGGGGAGCCAGACTAGCTGGTGTAGCTCCAGGAAATGGAGAGGAGAGAGGGGAGGAGGGAGAGGAGCTTACTGGAGCACGAAGAGAATGAGGGGAAGGCATTAGAGAGAGCAGAGGGGTTGGAGAGCAGAGAGGGAAAGACTTGCAACAGAGTCGCTGGAGAGAAAATACAAAGGGATTCATAGAGATTACAGTGAGAGAGGAGAAACTGATTTTAATATTTATAGTCCTACCCCACTACACTTGAATAAAAAATGAAAATTATCCTGATGTTCTAGTGAAAATAGGGGTACAATCCACATTTTTTAGTACAGGGGAAATATAGCTAGAATAAACGTTTCTTACATTTTTCAGCTGATGGGAACTGAATTAAACACACATAGCAATGAAACTTTAAAAAAAAGTTCACTGCAGGATAAAAAGATGGCATCTACCATTTATTTTGTTCACATTTAGTGCATGAATTGAGCTAAACAGTCAGCTAAGCTCATGTCATAATGTTCCTTCATTTACACATAAACATGTAAATAGAACATGTAAATGTAATACAGCACAAAAAAAGTTCTTCTAATATGTACAGTACATTCAGTTAAAACTTGGGTATTTCTTAATATAATCCACTCACTCGCATTGACACGAGATGGCAGCAAACTATTGAGGGAGAGAGATTGTCGTGCTCGCAAAACACCCTAAATGAGCAAAATAAAGCACTTCCTGCTTTCAAATAACAGTAAAAGTTTGAACTTCACGATACAAATTTCAAACGGCCATTGCTGTGATGCTGCATTTTATAACTTTATGTGATAGACAACATTTGAAAGCTGAGAATAAACAAGGAAACAGAGAGATAGGGAATGGCATGCAAAAAAGGGACCAGGGCCATTACGATCCATGATCGGTATGACTATAACACCCCAACTGTGATCTCCTGATTAGCCATCCCAGGCACAGTGATCATGTGAGTTGTCTCTTGTTGGCCTTGGTGTGAGTGAACGATTGGCGGAGAGGCTATCCATACTGCATACATGTATGTCTCCGCCTACCCTGGTATTTGCTACATAGTCTAAAATATAATAAAGGCACACAACCAAAAAAAAAAAATGCCCAAAGAAATGTCAAATAGATATAATAGCAATGGTGTCAAGTCCAATGGTAAAAATCTCTGTCTTGCCAATATATACGTAGCCTGATCTGCTTGATTTCAGATGTCATTTGGTTTAAGACAGTCTGTTGAAATAATTGAATTAGATATGAGGTAAAATTGCACGACATCTGCATAAAGTGAGGTTACGTCAAGGCTACGTTGTTCCAAACTGACAAAACCAACAGATAACCTCCCAAAAGGCTTTTCACAGGCCAATGAAGAACAGCTGTTATGAATACGCAGAAGTACGAAAGACAAGTAAAAACTAAAAACCATCAAAATGGAAGTTACGTTTGTGATTGTCAGTGTAACCAAGGCTAATGATATAACACTGGTGTCATTTTTTGTTGACTGTAAATTCCCTGATTGTTCAACATCCTGGGGTAATTATAGGAATTTTGTGCTTAAAAAAAGAAATAATGAATGCTAGAACTCTGTACCTGACGGTGACTGGTATACTCGTCATTGTAAATGGCCAAACTGCTCCTCACAGTTTGAGGAAGCTTCCTCTTTGTAAGCAATTTGATCCTGTCTCGCCCATGTACAGCTCCCCAAAATACCTAGAGGCTTGAGCATTTATTACTTTCCTCTAATATCACGGAGACCAAGGAGATCAGCAAAGCAATTAATCAATCAAGTCAAGCTGTAGCCCGGTGTGTGGGTTAAAGATCTTTCTGTATTGTACTGTACCTCTGGAGCTCGAGGGTAGTTTTTCACAGAGGCTCCAGAGAGCATTTTGCCTCATGATATCACTGCGGAAGCTTGGGAAGCAAAAAAAAAAAAAAAAAAATACTGGAGAGTTGTGTTTAAATAGCAAGTGCTTTCATTGTTTGGCATCCAGGGAAGATATGAACATCTCTGGAAAAAAAAAAAAGTGTAATCTGATTTGTAGCCCTGTGCGCTTTTAAAGAAAATATTGGATTAACTTTGGAGCATGTGTTTACAGTTTTTTGTGAAACACTGTCTTGCACTAATTGAAAGTACTCTATATCCCCTATGCTCTATGTAAACTTGAAGAAAGGCAATGACTAAATAATAAATGTCAGGGTTATAAAACAGAGACTAATTGCCACCAGTATGCTGTTTAGGTAACTCTATAATTTCATATTATTCACTAAGAATAATTTTGCAAGTTTTTGCAGGATATTAGAACTGAAACAATCTGAATGCTTAAAACTTGAGGTAATGCATTAAATAATGTACATTTATGTAAATTATGTATGAGTATACAGTCATAATTGTGTAAACCCTGACATAATTATTACAGGAAAATGACAAAAAGTTTGAACTCAACTAAACAAAGTAAATACATACATGTAAGTATCTCGAAGAAATTTGCATATACGTTTCCTCCTCTTCTTCATATTGTCGATGTGAAGAAGTGTATTTCTCTGGACCTTTCAGCTCATACCTGAGGCTGTACACATTTTCCAAATATAAGTCTTTTTGGCTTAAAAGATGTGTCTCTAGTGGTTATGGTCTATGGGGAACAGGGATGGGCAAGTCACCCATTTGCGCTATATTCAGCTCTCTTAATATTTTCTTGGCTAAAATACTCTGTTATTGTTACCAGGAAGAAGAACCACTTTCAGGTCATGTGACTTGTATTCAGGTTGAGGCCCCTGATTGAGGTTTAGCATGTAGTCTGTAGCCAGGTTGGCTTGTGTGACACTGATGTGGGAGCTGAGCATGGTAGCACGGAATACAATTTAAATGCAAAGAGGCTCATACTACATCAACCTTTCATTTTCCATATCATTTAACACATTCATTTGTCACCCCACACCATTTACTTTTTCATTATGTTGACAAAATGCCACCATTATCGATGTTAAAATTTCAGGAATGCCCTGGAACTTTATCCAAATTAATTCCTGGTTTTAACCAGTACCAGAGTTTTGTTGCTTGATGCATGCTCATTTATTTGGTCTGTACCTGATACTGGGTATATGATTGTAAAAGAGGCTGCTTGGGTGAATGTTTGGCAATTTTACGTGCATGCCTCAAGATATTTTTATATCTGCTGTGCATTAATGTTGACTAGAAGCATGAAATGCATTCATTATACATGTTTCATATCTCAGTATTTATTCTCAGTGGCTCGGTGGCTAATATTGCCTCATAACAAGTACATTGGTTCAAGCCACAGCCCTGCAAGGCGTATACTTAGGTTTACATCAAGCGCTCCTACTACCTCTCCAAAGACATGCATGTTGGATTGTAAATACTCAATAGTTCACTTGCTATTTTATGCCCTCTGCCCAGGACAACTCAGCCATCTGTGACCCTGAAAAAGAATAAGTGAGCAAAAATTAATTAAATGAATGGATTTAGTTGTCTTATTGATTTTCTTACACAGATCATTCAAGTCAGCAAATAATCCTAGAGGGAAATACTGTACAGTCCATGCCCAAGGCTGACTTCTAACAGATCAGCCAGTGCCATGTGCTTAAGAAAATGCCTCCACTCTTGTTCCTCTTCTCTTGCGTTTAGCAAGTACTCAGCACTGTTGAATGTCTCTATAACCTTGGCACAATTCACACTGAATACATCCCCAGCAAGTTTGGCTGTCAGCGAGGGGTTGAAATCAAATGCGCAGCCATTACTCTCAACAGCATAACTGCTCACATGCAAGCTGTGCACCATTCCTCACTGACAATCGTTTGGGAAAGCTCATGGAAAATCTTGCACAAAATCTTTCTGGAAAATAATAGTGGTTGACATACTCTAAGAAAAACAGGCCATAACAAGCAATTTTTAACAAAAGCTTTGAACTTTGCAGAAACAGTAGTGCTTTTAATTACCCTCTAAACACCATCTAATCATAATGTACACTGTGCCATGTCATAATGAAGCTTAGTTCTTTCACAGTTCCATTCAGCTGTAGCCAAAAAAAAATCAATCCTGTGCTTTTTAATTAAAGGGCAAGCTCACATTACGTCAAGTTCTTTCAACTAGACTGGGCTCTCCCTGTGTGTGTAGCAATCCTCTGTTTTGCTCGAGTGTTTATATAACGGGAAATACTTTGGCATTGTTGGCATTTATTTGGATGTGTGACCTTTTTAACATGCTTTCAATTGGGGGCCATCGTGTCTTCTCACTGAAGCAAAGGTTTTGTGAAAATGTCACAGAGTGGCAGCGTATAATGGGAGAGTAATAGGGAGGTAGTTAGATATGTCTCCTAAAGACAGATAAGGTGCACATGCGAAGATATCCTACTCATAGAACAAGTCAATGGATTAAAGGGTTTTGCTTAGCTCCATTCATGAATTCCCTTAGATCTGTGTGTGTAAGTGTGGTTGTGTGTGTCCCTAGGCATGCATACTGTCTATCAATTGTCTTCTAATTTATTTCTCTCCCTTTTTTCTTCCCTTTGCTCATTGCCGTACTGTATGAAATTGATGTTGGTTTTGACAGTGGCTCATTCTGAAACAAAGGGCCCCCTTAGAAGGCACCTGAAAAGCTGTGGTTATGGCTTTACACAATATTTCTGCGCCGTTTCAAACTCTGCTCGCCTCACCCTCTCATCATGAGAGTCTAATAAGTGTGAAGACTCACAGCTTTGTACAAGTCTTTATCTGGCTCAAAAGCTACAGTTTGTTCAATCCGCAGTCGGATTAACACTTCTACTCTCTCAACAGCCAATGGCAGCACCCTCTGACTTTGGTAAACATGTTGATACCTGTGTACGATTTTTTTTCGGTCACTGTCAGATGCAGATGCAGTGGCAGAGAGAGCAACACACGGTTACGTTCCAATCAGATTCTGTGCAAACACTGGTAGGTAGCCTGTCAGCTGTGATATACAAATGTTAGCCTTCCAAGAAACATTTCAGTGAGACATTTTCTATCATTCTCCCTTTGTATTGCATGAGACCATGTTTGGTGCAATTATATGCTTGTATGCTTCCACCTGTCATTCTGTTTAATTTATTTTTTCCTTTTTCTTTTTTTTTTTTTTTTAGGGGAAGAAGAAAAAAAAATTCTGTTGGTGTCTTGCAATATGTGAAGCTGCTTATTTCAGTCTGCACATAATCTTGTGTGATACTAGGATTGAAAACTCTTGCGTCTGGCAGATTGTTGATAAATGTTCTACAATTTTAAATGCATGAAAGAAGATACAGGTAAGTGAACAGCCTGAACAATTAAATCCGAAGCTCATACCAACAATCAAATGTGCATTCAAGAGCATTCCATAAAGAAGAAGCTGGTGAGACTTTAATGTACATAAAGCCACAGCCCCATAGCCATTACTTTCCTGTATGTTTAGGTGTTGAGTCATATTCCCTGCAGGATTCAAGTCTAGCTCCTGTAGCCCACATTGTGATTTTCCATGCTGCTGTCCGCCCCCACACCTGTGGTGTATGCGGGGTAGTCAAGAGCGAAGTTCTTCCTCATAGTTTATTTGTATCCATCTACTTTACAGAGAGACTGTTGTATCATTTGCATCTTAAGTAACTGCTTACCTTTTACACTAGACATGTTTTAATTGCAATCTAATATGCTGTCTTATATTCTTTTGCATCGCCCCATTCACAGGTAATTGATATAGTATATAATCAACAATTTTAGTCTCACTTCATATACCTCACTAAATATACTGCATACATTCTTTTCCATTGAGTTAAATGGGTGGAATATTATAATACATACATTTCGTAATGAATAATTTGATAAATGTTTTTTTTCCATATTTATTACATTTGTATACCTCTATTTTACAGTCAGTCCTTTTTGATGAACAAAGTTTATCCATTGATTCTTAAGATACTGCAACACTTAGTGAAGCCTCTCTTGCATCATTCAATATTGTTTGTGTTTTATTGCTTAAGAGCCAGAGAGACTCTTAAGTCAATACTTGTGCACACACAAAATATTGTAAATCAATACAATGTTATTTATTTATTTATTCATTAAATTAGCACAGCTCCCTTGCTTATTTCAAAGCCAGGCAGTCTGCCCTATAAATGATAGATGCATTTTGTATGGAGTCGGGGTTAGGAATACCATGTCCAGGCCTGAATATAGAGTCATCCACGACTGTCAGGTTTGACCTTGGATTTTTTTGCTGAATCTCAAAAGATACTTTGTCCATTACCTCCACTCATTTTCATTGCAATTTAAAAAAAAAAAAAAAAAGGGGGGGGGGGGGGGGTTCAGAAAAGGTTGTTCATAATAAGCATTCAAGTTTTGTTTTGTGTTTGATAAAAAACCAAGAGCCACATGCAGTGCGGGGAAGGAAACTGCACTGACTCCACATTTATCAAAAGCGCTCACTAGATGGACAATATTGATCTGAGATGTGGAAAGGTATTTCCAGTGGGACTCTAAAGGCATTCTCTCTCTTTTATGCATTCTCAAACCTGTATTACAGCATTTTTTTTTCTCCAATAGATAACAGGATGGTTGTCAAAAGTTGTCAAATCAGCGTATGTATGTGAGTTTGAGAGCGTGTGTGTGTGCTTGTCTCTATGTACATCACTACAAAAAAAGGGTCAGCTTTGTTTACAAATTTATTGTTTGACCATTCCTGTTACTTTACCTTCCTGATCTCAAGTTAATTAATGAAATATCAATATAGCCTGAAGGCACTTTAGCCAGAGCTATGAAAATAAGACACATGTTGCTATATACATACATATAATACATACATATAGATATACACACATATTTTGGCAATGCCAAAAACTAAGGTTATCCACAGCCAAATTGGGAGGCCACCTTTTACTGCCATTTCTTTCTGACTTGCACAGTTGGATGTATAGTTTTTTTTGCTGGTAATGGGACTAATAGGATCCAGGTGATGGACAGTTGTCAAACTGTCTACCTGCAGTCACTGGGGATGAACTGGCCGATTAGAAGTGGATTACTATTTCATGATATCATAAATGGTTAAACCCTCTGTTTTAAACAATTAATGGTATTATAATCCTCTATGAACTGAATGCATACATACATTTATCTTGCTATTTTATTTTATAGTTCATGGGTTAAATGGAAGCTTTGGTAAAATCCTAAATCGTACATAATCGGTGCATTATTACATTATACAATGTGTATATTATACAACACGTTTTATAGCCTACGGGGAGCGCTCTATACTCCAGGGGCCCAGGGAACTCCTGGAGATTGTCAGCGGCGTGCTGAGGCTCCACACAGAGCAGGGTGGGGATCACCTGCTGCTTTTAGGGGGGGTAGCCTGTATGAGATTCTGTACATTTAGGGCCCTATTTTTGTGAATCATGACAAACAGCACGAAGTGCAGGGGAGTGTGCAGTGGGCAGAGAGTGAGGCATGTTTTTGGCTGGAGGCATGCAGCGCACTCACAGAGTGCGTGGTAATGGTTTGGAATTACGAAGAATACATTATCATACATTACATATCAGTGTTAGGGGAATTGTTAGGAACTGGTAGCAACCACATCAGCTCCTTTATCCACTATAAAAAAGCAGTGCTCTCCCAAGCACAACATACTGACAGTTTGATATTCTTCCCCTGAGAGGAAACTAATATCAACTTACAGTACAGACAGTAATATTTGTATTTAAGGAAAAGTTTTGGGGAATGTGCTTCTTCGTTGCTGAGAGTTAGAACACTCATAACCGTCCCTTAAATATGAAGCTACAGCCAGGAGACGCTTACCTTAGCTTAGCATAAAGACTGGAGGCAAGGAGAAACAGCCAGCCTGCCTCTGTCCAAAGGTAATAAAATCCACTTACAGGCTCCTCTAAAGCTCACTTATTAACCCCTTGTATTTACTTTGGTCAATCCATAAAAAAAAACAAACATGCATTGACAACATATTTTCAGTAAATTGTGTTCTGGATTATTTTGTGGCCGGGCACAATCAATTCTCTATCCTAATAAAATGTATTTCCCAAAATGTCAAATTATTCCTTTAACTTTATACAGTATTTCTCTTGCACTGCATTTCAGATTAAAATATACTTTGTTAAACTTATCTGCCATATGTAATTGCTAATAAATTATTTAATACGTTACATTTAGCTGTGTTCACATGTAACGATAATGTCACCAGTGCCAAAAAGGTGGCATTTAAACAATACTCTGTTAAAAGTGGCAATCTCAAAGATTTTCTTTAAATAAATGTCTGTAAGATCACCGTCTTGCTGATTTAGGTAGCACAATGATGATTGAGCCTATCGCCAACTGATGAAAGCGTTGCAATATTTTTATATGTGCATTATTACGAACTGGGTGTAACTGGTTACTGGTTGAGTTACTGCTAATGCGAACCAAGCATTTTCTACTGCTGCAGCTTCACATTAAAAACATTTAAATGGTGAAACACAAGCAAACTTTTACTAAGAAGTAGTAACAGGAAATGGCATGTGTTTGTCAGTGAGCTTCGCGCTTACTGCTATCATTCATCAGAAATATGTCTACAAAACAAGACAATGGTCATTTTGGGCATTTTGGACAGTGGATCAGTTTGAAATATTGCAGGGAGTATGGAACAGTCAGTAGCAGCCACATTGAGCTGTTAGACGAAGAGCTGCAGGTGACAGACTGCACACCTCCAACTTCTCAGCGAGGTAACCATCTCCTTTCCCTGTGCCCTGCTGTTTGTAGACTCATGCTGTGTGGAGCATAAAGTCTGATCACGGTTGCTCACAGAACGATTGAAAAAGGCCAAATATTGCCTGACTTCTTTATGACAACAACAATAGTTTGTTTCGCTGCCCCCATACTTCTGTGACCTGTAGTATAAAACCACATTTGCTGTTACCACCAGTAACTACAGGTGTCACCAAATCAATCAGGATTGATATCTTATAGATCTCCACTTAAATTTTTTACATGGTAAGATTAGCCAAGAACTCCTGTAATGACCCTGCTGATTATTCAAAAAATTGAGAATTGTGAACATGTTACTTTATGTTTCTGCACTAGATCTTCCTTTTATCACAATTACCTTAAAATAATGCGGTGCTTAAGACATTATTTTATTAGGCCAAATAAAATGAAGGAGATGGTAAACACAGCTGCTGGAGTCCAATAACCCATTGCCTTTGGATTAGAACAAGGAGAGACGATAGGTGGGAACGGGTTGTCCTGAGTTCAGTGTTGTAGAGAGAATAAATAACCTTTTAACTTTCTTATGATTTTTCACTGACTCATTGGGCACACACAGTACACAGTGGGTGAACTGCGTGTGTCCAGTGTGTCCCCAGAATTTTGCCTGCTCCAAACAGTCCTGATGATTTGCATGAACACAAGCAGCCGGTTTCATGTGCACAAGAACTCAGCAGCCTGGAAGTGGATGTGCACGTTTACCACCTTGAAATGGCTGTAAGGATTTAGTCAACTAAAATGTATGACTGCAATACATCAGACAGAGGCCGGTCTTATTTTAAATTCTATCTCACAGCAAAAGTTTTGTGCCATGTAGCAACTAACTAGGACAAAAGTTCATATTCTTAATCAGCAGATAGTTTTCTAATTAAGATAAATGAAAAATAAATGAAATGATAAGATCGGAGTATTAATAAAGCTGGCTGCTATTGAAAACAAGCCTTTCTTTCACTAAGATGAGTGTTTAATAAATTGCTATGGAGATAAGTAAGGCAACCACATCACTTGTGGTGGACAGGTAAAGAATGGGATGCATCCATTGTTTGGAGGCTTTGACCAATTAGATGACTTCTAGCCGTCACTGAAAGAACAATAGTCTGTGGTGCTCCCTTCTACAAGCTACCCCTTGCTCTGGGTAGCTGGCAGCACTATTGGATAGCCCTTTACTGTACCATGCATACAAGATCTGTGGTTTGCACAGTCGACTCTCTGTATCACAAATCAACCATGGTTTGACTGGCCCACTTTAGAGGCACCCCCCCCTCCAAATACATCTTTAGAAGACAGTTTTCACTGTTACTATGAACAACTGGAAATCCCCTCACTGTCCAGGTCCATCCATATCAGATACAGTACAGCAGACAATATGCTAGCTATTATCTATAGTCCTACTATTTTCTACTCTTATGTGCTGAAAGCCAGAACTTCACTGACAGAGGGACTGACACAGGTGGTTATAAGAAAATAACATGTTGTCACACCACTAAAACATTAAAGACATAGTAAGGATGTTATTACGTGGACTGTGCATTAGAGCTCTTCACACACTGCGTGGAAGGACATGAGACTTCACTATTATCCACAGTTTCACCAGTCCTGTGAGCCGATGTGTTCACAATGGCCATGTCAGCTTAATTTGTCTTTGCATTTGACATTTGAAATAATCTGGCCCTTTTGAACGGCAATGTTTTGACACATACTGTGGCCTTCTCAGAAAATGGAATATGCACACTGACCTACAGCGGAATCACAAAGCATTCATTTTTCTACATTTACTACATATATAGTGTAACGGCGAGCTTGGTGGCTAAGCAGTGTAAATGCATTAAGGTGTGATTGCACGAATGCTGTCTTGAAGTGGTTTTCAGACTGGCGGACATCTGTCATCCATCCACTCTGTCTCTGCAACGTCTGCTGTCAGTCACTGGTCACTTAATCCACCTGGTGTCTATCAAATATGTCACAGCAAATATGTTAAGAGGGTATTTCTCAGCTAAATCCCCCTCAACACAAATGTCACTGTTTGATTAGAAGAACTTAACGGTAAAGTTTTTTTTGTAATTCCTTGTGGCTATGACTGATGCTGATATTAAATGTATTTTTCAGAAAGCTTACTGATCAAAAGAAATTAATTCCACATGGAAAAGGAAGGGAAAAAATCAGCATCCTCTTTGCTATAATGAAGCCTAGCTACTTCAGCGGACTAATTAATTTCCTTCCCTGGAATAATTACCTTTTTTTTTTCTTAAACTTAAAAAATATTTTAATAAATTGTCTGACACATGTTAAGTGGATAGTTGTAGGGGGTCAGAATACAACTGTAGACTGATAATCTGCACCTGTGAGGCAAAAAAAGGCAAACAGAAAAAAAAAAAGTAAGTGGGTATGTCGTCAGTTTCACCAATGATTTCAAAGCAGACTTGAGCTAAGTAAATTTGCGATATTTAATAAGAAATTTAATAAAGTGTTTCCTCTTAGTGCTACTTAGATGTTTTGGCCAGAGGCTGTTTCTGTAATCCCTACAATGGTTTCTCAATTACGGCAAAAATAAGGAAGACACTGTCTAGAACACTCAATTAGGATCAGACCTAAGGACATAGATTTACATTAAGTGTTTCCGTCTAGCACTGCAAGACATCAAGAGGACATACAGCCAAATGGCTTGATTCCCTGTGATTGACATGGATGGTTATGGCACATGGATTCAGTATGTTTCCCTGTTTGTGTGTATACATGCTGAAAAATGCTACTTTGTGTAGACTGTAAAGTTGTTATTCTAGCCGAGGACTGTGTTTCTAGCCCAACACAACTCCGGCATACAGATCTCAGGGAGGGTTTCACAACACGGCTGTCTGAAAACTGATCTTTCATGATTTATGCACACCCAAACACAAACACAGATAAATAACTGATTTGGTAGCATCCTTAAAAGTAACTGAAATTCCTAATGTACGATCACTGTGGCTTGCCAGCAGGCAGCCAATAAACATTTATCCACGGTCTTTCTGTTGTGAAATAAAGCTTTGACACCAGAAAGTTTTCCTTTTTTTTTTTTTCTTTTATAAATGATGGCCTTTGGAGAGGCAAATTTCATCTAAATGTAGTTGCTCACAACAAGCTCATGGACATAATATTGACCGGTGTCTTTTAGCGTTACAGGCATTTTATACCAATCAACTGAAAAACAAAAAAACCTACAGTTACAATGAACAGCTTTTCACACAGATAACATTTAAATTACATTTATTTTACACAATTTTTCTACAAAAAAAATCTCCCCGGCAGATCTTTTACTTTATTTCCACGCTGCATGTAATTGTTAAGATGTTAAGGTCAAACCCTGTCTCAGTCTGTTCTGTTTTTCTTTACAGGATGCTATTAAATAACTGTATGAATGATACAAAAATAAAGAAAGAAAAGAATTAAACAATAAAAGCAAAATTTGAAGCAATATTTTGATATGAGACCTTGTCATTTTCAATCAGAAGTGCAGGTCTGTGTTATATGTTGCTTGTTTTCCTTCCTTTTAGGTTTTAGGTTTCAGCATGACTGTCAGCTTGACTCCTTGTCGAGGAGCACTGACTACGGAAAAATAATAGCCTCATGCACCTCAGCTGTGGATGGCAAAACAGACATCTCTGGAGGTTTAGGCAATGGCTCAGCTTCCCTATGGGCAGGCATTGAACTGGCAGAAAAACTTTGTCCTCACTGGGAAATTATTTTTATTTATTGGACAGCCAGTATAATAAATGTCAAATGGAGGATTTTTTTAAACGCCAAGTTAGGTGATTAATCTGTTCTAAGGTTACCTTTGCAGCATTCGAGAGACATATTATAATCACATTGCGGCCCTGTGTAGTCTAAAGTGTTCTCGGACTCAAACAAGTAGAGAATTCAGTCATTTGTCTAATTCATCTCTACATATTTACCATTTTAAACCATTTAAATGTTATTTTTTCAGTTTTAAGACATATAGTGTGGAATTAAAATAAATGGGATTGGGGTGCTGCCTACAGATGGTGCACATATAACACATTTCCGAGATGTAATGGCAATAATGAACCAGTAAAGGCCTAAGTTATGTTTCTACACTAACTTTACTTCAGTATATACAGAACTTTTAATAAGACAAATAAGGTAATGATTATGTTTTCTGTTGCCTCTCAACATCCTATAATGCAAGGAGATGCTCTTATGAAGACATATTTAAGGAAACCATTAGGGGAATCTGAGAGAATTCCAAATTGCAAGGCAATCCATGAAGCACAGAGAAAGAACACTGCCTCAGCTTCAAAGTTACTACACATATTCACCACTCGGTGGTTGAAATCAAATTCGACCCGATAAGCCAAATGTGTGGCCAGTGTGCTATATGATGTTTTCTCAACAAATGACTATTTTGTACTAAGGGAAAACGTTCCCACTCTAAGGGAAAATAGTATATTTTTTAATCGGTTTATCTAATCATATACTCTATAATCCTATCATAGAGCTTATCACATTTAAGACTAATTGCTTAAAATCACTCCTTTATGACAGATTGTCTCTCTTTGTATGCAAATGTCACAAACAATGTTATAACGCTAATTCACCTGACCTTGATTTCTCTGACACTGATCAGCTTAAATGTAATAGACTCACGTGTCTGTAAGAAGCAAGTTCAGGCACCCCTCATTATTGCCCTTGGAGCTGCATCTTATCTGGTGTCTGTGCTGCACAAGGTGAAGAGGTATTGATCCCTGGACACGGTATGTGTTGAATGAACAATAATGAAAGCAGCTGTGAGGATAGAGCCTGTTTATTATAGAGAGGCTTTGCTTGCACTATGCTTTAAAGGACACTCCACAAAAGCTTATCAAAGAACCAAAGACTGTACTGACATAGTGAATCATCCGCTCTATAACTTCTTATTCTGTAATCATTCGATCTAAAACAACAGAAGAAAACTAGATGTCTAAATAAGAATTCCTTCAAATTTGTGTATGCCTTCACACTGCTTTTACGAACTGTGATTGTCAGATTGTTAATTATTGTGAAAATTTTGACTGGTGGTACCATAAAAAATTTGTTGTAGTTGGAGGAGCTTTTCATTTTTGTTCATGGAACACGTTTCATCTCGCTTGCTGCTGGCACACAATTTAGAACCTGCAGGATGTGTTCTTAATAATCGAAAATTGCAATAAATAATTATAAAATGTTTAATTGATGCGCTTAACACCTTGATGTTGCATTCACTTGCCCCAGGAGAATACCAGATGTTTGATTAATCCACCTAATTGTTTTGCTTTAAGAGATCAAAAGCTTCAGGAGAGAATACCACAATAATTTATGGACAAAATCAGCCTCACCAAAAGAAGTGGTGCATTACATATAATTCTTTTAATCACGGCATCGGTGTGATTACTTACCCTAACTGTCATCAGTCAACAGGACACATGCACGCTAACGTCATTAGTGCTAACAAGCTTGGTGGCATTGTGCATCACGACAATGTCAGCAATTCACGGGCTCTTGAGTTTCATGGTAATTGAACAGAAAGTTTTAGAAATCTGTATCTTGACTTCGTTGCATGTAGGAATAGGGATACTATTTTTGAAAGCTATCTCAAGGAAGTCCCAAAGGGAATTAGTTGATGGAGCTTACATTCAAAACCAATTAACTATATTAATTTTTTACTGCTTTCATTAGCCAGTGAAGACACATACCAAGCAGCCACAACTTTAAAAGCAGTTACACCGTCCGGGCACATTAAAACCGGTATCTGGTTTTAATGTTGTGGCTGATCGGTGTACATATCAGTGTTAACTAGTCTTTAATTTAGTACCACCTAAGAGAAGACTGCAAATCATCGGTGTGACCTGTAAGTAAGTAAACAGAAGGTTATGATAGTTGACTCAAGTGCATCTCAAAGGAAAATGTTAAGTTTATCATAATTGCATTGTAGTCAGTATGATGAGTGACCAGAGTTAGCAATTACATCATGTACGGAATAATCCTAAAGAGTTGAGGGATTGCATTTTATATGTTGGTGGCTACTCTTACTCATCATACACAAAGGACTTTTGTTCAAAAAGTATGAGGCCTTATCGACCATACATGAAGTGTAATTCAAAATCCAGTCAGACTCCTTTTTAAATTAGTTTATGTATTGTTGATAGAGAGTGGTGAATTTGTTGCCCCCTGTGAAAATATGATAGGCTGCCAGCAAATGATGCTGGCTGATCTTGACCTTGGCACACCTTCTTTGACTCCCAGTTGTTTTATAATCAAGGTTGCCATTTATCTTTGTCATTACTCCCATGCTTAATTTGTAACTGCTGAGCTAAACAGTGTTAAACTGGACATTAGAAATCTTTGCCAAAACGGTGCCTATCCCTGGATTATTGCAGAAAAAAAAAAAAAAAAGATAAATGGCCAGGCTATTCGCTATTATTAATGGATGTTCAAGGTTTATATTTGCTGTTATCATACCCATAAAAAAATCCCTTCTGGCAGCGGAATGTGATGCATTACTGGCAGAAGAAAAACAACTATGACAGGACCAGTACAGAAAATTAAAATTGAAGGTAAGACACAACTCACTACTCATTATATAATTTGACTGCCAAAAATAAGCTGCAGTGCAAGATTGCTACAGCAATAAATGCTTGGCACCACCACCACATGCTTCCCTTGGCAAAATATGAGAATCTCACAAATTGCCACTTTAAATGAGACAAAATACTGCCACTTGATATCTCTTGAGTGTGTGTGTGTACTGTGGTGTTTTATGCTGCCACATGGGCTGCTAAAGCCATGCAGAGAACAGTTTTTATAGCTGACGTTTTAATATAATGCGCACTAACACAACAATGGCATAAACCACGGCTACGAAAATTATAGAAGAGGCATCACCTCTCAGACACACTCAATAAATATTGAACATGTTGTGGCCACCTTTTGTACAGATCATGCTCTGCACAACTAAAATTAAAACTTATGTACACAAGCTGTTGGATCCTCTCATCCTCTCGCAGCCACACATATTTGACAATGGACTTTAAGCTAACAGCTGTTGATTAATCACAATGGGTCTAAATTACTGGCTGGCTCTCAAGCGGGTATGCAGCTGGATGCCCGGTGCACTTAGAACCTCCTTTACATGTGCTTGACAGCTGCATAGAGTAAGTGCCACTTCTGCCGATTTAGCTGCATCTTTCTACTCCTTCTACAGTGAGGCAAAAATAGCTTCTAAACACAGTGTATCTAAAGTACATTCAAATTCAATTGTTAATTAACTATAAAAGTAGTTCATTGTAAATTTTAGTTTTTGGGCTTTATCCTCATAGGATTACTGTCTTATCCCGAGAATCTTATCGACTCCCCTTTACACCATAATTTTTTCACTATGTAAAACTGAGCCTTCAAAAGTGGAAAAACCTAAGTCTAAAACTAAGCTAATCTTAGCTAACTTCAGTGACAGAAATCCAGTACGTCCTGCACTTACTTCATAATAAAATGCATAATCAGTACTTTGCTGTAAGGATTTTATTGCATGCAATGAAATACATACAATATATGCAAATTATTTATATTATTTATTTATATTCATTCTGTCCCCATTAGCTGTCACCAGCACAAGAGCTTTCTTTCATGTGGTCCACAGAGGGGTAAAATTTACTGCAACAGTTTTATGTACACTGTACTGTAATCACTGTAAAATGAAAATATCGTACATAAACATATGCATATCTTATACATTGCATATATAAAATATTGATCCTTTTATGCCAACTGACATGATCAAGAGAAAAAAGTAATGTAATCAACCACATGTCTCACATTCTAAAATGATTTAAAAGGTACATTTTTAGTAATTTTTTTTATTGTACAAATTACTGCTGTTTTTTTTTAAATATATATTTCCCTTCCCAGAAACTGGTACAATGACCCGACCTGTTAGGAGTCTTGAAATTTGTCAGTGCTTTCCTCAAAACGGAGAGTAAAAAGTGGAATGAATAGAGTGAAAAGTACATAGTTTATACATTAAAAATAAAAACATTCTGGAGCAGGATGCAGCAAGGTACACTTAAATAAAGAATATTTTCCACTCAGTTAGACAGTGCAAGTGCAAATGTTAAGTAGTCAAATGCTATAATAACTGACATTATTTAGTGGTTACATTTCAAATATGCAATTAGCTATCACTCTTTTCCATTACACCGTATCAAATGAAATTACGTTAAAATTAGGCTATGATGAAATTAGCCTGCAACATTAATTATGATTACAGCAAATGATCAAATAGTGTATGGCTTTTATTTTTGTGGCACTTATCAAAATAGAAAATCAGCTATGGATGGAGGTAGGTCATTTGCAAGATTTTATTTTTTTTCTAGTTGTATGTCTATTTAATGCAATTTTTGCAGCTAGAAAGTCAGTCCAGTTATAATGTGACAGGGTCAGGAGCAGACAAAGAGCCAGATAAAGGTTTTTGTTACGATTTTCTTTAGGTTACAGATGTTCTGATTTAAGAATTAATGTAGGATTTCTAAGTTATTTTTATCTCAGAAGCTAGAATATCTTGTTATTCATTTCGGTATCATGTGATTTTGTTGGTTTTAGGTTTGATTGAGGTGGGCCAATGTGGATTATTTAACTTTTGATCTGAAAGTGCTAAAATCAGTCATTATTGAATTGATTTACCTGCTTTTTATGTCCAGGTCTTCTGGGGGCGCAAGTGCACAAGGTATGCAGTAAGATGTCTTTCCCAAGACTCCTGCAGAATCAACAATATTTTCTTATTAAAACCACTAGTTTTATATGAAGACCAGCCTAAATGTTCACTGAGGCCACCATAAAGACACCAGAAGTCAAATTGAATGCATAGTGTTGATCTGAATGGCGGAAAGCTCCAAAAATATAAAAGTGGCAGTAGTACTTCATGGCCTGCAAGAACCAGGCAGCTTACGCCAGGTGACTTGGACCAATCTTTGCCTACCCGGACTGAAAGTTCAGGTATGGCCGTTTAAGAAATTAAAGCCAACTTCTCCCTGCGAGGAAATGTTTCTAAAATTATAAGGGAGGAACTGAAAAGTGCAGTGGTAGAGGATTTTAATGCCCTAAAATCAGAGCTAAAAGGGATGTGGTCAGAAATCGCTAACAATATGAACACAATCCAATCAGAAGTCAAGTATATGAAGGCAGACATTCAGGACATGAAGGGCGGATAATCAACATGGTCAGGTGAAGTGGTTTTGCTAGTAGCCACGGTAAAAAGCCTTCAAAGCCAGGTGGTAACTCTGAAAGTCAGATGCGAGGACATGAGAGGGAGAATGAGACGGGGCAATATCTGGATAGTTGGATTTGATGAACAACCAAACTCCAGCTCCCTTAAAGCAGTTTTAAAAGTTCTCAGAGAGGTTCTGCAGATGGACCGGGACACAGAGATCGACTGCTTGCAACCTGCACAGCCAGATCTCACACAAGGATGAGGACAAGGAGTTTCTAGATCCCAGAAAGGCCATTGAGTATTTTCAGAAGATAGTTATCCCGTCTACAGTGTCTGAACACTTAGTGTATCCTAATCCGTGTTGACAATCACAGTAAGAACTCACGATTATGATGAGTGACTTTTATATTTAAACATATTGTTATTTCCTGTTTATTTATTATTAAAAATTCAGCTGGTGTGTTAAACATAATTAATTATAAGGTTAAATTGGGCTTTATACTTAATTGAACATATCAGTCTCCCTTGAGGCCACAAGTCTTAATACCATACGGTTGTTATTTTCATTATTATTATTATTATTATTATTATCTTTTTTAAAATTATATCGACCTCATTAGTAACTCTAACAAGAGACTATTAGTGTTCCTACTGAATTTAATTTTGTGTGTAATTCAGATGGCTATTTTACCATGAGGACTTTACATACTTGTGTTAGGCCCTGCAGGAGCCTCAATGGCTAATATCTGATAACTTACTTTTTCTTTCTTTTCTTTCTTTGCACAGTCAAATTTAATCTATGCTGCTTGACGTTAGTGGCTAGGGACTAGGTCCCAACATTCTATTGCTACTGTTAGTTAGTTGTACTCTTAATGGTTTTTTTTCTTTTTTTGGTTCTGATCCTTTTGTTCCCTGGGGATCCCGTGTTAAACATAAGAACAAAAGGGTTACCATCGCTTTTATTTATCTGGATTCTATCTTATCTGGATTGAGGAAAACTTTGGTACAGCTGTAGTAAGTAGTTTTGCTTATCTCACTCCTTTTGGTTTCATCAAATATTTCTACTCCTCATAATCCATATAACAATAGACATGATCCAGGTGCAAACTGTTCATTTCTGCTCTTCCCCAGCTTCCAATAGCTGGGGATCAAAGAACAAACTGCATATTGTAAGTAATGGGCACACTAAAAATTATAAGCTATAAAGTTAATGGTCTTCAGAGTCCTGTCAAGAGTAAGAAAATTCTGCACCAGCTGAAACAAGCCAACTGTCAGATACCATTTCTAGAGGAAACCCATTTATCTGATGTGGAGCATGAAAAAAGTCATGAGCAGATAAAGTATATTACTCTCCACACCAGTCAGGGAGAAAGAAGAGAGTATCCATACTTATACACGGGCAAATAAATTCCACACAAACACTGATACACTAGACCATCTTGCGATGGGATCACAACAGCTGTGATGCTGGTCAACATGTTGACGTTCAGATTCATGAGTACTTGGTAGTTATTGCTGCATTATTACATGGGTACTCAGTAATCATGGGTTGGACCACACCCATTTTCGAACTCAGCCTTTACTTTTTGTGAGTCTATGTTGTGAGGTTGGGATGCTATCGGGGTGACAAAATCTGTTAATAGACAAACAGACATATAAACACCTGCCAAAGTACTCATAACTGCCTCTGTGGTAGATCTCTCACACACACACACACACACACACACACACACACACACACACACACACACACACACACACACACACACACACACACACACACACACACAATCCCTGCTCTGCTGTCGTGACTGGTAATAAAGACACTGAGGGAAGATATATCTTGGTTAGTGGATTAATTGATGGCATAGAAGTGTCCCTCATAAATGTATAGTTTTCCTCAGGGCTCTGCTTAATATGATATAACAGTATAGCTTTGGACTGCTGGTGATGGGAGGTGATCTTAACTGTGTAATGTCACAGCTAATGGATCGACAACCTGCCTCTAAAGCTCCCCTATCTAGAATGAGTAGAATGCTCAATCGGTAGAAGCAGGCCTTGTGGATATATGGAGAAGCAAGTTTCCAATAAGTGGGGATCACTTCACTTTCTATTCAACCAGACACACATCCTATTCAAAGGCTGATTGAGTTATATAGGATAGTGGACATTGAGATACTGCCTATTACTATCTCTGACCATGCACCCGTTGCAGTAAAGTGGGATATAGGCCATAGATAAACATCCAAATAATGGAGACTTAATGATAAAGAATTTACCTCCTTCATCAAGTCAGAGAACAAGCAACATCTAGATACCAATACTCTCTCTGAAACATCACCCCTTAAACTGTGGGACTGTGCTGAAGCATATATTAGGGGCCACATCACTTAATTTATAAGTGCTAGGAAAAGAAAGAAGTATATAAATAGTGAGAATTGGAAGATAAAATAAAAGAGAACATAAACTTAAACAATCTACTATCAGAATCTACAATCAGATAAGATTGAGGGAGGCTTAAGATTCACTAACCAAAGATAACACAGAAAACTGCAGTCAACTTTGTCAGTAAACCGGATACAATGGCAGAATCCTTTGCAGTTTTATAAATCATTATATAACAATACAGACACTTGATGCAAAACTTGCAGAATTTCGAAATCAAATAGAGTTAGTTGAATTGACAGAATCAATGGCTAAGGAACTAAATGAGCCAATTTAGGAATAGGAGATAAAGCAGGTGATCTCAACACTCAAAACGATAAAAGCCCAGGACCTTTAAAAACTTGCTGTCTCACCTGTAAATAAAATCATGCCATCACCGTCTTGGACAGCGGCAACTATAGTAGTACTACATAAAGAGGGTAAAGACCCCGCTGAGTACCAGTGATAAAGACCAATATCAATGCTGAACAAGGATCTGCATATACTAGCGGCGTTCTTGGCTAGACGAGTTAATCAGATAATCACTCAAATCATTCATTCTGACAAGACTGGATTTATCACTGGAAGACACTATAGAGATCATTTGCAAAGTTAATAAAAATACTGTAATATCTCATCAAAGTTATAAGTAATCATTTATTATATCCATAAAGGCTCAAAAGGCATTTGATTGGGTATTGGTATGGCAAAATTTTGTCCTACACTCTACTAATGTAGTTAACATTTTACTCATCTACGCAGGCTAATGTCAAAGTAAATGGTTAAAAATCAGGGAGATTCAGATTTGAACGTGGATGCAGACAAGGCTGCTCTGCTCACTATTAGTATTGAACTGCTGGCCCAGCTCATTAGAGATGATAATGATATAAAAGGAATTATAAAAAAAATTAGCATAAATTATTCCTTTATGCAGATATGTGACTATATTGGACAGAACCTACATCAACAATACCACATTTAAAGCATTTTAGCATCATACAAAGTAAAGTAAAAATTTGGTGCATTAGTAGTGATTTGGAACGATGGTTCTGGGTTGCATTGAAAGTATTCGTATGAATACTACATTATTTATTTCAGATGTAACCTATAGGAATTCCAAAATCAACTTCTGATAATTAGGATAAAATAATTTTGAAATGCATTTGGCAAAAGTGCCCTAGAATTAGACCTAAAACTTTACAGCTATCTAAACCAAAGAGAGGCGTTAAACTTCCAAACTACTGTGCTTCATACACAAATAAATATGTCCCCAGAGCCCTCGCAAATCCCACCTTTAATAGATTCCCATATAAAAGAATCAATAGACTGGACTAAGATCTCTCCTAAAATTTGGAATAAAATACAGGCAGCTTTAGTGCTACCGAAGCTAATTTCATCATTAAATAGCATTGGCCTTATGAAGAACTTTAACAGTTTAGATATCGGCTTTTGAAAATGGACAGATCATAGATGGTTTATCTGGTGACAATCTTAAAACATATATCTTTGATCTCCCCAGGACAAATTCCCTTAGATATTTACAGCTAAGAACTTTACTGAAAACACACAAGTGTTGCAAGTGGGGAAAATTCATAAAACTTAGCCCCTACAAACAATTTCTAACAGAAATACAAATGGAAAATGGAGATAAGAAAATAATTAGTAAGTTATACCATATATTTCTATCTATGAATCTACATAATTCCCTACAGATAAAGCAGAGATGGGTAGTGGAAACGATCAAGTTCACTTGGAAGGAGGTGTGGACTGAGGCACGCCTAGTTACAAATTCAAACTCTTGGAGGGACTTCAAATGGAAAATAATCACTAGATTCGTCAGAACACCAAAAATAATAGGGACTGGACACTAGCCAGTAGAATACTAGGGAGGGGTGAGCGGTTGGCACACTGCCTTAGCCTCACCAGGATGCCAGCTCTCCTTCCTCTCCTTCATCAGCGTATGCAAGAGTGAACACCTGTGATAAATGGTTCTTTACCAAGTTGAACACCCAGAGAACACCTGATCTAAGTAGATGAAATTAAGCCTCTCCATTTCACCTCGGATCTTCAGTAGTGTCCCCCGGTCATATCTGAAACTTAAGCCGTAACCGGGAGCTCACAACAAGTCAGCATTACTTGGCGCCATGTGTACCCAACGTTAGGTTTACATATTTGACCCAATTTTATACATTACTGAAAAAGGGGCGTAATTTCAAATGAAACAAAGTTTCACCCCAATTGTTGGCTCATATGGGTTGACAAAGTTCTCTTGAGTAATTCTTATTTGACAAAATATGTTTTTTTATAAACAAATGTGACTCCAAAAGGGAAGTTACAACAACTGAAATGTGAATGAACAAAAGAGTCATCCAAGTTGCAATACTCCTACCAACTGACCTTAATATTCACCTCTCTACTCATGGTAGACATAAAATGGAACTGTTACATGATTGAGTTACACAGCATTGCATCAGAAAGGTCTGAATAAAAATCATACTGAATTAGGTATTATAGGTAGGCTATTTTGTGTCTTTTATTTTGAATTGTGACTAGGCAAATCAACCTTGTTATTGTTTATACAGCTCTGTGTCTGATTTTGACACTGAATAGGTGATTTCTCATGATTTAAACGGGTTTCCAGAACTAACAATCAGCTCCACTGTGAATGAAAGCCCCACTCTGCAGCTTTTTTTTTTTTTCAGCTTTCAACTGCTTTCAATTCAGTAGTTCATCAGGTTGAGGTCCAACAGCTCTCACACAACCCTTATATAAATCATGGCCAGCCGTTTCCAGTACATGAACTCACAAAAGCCAAATGTATGCTACCTACTGCAAAATGTTGGTGAGCCAAAGAGCAAAATTGGCTTTTGAAGGAAGCTTAACATGTAGCAATCTCATCAGTGCTCTTTTTGCCCCTTAGAGGACTCATATCCAATGTTGTTAGAAGTAATGAGAGGTGAATAAATGTACTGATAAGCTGAAGTGATAAACATTTAATATGAGATGAGCACAGTCTTATAGTTGAGGTCGTACTAAGTGCATCAAACTTTTCGTGGCTGAATAAATAAATAATTCAAATCTGAAGACTTGAAAATATTACTTTTACAATTCCCCCAAATATGATGATACTAGTGTAAAATGCTTGCTTTAAAAAGCCAGCACTACTCGTTTTGTCAGCTACTGCAGTAAAGACGAAGGGGCCTGTCCTTGGAGCACCTGTTTTGTAGTTGTCAGAGGGAACTGGATCTGTGCTTGCATGTCTGTATGTGTGTCCAGAATGTGGGAGTATATCTTGATCCACAGCAGCTGCCCCTCAAGCACAATGACAAGCTCGCTGATTCAAACACTCTTTGTGTAAAGTAGAATAGAATCAAATCTGTTCTATTTTCAGATGGAACCAAATCCTATTTGTTTTTTTCTCTTCCAACAATACTTTATGCTAATCACATTAACACAGTTGATGTGAAAAGTTGAATAAACATAAAATGAGCACTTTTATCAGCAATCCTGCTTGAGTCATCATTTTCTCTTCAAATTTAAATGTTGGGTATTCTGAAATGATATTTGTGAGACGATTTGTAATCATATTTTCTTTATTAATTGATTTTCTTTATGGTTGTCCATATTATCTCATGGGCATTTCATTATATTTCCGTGTGTTTATTAAATAGTACTAATCACAAGTCTTGCGGTCAACATTTCTTCTTAGAACATTAACTTCTGCTTTTGATGGTGTAAAAATAATGTCACAGACTAAGTGACATGCTCACCTCTAAATGGACAAATGTTTAGCATGGATCCAGAAAAGTGGAGAAAACAGAAGTAAAATAAAGTCTTTAGGTTAAATGTCCCGTTCACCCAGAGAGAATGTGCTTTACAAAGGAGGCATAGTTGATGCACCCATTGGCATCTTCCTGTCCAGCCATCAGTCTGTCCACCTCATCTTCTGTCATCCTCTCTCCCAGTGTTGCCAGCACATGACGCAGCTCAGCTCCCATGATGGTGCCATTGCCTTCCTTGTCAAAAACCCTGAGCCCCTCCACAAAATCCTCAAAATTGCCCTGATCTTTTGCACGGGAGATATGTTGGAGCATTGGCAAAAAGGTCTCAAAGTCCACCATTTTAGAGCTCATGTCCTCTGGCCGTGGTTTCCCAAGCACTTTCAGCACATCTGCATTGGTAGGGTTCTGGCCCAGAGCTCGCATCACATCGCCGCACTGGGCATAAGTGATCTTCATTTCTCCAGTGGGTGTGCGGTCAAACAAGTTGAAGGCCTCCTTGAACTCCTCAATCTGGTCGGCAGTGTACTCAAGAGTGATGCTTTTGGGGTCAAACTCAGGCTCCTTGGGACGCTGAGGCTGTGGCTCTGGAGGTGGAGCTGGCTTAGCAGCTGGGGCCACATCTTTCTTAGGTTCTGGCTTCTTTGGCTCAGGTTTCTTTGGTTCAATCTTCTTTGGTGCCATGTTGTTAAATTTTTTTCAGAGGTGAGCTAGTACTTGCTGAGAAACAAGCAAGAGTCTGAAGGGATTGAAAGAGATTCCCAAGCACACAAGGCCACCTCCTCTTCCATAGCTTTTATATGTTCTTTGTCAAGGGAGCCAGATAGCAATTTCCAACAGCACACTATAAAAGGAAGAAAACCGAAATAGATCCCCATAGCAAGTGATGTCAACATTAAGTATTGTTCTCAGCTGCTGTCATCTAACGGACAGGGCTATTTGCTGTCATTAGCAAGGATCCAGTTGCATTAGGCTGAAAATGTTTTGTCTCTTTGATGGACAAAGGGATCAGAGCACGGCCTGTGTATCAACTCATCAGGGAGAAGGACCAAAATAACGGTGCTTGCTAACTGCTGAAGATCTGGGAATCACTGGCTTCTGGAACAAACACTTTTTTTTCAGAGCATTGCTGTAGCTAAGTCACAAATAGTTATTTCTTTATTTCAGAGGTCTCAGGAGGGCTGAGCGCACTTTGGGACTTGCTATTATGGATTATTTTAGAAAAGGAAGAGGGCATTCTCTTTTGAGACAGTAAGATGATAGGGCTTGAGGTAAATACATTAAATCTGTCTTAGAATTCATGCTATTTCTTTGTAGCTTTTAAAAGACAGAATATCTGCTTAACCTCTTTTCAATAAGAGATGTGTTTGAGTAGTAGTCAGTGCTCAATGATTCGTTTGAGGCAATTTCTCATTTTCCAGATAAATGATACATTTTCCCTCCTGTCACAGAGCAGAGTATTCCACCATATCTAAGAACCTAACAAGATCTCATCAACCCTAAAGGGACTTTTAATTAATGCTTTATTAAAAGCTGATGTACTGGAGAGGTCAACTAGTATATACAATACAATACAATACAATACACATATACATATACATATACATATACATATACATACATATACATACATATATATATATATACATATATATATAATATAATATATAATATATATATATTGCTTTACATTACATTGCTTTAACCAAAAATACTGGGCATGCAAATATTTGACTGGCACCATCCTGTGTGCTCAAAATGTGTCTATTGTCTTGGTTTTCCCAACTCCATGTAAAGTATATTTTGGACAGTAAGAAGGAGTAAACAATCAAGGCAATTCCATTATGTGTCTTATAAATACGTAATATGTCACTTGGCTTTTTGTAGATGACTCCTTTGTAATTCCCTTCAGTGAATGATAAATGAACCAACAAAACATTCATTTCATTTATGGGAGAGCAGGTATAGAATAGAGGATGAGCGGTTCTGTGTCACAATTTTAGTCATAGCAACTTTAATTTTATGCATGCATCACAGTTTATCAACTCAGCTTGTCATGTGATAATCACTTTTACCCTTCTCAATCTATATGCCAGTCCTTGATGCGTCAATCTACAGCCTGAAGTCCTTGGACAGTGTAGTTTTAGTGTGCAGATGTGTGTGTGTGTATGTGTGTCTGTATATTTGTCCTTGGCCTAAGATCATTATCTCCCTTCTCTTTGCTTTTGAGGTCACATGGCTAGTAAAACTGACAGCTAATTTGTCGTCTTTTGGTGTCTACGTGCTTGTGGGTATGTGCACATTTGTGTCTGAAAGAAACAAAGAGTGACACTTGGAAGAGGGGCCAATTGGAATATCTATACAGAGACACCATATATAGTGTGTAAGATTCCAGGCATTTTCATGGTTGGTATCATAGCAAAAAAATAAAATAAATTAAAATAAATAAATAAATAAATAAAAGAGAGAAATTATACAATTGTTCAATGTTTTACCTCATTCATCATCCTCTTTACTTGGATTGGTTACTTATTGGTAACGATTTCTGTGGTTTCACTCACCAAAAATGTTCAAATTGATCTAATCTATATATATCAATCATCGCCACTTTCCTGATCATACCTCGTGCTAAGAGTAATTTAATCCTCTTCACATTCATGATAACCTCAAGATTATGACAGCTGCTGTTTGGCATCTTTAAATTTCAGCAAAATTAAACCCCATGTTGGATGGACCAATCTGAGTAACTTGAGATCAGCCCTTGGTAACACAGAGAAACAAACCATTGCACGATCAGTTTTATAGTTTGAGCATCTGACCAAAACTCTGGAGCATAAGCTTGTCAAGCTGTCGGCTGTGCACAGATGTGCAGGCTGCATGGGTCGAGGAGGGACAGACTTGTTATTACCTCCGCCAGGGAGATTACTTTTGTTGGTTTGTTTGATTGTCAGCAGGATTATGCAAAAAGTACTGAACGGATTTGCACCAAACTTGATGGATGGATGGGGCTTGGGCCAGGGAGGATCCCATTAAATTTTGGCGCAGATCCAGTTAAAGGGGCAGATCCTGGAATTTTTCTTCAACCTTCCTTAACATTGTGAGATTTTTGTCAATATTTCGTCTTGGCGGAGGTATACGCTCTACTGACTGTCATTCTAGTTGTTCCTACGCCCCCTCCATCAATCAGTACACTGCTATTGCAATGACTGAACCACTTGATTACTGCATTCAGCATCTGAAGTCAAGGACTGGGGTGGAAAGAGTACTAGAAAATTGTACTTCAGTAAAAGTACTGTTACTTAAAAGACATTTTACTCAAGCAGAAGCAAAACTTAGTTGTGAAAAAAATGTTCTCAGAAAAAAGTAAAAAGTAAGTCAGTTAAAATGTACTCCGAGTAAATGTCAATGCATTACGTTAAAAAAAATTAACGGTAAAAAATGTTATATGGTGGTAATGAGAATATATGATAAAACTGTTAAAGAACATCTTTAGGCTACCAGGTATATATGCATTGGTATGTCAATGCACATACGCTGTGTGAGAACCGCACCAAAAGCAACCAATGAATTCCAGTCAGGCACTGTGCAGCCTGTGCATACAACTGATAAATACAAATATACACTCAGTTGGCAGTTTATCAGGTACCCCAAGCTACAACTAATGCAGTCTAATACAACTGTCCTGCAATAAATCCTCCCTTCATGAAGGTTATAATCTTCAGTTTTATTAAAACTGTTTTAGAGAGGTTTTGATTCAACTGTATTATCACTTTGGAGGCTGTTGTGTGTGGTGCTGTTAAGCTCTATTGCATTATATGACATGTTTCTGTTATTTAGCTTACTTTCACTGATATAAATGGGCAGGACAAAATAAAAGAAACACCTGGTTACCCTGGCGGGTGTCCATAGACACTCTAGCAATATTTAGCTACATAAATCGAATAGCCTGCCACTTCTTTTAGAATTAAAACCAGAATAAAGCAGCAGAAAAGGCGGAGATATATAAGCAACATAAACTCCACAGTAGCTATAGCCAACGAACACAGACAAAACGCTATGTTGCTAGGCAATGCAGTAGTTGTTGATGCCCTCCTCTGCACATTGAGTTGCAACAATCAGTCATTTCTTGCACACAACATGTATGTGGACTGTGAAGCTGAGAGCAGCTCCTCTCTAAACACGGAGCTCTGCTCTCCAGCGGCCGCAGACCATGATGCTGCAGACTCACTGGCAGCCTCTTTTCTGCTGCAGCTGCTGATTTGGCTCTTTTCGGTTTTTTTTGCGCTCTTAATCATAACTTCATCATATGAGTTTTACTTTTACTCTAAGGATTTTGACGTAAAATGAGGTGAAGTAAAATACATGAGATACTCATGTAAAAAAAAATACTTCAGAGTGAAACTGCTGATTTTTAAAAAATACACCAAAAAGTAGAAGTGCACAAAAAAAAACAACCTTGTTACAGTAATGAGAGTAAATTTACTGTTTCATTGTACTGGTACTCGTTACTTCCACCCCTGGTCAAGCAGTTGGTAATTTGATTGGTCGCTATGATCGTTAAAGAGCTTTCAGCTGTCTGTACATGTTGAACAGAGCTGTTATATCTCCAATCTTCAAAAACACATACAAACTGATTTTTTTTTTTCATTTTCAAAAGCTTAACTAAAACTTTGTCATATTACAAATGACCGAGTATGTACTCTTGTTATGATCAGCTTTTTTATGATTTGCTTTATTCAGACAGAAAGGGCAATGCTGTGGCACATACACACCCCCGGGTTTTTAGGGGTGTATACATGTGCATATGCACATCTTCAACCATTCAGCTTGTGTAAGTTAGTCTGCTATGGAAACACCTTGCATTCACAAAAGAAACGTTTTGGAGACTTTATCTCATCATTATAACTTACTATCTCATAATTATGAGAAAGGATGCTGTAATTACGAGATCAGGATCTCTTAATTATGAGAAAACATCTCATAATTAATAGATAATGTACAGTCGACTGATTGGGCAGTAATTGGCACACTTCAGAGCTTGGCTCAGACTCAGTAGGTTTCTAAGATTTTTTTCGGTATCAGAGTAATTCATTAATAGTTGTCAGTGCATTCAATGGTACATAGCAAAAAAGGAGCCATTAATTTGGTGTACTACATTTTTCAAAATGTAAACAAATATAGGTTAAAAAATGGGGCTCAAGTTGCAGCTCACAGGGTAACTCACATACGCATGTGCTGCGGCTGGAATTGGACCGTTTCAGAACTTCAGAACAGACAATTTAATCAAATAGCACCATAATGCCTTTATCTTTTCAAATAGCAATGGCATTGATATCCACCTTAATCTTTTCTTATAATTATCGGATCTCATAATAATGCAATCTTTTCTCATAATAATGACATGGTAAGTCGTAATTATGGGATAAGGTCACCAAATAGTTTTGGAGAAAAAATGAAGTTTGGGATTTTTGGTGAATGCATTTGGCTTCAGTAGTTTTGCCCCCATCTGACAAAAAAAGAAAAACAAGAATTTTAAAAATGTAGCTTTAAAGAAGATGTGACTTTTTTTCCCCCTTTCTTCTCTTAGACATTATTGTCTAGTGTCTCTAACTCACAATAGCTATTTTGAGATTTTAGAGCACAAGAAAAAAAATCTGAACTATATCCTCCAAATCCCTATCCAAAATCAGTCATTCCCTTCTAACTCCACTGGGTAATACCTTCCCTCTAAACACAGGCGTGTGTGTGCTTGCATGCCTGTGTTCAGAATGTTTGTTTATATCTATGTGACCAGGCGAAGAGAGGGTGGTCAAAGACAGCAAGCCCTTAATCCCTGAGATAACACTGGGAATGAGGGCAGGCAGACCACTAGTCTGGTCTGGGCTAATAAAAGAGAGTGATTGAGACAGCAGTTACATTCCTCCTAAGGCCCTGACAGGGTGTGACTCAGACTTTAAAGATTCAGTGTTTTGTTAAATGGCTAAAAAGGGTAGCAACCTTGAGCCCTTGCTGTCCTCTGGAGCCCCATTGACTGTGCTGTATGTGAAATGATTTAGCTCACATCATATCATGAACAGAATGCTAAAAATTATGGATTTTCCTCTGTGAGAAACAAAAACAAACAAAAAATAAAATGTCAGTTTTATTCATCCTCGAAATATCCCCAAATGAAATCAAACAAAAACCAAGGCTCCATATGAAGAGCAAAAAACTTTGAAACATTTAAGTCTCGCTAAAAATACTTTTAATTATTGGAATTGATATGTTGAAAAGAACTATAAACACCTAGCATTTGCCCAGCGAGATTCAGTTATGTGTTGACAGTGAGGTATTTAATGTGTAAACATTAGCGCTTTCCCCCTCTACAGCTGCCACTCCAAAGAACAGGAGCTTTTCATAGCGACTTCTAAGGAGATATACAGTAGCACTTGTTGGAATTTGCTCATCTCAAATAGGAATTAAATTCTCTATTTTATGGTGTAGTGAACAGCCACACAAAACTTCTCGAATGAGTCCAGTAATAATATTGCACTGTTACAATGGAATGACTGTTGCAGGAACCAGCTTGTAGACATCTGTGTAAACAATTTAATTAAGACCATGTTTGATGAATTATAGCTGGTGAAGGCACTGCCTGTTCCAATACTTCAGTTTCTTAATTATAACAGACATCCATGTGTTCATTCTTTTTGCCCACCCCGTACTCTTCCCCCATGCTCACAATGATAGAAATTGAAAAACCACAAAAGGGAAAGTGCATTTCACACTCTACTGAAGCATAGCAAGCAATTTGAAATTAATCAAAACACAATAAGTTTACAACATGATAAAGAGGTGCTGTATATGAAATGAGCGGAGTCAATTTGTGATACCCAGCCCTCTGTTTTATATTACAGCATTTAAAATAGTAGTAGCCAAGAATTGCACTCGGACTAAATTACATTTTGGGTGAGAAATTTGAAATATTTATGTTATAAAAAGCACAAGTCTGAATATAAAGTCTTAGTTATCCTTTTGAGAAAATGGAATTTGCAAATGCTCTCAGGACACATGAATAACAGACTGTAGATGACTCTGTGAAAAAGCCCTCAAGGGAACAGAATTGTGCATCTTTCATTCAGACAGTTATATATAGAAGCGACCTTTGTCATTAAAAAAATAAAGGTACCCCATCCGTGAAGCCAAGCACTGAATGTCAGCATTCGTAATAACAATAGCACTGACTTAATCCAGTGAACCGTGAATCAGAGGGGAGCACATGTCATGCTCAGGGTCAGATTTTCATATGGGATTCAGACAATCAGTGTATCTTGTTTCCTTTGAAAGGCCCATCAGATATACCAGCCAAGTTCAAATATCAAGCACAGTTATATGCAAGGGCATGCGTCTCAATTGTGGGAAATGCCTTTTGTTGATACTGCAGACGGCACAGAGGTGACCTAAAATATAGACTCCCATAAAATAAATGAATATCAATTACAAAGTAACTTCAAAATATCAACTCCCAGCGTGAAAATGATCTGTATTATGCTTCGGAAAGTTTTATTCATTTCTTGTTTAATTTCTTTGGTGCTATGGCAGATTTAACCCTAAAACTAAGCTGGGGCCATTGCTGGTGATAATTGCATTCTAGTATGTACTTAGATACGTAGGTATGATGACAATACTTGATGACATAATGCTGAAATTGACTTGCAAAATTTCAGTATGATCCTTTATACCCCATCAACTTTTAGTCTATATTTGTTTCTCATCTATTATCTATAATGTACCCATGTCTGCCCCAAACAATAGCTGGGAGATCACAGTGCACATCCACCTCACCAGGAATGAGCACTATGCCTCCTTCTCACAAGCCAGGCTTGGAATTCTGACGGGGAGATTAGGGAAGTTTCCAAGCTATTCATATCCCCCCCTATTCTCCACAGAGTACTTGGCTTGGTGGCAGAATCCTTTCCTGTTCAGCTGGACCGGTCTATTTCTGATGTGCCTCTGATGCTGTGTTTGGAGCGTGTCTCTGAATGGCTTGTACCTGTTTATCCCAGCAGCACACAGGCTTATGAGATGTTTTCCTCGAAGCTTACCAGGTGCTTTTCTCAGCTGGAATGCCCGTATGTTTAATTTAGACCCATAATCCTAGCAAAAGTGGACCAAACATGTCTTCGGAGTGCTTTCACTATCCTCCACAGAAATGTATAAACTTTACCTTTTTTGCATCTCCTTTTGTTTCTCTGTTTACTCCTCGCCACAAAGTAAACTCTGTCTGTACTCACAAGTAATGTATTCTGACTAAACAGATGACAAAACCATGACATAAACCAAAAATATATTTGATTCTGACTGTATGAGATTTGCATAGAGCCATAGGACAGCTAGTATTCTCCATAATCCAGATGTTAATTTTACAAAAAATGCAGCCCAAATACAACTTATAATGACCATACACAGTTGGTCTGACAGGTGGTGAAATATTGACACGGGGCATTATAGTTGCCATGGATACTGAGGCCATGATATCTGAATCTGTTCAGTCCATATTTCACACTCCAGTTGTTTCAGCTGTTTTACTACACGAGGGTGGTGAGGTTAGATAACCTAGACCTTTTTTCACCAGCAGATTATTAGTTTGACATGTTTATTTATGACAGATTTGGCTTTATGCCAGTATGCTTTCTGCAAAGAGAACTCATCTGCTAACGAACAGCTTTTCTCAGTAGTCTGTGTGCTGAATACAGCATTTGTTAAAAAAAAGCAACGTTCTATTCCATATAGTTTTGATTTATTTCTTGTGGACACCAAGAAGAATGGCTGTTCTCTCAATTCCAACTTAATTGGATCAAATAAATGTGATGGGGCACTCGCCCAAGCCGGTTCCTCTGTTCTAATTTTACATAGCAATTTGGAAATGTGAAAAAAATAGAGGTATAGTAAGTGATGATATTGAGATATTATGTTTTGATGCTAATTTTAATGTCATTCATGGCACCACCATGTGATGAGGTAACTCCTTTTTCAAATCTCCCTCATCTTAAAAATCAGCTGTCAGTCAGGGGCTTGAAAGGTCTATTCTTGGTCACAGATTCTCTGTACTCAGCAGAAAAAATGTGCCTGGCCTGACTGTCATGATAAATAGAAATAGGTAACTGATTATAGACATTAAATGACACAATATGATAAATGTGAGGGATAAAATAGGAAACAGTTGTATTGTGTGAGAATTAATTTTGATCAACAAACAAACACCGGCCACGAACATTAATTGCAACAGGGGAATTTGAGATGGGTTTTGGGCCAATGAAACAACATGAATTGGATTTTGGAAATGACACACAGAATAAATAGGATACATTAACTTTTTTGTTTAGCAAACCTTTATCAACTCTTTCTCAGATGAAAGACATTGAAAGTCGAAGCCTAGCGCTCTCCATTGACAGTCCATGTTAGAAGTGCTTGTTCTTCTCAAACCATCACGTCTGGTGAGGCATACACAATGACACGAGGTCAGTTGCTGGGCAACAGAAGAAGCAATCAATGTACACAAGCTGGTCTTTGACAAATCTGGGTTTTGTCCAACAAGGCCAGTGACTCTGTTCAGCTGTACATGTGACCACAGAGGAGAATGGAGGATATTTGTCCTCTCATAGTGGCAGTAATATTGGACCAGATTGTGGCTGATGCCACTGAGTAGATAAATGGAGTGAAACTTCTGACTTCTTATGCTACTCAATTAGCTATTGCACTGAGATAATCCTTTTTCTGCAGTAGATATAGAAACACTGCAAATTGGGTCCTAAGTAAATGTTTCAAACTGCCAATTAAGACCAAGACATGGACTTAGCAGTGCATGGCAATAGAGTGAAGAGAAGAACAAGTTATCAGAATTTCTTGTGTTCAGAAGATATACAGTATATGCTGTGGTCTTACAATTTTGCTTATCTATACTCTTTAAACAAAGTCTGTTTAGTCTGATAATACCACATTAACATTCATCCATTTTCTCTACTGCCTCATTTTTGTTCTACTGCTCCCATTTTTTCTAAACTGCTCATTCTGTGCAGCGTTGTTGGGTAATGGTTGTATCCCCGCATGTACTGGTCAAAAAAAGGTACGTTCTGGAAAATTTTGCCTTTCTATTATAAGGCTAACACACTGACAAACACTGCGCTGCACTCTTGTGTGTAATTTAGAATTTCCATATCATCTAACTTGCATGTCTTTTTGTGTGGGAGGAAACCAGAGCACTCGGAGGAAACCCACGCAGAGACAGGGAAAACATGCAGGGAATTATGAGTGTGAAATGTGAGATTTCTTCCAAAAAGTGGTCAGTTGACCTTAGTTACTGACTCCCTTGTAATGTATATGTCAAAGAGATGGCATGCCAGGGCAGCACTTATTTGACTGAAGCTAAGACCCATGGGTGACTGGAGTATCTGTTAGGGGGTTACACTGCTTTTGCTAGTGCTAACATTAGCTCTCAGCAAAGCATTTCATGACATACAGAAACCTAGATCTGTATCCCCGCTGTACTTGTTAACTTGTCAAAACTGGATAAAAGATTTAAAAAAAAGGCTGCTCTAAGTTTCGCTGGCTTTTTGTGTTAAGTGTTTCTGGCTCCATCCATTGTAAAACCAAGTGTCCAACATTACTTTGTGTACAAGCAATGTTTTTACACCTGTAAAAGAAATGTGAAAATTCTGTCCCGGAAGCCAGAATATGAATGCACCACAGATATCAGGAATATGCTTTGTATATTTTCGGTGTATTTCTTCCACTACAGAGAAAAATGTGTTTTTTTTGACATGATTAGATTGCTATACCAATGACCTGCACCCCTAAACTAACTGGCACTGCTTACATTAGTTTCCCCATGCCTCAGGATGTAGTCAGACTTGCCAATTGATACATTCATTTAATTCACCTTAGTGGAACCAAATGTGAAAATAATTTACCAAATCAACATTTATTCAGGAAGTACTGGAAGATTATGTTTTCTTTTTGCTGATGATATAATTTTCAATTCAGCCTTCAATCTCTCATATATAATCCATATATAATCTACCTTTGAGCATTTCAAAAGCATTACAAGATATAAATTTAATGGTTACTAGTCAGTCCTCCTGCCCTTTACTAAGAAGGAGATGGACATTATAAATGTCACTAAGATAAAACACTTTAATTATCTAAAACTTAAATGAATTGCTTCATCTGTGCCAAAGAATTGCAGTCTCTACTGTTGGGATGATGCATCAAATGTGGATGGTAGGTTAATCTTCAAGCGTCACATCAGGCCAAAATCTCAGTAATTAAAAATGAATGTGCTCCCTCATCTACATTTCCTTTGCTCCATGGTAACCTTGGCACCACTAGATAATCGTTGGGAGGAACTGCACTCATCAAATTTATTTGGCAAAAACATGACACCCTGCATTCAACTGTCATCTTTACAAAGATCAATAAACTATATGGCATAGGCATGTCCATCTTTCAGTCATTTGTGCTCTGACTCCTTACTGTATTGCCAAGGAGGCGTACTTGTGCTGCATGGCAGTTTTATAGATATCATAAATGGAGTTTATTTTCTAAGTGTGTAAGCAAGCAAGCTTTGTAAGTAACAGGCATTTTTAAATGGAAAATAAGTGTACGCATTCTGTGTACACAGAAGTTAGAGAAGGATCATGAACTGTGGAGGATGGCTGTCATTGTAGAGGAGTCTCTCTCAGGCACATTTTGAGATTAGCTCTCCTCTTCATAAAGAAAAAGGCTAAAATAACAACTAAGTCACATTAACCGGCAGCTACAGAAGTGCTGCCTCCATTAAGGCGTGCTTAGCAGAAAAAAAAAAGTATTGCCACACTATCTTATGCACCCATTTACAGAATAGCAGTACTGAGTTTTGAAAAAAAAACAAAAACCATTTGCATTAGATATTAAGATCATAGTTCTTAAAGCCAGAAGGACAGTGAACTTCGGACACATTTTTGGATGAGCTTATTTTGAGTCCCACAGTCAGTGTGTTAGCATTCACTGTGTTCTTAGCAAACAGCTAGTTAGCACCGCAGGTTGACAAGGTTATGCTAATAGGTTAACTTCACATGTGTGATCATCAAGCCTCTGCAATCAGTTCCTGTGGGACAGATTTTTTTTTTTAATCAACCATGGCAACTAGCTTGCCAGGTAACTCCTTTACATTAGCCAACCAGCTCGCAGTAACCTATAGGAAGTCACCCACCCTCAGTTTAGAGATGTCACCTGTGAAAAAACTTTTTTATGAGGGACAGTGTGTTTACTCTTTTCAGGTGGTGGTTGGTATACATTTTGGTTATGCACTTAGACTTATGGAATACCTTAATGAACCTTTTAGAGTCTCATCCACTGGATAAAAACATTGTGGACTCGATGAAAACTAGGTGGCTTCATTTGTTTGCTTACCACCGTTTCCATTTTATGAATTGGAAGGAGATATGGCACAGGTTAGACCAACTGCCTCCGGATCCTCGCTCAGAATCAGTTTATGCTGTTTTCATACTTCAACACGAAAAAGACACTTGCAGTGATCCCGCACATGTAGAAATCACGTTTTGCAGTGTGGAGATATACAATTCAGATAAAGTGAGAACGGTAAAAAACAAACAAATGAGAAAAACAACTGTGCATGCTGCTGACAGGGCCTTTCGTTTTATGCAGGTGCTCATGCAACATCAATTGCTTAAAGTATGAGATTTTTATTGAACTAAATGTTATGCACGAGTAACAGCTGGGGCCACTGCATCAAAATATAATGAGTGCATAAATAAAAACAGAGATGATGATGACAATACAGAGGCCTGCTGGGATATTGCACCTCTCCAAGGTATTATGGTTGGATACAAAGTAATACCTGTGGTGGGTGTGTGCTGTGATTATGTAGGAGAAAGAGCTAAGAATCTAAGGTAATTAAACATTATTATGTCCTGACACCATATGGTCAGCAATTATTTTGTGAACGTACAATTGGTGCAACTCTTGCTCAGGTTAATACTACTTTAAACTCAGTCCATTTGTTTAAAAAAAAGTGTGCCACAGTGCTTTAAGATCCCTAATGAATGATTCATTTGGAGTCTTATTTCTGGCCACTTACCAACACGTCTAAACGCTCTACTTTCACTAGCTAGTCCCTAGCCTAGTCTGTCTGTTGTTTGGTGCTGGACAGTGAGCATACAGTGGGTTTATCAGAGCTTTATTTTCTGAAAACACTATGAGTAACATCTTTTGCAATACACATATTAATTTGATCTATTGTTAATTCAAATATATTTATTAGTGCGGTTCTACCTACTATCATTCCACTGAGGCTTTTGTATTCAGATCAACAAACTCATACAACATAATGGGTAGGGTCATCTGATGTAAAATAAGCTCCATTAGCAGCTACATTATGTATAGATTAGAGCATAAAAGGATGTTCTTCCAAAGGGAAAAAAATAGCATTAGGGCGACCCTCTCATTTTTGAAAAAACTGAGCTGAGTAGTGGTTTCACATATTCCATTCATCCAAAGTCTCTAAACTCCAGTGTTAATCAAGTGTCACTTGACATTTTGATGGCAGGGAATATGAGAAAGTAAGCACTAACTGAATGTTAGCCCTTAAAAAACAATGTGCACCTGTCCCAAGGCTTCAGCTAGAAAGCTGATCTTGTTGTACATACACAACATGCACATGCTTCTGTATGTCTCTATGTGTGACTTTATATGTAGTTTTGTGTTTTTGTAATTGGGTTTTTTGACGGTGTGTATTAATGTTACTGTGTGGATGTGTATTTACTTTTACTTTTTGAGGACCTGGTTTGAGTTATATACCTTACAGAGTGAGGACATTTTGGGAAAGTGAGGACCTTTTAGCCATCCCTCACAAATTTAAAGGGCTGTTTAAGGGTTAAGATATGGTTTTAGGGCTCAGATTATAATTAGAGTAGGTTAATTTTAGGGTTAGGGTAATTGTTGGGGTTAGGTATTTAATTGTGATGGTTGAGGTTAGAGTAAGGGGATAGGGATGGTTGAGGTTAGAGTAAGGGGATAGGGAATGTGTTATGTCAGTGCATGTCCTCACAAAGATAAAAGTGTGTGCGTGTAGCTTTTATAAGAGAGTGCAATGCTACTAGGCTTACTAGAAACCTGGGTTGAAATGGGTTGAAATGTGTGATACTTCAAGTAAATTAAATTCTATTTCCAAAACAGGAAGTACTTTTATTTCTTTTGGCAAAAAGAATCTGAATCTGTGAAAACCAACATGCCATGCAGAGTTCCTCAAGGCTCAATCCTTGAGCCTCCTCTCTTTAATCTTGTAATATTTACTGTCCTAAACATGTTTGCTTCAGGCCTAATTGTTCAAATGACTATGAAGTCACTGATCTCAATTATGAAGAAAACAATCATGTGCAGCCAAGCAACTATAGTCCCTTAGATTATTTCCACAAGTGCATTTAATATAACAATAACTGAATGTGCAATGTGCCAAAATCTCCTCAACCTACAATGTGAAAAAAGTAAGATAAAAAAGGAAGTGCTAAGAATGACCATCTCTGTCTTTGAAAGCCAAAAACTAAGACAGAAGTCTTGCTGTAATTGTGGACACTTAAGTCAAAAACAAAGTGTGCTTACCATCACTTAATTTATACATTTTGTAAATTGCTTTGAAATGCCTTTGTGTATGAAATGTGCTACATAAGTAACCTTCCTTGCCTTTCCTAATTTGTCAGGTGCAAGCTCTCCAGGTAGAGACCTACAGCCACCAAATTATTATGACATTAACACTGGCAGCGGAAACACTCCACTGTGACAAGAGTAACCTTTCCCTGAGAAACTGCAAAGAGATATTTACTTTGGTAGCATGTGTTCGATTTGGCAGTTGTGCTCTGTGATTTGTTAAGATGGCTCACAGTGGTGGATAGGTGCAAGGGGGTATCAGAGACTAACCCTCTCTTTTTTTCCTATTGACGTGTCTCTGGTTAGGGTTGTAGTGGTACATAAACACCCTTAGCTGCTACACCATGGGCTTAGCTGGTATGAGAAATGAAAGAGAAATGTTCCAAACATGAAATACCCAATGGTTTTTGAATGTTGTGTAAATGTGCCAAATTCTGCTATAGTACAATTTTGATGCTCTTATTTTTTTTTTTAAATTTCACAAATACAGGCTTAAATATAGTCTGAACTACTTGTTTGTACAAGTAGATCACACTGTTTCCCAAGGTTTTCCACTGTTTTCCCTTCTTTCTCCACTCTGCCATGTTACAAAATACTTGAAACATCAAAAAAGACAGTATTATCCCCTCCAGAGTTTCCTTTCCTCCATATATAAAGTCCAAAATACATGTGATAAAAGTGTCATGTTGTCTTCCCTTTTGACCCTGTGGGAGATGTTTTTATATGCTTCTGATGACACCTGATGAGGTTTGTTTGTCAGTCTTGTCTAGCTGTGGGGGAATCTTGTGTGGTGGAAGTTGGCTGCAGCCTTTGGGCTGTCAAATTTGTAGCAATAACCATTAGGACTGACAGGGAGGACAGTGGGAAAGTATAGGCTGTACTCAATCTTGGTCTCACACTGACTGGAAGGCAAGGCATAATTTAATAAATTCTTCAGGGAAAATCAGGAAAATGTGCACCGATTTGTCCCCACAGGAGAGCTGTCTCAGTCTTTGGCAAGGTCTGAAGGTCCACACCTTTAGTGTAAAATACTGCAGTTTGTTTAATATGGGGTGAAGACACTCCACAGTTGTTTTTGGAGCCACAGTTCTATAAGCCCACTTTATGATCCCTGAGGATAAAAACTTTAGTATATCCAGAGAAAAAAAGATATAAAATCTGTGGGTTTAGCTCCTGTGGCACCTTCAACAGCTCTGGTAATTTTAAGATTCTGCTGCAGACTCCAACAGTAACAGTCAGCGCTATTAACAGAATATGGCCATGCTGTGCCCTGCTGCAAAAACACACAAACACCCCCCTCTACAACACCCAATTTTATGGATAGATAACAGCGCCCACACCCAGCATTCTCTCAATGTTGAATATAGGTGACCTTTTTTGACCCACATGGTTAGTGTTGTGAAATACCTGCACAGCTCAGTGGTGTTGACAGCATTTAGAGCACTCTGGAATTTATTTCAACAAATAAGCACCAGAGCCAAGCACCTACAGTAAATATTTTTAATAATATGCCTGGAAGAAATGGCTTGGTAGGACAACTGTCAAAACAGCCCTTAATATCACATTCAAATATATTTAACCTATTATATAAAAAGGATATGAATGGAGGTGTGCAGAGATTTTAAAAAGTGATAACAGACTCTAAAGTACAGATATTATAAAGTAATGATACATTATACACATGCACACACACAAAAGGAATTTTAAAAAGGCTGTTAATAGAGTAATAGACTAGATCAGCATCTCCATGACTGACAAAAAGCTCAGAGGAAGGGTTGGCAAAAGTTACTGACCATTGTGAGTACACAGCACCACTTACTTCATGCATGGTGCATCGTTTTGTTTTGTTTTTCTAAAAAAGGATGACCATGTCCTTTATGGAGGCAGCTGATGTATACTACATCAGCTGCCTCCATAAAGGCAATATACAGCTCCACATCAGCTACCTTCATAAAGGCCACAACTGGGACAGCAGCAGTGGTATTGTGATGAGCCATAAAATAGGAGCTGAAAAGACAGGCCACCTCACTGACCTGACACTGCAGCCTAGGTGTACTTTTAGTGTAAGCATCTCTACCTATAGAAGTTAATGGTAACCTTTGGTAACCAAACACCCACTTTTTGTGCAGGGGTAAATCAGATAAACATTTAAAAAGCATATCATTAAAGGCACCAATTTATTTGTTTGCTTTGTATATTTTTCGTAGATACATAGATACATAGCAACCATTGTTTTGCACATAGCAACTGTTCCTCCTTCCAAAAAGTTAGAAAAAAATAGATATTCCAGGTATTAAGTGAAATGCCTCTATAACCTATTAGGTTTACCATAGAGTTATTTTTTCATTCATTTCATATTTGTCATAGTGTGACATATGATTTGTGAAATGTACTCATTCCAGTGTTCATACCTCCTTTTTTGTGATGTGGAAATTAAATGGCCATGAATTCTAGGATGACGTCAGTCAGATGGCAGTTTATTTAGTACACCAAGCTAAAACTAATGCGGTGTAATATAACTGTACTGCAATAAATCCTACTTTCATGATGACAATGTTCAGTTGATGTTGATACTCTTTTGTAGAGGTGATGATTCAACTGTATGATCATTTTTTAGGCTGCAGTTTGTGGTGCTGTGGAATTGTATTCCATTATTATATTATTGCATTAGATGAGTGTTTGTTATTTTCAATTTTCAAAAGACAGCAGTAATAAAGAAACATCTTTGTCACATGTGTAATGTTATTTCTCCTCACTCTAGCTTACAGATGGATATGATAATGATAAACATAAATAACAAAAATCATATTCTATTTTATCATATTGGTTACAGAGAAGAAATATTGAGATGTTTGTTTAATTGACAGGTTTTGCAGCCTATCACGGTAAGCAAATTTTCTAGCTTCGGAAAACTGACAGATAACAGCAAGAGGTAAATCCAGGCTTCAAAACATCCCTCCAAAGACGTATGACTGGCATCACAGATACTACATCCATGTTTTTCAATAGTCTCTGTTAAAGCAAAAATAAATAAATTGCCTGAAAATTGAAATTTCACCATTCCAGTAAACATAACGTTTACAGAACAGTCATTCAGATTCATTTGTTTTCTTCTCTCAGAGCAGATTTATCCTCTGTTCACTACTGCCTGTGGTGTTTTGTGTTAATGATTTGGGTTGAGTATGAGGTTCCTAACTTCCACACACGCTAATAGTAGTTGAATATTTCTACTGATATGAAATGTCACCAATAAGGTGCCATAATCTATATTGTGATAGTTTTGTTTTAAACAGAGAGTTTTAAAAGATGGAAGGACTTTTAGTCAATTTTAGCTTTGAGATTTTATTGAGTCAAGACATTACGACCCTCAGGCCCATAACCCTGAATGACATCAACCTAGTCCAAAGTGACAAGCATCCAATTACAAAGCTCCTGTAAGTACCAGGAGGCACTGTGACATCTCTTATATGTCTTCACAATGCCATCTTGTGGTAAAATCCTATGCAAAATATAGGCAGCCTCAGAGATTTTACTTTATTACACCAGAACAAAACTCATCCATCCTGAGTGATCTTGTAAATTACCCAAATTTTAATTGTAGCACATTAGAACCAGTTTTCTCCAAGAGAAAAGATATAACTTTTTCTGCTGGAGATGTGTTATTACTACTTAATTTTTTTTTTTAATTCTACTCTCTGTACTCCACCTTGCTCCCTAATTATGAACATAAAAGATACAGTAAAATGTCAGATGCATTCTGTTGACAAGAATAACCACTGCTTATTAAGATAGTGAAATAAATTAACTGCAGAGAATTTGATTGCAAAAGTAACCATGCCAAAAGTGAAAATGTCTGCCTTTTGTCACTCCTTTTCTTTTTGACAAGTCTAGTTCTTGCACATTTATTTTCTATAACCTTCCTCAAAACTTGCTCTCACAAAAACCAAAAGCTTTTGTATCAGTTGCAAGAAAAAAAATATATTCAGTTCAAATACTGTGCATAATGCATCTGTGCACATAAGATGGCACATATGGCAATTTTCCTCTTCGCATTTTGATAATGTAGTAATACTATGAAAAGATGATGACACATACATTTTCGCACCACTTATTCGCTACATATGGTACATTCATGCTGTAGCTTTGTAACAAAACAGCTGTACTACACAGAATGTCGTAGTATATAAGATTTTTTATTTTTTCTGTATTTCACATTTTGTTTTAATAACTAAATAATAAATGCAAACAATATTGCCAAGCACAAAAGCAAAGGTACAAAACAGCTTTTCCCTGAGATAGTATACATTAGCAAAACTAATTAATATGGGATGGGCCTGGCATAAGCCTATTATTTCCTTAGTTGTTAAATTTCTTTGACAGAGGTTTTTCTAAGGCTAAATACTGTAAAAATCCTGTCTCCTTTCTGAGGACTGGCAGGCACTAAAAGGATCAGCATGTTCATGCAAAGTGCTTGTTCAATCAACGAACAGCACCTGAAACGTCCTACCCTGATATCTGTCCAAAATTTTATAACTTTCTGAAAACAACAATCTGTCAAGCACCTAACACAGCTTTTGGCCACATGTGCAGAGTTGAGAAATTAGGTATGATGGCAGATTTTTCACCCTGCCTTCGAGTGTAGTCATGAACACTTTTCCCCTCAAATGTGGTCGGAAAACACATTGTACATACCCCAGCCTTAACCCTAACCATGGCCCCGACCATAACCTCAACCATCTGTAATCTAAAGCATTTGATTAGTGGAGCATATCAGATGCAGTGACAGCCCAGAAGGACAGGGAATGTCTGTCTCCTTATCAAATCTAGTGTCATGTTCCAAAGGTTCGCGACTTCACCCACATGACCATGAACTCATTGTGGTGATTGTTTTATAGGTCCTGTCAACATGTTGTGAATGCTGCATTACTCCCAATGAAACCTTACTGCCAGCTGAAGCTCAGTGTAACCCTTGTGTGACGTCTATGTAACTCTGTTGTGCTTTTTTTACTGTGCAGATATCCTCTTTGTCAAGCCACCCTTTTGTTAACTTAATCGTTAAAATGCTGTTAACATGTGCTCTTACAGCAATGTCATGACCAGTGATTGATGGATAAATGAGCAACTGTAAATAATTAAATTCTCTCTGTTTCAAGCAACAGGCTTTCCAACTGATGGCACCGGTTATGTTTCGACAGAAATAAAAAAAATTATGAGTTATGGGAGACAAAGTTTTTGGGTCATCTGTAGTTGGCTAGGGCTAAAGAAGACCTTATTGAATGAGCCAGAGCCTAATGAGGAGGAAAGGAATGAGATGCTGAGAAAAATGAAGAAGCCTACGCCGAATTGATACAGGTTTTGGATGACAAAAGTCTATCTCTGATTATGAGAGAAACAGCAGAAGATGGGAGAAAAGCGTTGCAGATCGTGAGGGACCATTATGCATGTAAAGGGAAGCCATGCGGGATTAGTTTCTACACAGAGCTAACATCTCTCCAGAAAGCCATCAACAAGAGTGTTATAGACTACATCATTTGTGCAGAGATGGCTATTACACCACAAAGAAATGCTGCAGAGACTTTTAGTGATGGGCTGTTGATTGCAATGATTCTGAAAGGTTTGCCCTAATCATTTAAGCTGTTTGCCATCCACATTATGCAGGGTGATCAGAAGATAACTTCTGTTGAGTTAAAAACCAAGTTGAGGAGCTACTAGAGCACTGAGAAGTTTAATGCCAACTTGAATGATAACTTTACGAAGGCAAGTGGCTCAACCGTGAGAGTGAGGGGGAGAGATAAAGAAAGCTCAGAGATAACCTGCTACAACTGCAGCCAGAGGGGGCATAAGGCCCGGGAATATACTGGTGAGCATAAAGAACAAAGAAAGTGGTGCAGCTTTTGCAAGAGCTCCACTCATAAAGAAGCAAATTGCAGATGAAAAAGGAGAGACAACATGAAACAAATAACTAACACTGACAACCACAAATTTGCATTCAAAATAAGTGACTGCCAGGTCCGTGAATTGATACAGAAGGAGCTTATGGTTGATACGGGAGCAACGCCACATATAATCATGGATATTGAGAAGTCTAAGACGTTTGATGAGTTATTCCAGCTGGAAAATCACTCCATAGAGTTGGCCGACAGGACGAGAATGAGTCGTGTCACGTTGAGGAGAGGTGATGTGGGGGTCTGCCTGAAAGACAGCGAGGGACATAAAGTGAAAACAACGCTGACAGAGGCGCTGTAAATACCATCGTATCCGCTGGACATTTTCTCTGTCAAAGCAGCTACAGCCAACGGAGCTTCGGCAAACTTTCGACAAGGGTGTAACCAGCTCATCCACAAGAATGGTACCAAGTTCACCATCAAAGAGTACAGTAGAATTTACCATCTAAACACAGTAAATGATTTAAATGATGATGGATGTCTTGGGTGTTATGATATTCAAACATTGCACAAAATTTTTGGTCACTGTAATTATGATGATGTGTTAAAGTCGGAGAAGGTAACAGGTAACAAATGAAAATCAATGGTAAGATTGTGAGGTCTAGCCTAAATTGTGAGGTCTGCATAAAAAGGGAAATTTTCTCAGAGTAGCAAAAGCAGCAATTGAGCTTGTACACACTGATTTAGTTGGCCTTATAGTGCCAGTGGCAAAAATATGGATTTAGATACACCAGCATTTACTCATGATTATTTACGGGTAGTGTTTGTGTACTTCCTGAAATTAAAGAGTGATACTGTCAAAGCCACTGAAAAGTTCATTGCTGATTTGGACAGCTGAGAGAAATTGGAGAACAAAGTTTGAAATGACAAAAAGCATGCTACTTGAGAGCAACTTATCAAAGTGGTGGACATATGCTATAATGACTCCTGCAGTAACTCGCAAATTGTTGAAAGAGAGGAAGCCTAATCTTTCAACGATGAAGGTTTTTGGATCGGTTGCTGTGCATACAAAAAGGACAAGAAAAAGTTAGGCTCACAATATGAAAAGGGGATCTTTGTTGGGTTTGACAAAAGTAGCCCATCATAACTGGTCTACTACCCAGACACAGGGAAAGTCCTTAAACACAGGTTAGTGAACTTTGTTATAATAAATGTAGTCCAATGCCAAACTCAGAAGGATCTGGAAAGGAGTGATAATGATCATCATGGGAAGAGATTTGTATCATGCAAAAAAAGCCAAGATTGCTGATCAAAATTCAAATGATAACAAGAGCCTCAAGTTGAAACTTCAGAGAGAGACACTGACACAGGACGTGGAGGAGATAGTCATAGTCATTGTATCCTAAACGATAGAGGAGAGGCCGCCAGTACTTGAATGACTATGAGTGTAAAGTTTTATGACAAGATACTAGCCAATGTTGACTACTGCTACAGAGTGATGTTTAATGTACCGTATACCTTCAAGGAAGCTACGAGTTTGTCAAAGTCAGAACTCTGGGTTAGTGCTATGGAGGAGGAAATGGATTCCCTTAGGGAAAATGATACATTCACATTGACCAGACTGCCAGTGGGCAAAAATGCAGTGGGGTTAGATGGGTCTATGTGATTAAAGACAATTCAGACGAGACTGAAACATACAAGGCCAGATATATGGCAAACGGTTATAGTCAAGGAATAGACTATAGGGAGACTTTTTTCTCTGACTGCAAATATGACATCAGTATGTAGCTTGATGCAACTAGCAGTATGACTTAGACTTACACCCGATGGATGTTAAAAACAGCTTATGTTCATGCTTAAGTTGATGATTAAATTGTGAGGTTTACGTGAAGCAACCCAAAGGATTTGAAGTTAAGTCAGACACAGATGAAAATCGTCTGCAAATTGAACAAGTCATTGTATGGCCTGAAACTGTCATGAAGAAACTGGAATAAAATGTTGATTGATCACCTCAGTGAAAATGGGTTAGCACAGAATCCAACAGATCATTGTGTCTATACCAAACAAACTGGAAACTAAAGGATAACTCTGATAATTTGGGTCGGTGATCTCATTATCGCTGCAAGTGATAGTGACTTACTCTATGGTGTGAAAGAAGTGTTGAGAGCAAACTCAAGATGAAGGATATATGGAAACTAAGCATTCCCTAGACATTGATAGAAATACGGATGAACCGAAAAGGAAACATAACAAAGATACTGGAGAGGTTTGGTATGTCTGTAAGACAAGGTCAACCCAATGTGAACAGAAACAAAAACTCTGATGGTGAACCTGTTGATCAAAAAAAGATATTGTGAAGTGGTAGGCAGCTTGATACTGCATATGTAATGACATGTACATGACTTGATCTAAGTTGGATTGTCAGCAAAGTGTCACAATACCTATCAGAGCCAGAGGAACAGCACTGGATAAGTGTATGTGTTGAGGTACTTGAAGAGTACAATAAATCAGGAGTTGTGTTACAAGAAAAGAGAGGAAATTTCAAACTTTTTGCATATAGTGATATTTTGGGCAGCAGATCAAACTGACAGACGAAGCACAAGAGGATACTGTTTTAGTTTAACTAAAAGGGGCCTGTTATATCATGGAAATCTAAGAAGCAGCCAACACTCACTCTATCTACATGTGAGGCAGAATATATCGCACCAGCTGCAAACACACAAGAAAGTTTCTATCTTGTACAGTTTTTGAATGGAATGGACAGTGAGTGCCAATATGCACCAGTAAAAATCTTTGAGGATAACGAAGATGCAGTATTATGAAAGGATATCAGCTATCATTCCATTCGGTCTGCACTGCGTGATGGTAAAATAATCACTGAATATTGTCCAACAGCAGACATGGTTGTGGATTTTTTAAATAAGCCTGTAAAAGCTCAGGATTGAAAAATTTGTGGGTTATATGTTTGGAATGTGAACTGCAAGACAGTTGTGAAGTGTATAATTGTACACAAAGTGTGTAATTGATAAAGTTGTGTTGGGTATAAGAGCAACTGGGGGTGCTAACTTATAGGCTAAGATGTTTTTAAGGTGTGCTCTTACACTGATATCATGAACAGTGATTGCTAGATAAATGACCATGTGCAAATAAAGAAAATCTCTTTCTGGTTCAAACAACACTGATGATGAGCACAGGGGATTATTCCTCAGTGAAATGTGTGTAATTAAACCAGTTTTCCTACCCTAATGATGACAGTGCCTAAGCCTGTCTACCATTTTTTCATTTGCCATCTCACTGCTTAAAATTGCACAACTACTGCAACAGTCTGCTACAGGTTTAGCTCCAGAGTCTGTGACCTGGAAATTTGGGTTAGAACTATGTGTACATAGGCATTTGATGTGAAAGAATTTTGCAGTCTGATAGCCTATCCCTATTTTGTGTTTAAATGTGAGCTCCTTTATAAATTTTAAATCAGAGTAGGTGAATTTGAAATACCCTACATTATTTTCATATTCTAGCTTTGTGGGTGCCTATCCTGAGAATTTGCACCAGTGAGGTGTGGCTGCAGGGGGCATAGCTTCATTTGAAGCAGGGCAAAGAGTGCTACATGGATTTAGCATTCTAAAACATTGTTGCATTCGAAATTTACATTTTCAAAAAAGGTTTGAAAATGTAAATTTTCAAAAAAGCTAATGTAGCTACCTACATTTGCTACAAGGCAACTCGACCACTGACAATTTGGTTGGAGATTTGGGTGTGTTATACTAATGGCTTTAAATGTAACCTCAAGTCACTAGCCTTGAGCAGAGATGAGGAGCAGGCCACAGCTAAGTCTGGTAAGACCACCTCAGACAGAAAAAGAAGTAAATTTTTGCCTTGCGTCATTCACACTGACTGCTGGATGATTTTATGCTGTCTGTGTGTTTTTGCCCTAAGACAAACAATATTTAAACTGTAAATATGATAGCTATTAAGCTAGCTAGCAACGAACATGCTGATTTTGTGCCTTGTGTGTCTTTAAACCAGTCTCTGACTGATCTCAAAACTCACTAGGAACTTCAGTTCTCTCTGTTATTTCCCTCCAGTAGCTCTTTGTTTTCCTCTCATCTATGTACATCTACGAAATTGATTTATAAAGCCCTGGGATCAATGCAAAGTTTTTGCTCAAGTTGAAACATTTTGAACTCAGATGCATCTTCACATGAATTTGCCCGAGTACTGCCCGAGTGAATTTGCATCACATATCTCCATTGACTTAGTATGCAACTCAGTGCCCCTAAAATTCTGTCTGAATACACAGTTATACCCACACCCAGATTTTTTTTCATCATCAAACTTGTCTTGATGTATAAAATTTAGTGCAGTGCTAAGATATTTTAGTTACAATTGTGAGTTACAGCCGTTGGCCAATAGTCGAAGAACTCTTATAAACCTAGTAGTATTGAATAATTGTTTCCTTATAGTTTGCAATACTTTTGCTGCACACACTCACATGCACTCACTTTTTTGATTGTTAATGACGCTGGCTGAGCTTTATTTGGGTCTACTAAAAGGCCATCACCTGTTTACATGACACACAAAGAATGCAGTTTCTGTTTTGTAGTTGTAAGAACGATCATTTGCACAGCACAATAAATAGAATAGAAATATTAGATGTTACATTTGAAATCCATTTCAACTCATGATTTCCAGAAAACTGTGCTCAGTAACATTATATGGCTGCCATCTTCTGGTGTGCAGAAACTGGTCGTCGTGATTCGAGTAACTGCTCTGTCATTTATAATTCTGTGGTCGAGATGTTGACATCCAGTGCCTGAAGGTAAAATACAAGCCTGCTATGCAGCTCACGTAGCTGTTCCACTTGCAGTTCCTGATTCTCTGTAGGGAGATAGTAATACTGAAATGCTTTGTGTTTATGTGTGCACAAGGATAGACAGATTTAACTGGTGAAGTATCTTTGCTAGTGCACTGCTCAAGGACATCATTGTGAACAGATATATAACCCCCGAAAATGTCCAAGAAATGTCCAAGCGTGACCTCAGTTACCAAGCAACTGGTACAACCGAATTGATTACTCTCTTCCCTTAAGCCTAGAAGAGATCTGGCATTTTCAGAGCTCCCACATCTATTTTTGTTTGACAAGAGGTTGGTAATTTCTAAGAATGTAAACATTTTCTTTATGCACAACAAGTGTTTTACCAACATGAAATGGTAATGTGAAAAAGGGGAAAGGTGACAATTGTACACTGAAATATTGAGAGCAGAAGACTTGTGGTTGGTGTGAATGTCATGACCAGTGTTCCAGTCTCCACTCATTAAGTGTTCTTCAGTGTACAAAGCTAACCTTTCGCAATATAAACATGACAGAGGACAAACTCAAACGTTGACTAAAATCTTTAGTTATCTATCCCTAAAATCATGAAACAATTAAGTAATGAAGGAATGACAGGAATGATGTGCTTTTGTAATAAACTGGAAGCTAATTTATGTGTAGTTGCTAACCCTTTCGTAGAGGAATATAATGATCATATTACACTTTAGTTAATAGTACAACACATAGTCTGAATTATGTTTCAGAAAGTGCTGTATAACTGATGTTGATTATTATTGTAACTGAAGCACACAATAGTCAAAACGGAATAGCACTGAAACCAAGACCAGAATATAAAAGATATAGGAAGCACAAAAATTCTATCTCCTCTATCTTCCAGAATATTTTGCAAAGCAGACAAGGTGGCATTTTCCACATCTGTGCCTCTTTGACATTTTAGTGACTTGCTGAGTGGCTTAGTGAAAGTGAAGCAGAATCGGGAGAGTCACTGGCAATCCAGTGTCGGACTGCATCTTTGGTGTAACAAAACATGGGACTCTAGTTTCCTACCATGAGTCAACATTGTTTTTTTTTTCCGTTTTTTTGTTTTTTTTGAAGTATGACAGAGGACAAGGAAGCTCCCCTAACTTTAGTGAAGTAGTTATTTTAACCCAAACTACGTTTGACGATCTTTCCCTAAAACCTAACAAAGTCTTTTTTTTTGTTTCTAACCCTGACTGACCTTTAAATATATAGGTATGAGGACCTTATTAACAAACAACCACATAATCCTCCAAAATCACAGTTTTTAATTTAATTTAATTTAATCTGTTCTGTTTAAATTTTGTTCTACACTCTTCAACCAGTAAAGACTTACACCTTCAAAAATTGATATTTTTTTGGTTATTGTAATAACACACAATCACTGAAAAATTTTGTATCTATAAACTATCAATATGTTCTCAAATGTGAATTAAAAAAGGGATGTCATCTTCTCTTGGCATCATATTTGGACAGCTGTATCTTCAAACCTGCAACTCTGCATGTCCGAAATGAGAATATTAGATTCCTCTCAAGAGAAGCTGCTCTGAACTCTCTGTTCCATTACCAAACTGTCAGAATGTCACAGTGGGAAAGCACTGCTTTTAAAGAGGATGAGAGGAGCCTGTTATGAAAGGCAGACAGACCCTAGATCCTCGCTCTGGGAGCCACCAGACCCTGAAACTGCTAGCCACGAAGTATCTAACACTCAGAGGCTGTCCAACATACAGGTCAGTTTCCACTGGGTTTGTTTATTTGTGTCCAGATAAAGTTAGACTGTCTAACCTTCCAACTCCTGCTGCTCTGTTTTCACAGTTGTTTACTGTTCAATTGGTGCTACATTTAATACATAATTCATCTGTCATTACAGTTCAACTATACATAAATATATTTAATCCAATTGTCGCCTTAAAAACACATCCAGATAGGGTTGTCTTTTGAGATACAGTATGCACAAGTTGAAAACAAAGTACATTTGGTTTGTTTAGGGCAAAATTCTTCCTCTGCCAGGTTGTGGTACTGTAACTTTTGAGAAAGGTTATAATGTAGCTTGCACTGTGAGTCAAAAAAATTGGGGCAACCACCAACTGGCTAACATTTCTGTTTCTCTCTCCAATGGTACTGCAAGTTAATCTTATCACACTGCTGTTTTATAGGATAAATGCAATGGTGAAATAAGCTAATAATGAATTTAAACTTTAAATAAAGCACTTCCCCAAAATTAATTTGGATTCCAACCATACCTAAATATGTTGTACCAGATCTAATACCTTTGCTGTCCTTACCACCTTTAATATACTAAGTAAAGGAACTTTCCAAATGTTTCAGCAAGTTTCAGGAATTCAACTATAAAAAGATCAGCTAAAATCTCCAAAATGTGAAATCTTGACAATGTCAATTGAATTTATGACTAAAAATGTAAATTTAAGCTTAGAGCAGTGAGATTGATTGAAATTTTAGCTTTATATTCATATTATAAAAAATTACCTAAATTGAACCGTATTGACAAATGTGAGCCATGGAGACTGGAAACTAAACATGAACTTGCTACTAAAGACTTGAGAAATTACCTGGACTACTTCATTCAAAAATCTTATTTACTTTATTAAAAAATTGCTAATTCAAGACAAATATCCAATGATTGAGACAAAACCATACAGTGCTAAAAAGTAATGATGTGGGAGGAAAAGTACACATCATTACATGAAAGCAATCTCCACAGCATCTTCAAAAACCTGATCGGAGCTAACCAGAATTCTGTGACTCATACTCTGAAAGATAAGCTCTGTACCCAAAGGAGTGTGTGCAGGGCTGGCTGAAACTGATGCAACTTTGATGTAAGGATGTAAGACAACACTACACAACACCAGCCCACCACATTAATCTGACAGTAGGTGATATAAAAATGACCAAATGACTTAAATAGGACTTGGTCCTATTTAAGAACATATCTTGCCAAGAAACAACACAATTTTGTCCTATTTTATCATTGATAAATCATTGAAATGTCCACATGTAAAATGCAATCACTACGAATGCAGCAAACATTATCATCTACATCTCGAGCCCTGTGCTGTATCTAGTCTTTGTCAGTTGTGTATTGACCATCGCTCATTGCCCCAGAACACAAAGGGAAGTTGTCCGTTCATCTAATGCTGACATGTTCATTTAGTGTGAACGTGTTTTCATTCTGTGTGACAAGAAGTCTGATAAAGCCAATGTCTTAATGGATTAGAAGTGGTTTGCTTAATTTGGCTATCTTGCAGATATATTTAGTGAAGCGAACAAGATGTGAAAAAAACAATGCAAGACGGACACAAAAACAAGATTCACCAGGATGAATGAAACTAGTTCTTCATCTAGAATATCTGAGTCAAATCAGTTCAGGTTTATATAGCCTGTTCCTGACCATAAAGCAAATCTTCTGAACTAAGTGCTCCAGTGTGTTCTCTAGTTGGAAGCCAGTGAGGGATCACATCGACCTACTGGTCGGATGGAGCACAGAAGGATCGGATATGCAGAGATACAGTTAAAACTGTCCAACACGTTCATGGGAGCTTCTCACTGATATCTTTAACAAACTTTGTTTTTACAGCACACAAAAGACATTTGAATTAAAAAAAAAAAAAAAAAATGGATGATGCATTCTACAACACAGTACTTGTAGCAAAAGGTTCAATGCAAACTTTAAATATTATTAATTGACAAGGATTGCTTTTTTGACGAAAGTATTTCAAACATATGCTTTCATTTTTTTCACTTGTAATAATTTGCAGGCGATACTAGATAATCAAGCAACAACTTAAAATATGTGAATTTGTTTCCATTCAAAAATTATATAATGCACTATGTCCATAAAGAGATAGTTGATTAGCTACAGTTAATCTACCTTTAGAAAAGGAATAGTCTCCAAAGACAGAATGCTTGGAGAGAAGACTGTCCTTTTCAGCGAGAGGATTTACATAAAATTGTAGAAGGTATGTCACACAGAGAAAACCAAGACATCACATCCAGAAACATATTCAAAAGCTCAGTAAGATCCAGTGCCCCCACAAACAACCACACTGGGTGCATAATCTGAGCAGAGGTACAACACAGTCCATTTGCCACTTCTTTTGGGTGTAGGGACGTCCTGCAGGATGCAAAATTACTTATATAAAACAATATCCAAGAAAGAAAATATGACAACAGGATGCCAGACTAGGCTGTGTAGGAGTACAAAATAAGTTCAATCTATATTGTTCATTCAAATATAACAAATGTGTCAGGAACCATTTGTTTTGCTTTATTAGCTTCGCAAAGTAGATTGTGTTCACAAAGTACAGTTTGTTTGTTTGTCAGGTTGCAGGAAATCTCCAAAACTTGTCAACAGATCTGAATAAAATGTCGTGTTAAATTGGCTAGCAAGCACATTATTTGTTTTTGGTGTGAATTTGTATCAAATACCATCATGTTGAGCTCAACCTTCTTTCTTGGTTGAGTCAGTATATGTCACAACCATTTCAAATTCAAAAACAAATTTTCTGCCATTTAGAATTCTTTGCTAAAAGGTTTTTATAAACTTACCCTTTTGGGGATCAGTCCGTATAAAGATTGTAAAATGTATACATTTTTATTCCATACTGTTTTCCCGAATTGTTACTAATCATTGTTGGCCTGGTCAATTCTATATACATTTCCGGAACTCTTTAACACACTGTGAAATTGCAACCAAGTTTAGGTAAGTTTACATACTCAGTGATCCCGCAAAATTCAATGACATTTAAGATATTACAACAACGTGATTAATTCAAGTGATTAAATCATCCTTTTATAATATTCATATTATTCCAGGTAAGCATTTAAGTTTGTCTAAAAATCATGGCTGTCATCAGCTAATCTGTATTGTATGTCATTAGGTGCATTTTGATTCAGATTTATATTAAGAGGGAGATTTTAAAAATCCTTAGTTTTGCATTGTTAAATCACAACAGATATTGTATATTTAATCACTTGTTCCTCAGCCCGTGGTTCAACTCCCTACAAAATCAATAACATCTTTACACAGGTTTTTGAGATATTTACAGACAAACAGTTGGGTATGAAAACATAACCTCTTTGCCAGAAATAATGCATACTTCCACAAAACCAGTAAGGGTGAGAAGGACTTCACTGATAGGAGGCACAAGTTGCCTGTAGATTCTATTCTGGATTCCAGCACAGAGTGAGCTCTTGTGTGTGATACACAAGGGACTTGAGACTCTCTTCAAAGCTTAACAAAATGAAATAACTGACTCCAACGAGTGCAAGAGGGCAGCTTGCATTCAAAAATCTGAAAGCAAAAAAGTGTTAATTAAATGCCTCACAGAATATAACCATCTTCACCTTTCCAAAAAAATATAATAGCCAGGGACCTGATTATTTAGCTGAATTGCCCCTTATGTTGCTTTCAAATGCACCCTGAACTTACTATACCTAGACAATACCTGGAGGAGCTGAATGAGAATGCAAATGTCCGAATGGACCGTACATTAAAGCTCCCTGGTACAAAGTCTGTGTAACGTCCAATTAAGCCCATGTGCGAGCAGGTCACTGTCCAGAGAATTCACAGCAAATGAGTGGGTGTGTTGATGACGTTTCTATTATGCGACTTGCACGATACCGTTAGAATACAAATATCCAGAGGTGAAGATGAAGGGTCATTTGCATGAAGACACAAACGAAAATATCTAACTGGAGAGACGGGATTCAGCAACTAAGGGTTGACGTTGAATTCGTCAGACAAATTTAAAGAACAGCAAGAGTCTTGGTTGTTTATGATGTAAACAAAACACTGCGACTTCCACTTTTTTGTGTCATGTCCTGCCTCCTGCATGCTCTACCTAGGCGCCACCCCTCACCTAAACCAAACGGAGTGTTTCCAGTATGTGAGAAAGCATCTTAAAGGACAATATCGTGTTGTGTGCTACATGTGTGAAAGGGCACTTTCAGTGTCCAGAGAATCAGGTCCGGAAATTGTCCGGAGTTCATATGAGAAAACGGCTTTACTGTAGGTTTAGAAGATTCATGGCTGGTTCAGGATCAACACAAGGTTCAAGGCTAACAAGGCACTAATGGATAATGGATTCATTTTCCTTCAACTTTAACAAAATCATTGTCTCACATTATGAGTTAAATAATTAGTCTTTTTTTTTTAATGTGTAACTGTGAAGCACTTGCAACATTGGTTTTTAAAGCACCGTCACTGCTACTAATACTACCAATACTATTACTAGTAATAGTAATAATAATAGTAATAATAATAGTAATAATAATAATAATAATAAGTGTTGTTTTAGCTAAATTAGTCTATTCATGTGAATGCCTGACCGAGTAGCAAAGGAAGTACTTTTGTCATATGCTTTTAAGTTCTGTGTTTCATTGCAGGAAATATTTTTTTTCCTCAAAGATGGAAAAATACATAGTCTCTAATGTAGGAAAACAACCCAATAACAAAGGAATGTTTGCTAGACACAAATTTAGATAAATAGTATGACTTTAAATTGTGCAATTTAAAATATACAGACAAACAATATTTAATTCTGTCCAGTGATTGCTGGCGGTATGTTGTTGCTACACCTCCAATCTCTCTCCAATTTGTCCAATGACTGTCTCAGTTGTTCTGGGGTGGGTGTCCATTCTGTGCCTGTAAGAATCTGCAGATTAATGCTTATTTCCCACTCTCTGACACTGGCCCAACATGTTATTTCCCCACTAAAAGCTGTTGATATGGATGGATCAGCTTTTGTGAACTCTAACACCATCTGAATCCCATTCCCAACAGTGTTTCAACATGGCAAATCACATCGGTGCTGCCCTTACTTCTTTGGGTGATGGTGGTGCTGTCTCCTGTCCCATTTGTCCAGCCATATTACTTTAAATTGTATTTTTGTGTTTGATACCTCTTGCCAGATAATCTCAGACAGATTAACCAGGTTGTTACCTATTGAATTCTGACACTAATTAATCAGTAAAAATCAATCAGTTTTATCTATTTTCCAATAGATAAAATTAGTTTAAGAAAAATATATTAATTCCTTTCAGGTTAATTACATGTGACACCTTTGCAGCCTTTAACCTGAGAAGTTGGACTGTAGCTTTTAACTTTTGCCCATTAAAGCTATTTAATTAGATAAACAAAATAAATCACCTCTATAGTCACTCTCCTCAGATAAGATGTAACCTCCCCACCAGTAACACCACGATTAGGGTTGCGAGTGTACAAATCTTTGACAGCAGGGAGGTGTGAGGCCCCTTGGCCCCAATAGCAGCAAGCTGTTCAAGTGCTTAGTGTGATGTTTTAAAAGGGCTGACAGTGCATGCAAATCATCTTGAGTGTCCGGGATGTTAATGCACCCGAATCACCAGAGAGCAGTATCCTGCCAAGCTGAACTTTAACCAGTGCTATACCTGTAATCACAGGGTTTACTCCTTAGCTGTCTCATTGGAGGGAAATTAAATGCCTTGTGGGGCCTAAACAGTCAGATTGAATGTTTATGTTGTTACCACTGAACACACACTGTCAATCATGACAGATTGCCCAGAGTGGAAGGGCAGATTAGGAGACACTTTACAGGTTTAAATCAGCTTCTTGTCAGAAACCAGGCATCCGTGAATTAGTCTGGGGCTTTAAATGTGTTTCTTAAGCCCTTTATTTAAAAGTGTCTTATGCCTTGATTAGCAAACTTCCAGAGGGAGGATGGTTGTAATTATAAGAGGTATCCGATTGTTACTAAAAATAACAAGAATTATCCTCCGTATATAATGGGCACTTCTGTGACTAAAACATACTGAAGCTAGGAAAACAGTTTAAGCAACATATCAACTAATATAATAATTGCCTAGTCCTCTTCTTCTAAACAAGACACAAAAGATTAAAAAGGTATGGCTTCTGACATGTATTAGATTGATTAAAGTATGATGTTAGCATGCTGACTGTAGACATTTTCCGCCTCCTCTTTTCTATCAAGCTCTAGTCAATATCACCTTGGGGATCCAGGGGTGTGGTGGTGGGTTATATGAAGTATTTGGTTGATATATGGCTGGCCTGCATCGCTTTTGACTGCCTTATCACTCAATCACTCAGCAAGATGGAGATGCACAGGCAGACTGTTATAATGACCCCAACCTCTACCTTAGCACTCTAGTATAGTTCAGATAAAATCCATGCTATGTAAGCCTGCTCCTGTTTTAATGCGTTTTCTGTGCTTCAGGTGAAGTTTTTTTTCAAGATAGGAAAATGTACATGACTTAAAATAGATGATCAAATGCAAGGTACACTGTACTCAAAAGCAGGCACTCATTTTTTGATAGCTTCCGTCATTCTGTTTGCTGAATGCTAACCACAAAATCGTATTTAAAAAAAAAAAAAAAAAAAAAAAAAAAAATGTTCATGACCCAAAATTGTTCTGCAAGCTATAGTAGCTACTCCGTATATAAAAGTGATTGAGCTTTGGGTTTAAATGGTCCAGAGTCTGTACATGTCAAGCTTAATTTGAAAGTGTATGGCAATCAGGTGCACCAAGCCTTATCCCTAATGCAGTTTTGACCCACTGAATAGACATATCTGTGTGTGTATGTCTAAGCAATTTTGCAGGCTCTTCAGTATTTTTGGTCCATAATTGCCTCCTGTCAAAATGTCTGGGTGAGCTGATTGCAGGAAATAGGACAGGACATGTGTGCCCCTCATTAACCCATCAGTTGGTGCAGCAGATGTGGCAGATTGAAAGATAGGGTAACACAGGCAGATATCACCTCTGTAGCTGATTTTTTTCTACAGTCTGTCATTATTTTTAAATTATTAAAGTAGAATGGCACTCAGTAGAGCGCATACCTCGGCCAAGGCCAAACAATCTTAAACATGTCTAGCTCTTATAATAGAAAAATAAAAGTGAAAAGGAAGTAGTGTGATGTCATTTTAAGAAAAAGGGGGGAGAAAAAAATAAAAAATAAATAAGATCCACACATTTAACTGGATCCACACCAAAACTGAGAGGATTCCTTTCCTGGCCCATGCCCCATCCATCCACCATGTTTGGTGTAAGCCGGTTCAGTACTTTTTGCTTTTTGCTATTTTTGCTGTTATAATCCTGCTGACAAACAAGCAAACCAACAAACTTGGGCTAAAAACATAACCTCTTTGGCGGAGTTAACCAGGAGTTAAACCACATGCTGAAAATATACTCTTTAATTGGTGTGTTAAGGTAGCAATGGCAAGTGTTCTTGAACCTACAGTACGGTGTACAGAACAACGTTCAAAGATGACAATGTGTTTAAGTGTTGAATGCTAATAGGAATTTCCCTTTGAAATTAAATTTTTTGTCACATCAGATCTGAGGATTTACAAGGATTGTTATAAATGGACAGATCCTGCAGGGTAAAAAAAAGGGCTTGAACATGTTTGATGAGATACAGGGCACACTCTAGACCGTTTGAATACCTAACACATAGTTAAAACAAATGGACAGATGTTTTTTATTTTTTAGTTCCCAATTCACCTTCAACCTTGCGTAATTTAATTTGGACTGTTGAAGATACCAAGACAATCCGGAAGATACCCAGACAAGGAGAGAACACATTAAGTCCACATGAAAAGGTCCCAGCCACCCAATTGATTCCCACCCAGGATCCTCTTGCTGCAAGGCCACAGTTCAAACCACTGAGCCAATATGACGTCCATATTCAAATGTAAAAGGCTTGCTGCATAGCAGTGCTCCCTAAGTGAATCCAAGCAGCACATGACATTCTGAGGGAGCATGTTAAAACTACAAGAAATTTACAAAAGAGAACCCAGAGGGAACATATCACTGAGATGTGGGATATACATAATGCACAAGGCAGGAGAAGCCATCTCAAGTATGGTAATAGGATAGTGGAACAGGAGGCGGGGGATGGAGAAATCAGCACATACACTACAGCGAGAGTAAGCAGCAAAACCAGTAGACACAGAGACAGCATAAATGATCAGTAGATTAAGAGTGTAAGCTTGTTAGACTATTAAGGCTGTCTTACTGACTTGTTTGAATGTGACTGGTGATTGTAAGAGTCAAGTATTACTTAGCAGCTAATGGTGTGTATGACTTCAGCAGACAGCCTGAACTCTCACAATTTTAGTCAGACATGTCAAAGGATTTAGAGCCATTTAATGAACCAAACGGCACGCAATAGCACTTTGTGTTTGTGTGTACTACTCCAGGGGCGTTGGCTGGACTGTTCAGGGTACCATCAGGGGCTGACCCCAGATTTTTCTCAAAAAAAAAAACAAAAAAAAAAACACACATTTCAAAACATACTTCTAAAATAGACTTTCCATGCATTTTTTCTTGCATGTGAGGGCTACACATTGCTTAAAAAACATGAACAATGGAGGAGAAGGAAAGAAGGGGTTTGCATTTGATTTACCACATAATCTGCACATGAATAGTCCAGCCACTCGAATGTCTCAAACTTTCAAGTGGCTGGGTCATATCAGATACCTACCATTATTACCAGGCCTTCATGATGGAAAAGCCTCAAAAGCCATAATAAAATAGCAATTTCACAAGAGTTGAAAACAGCCAGCTACTCAAAGTAGTTACTCAAAAGTACTTTCATAGTTTGGTTGCAAAACCATTGCTAATGGACCTATTTGATATGAACCAGAGTTCCCACCTCAATGGTACAAGTAGTAAAGCATGAGAAAATATTGTTATCTGTGGAAAAAAATTGAATGAACGACTGAATTCTGTCTATTTTAAATTGATTATCTGGTTAATTTTGGCTCAAATGTTCATATAACTTGGAACTCAGACATCTACACACCTTATTTTCCTGGATCAGCATGAGAGGATGTTTGTGCTTCAGCTTGAGCTTCAACCCCTTTACCGGTAAAATTTCTGCGTATATAATGGGGACCGGGCTGGCGGCTGGTTGTGTTGAGCAAGGGAGAAGCTGGGGCTGGGCTGAGCAAGAAGTCTTGATTGCAGGATGGGATGCAGCTGGTGGAACTCTGCTTTGACTCCAGCACACCTGTCTCCACTCAGACAATCACACTCACATAGACACACAGCGAGAGAAGGAGAGAGGGGGGAGAGAGAGACTGCAGGCTAGGCAGAGGTGGAGGGCGTGACACAAACCGCTCTAAGGGGGGAATTATTTGGGGTTAAAGAAAAAAATCTTCGAGGCTACAGCCCCGAATGACCAGGCCAGGTGATGCCTATGGTGTAGTTCTCAGATTAAACCGAACAGCATGTGAGATTATGAGGGGGGCAAATTAAAACCCCAAAATCACAACACTGACCTCCTTTTAAGACTTGAGTCAGAGCCTAACATGCAGCCTCGATGAGGATGAATGTGACATGAGTGTGCGTTTATGTTGATACAAGAATACCATGTACTACAAATATTTCCAACCTATAAGCACGTTGCATTTCCTAGTTGCTATACAGGACAGCGATTTTGTAGGTTTGGCCAACCTTTGTCAAAACAGAATATCTATAGGAAAAACTAGAATGGCACTCAGTAGAGTTCATACCTCCGCCAAGGCTAAACAATCCTACACGTGTCTAGCTCTTATAACAGAAAAATAAAAGGAAAAAGGAAGTAGTCTGATAACATAAATGATTTATTTGCATGCCATAGCAAATACAACTCTCTGTGCAATGTGGATTCAGCATTTTCTTCCACCATATCTGGATTATTATCTGGATCTGCACTACATTGTACAAATTTATACATCTCAACATCATAAATATGTCTGATTTTTTACATCAAGATCCACACATTATTACCTCTGCCAAGGAGGTAATGTTTTCATCTGTGTCTGTTTGTTTGTTCATTTGACAGCAGTATTGCACAAAAAGTACTGAACCGCACCAGATTTGGTGGGGGGATGGGTCCTGTACCAGGGAAGAATTTACTATGATTTAGAATTGTTTTCTCTGAAATCTGGTGATGTTGTTTGGCACTGGGCTTGGCGGAGGGATGCGTTCTATTGAGTGCCGTTCTGGCTTCCTGAGAAGTTGAAGAAAATGTTGAATAATGTCGCAATGTTAAGAAAAGTAAAAAAAAAAAATTCCTGGATCCACCCCTTTAAAAAGATCCGCACCCAACTTTGATGGGTTCCCTGGCCCATGCCCAATCCCTCCACCAGGTTTGCTGCAAATACATTCAGTACTTTTTAGTCCTGCTAACAAACAAACACGGTTGATAATATGACCTCCTTGGTGGAGGTAGTTAAGAAAAATGTCAAATGTGACATATTTTTACCTCCACCAAGGAGTTGATGTTCTCGCCTGTGTCCATTTGTTGGTTTGTTTGTTTGTTTGTTTTTTAGCAGGATTACGCAAATACTGCTTAACTGATTTGCACCAAACCTTGGGAGAGGGATGCGGCGTGGGCCAGAGAAGAACCTATTAAATTTGGTGCTGATCCGATTAAAGGGGTGGATCCAGGAATTTTATATCACTTTTGACATTTTCGTCAATTTTTGGCCTCGGCAGATGTATGCGCACTACTGAGTGCAATTCTTTTCTCAAAATATAATGCACAGTTAATGCACATATACTTACTTAAATGATGAGAATAGTAAATTTGGAATATGCAAAACGTCAGCCAGTAACATAGTCAGTCAGTCAGTCGGTGACGGCTATTCCAAACTGCATTGTTCTAGAGATGATAACCTCCAAACTGAAAGAAAGAAAAAAGAAATTAATTAATTTATCCTTTTAATTAATTAAAACGAATTTAAAATAGAAAATTCATTTAAAAATTCATCTCCAGTTGAATAAGCAATATTCTTCCCTACTGAAGTGGTACAATCCTCCCTCTTCCGCTTAAGTTGCTAATTGCCATCCAGTCGCTTTTTGAAACCATTTCAAAGTCATCCTCCATAGCCTCTCCAAACACACCCTTCAGTTTTTGCAACCACAATACCCTTTTGGCCTACACAGCCTTTTTGGCCTGTGGCAACCTTTCCTCTTCGTCTAGAGCTGGCCGTGCCAACCAGGCTTGGATGGACTCCATCTTCAGTTTGACAGCCTCCCTCACTGCTGGTGTCCATGCTGTGGGGTTTGGACAATGTTCAAATGTCTCAAACTTCTGCCTATAAACGGTGAAAGTTTACTCAAAGGTGAAAGTTGAAATAATTTTTGACAGGCATTTTTCTAAGCAAATCCAAACTGCACATAACCCACACTACAGTACAGTACAACCCACGTTCTTAGCCATCTGATAACTACCAGGTGGTGATCAGTTGACAGCTAAGCCCCTCTCCTCACGAAGGACATAACACCTCAAGTCTAATGAGACAGCTACAAAGCCAGTCATTGATCTTTGGCTCAAAGTACTCTGCTACTGCCAAATGAACCCATTTGAGATTTGGGCAGAGTGCCACAGCTGATTTTGTGTTTATGCAGATCAATGGAACAGTGTGATTTTTGGTGCACATTTTTGGCATAATATTTGTCTACATTTTTGCCTTCTTAGACAATTTCTAATTGCAAGCGCAACGTACAGTTATTGTTACAGCATTCTGAATGAGAACAAACAGTTCTGCCAGGCTCACATTGCAGCCACAACTTAATCCTGCTTTTTCTACTCTAAATTTCAATCATTTTATGTTTGGATTAGTGAAACTCTCACGCATGAGCTTCTGATTTCCTAAGGCCCTACAATTCATCCTGAGCAACGCTACCTGATTGGAGTAAGGCAGTTTTGCAGCCTCAGTTAAGACATACTAAATTAAAATCTGTCACACTATGTGGAGATTAACAACCAGTTGATGAGGGAATGTGGCCCCCATAAATTTATTTATTTTATATTTATAATGACATCATTAGTACATTGTATCCTAATAAGCAGAGCAATGTCAGTAGTAAAAGCAATGTCAATGAATGAGGAAGATGAACCTGTTGTATTAATTGTAATCTAGTCAAGATCAAAGTGTAAACAAAACGCTAAATGCATTTGATGTAAAACACTTACTACAGAAGCATCCCGTATATGTAAATAAAAATATAGGAAGACTGGGCTGCCTCTACTGTATTGACATTATAATGTTACTGTGCACTTTTCTACTGGAAGAGCAAATCCGTAATATGTATATTTCAAAGAAATATAGTTGCTAATGGGACAAATGGATAGACAGTGGGGCTTCTTTAATCCACTGAAATTGTGCAGCAACCATTAAAGTCAATCACTGAACTGTTCACATCAAATAATTTGTATCAAAATAGATCACAACACGCATTAAAACTTACATTACACTGAAACAGGGCTTGAACAATGGTGAGACTCCAAGGTACACAACAAGTTAAGTTGTATAGGTTTTTAATAATGCCAAAAAAATCCTAAATACTGTATTACATGTATGTAATATTAAAATGGTACATACAGAGAATGTAATGTACCATTAGTAAAAAATAATTTTTGATAAATTGTTATTTGAATATTATTTGGGTAAAAAATAGAACACATAAGAATAAAAACAGTTAATTCTTAGGTGTTAGGCCACATAGACTTCACCTCTAAAGGCTAAATAGCAGTCAGTCACACTCTCATTCTCAACTTCATATAACAGAACACACAGACACTGGCACACCAGAGGGAGACAGACAATCAATTGGTCTTTTTAGAAATGACTCCAAAGCCTCGTTAGCAAATGAGTCAGACATCATGGGTGCATGGCCTCAAAAAAAAAGAAAAAAAGAAAAAAGAAACACACACAAAATCAAGGCCCCTTAGATACATGAGCCAGCTCCCATCATTCACCTAAAAGAGCCAGCTTGTTTGGGAAAAAACAGGAGCAATATGTTTCTAAATATTGAGGTTGAGGGTTGTGCTACACAAGATGTCACAGCTTGTGGGAGAGGATTCCTGTTTGATTCTGCCCTTTATTTTCTGTCTGACAACAAATATGACAGTAAAAAATAATTTATCAAAGTGTGTAATACGTAAAAATCTAAAATAAAGCCACTGTACTATTTAACCCAATACAGATTATAGATTTGACATTTATTGCTCATGTTCTACTTTGTTAAGATTTTGACTTAGGTCTCTCTTTTTTTTTTTTTTTAACCTAACTTGTGTTCACATAATCAGCCTCAGGGTTACATCAACTGCTAGACTGACAAGCCTGCCTTAGAAAGCGCACTGCATCTGTATATTCCCCTGTTTGCTCAAAAGATATCCTGGTTCATTAAACTATGTAAAGATTAGACTAATGAAAGCCCTAAAATTAAGAGATTTACCTCACACAATTAAACTACTTCCAGTTGCTAAGAATGGATATTTATGTGTTAAAGCAGGGAATTAATATACTACAGTATTCTCTTTCACAACTCCCTTCTCACCTCTCCTGGGCAGATGGCTTGTAAAAGAAAAAAAAAAGAATGCCAACTAGTAATCATATGTGCAATAAATGGTGCTGGTTATGTTCCTGTGGAGTGACTACAGATGGCGTGGTGATAGTCACGCCTCAGAGTGCATGTGTGAATCTTAGACACACCCTTCATAGTGCCCCAATGGGGACTTTTATCACAGACCATGTCACTACCTATTGCCAAGGCAACTATCCAAAAGACCGGTAAATCAGAGTGGAAATGACTTTTATGGACATCTCATTTTATTGGTCTCTACTAGGCCAGATGCTAACCAGCGAGCAGAGCTAATTATTTTGGGTTTACATCAAAAATGAAAGTAAATAATAGTAACCCATGATTTTATCTGTTTATTTTGATAGATGTATATCAGATTCTACACACGTTTTCATATTTACATACAATGTAATAAACTATAAATATAAATGTGATCAGCAGCATGTTTGTTTTTCGCCTAACTTCTCTGTTTTCTTCCTTAATACCACAAGTATTTTGAGATATTCTCAATGTCGGATGGCCACTTTTTCTGAGAACAGTGGTAAAGTGTCTCCATGTAGCAGGGGACACAACAAATTGTAGATGCATGTAGACATAATATCCTGCTGAAAGTCAATTTACAATTGTCTTTTTGAACCCATCCTCTTGTGTTCTGTGATTTGGACTGATTTGTGGCTCAGAGTTAGATTGGATGACAGGAAGAGGCAGCTACGGCAGACTCAAGAAAGCATCTGTGAATTTAGAACAACGCAGCCCACAATCCCTCTGACCACTGAATAAACATTTGTGATTATGGAAGACATAGACCTCTAAAAATGGAAAGTTTTACTGATACCAATTTTGCTTGTATTTTCTGTGAAGCAATTGGGCCATTTTCTAAGGACGATTTACCGTCAATATTGCAATTAATCAACATAAGTCATAATTAAACTCGCAGCACCATGCAGAACACTTGATTTATATTGAAAAAAAAAAATGAAGCAATGAAGTCAGACTTGCATTAGCTGATTGGCTTCTGCTGTTTCATTTCATTTTAACAGTCACTTGAACATTCATCAGCTGCTTGACTACCAGATAACTAGTATTGTCCAGTTGTATTTATGTAGGTTTACAGCGTCACCTGATACACCTGATGTACGCATGCCAATTGCTGCTGCAGCTCCTCCCCCATATGTGCTGAATTTTGGGTGTAAGGTTCCATGTGCACGTGCAGTATGTGTTCATTAGCGGGATTAGTTCCCCCAGCACAATTTTAGTTGCTGCTCGGATTCCTAGAGAGCCCCCTCAAAGACCAGAGCCTTTTCCATTAAATCTATCTGTATAACCATCTGCTATAAATGGTCAATTCCTTGACATAGACGACTGAACTGCAGTAGATTAAGTTGGCTTCTCTGTCTTAAAAATGCAGCTGTTGTGATCAGGCCTTTACATATTACATCACAGTCAGATTTTCGCAAAAATTTCTATGTACTGCTGAGTGGGTGAATGCTTGTTCTTGTCAGCTGCCTTCTATGGAAAAGCTGTGCGAGCGCAAGGTGAACAAAAGGGCATAAAGAACTGCTGCCTGCGACTCAATAGCCCATCACATCAACACCATCTGGTGCTGTTTGCCATGCTATGGAAATCTATGGACTGTCCTCCCACAACTGCGACTGCCTGGAACATCCTATTTACTATTAATGCTGTTTGCACAATACTGCACAGCTTCTGTGGGTCTGTGCATAAATCTTCATTCAATATGCCACAGTAGCCGCAGGACCTACTGAATGTCATTGTTATTTAAAGGTGAGACCTTGATCCATGCATTGTCATCTAACCAGATTCTGTAGTACTGTCTAATGCCAGAGATGGCAATTTTCCATGTGAGACTTGATTTGCAACTTGACTCGTGTAGACTTTAGGCCTGACACAATGACAAAGCCTTATAAACAATAGGATATTTGTTTTATTTTTGTTTAAATAGTGATACGGCACTGTGAAGATTGACAGTAGCAACGTCCTTTTGAAGCCCTTTCTTTATCCTTTGACACATCACATTCTGTACCTGCCAGCCACAAGTGTGTGACTTAAAGAATCAGTACACATGGCAAGCTGTGTTGGTCACATGTTCCTAACCCTTTTGCATTTAGATTCAGGAACTTAACAGAAAACGTGTCTTGTACCAACTGTGGGTTAATATAGTGATGACACGCCAGCAACATCCTCGAACTTCCGCAGTACTTCCAGAGAGGTCAGTACATTGCTAATGCAATCCTTTATCTGGCTCCGGTGCTGTTTTTGTAAAGTCCGATTTTGCCAGTTTCCTCTTAACTTTGCTCAAGTACTGCTTCACTGTGTGTTTGATTTTTTCATTTCAAGTGTTTAGTAGGGACGTGCAACATTTCTTCCGCTTATTTCCGTTGTACTGATGACACTGCTAGTTAATCCATTCCTTTGCTGTTCCACATGGTGGTGAGACGTCAGTCGCTGCAGAAGAAAAAAAAAAAAGGTAACAATGATAAGCAGCGGTTTTCAGTTCACAGTGATTTGAATGCTATGTTTAGTGGAGCTTTCAGTCTATGCTTTTTTTGTACGTAGCATTCAAAGAGCACTTACATTCATATTTTATCTGGAAGTGCTAAGGCATAGGCAACTGGATTTGCTTGCTCATCAGTTCTAACTAACCGTGGGGGAATTCCCTGGCATTTAGGCCTGTCAGAGCACTAACAAATAAATTTCACATGAGGGCCCCTGCAATCACATGTGACTCATCAAGGTCGTGTGGCAGTCATCACATGTGATATGAATTTAAGGGTGAATTGATGTGAAACTGCCTGGGAATGGACTTTAGGATCCCATTTTAAGTATCTGATAAGTGCCAGTAAAGGCTCTTTCCCCAGTTCGGGAATGGTTGTTCATGTTTGACATAGATTGTCTCCCTCACTCCTCTTTCAAGCAGTTTCATCATAACCTGTCATCTCTCTCTCCCCATCTCAGGCAGCTTCACGCTGCCTGGGAAAAGACAAGACAGTATGCTGTGAGCTCCAGCCTAGAAAGGGCATCCCAATACTATTCAGCCCCAGGGACAGCACCCACTCCCACACTCCCATCTGGGAAGAGTGTGGGAGGATCGATACTGAATCAATACTCTCTAGATAATTTGGCAATTGCTTTCATCTCTATGTGCCCCAACCTGTACTTTGTATCTTGATTACTGATTAGGTGAATGCCCCCATGACCTGACCTTCAACAGTGATTTGGACTGTGACTCAAGCACTTGTAAGCCTGGCAGTTCCCCCTATTATCCCCTATTGTCGCCCCCTGTAATTTCTGTCTACACTACACTCTACACTGGTCAAACTTCCCCTCTATGTCACAGACTGGGAAATTATATTTCAAATGAAGATCCTTCTGTTTTTCAGTAATGACCAGGCACACTGGGGGCCCTGCTTTCTGCTTCACCCGTGACTTTCGAGTCATAAAATGTGACCGGCCTGTGTCCCTTGTGGACTGTAGATAATCTGACATGCGGCGGATGAATACATGGATCAGACTGAGCCAGAGGAAGAAAGAAAATCAAACCATTAAAACATCAATCATCCGAAATTATGCCCACAAGCATTACTCATGTGTTATCCAATAGCGCATCCTAATGGAATAGAAATGTATCCTGTTAATCAAGGATGTGCATGGAGTCCAAGGCTAGGCGTACTCTAAGTGATGATTAAAGAGACATTAAGTTGTACTTTTTGTAAAATGTATCCAGGGCGGACACGGAGGACCCATTGGGAACCAGTCCAGTTGAGCACGGGATAGGGAGAACATTCTGAGAGCATAAAACAAGGACCACAATGTGGCCAAAATATATTGGCTCAGACCCTTTCTAATAAATTACATTGAACTGTTAATAGTTGCCTCACTACCAGATAATCCAGCACATGAAGCATTATGGGTTCAATATTTCGGGGGTTTTTTCAACAGTTTTTCTTCACTGAGTTATTTCAGGAACCTGGCACTAAAGTTAATCTCATACAGAATGTTGTGGTTTTCCTAATCCTTATTCAGATAATGATAATCACCTCGTCATGCCACTGTGACCTTTGCATATTCCCATAACAGGGGAAATGTTACCTCATGTCGCTATGTGTCCTAGTGCCTATTGTTGCAGCGTACCAGCAAGGAACTGCAATACTGCTTTCTCAATATGACCTATACCTACCAGACCAGACAGAATCGCCCTGCATACCAGAAATATCACTCTGCCTCTGGCAAAATGACCTGCTTGCTTTCCACCTTTTCCAGCATCTATTTTCTTATTCTTTGCATGTCCTAACAACAGGGACTTCTGGCGGTTCCAAGGTCAAGGCTGAAAACTGAAGGCGACTAAGCTTTTGCTGTTGTTTCTCCTTGACAGCCTACTGTCTGTAACACAGCTTCTAAGAGAAACCAAATCATTGCACTTCTGTAGAAGGCATTTTAAAAGTCCCGTTCTGTGCTTTTTTGCTTGTGGTTTTTGAACCTTGTGTCCATGTTTTTAAACATTATCTGTTTCTTCTATCTTTTCTCTTTATTTTAGTCTTGCCAGAAAGCACCACTGTTTTGAAAAGTGCTATAAATAGAGTCTACTTCCAAAAGAACTAGATGATGCTTTTCTTCCTTTTTTTTTCTTTTAAGCATTCAAATGTTGTGGTGTGATAGAAGTCTGTTCTGATACATTATAGGTGCTTCATAGGTGTTTCATCAAATTCACCACATGTTTCTTTAATGTGATTGCCCCGGTAGAAATTCATGTTTCTTGTTCCAGTGACTCAGACTCAGGCCTAATATTTTATGTGTAATATAGTGTATTTTTTAAAAGGCAGTTTAATATTCCTTTAAACTTGGAGTAAAATTTTGCCTTCTTCCTCCTTTACATCTGATTTACTATTGAATTTAGGTTTTAAGGAAGAGTGAAGGGGATTTTTTGGTTTCCAACTGTTGTTTTTCTCCAGGTTTAGATAGCATTGCAGGAGCATATTGTATATTTTTAATTTGTATTTTTTCTCATCAGACATTAATCCTCTCAAATCCAGAATTTCTCATTATATAATCCAGTAATTTTCAGCCATTGGTCTAACACTTTAAGACCATTTTTGTGATTCTTGTAGCCAGTTCAATTGTTGAGGCAAAATCAGATTACTTTTTTTTTTCGTGGCCATTCATTGTTTTTAATGCTGTGGCCCTATCAATCAGAATATGAGGGTATCTGCTAATTAGACTGTACTGATCGATCCAAAAGCAGCTGAAATTCCTGCAAGTCACCTGCACTGTCACACATCATTATGGGGATACTTACAATATATCTGTGTTCGCATAACGTCCTATTTGGTCAATAATATGTTGAAACCCTCCTGTTCTACATATTTCATTAAAAGCAAGTTTAATCTGGATTGTCATCACACTCATATTCGCCTCTTCCTCTCTCCCTATCTTCTCATTGATTAATTTAATCTTATTTCAGTCTTTCTCTGTAATTTTCTGCCTTTGTATGCCCTATCTGATGTGCTTGAACTCCCAGTTCACTTTCTTCATTTAAACCTATATCCTTCTCTCTTTGTAATTCTCTTCCTATCTTTTGCATCTTAATGTGGTTGATCACAACCCCCATCCCTTCTCTCTGTGATCGGACTATCGTCTCTGTTTTGTGACTGTATCTCAGTGTCATTTCATAAAATACTCGTCTGTCTGATTAAATAATCAAATGCCTCTCCGTATTCATATTCTAAGTGTATTCATATGTTCAAGAGGACCAGTGGAGGGAGTCGGAGAGGTTGGGGGTGGGGTTAGGGGCTGTGGAAATAGGCCTGGCACTCATCAAAGTCATATAGAGCTATTGATTTAAGCATATTTTTATATTTACTCTGAGTAGCATTCTGACATACTGCCACTGTTTTATCAACAGCTGATAAACTTCCCAAATAATACCAGCTGCTGGCACTCTATTTTAACATTTTGTCCTCACTAATGATGCTGCAAAAATTAGCATGCTGGAAAGGCCAATCACCCTTCCTCAGAAGAAAGGGGTCAAGTTGTTCCACAATAACAGGTGTGACAAAATCTAGTGAGACGTCAAACAGGTTTGCACAGATAACTCTTACACAATCCCGGAGGGGGGGGGTCAAATCAGGCAAAATAAATGAAAACAATTGTGTACTGTATGTTTAGAATTACTCTAAGTGCAGTCTGAACAGTCGCGTATATTGAATAAACACTATATCACAAGGTGCACTCATTCGTAGGGCTGTCAGTTTTTATTATATTATAGTTTTTATACGTAATATTTTATATACAATCTGTCCAAATTCACAATTAATTATGTATAAACACAACAGACACAAGCAAAATCCTTTTCCTCCACCAGGGCACATATGAAAAATGCACTGTCACTCTGTCATGAATTGTATGTGCTGCTAACTTATCAGTAAACTAAGTAATTTTTGTTTTTGCTTCATTAACACAAAATGGAGACAGATCAAGCTATGCTAGAGATTCATGTACCAAATTGCCTGAGAGGTAACGTGTGGAAGCATTTTTAATTTGTCACCATCGACGGAAAAACTGTGGATACGTGGTGTTTTACCGTCTATCAGAAATTGCCTTATAGTAACTGTCAAACAAGAACATGTTTCAAACCAGGCAGCAGAGGCACTGTGAATGAATGGAACCAGTTTTACATGACTGCAAAGCCCTTTATCTGTTTGCTTCTCTCCTACTATCTGTGCTCACATATTACGGTAATTATACATCTATGTACAGCTGAATTTCCAATAAAGCTGTTGTCATTTACAAAATTTTCGTTTTTTATTATCAGACATTGGAACATGTATGAAATAGTGACCAATAAGACTACATGTTAACCGGCAGTCACTGTCAAGCCATTTCAGACAACAGCTGTGCTGTGTTTTTGGCTATATTTACTTGCAAATGATCACTCAGAGAGAACATTAGAAGCTGATTCGTGTCTATGTCAGCTGCGGTGCAGTCAAACGAATGAGAAGTATAGAGAGGTGTGCCTGGGGAGGGAAAACCCAACTCGTGCTCGTGGGGCGATACTGGCCACCTCTACGGAGAGTAGCTAAGGTTTTTCCAAAAAGTTGCCAGATTTGTTGCTAGGTGCTTTTGTGAAGAAAAGACGCTAAAAGGGAGTGAGAAGTCCGTAAATCCAGCGAAAAGGGCTCTAAGTTCGCAACAGTGCCTGTAAAAGACCCCTGATGATGTAATAGAAACTGTTTTGACCAATTAATTTTGAAAGACCAAGAGGGAAACTTCAGCACTTCGTCACGCATTTGGCTGACCAATGGTGTAACTTTATCAGTCACTCAGGCAGTCACAGACATTGCTGTTTATAGGGCTGGCCCCGCGTTTGCGCTTCAGCCAAAAAAAAAAGAAATTTAAAGAAATTTCTATAATGTGATTATCCAGCATGGGAAACATATTTTCTTTAATAAATTATTAGGCTCTTTAATTGAATTACTAAATTGAAGTGACATTTGAATATGGCATGGATTGAGTCGGTTCCCTGGGAAACCATTACCTCCTAAACAATTCACAGCAACCCCAGGGAGGATGAGATGACCCTTATGTGATGATAACAATGACAAACGTTAACCAGTCCCCAGCATGTAATGTGTTGCCTCAAATCAAGATCATTTAATTATGATGACCCTGGACCCCAGGCAGCCACAGTTATCTCTTGAAATGAGGAACATGGGAAAGAGCCACATACTGTGATTAAGGTGTTAGGCCCAAAGTACTATGCGTGGTAAGCAATTCATTCACATTTTCATAGTGAGATGGGACCGAAATAAACTCTTTTACATTATTCAGTTTTCTGGTAGAAAGAAACCCACTCCCACATGTCCAGAAGAGATTATTTTAGTTGCATACATAACTGTCAAATTCCCATATGCCCAGGTCAAAGCAAATCCTCCCATTCCATCTGAACTTGTTGGATATTGCAATAAGTCAAACAAGTGCTCAGTTATCATGCAAGTATACATTCATGATCTATACAGGTAGAAAAATCAACACCTTCAGACAAAACAGTAATGATACCTACAGTTAAATTCTATGTAGAGAAGAAAGCAGAGAAAATAGTGACTGATAACTGATTCCTGATTCTCCTTCTCATCCAGACTCTCAATACAGTCCTTTTATATTTTGAAGTACCTTTAACCACAGGAGATTACTACTTCTAAGAGTAAAGCCTGAGGTTGCATCACTTTTTCATCCTTTTCTAGAGGGCCAGATGTGACACTTGAAGTTTCTTTGATGTGCTCTAGTCAGGGTGCCAGAAGGTGAAACCCAAGGTCACACAGAGGAATAGGGGATTATAACTCCGGCAGGTTAAAAAAGAAGATTTTTAAAGCTGAGTTTTTGATATAACACCATGCATGGATTTATTGTGCTGCTCTGGAGTTTCCCAGACTAATTATAGTACAGAGGTAATGTCTTTTCTGAGACTGGTCGGTCATGTCTTAAATATGTGCTTTTTATTGCAGTTCAGCTGTGCCGAGAAATCTGCAATGCTCGTCAGACCACAAAAATCAAAACAGCATAACAAGAAAATGTCCAATTCACAAAGCAAAACACAACTGTCAGTTTCATGGTTATTTCACTTTCTGATATTTTGAGAAACCCAAACAACACAAGAGCCAAATCTATAAATAATGTTGGGAAAACACAGATTAGTTGAGGGCTGTTTACTTGATTTTTGCTAAATTCATTTGATGAAGCTTCAGTCTGTGCCAACAATATTTTTTTGCCTCTAACTGCTGGCATCAAAGCAACAACCCTTATCATCATGTCATACACTCACTGTCGTTTTTCATTCACATAATCGACGGCTTGCCATTTCTTTTCCATAACAATGGGAAGAGCACAAAGCGACTACTTCGTTAGTGTCCTAACTTTTGCTCAGGATGCTGTGTTTCACAGTTTGTCGCTCGCTGACCAGCAGCTATGAAAAAAAGTATTTTCAGTATAATTGTATAAAGTACACGTATATACAGAAGTAAGCCCCCGGTACACAGTTCATGTATAGTTCACAATGTCCACTTTCAGAGTTGTAATGGAAATATAATGGTTGAACGGTTGTGTTGAGGATTTCAGTTTCTTTGAATTTACCACGCAGAAGTGTGATACTACTGACTGGACTGCTGGATTTCAGGGTGTGAAAATACAGACAGTGCGTCATTTTCACTTTCCTGGCATTGTCAAGTGCTGGTTTCCTAGCTTAAACTGCTTTGTACAGGCTAGTAAATTTTCCCTGATGAGATCACGTGTTTTAAAATACAAGCACAAACATAAGGGAGACGTCAAAAGCTTTAAAGTCAAAACATTTTATATTGAATAACAATAACAGAAATAATCTTTCGTATTTGCTCATCCCAACATTGCAGCTATGATGCATATACTGAGTGAAATACTGGCATCATTAAAAAATAAATAGATTTTTTTCTTGATGTCTGAGACGTTACTGTTACCGAGCCAATATCCCGCTAAATCAGAGTTTCATATATAAATATCCAATATCAATTGCATCTCTCTCTGCCTGCCGTCCTCTCTATCTATCAGTCACCCTGTGCATGTCTGTCTGTCAGACCGTCTTTTCGCCCGGTGCCTCCATGTGTGTCTGCCCCTCTCCTCTGTCTGCTTATGTCCGTCTCTCTGTATGACACAGTCTCTCAGCTGGTCCGTGCCTTAATGGCGGCCCCTGTCACATCAGTCTTGGTTTAAGTTATTGGGTCCCTCTCCATCTGTCAATTGCTTGTTGTCATCAGCAACTGCCTTCTGGGAATCTTGACCATTTTTTTGACCCGTCTTTGAATAGCTCACACTAATGCACTTTCTCCCGAGGACAGGCATGACATGTGATGGTGACGTTCCTGAAAACTGAGGTTATTGCAGTGTCTGGAATAGTGAGAATGGCAGTCACTTAAAAAAAATGGTTGCTAATAATGTCTCATAGGTAAACAGGGTCTCATTACCTTGGAAATAAAGAAATTAAGTAAACACATGGTTTGCATGGTGGAAGTGCACCCACATAAATCTATTTAAAATCATAGAGACCCCTTTTATGCATTTGTCTGTCTTATGCATTCTTCAGCCAGGAGACACATCCATATGCCCTTATAAATATCATTTTAATCTGATTATGACAATAATGCTGGAAGGCAGAGGATGTAATTCTTACATCATATGTCGTCCGCAGCAGCTTGCAAGTATGACGGCCTTCCCTTTCAGGCGATTAACTCTCCTTACAGCCATTTGAAATCAGCAGGTAAGTTCCATCTGCAGCCTCTAATTTCACTGGCATACATTACGCACGCTATAGTTCTACTGTGGTCACCATAATTAAATCAACCACCACCAGGTTGCTGCAAAATAATCCGAAACCTCCGTTATCACGAACGTTACACTGATCGGTTCAGATTCGGATTCATAGTGCAGTGAAATCCTCAGGAGTGTTGGAGATTCTCAGGACACACTGGAAACACACACAGTGGTTTACACTTTTCAGAGTGAAAAAGTATAGAAAGGCACTCAGAGAGCACAGACCTCCACGAAGGCCAACGTCAAATGACATACACCAGACTTCAGGTTAAAAAATTCAAATTCATAGTAAATGATCTGGATCTGAACCTAAATTTATTGGGGTCCTCCTTAGCCCATGCCCCGTCCCTTCACCAAAATTGGCACAAATCAGTTCTGTAGTTTTTGTGTAATCCTGCTGACAAAAAAAACAACAAACAGACATGGGTGAATACATAACCTCCTTGGTGGAGTCAATTACTACAATTTAAAGTTCTATGTCAGTACTAGATAACTTAACTACTTAAGGATGTATTGTTCCACTATTTCCCTCTCAGTTCTTTAACATAACACTGGGTTAGTCGGGTGCCACAGCCGAGTGTATCATCTACTCCATTACAACAGGGCTGGAAAAGTACCCGCTGAAGAATTTCATTTTTATATTAAAGGGAAAACTTGTGGCTTCCCAACAACATGATGTGCTCAAGCAAAATCATGGCTGTTCATAACTTAAATAGAATAAAAATTGTTTAATCCCATCTTGACAGTAGTGGAATTATTGTTAGATTTAGGCACTCACAAATATAACTGAAAGAAAAAGTCCACTGAACTGTAACTTGATTCACAAAATTATCAGCCTGCTATAAGTGTCAAAGTGCAGTTTCAAAATAAGTCCTGAACGTAAATAGTGAATGGTGTATTTTCCCCTCAGGCTTAATGTTGTTAGATTCTTAGGGAATAGTAACGTAGTAAATTCACCCATTCTTCCTCTTCACTCATGCATCTTTATGAAGGATATTTAAATACCATGCTGACAGCATATGTTCTTGTGTTTTTGCATTCTCCGCTTCATTATGTGGGCATTTTATCACAGATGTCATGGCGAGTTTCTGTCAAGCAAATAAAACAAACAAACAAACAAACAAAACCACTGGTTAAATCTACCTTTTTTTTAATAAACAAAGAATTATTTCATCATGAGGAACTAAACATGTAAAAAAAAAGGTTTCTCTCCATTGTTGTATTGTTTCTCACCTTCTTGTTCTTTCCTTCAAACACTTCCCCTACTCTCTTTTCACTTCCTCCTTCGCCCTGATCATGGCCATTTGTACCTATTCTCATTTACTCTCCCATTTCACCTTGTGTATGGACTGTGATTCAAAGTATATAATGATGTTGTGGTTGAATTATGAGCATGAATTAAGCTATAAACCATGCATTGCCATTGAATAGACCCTTTAAATCATGAGCAGAAATGCTAACTGCTGTGCATTCTGTTGCAGTGACTTTAGGGCCTTAATTCATGAATGCAGTTGCTCGCCTCTCATCAATATCACATAGGCCAAGACGCGATAAGCTATGCGGAACCATAATTTGAAAAGCTCTGCAATCCTCATTAAGACCTGAGTGGGAAATTGTTTTTGTCAGCATGAGAGGAAATAACCTAAGCTCTCTACTAAATGTGCTGTAATATTGTAATGGAATGTATGCGGCAAGGGTGCATTTCTGGTATGCAGCAAAAGAGATGGATGTGATATAGCAGGAGTGAGAGGAACTCCATACTGACCTTGATCATACAGTGCAGTGGTTGTTGTTGTCACCCTTGTGAACGCAGTCGATGTCTGAACCGTGGACATGCTTCAAAGTACTGCTGAACTCATTTCTGGTTTTTGAAGGAAAGGGTTTGTAATTATATGCTATTCTGTAAATGTGCCAGTTTGAATGGTATTAGCCATTGTTATAAACTGTTCGGAAACCACGGTATACCCTACAGGCCACAACAGGCTGAGGCAACTAATCTACAGGGGCAAAGAATTTATCCACTCACTCAGACATCCATTCATCAAGCTGTCTCAGAGGGAGTAAACAAGAAAGCCGCTCCCGTCCTGAGCAGTCCTCGGTGAGGTCTGCTGGGTGGTTGCAGCTGACAGTGGGGGCAAACCATTAGGTCCCTGCATCCTCCCTGTCAAGGAGAAAGTGACAGCACCCCATGGTTTCCTTGCCATTGCTTCACTTCCATATAACCTGGGTAAGGCACCTGGAGCAAGCCAGAGCACCTTCAGCTTGGTTACGCATATGTTCAAGCCTGTGAATGAGAGCTTTGTCTGTCCTTTATCACATGCTGGTTGGCGAAAAACAAACAATGCTTATTTTAAAAGTTAATTTCCAAGGCTTTTGGACTGTGCACATGCAGCTCTATGTGCCATCTCTCCAATCTCTGATCTATGTGAATTCATTAAGGGGTTGTTTTGGCTGATTATACAGTTACTGTTTTTATTAGTGCCAGGTAAGTCAGTTCAAACAACTGGATTGCTAAAAATGTGTCTCAAATGTTTTGGACTGATGTTGTTGATCAGTTTTCCCATAATGTTGTCATCATCACATGGTGGCCTTTCGATAATGTCGTCAATTTAGGTGTACCTTTCATTGATTTGGGTGAAATTGCCTATATTTGTGAAGTTCTCACCACTACCCCTTTTTGTTTGATCTCCAGTTTGATGCTCAGAACATTTTCAGCACTCATGGCAATGTTTATATTCCGAAACCCTTGCAGTTGTAACACACACAGATCATCATATTTATTCAGACAGTGTGTAGTTAAAAGACCAAAACTATTCACACTTTGTATCTGGACCATAAATTTCACGTGCTAGCATTTGAATGAATGATATTTGTGACAATAACTGGACAAAACCTCACCAAATGGTGTTTGAATGAAACATTCAGACTGTTCTGTATATAAAGAGTCCTCAAAGATTTAAAAATAAATAAATAAAATAGATTTTCTTGAATAAGAAGAAAAAGTAATATTTGGAGTCCAAATCCAACTGTGTTTAGTATTTATGTAGTCACAATGCAGTTTTTACTCCCACAGGAAGAAAATTGACATGCAGACATTGAGGCAACATCATAAGGGGTATTTGTACATTGCCAGTCAAGAGATAAAATACTGTAGCAGTAGTAGAGGATAACACTTGATGCCACATTCAGGAATTTACAGTACCATACATTGTTCACCATTTTCTGGTGTACCCTTTGTGTTTTCTCTTCTTCCTTGCGGCAGTAAACACTGCAATTTCATGACAAAAACATTACACAAACAGAAAATATCAACCCCATTACAACAGCAAGCCGAGCAACTCTGGTTTTTCAGTGCAATAAGCTTATACTGTAATTGGTATATGTGGCAGGAGATTTCACTGCTTATATGCTTGGACTCTTCCTGGATACTTAAATAAATGTTAAATAAAACACACACACACACACACACACACACACACACACACACACACACACACACACACACACACACACACACACACACACACACACACACACACACACACACACAAGTTCAATACTTTTGGATTTATGAATTTATTTTTCCAATAAGATTAAATTTGATGAACACTTATTTAAATTTAAAAACTGTTAAGTAAAAGATTAACCCACTGGAAGCCTTAGTCTCTCTGGAAAGTCTTTAGAGGTAAGTATCTTGCCTGGCATTTGAATGTGCTTATTTTTCTGTGTGCAGGCATACATGCATTTCAAAGAAACAAATTCCAGTTCATGAAGAACCCAAGGACAGGAGCAAATATAAAAGCAATAAAAGATATCCAGGAGATGCGTAGGAGCAATCTACAGTCATCACACTGGAAAGCATGGATCATGCTTTTGTCCTTGAGAAATTTTCCTCTCTTCACTTTTCTTCTAATACTTGCCCTATCATATGAAAAATGTGATTAAACTGTTCTGGAGCTGAAAAAACTACAGTGATTTTCCCAGAGCTATTATTTTTGAAGCTGTGGATGTAGCTGCCTTGCTATCTACACATTGATTGCACCTTCTCCTCTCAGTATTTTGCCTATTTTATTCCTTTTTTTGAGCACATTTTCAGGGACCTGGGGGAAAGCCTTGGCCATGGATTGAGCTGTTCAACATTCAAACACATTTACTCCATAATCTAATATTATCTACAATAATTGAAAACAGAATTTAGATTAAATTCAGAGAGAAAGCTTGGAGATGCAAGGCATACAGAGCATTCACCACAATCCATAAAGCTCAGCGTTTACAACATATTAAACAGAAAGAAATAGGCAGACTCTGACAAAATATTTCATATTTGTGGAATTATAACGTAGAGCACCAGATTCTAGACATGAAGAACTGATTTGACACAGTTTGTGTAAAAACAGTGGGTTTACCTGTTCTTGTTCTTGGAGTATTGTTTTGTGCACCCACGGAGTGATCAAGTTAATATTTAAAAATTATCATGAATTTTAGCTTTCATCTGGACAACGTAAATGCCTATAGAGCAGGTTCCTGTATTTTTATTTGCTTATTTACATACAGAGCCTTACATTTTGCAGTCAACTGACTCATTATCATCAGCGTTGCTAATTCTAGTAATTCTATTGGTACAGATAAATTAAGAAATGTCTGCTACGGAGAGAACAGAAAAAGTCGAGGGGATACAGAGTTCACAACTCATCATACTCGAATATTTCTGTTTTTGATAAATGTCATTTTGCTCTCGTAAAATAAAAATGATTATTTTTTACACTGATAGAATTTCTTACACTACCTTTGTTATTGGCTACACAGATTTATAGCCATTGCCTTAAGAAATGACATCAGAGAAACATCTGCTTGCTAGTCAGTTAGTCTGCACTCACACAAACACACACACAATGATCAATGTACTCTGAATTTCTTTTATCAGAAGTTTGCTTGTGAACAGCCAACAAGATGTCTGAGGAGTTTCATTTCTCCTAGCAGCAGTAAAACATCCTCACGAAACCGTCATGGACAGAGACTGGAAGTCAGACATCCACACCACCAGAGAGAAGGATGGAAGAAATGGAGAGAAGGAGAGGTGGAAAAAGGGAAACATGGGAGTAACACTAGAGTCGAGGGATGGAGTGAGAGAATGATGGATGGAGGGAAGAAGGCTAAAAGGGAGGGTAATGGTGAGGAAGGAGGGAATGGTGTGAGACAGAAATGGATGGGGGGGGGGGATCAGGGACAGAAAGAGGAATGAAAGATAGAAGGGATGAAAGAGCAAGAGACGAATGGTGTGATGGTGCTGTTGCCTTCCTGGCCTTAAGTTTTTATGATTGATGACATGTTTATCTCTACCTTCCTGTTGTGCCATGTCTGACGGTCCACTGTAGTTTTGTGTTTAGGAGCCACTCCAGGACACTACAGATGGCTGGGCAGTGGCTGACAGAAGAACAAAAACAAATTTTTGGATGAATGGCAAAACCAAATTTGGGATAAAAATTTAAAAAAAGAATAAAGTAGTCCCACTGTTGTTTTTGTACTTCAACGGTCTGATGCAAAACTATGTGTGTGTCCTCAGATTTGAAACCTAAGCAAAGTGTTCTCTTCCCACCACTTAGGGGAAATTGAGAAATTTGCCTGTCATGTCAGGTAACGTTACAAAGTGGATTATTACTCCTGCACCCGAGGAGAAAATCCCATTTAAGCCACTATCTGTTTATAGAATGCAGCAGCTGTAACAATGGGGAGAGTCGAAGTGTCATCAAAGTCAAATCTGGTGAGGTGAGTTTAAAAAGTGAATGTTTTAACAGCAAATAGCAACACCAGAAGGATAAGAAACCAATATCACGCAAGCACCTACACGTTTATCTGCTGTATACCTCGTAACGCAGTTATTTCAAACATAGTTCAAGGCAAATGAGCCATGGGGGTCCCCACGCTTCTTATTGTGGCAAATAACAAGGCTTAAATTTCCCAACCCTCAATCATGTTTGTTGTTTTTTTTTAAGTCAGCACCCTCTGAACGCAGGACCTGGATAATTTACAACATTATGTCATCTCATGTACCAAGTTAATAAAAATTTCTGGCAGGCCTGCTCCTCCCTGGGGCTACACCTGGTATAGGCTCAGACAATGAGAGGATCTGAATAAAAATGTATCCTTTGTCAGTCTCATAATGCCAGGATCTGCTGAGTATGCATATTGTCCTCACCGATAGGGCGCTTAATTTAAGACGTCAAACTCACTGCTTATTTCCTGCTGCTGTTACTTATCCATGTCATGCCCCACTATTACTCCCCAGAGGAAGATCGCATTGATCGCCTCACTTTTCACTTTTTCTTGGCTTTGCATTATATCTCACTTATGAACCAGAGGCTTGACATCAAAATCAAATATGGACTTACATTTACTGTGTACCCTATTAAAATTGACAGGCATATATCGGCTTTGCAGTAAGGTTTGAGGATAACCCAACATGGCGTAGAGCAGACAAATCTGCTGGTCAAAGGGGGGAAGTGTACAAGTAGTAGTCGTACCCTGGGTACTAGGTCTTCATTCTGCCTGTAAGTTTTCCGCACACTATTCCACACTTGAAATCTCATATGCCATTTATAAATATTGGCTTTGTCAAACCAGACAACAATAGAGCAGTGAAATAGCATTTTCACATGCACACAAGGCCCAGATTCTACTTTGCTGACTTAAAATTCTTTGAATCTGTGTGTGACTATTCAGACTGCAAACGGGTTTGTCCTATCTGATTTTCTAAGAAAATTCTTAAAGTGGTGACATTTTCCTTGCTCTGGGTATTCAAGTGAAATCCGTGTGTAGATTCTCAAAGCATCCTTGCCCATAAGGCAGCTCTGAAGGTGAAGTGCTGCTGAGGGAGTGCATCTTGGGAGTTTCTTTTGCAAGGGTGCAAGTTCACCAAATGCTGAATAGTGGGGCTTCAGTCAAGTGCTGCAGATTAGATTGTGCAGGGAAACTGCCGGCTGGGCTTTACCTCAGATGTGTTTGGATCTCTCACTCATTAAAATAAAGCTATTAGGCAATTACAAGAAGCTGTTTCCAAGCTATAATTGATTTTATTTCCACCAGACGTTCTGTATGTAGCTTACAGGCTAAAAACACTTTTAATAGATGGAGCAGACTTTCACTGTGTTGTCGGGATCATTGATGGGACACACATCCCTTTCATCGTCAATCATGTTCATCACTCCTGCTGACATAAGTGAGAAATTGCACTAATTAGACAACGTCTTGAGCCATTTTCACCTGCCCTTAATGGCAAGTCATTTAAAATGTTACAACAGTATTTTGTCTGCACAAATAAAGGCCTGTAAGTGCGAACAAATATTAAAAAGTTAAGATTTAATTATTTTTCTTAAACTTTCTCTCAAAATCACTACCTTGTATAAGGTTTTCTTTTTGAAAGTTTCGGTGGAGCTTAAGGACTGTGTGATTATGGAGGGTGGTTCCCTGTGTGCATTCTGAATGATTTAAAAACTATATTGAGATATTCCTGTACATTGAAAATGAGAGTGCAGAAAAGTGTCAAACTCACTGATATAAAGTTCTTGTCAGTTCCTAGTGAGATTTGTGTAAGAATTTTTTAAGATTTCCTCTAAGTTGCAAAGGCTTGGGTTGTATTTAAGCTCTTAGAATAGTGATAAATAGATCAGAAGGGATCATCTTGTGGTATTATAGATATCACTGAGCAAATAATGGTATTTTATGTTTTAAACAAGGCTGTCACGTTTTTTGTTTGTTCACTCTCAGACAGTTACACACATTCATACCTGCGCTGGTGGCTCAGCAGCTTCACTGGAACAACAGCCGGTTAGTGGCCTTGGCTATTGGAGGTAATGAGTGCATGGAAAGTGCTGCTCTTTAACGTCGGACACCCATCTTAAATATAAATCCGCCTCAGTACCAAACATTTTGTCTGAGACACATCCTGTGTCTCCTGCTCAGCATGTAAAGCCAACTTTGGACTGGATATCCATTATCAAATGTCTCACTTTCCATAAAGAGACAGTGGGTATGTACATGCGTGCAGGATGGATGAAAGTGGAAACTCTGCACAAGGCAAACAGCATACAAAGCCAGGAGTCTGCGGGCACTTCTGAAATTGTTTTAGACATCCTAAAATCAGAGCGAAATGAGACAAATTGTGTTGCAGCAGAGGTTAAAGCCATGGGCTTCTGAATCAATCTAATTGAGGGAAAGGGTCTTTTCTTTAGAGTCCTGGAGCACTTTTAAACATTGTTCCAGTGCCCGCATTAAGAAGAGTGCTTCCTGTAGTCTTTTCTCAAAGCAATCCACTTCACCAAATCCCTAAGCTATGGCACTGAACTGGATTCATGGGGGCTTTAAAATGAAAGGTCACAATATTCGGGGACCGGGGAAGAGGTGAGGCTCAGTTATGTCAAATTAGGTTGGGGCCTGTGGCAGGCCAAAACAACATTACATGGACGATGGGAATCTGCTGAAGCCTAGGTTGCTGGTGGGCTCAGGCTTTAAATCTAGATAAATCTGAGCAAAGGGTAGTGGGTGTTCAGGGAAGGGAAAAGAAAAAAATCTTTCCAGATAATTTTTCTAATTGCAAAACACCATTGGCTATGTCTGTTCCTCCAAAGAAGGTCAGCAGCTTTATTTTCTTCAGGAAAAACACAAAGTGGCAAATGCTATATTTCTGTATCTTATCAGTCATCACGTAATGTCAACACACTATCTTTGTGGAAAGTACATTCACATACAGTAATTTCAGAGTACCTGAGCTGAGCAGCTATCATGAGAAGTTAAAAACATTATCAAGAAATCTTAAGTCTCTTTGAAGCAGTGCGAGTGATATCTACTGGGAAGGTCCGTACTGATTCCCGAGACTGATGCCAAAGTAAAAGATATCATCCTCAAAGGGCAAGTGCAACCTAAAAAGGGCGATCCTTACATGTAATTGCTCATCTTCCTCTGAGTGGGACTGAGAAAGACTGTTTGCAAGGTTGTTTTATCTGGTTTTGTATTAGTCAGAGATCCTAGAATACTATTTAACTGCTTCTCAGCATTTTTTAATGATTTGAGGATAAATTATACATTCATTGTGGTACAGATTCATCCATGTGGAATTATGTTTCTCTTAGAGGTTCAACATATGTTCTTGGAAGTTGGTTTCCTTGTATGAATCTTTGGGCAAAATCAGCATTATAAGCACATTTTAAATCAATCTCAGTATGTTTTTCTTCTTTCTAACTCCATGCACTCAATCAGCACGGGATACTGTATGTTGCTGTCCAAATGCATATTGCAAAAGCGAATATAGATTAAAGCACATGGACATCAATGATTAAAATTACTGAAATGCACTTACTCTATATTTCTTTACTCTATACCTTTATGACAAAAAAGAAAGGCATGTAGTACAAACCCCTAACTACTTTTGAAGATTTTTGGTTTCGTCCTGATGATTTTGTCTGTTTATTCTCTGGTCCTGAGTAAATGTTATTTCATCTTAACCACAGGCTTTTTTAACAGTTGAAATGATGAATAAAAATTTAAGCTTGAGACATAGCGTCACATATTTCACAATAAATTTGCTTCTGTTGAAATTTGTGCTACTATCATCTGATACCGATTTAATCATTGCAGCCATTAAGGCTTGGCTTAATGGCTGCATTTTTTTTTCCTTCCATCTATCTGAACAGATGTTTTCCCTTTAAACCAACACTCAAGTGAGGACGACTTCTACCATTATCTTTAACATATGGGCAAGAACCCTGGATTGGATTGGATTTGTCTACTTTTTGATGGACAAAAGTGACTGGAAAATAGAAAACAAATAGAAAAATCAACCTATACTGCCTGTGTACTTTCAAATACACAACTGAAACATTCCTGAAAGGCAGCAGTGAGACAGGAATAGCTGCAACTCCAAGATAGTGCCAGACTCGTGTTTACCCTAACCTTAAGAACCATTTGATACTCTTAATAAGTTTTAATTGTCACTTCCAAGTGGTTTGGATTTTGCAGTGTAGTTGTTATTATAGGGAAAAAATGAAAAAATGTAGTATATACACACCTGCCCTATTTTACTGCTGACGCCCCAGAAAAGCTGCTTTTTTTTCCCCCTGTGACTCACAGCCTAGTTTAGCATATTCTGCTGCACCTCTGCATTGTCTATTGTCAGGTGACATTTGTTTGTGGTGCCACAGTTGTCACGATATACAATGAAAAACTTTGAGAGAGAGAAATACCTAGACCTTTATGACCCGCAGTCCCGGCATTACAAAAGCTAATACTAAAAATGTCATTGGCTAGCGAGGCATAGCAGAGAGATTGGCTCTGCCGGTGAATAACGCACAATAGATTTCTGAATAGGCTGTGCAGGCCAGTTTGAACTAGAGGTGTCAAATGATGGGCATCATCTCTGGCACATCTGGCATTTTTTCATTCTTTCTCATTTCTTTCTTCTGCCCCGACATCTCCAAGGGATGAATCCTATATAGTGTACATACTGTATTAGCTTTTCTCTGAAACAGCTCCTGCCTCTTATAAGCCGAGTTATTTGATTAGCTGTCTTTCTGTCCACAAAATTTCATATTTATTGTGGTGAAGTAAAACAAATGGGAACCTGGACATTGTTTCATAGCCTGATTGTTCTTTTAACTTGTATTAATAGTACTGACTCTTACAGCCTTTTGATTAATTGAGATGTTAGCAGTATAGTAAACAAGTCATGTTTGAGCTTTTGACAGAATTCTGTATGGCATAAAGGCTGAAAGACATGTGTTTTTATGTCCTCAGACATAACTCATGATAAAATTTGTCCTCCGTTCTTGGTTTATAGACACAGATAAGAAAATCTTAGTTATGTTGCATACTTGTCTGAAAATGCTGTGACAATGTTGTTGGATTTGAGTTTATTTTAATGTGTCGACAGAATTGTAGTGTATAAGAAATTTGTTGTACCTACTGTTTTTTATTTCATCAGTTAAAGTTTATTTGATCAGTTATGTCAAATTAATCATTTTTTTAAATATACAGTGTATTTGTATTGTGTACATAATATCAACTAACTAACTAAGTAACTAACTATGCTAGAGTCTAGCAGGGAGAGGAGATAGAAGATGTTTAAGTGATTGGCTTGATAAACCACGTGTCTTGTCCAAAAATCAGAATCGCTGTTGACACAGATACTACTAGTAGCTTATGGCAAGTTTTGCTTGTGAGAAGTAAACTATTGTATTAGTGTTAATGTATTAGTGTTATTAGTACTATTGTATTAGTGTTATGTGTTATTGCTTTAAAATCAAGAGTTTAAGTTTTAGCATAGTCTGGGTAAGCCTCCATGAATTGTGGGACATATACCGTGAACAGAAAGTGACATCAGACACCTCCTCCACATCTTTGTTTGCCCACTACATCATTACATCTAAAAAAAAGCCATTGCTGGCTTAGTTTTCATAAGAATTTTCACTTTATTCATTGATCTAATTATTTCTCCAGCCATACTCTCTCTGTTCCACTACAAAGTCAACGCGGGTTTTTACAAGCTGACTAGTTATCAAAGCTATTGGACCTGGCAATCGTTGACACAAGATTTTATGAATTAATTTAATAATTAACAAAGATGGTGTGTAGTAGGTGCATATGCAAACACATTGCTTTTGTTTTTCAAGTTGTTCCAAAGAGAAATAGGCCATGTTTTGTAAAATAGATTGTACAGAATATACTACATATGTTTAGAGACAGAGTATTCAATCCATGCAACATTTCATGACATAACATCTCCCTTAGGCACTAGGGGAAGTTCCCTTCACCCTGAAAATGTCACCCCACACCTTACTGACTATCACAAAGAATGATGTATCATCTGGAGCCTATATGTAAAATAAGAATTTTTTGGTTTGTGACAAACAATATTACTCATAGGTTCACTGTCTGGCTGAACAAGGCTTGCCTTGTCTTGTAAAAGGTTCAAAACACTGAATGTTTTGTTGCTCAGCCCCAACATACAACAAAACATGAATAATCACTTTAGTTTTACTGTGTTTTATGCACAAACTTAAGAGGTGCTTGACTTTCCTCATTTTTCCCATGATAGCTAAGCAAGATGCAGATTGCTTTGGACATGATATGCATGGCATTATTCTTTTTAATTAGGGGGCTGATGTTTATAAGCCCCAAACAGTAACTCTAGATAAGAGTGGATTTGTGTCCAGTTAATCAAAATCCTGTTGGCAGATAATGGCTGCCAGGGACTCCACCAGGTTTGCAAAAATTTAATTAGGAAAGCAATGAATCTCTACATTGCTTGCTCAAGGGTGAAAAAGGACTGAACAAAATACTGAGTTTGTGGTTGTGTGGTTTAAAAAGTTAAAAGGTCTTCTCTAAGAGGGATGGCAAGATGTCTTTATTTTTGAGTTTAACAGCCCACACAGAAATTAATATACTATGTCAAGCTGCTATGTGTGAAACAGAGCTTGATTTAGTTTTTCTGTCATCATTGAATAATCATCTTAGCTTTAGCAGCTCTAGTAGTGGATGTTTGGACTCCACTACCAGAGCAGGACCCTGAGACACAGCAAGTAAGGTTAAATCTGGCAGCGATTAGGACTGAGGAGCATGTGATCAGGTGGGTGTGGAGTTCAGGTGATATGGAAAAGCTGGAACACACGGGGGACAACTGCTGGACAGGGAGGAAATAACAGGTTTGGAAAAGTTCCTAAAAATTGCAAAGCGTTATTGAGAATCTGAAGCTGAAGGGTGTGACAGAGAGACATAGAACATGTCCACATGATATTAACAAATTCAAAGAGCCCAGTTAGCCTTTTAGGTGTCTATCACCTAAGCTATGGCCAAACTGAAGTCAGAGTTGTTTGGGTTCAGAGGTTTGAAGAAACACTTTGGACACAGCTAAGTGTGATTTTGTATGGTAATGAATAAGAATTGACAACCAGAAATAAAGTACAAGTAAAAATTTAAAAAAAGAACATTTGCAGGTACATCCAGTATAAACATTTTGTATATTTGGTTTGATTCTTTTGTCTGAATTGTTATTCAGCAAGTACCAGCCAGGCTGATGGGAACGCCAATTGCTTTGTAGGTATTTTGTCATAATCCAGAGTATTGAACAAACTGAAAAAAAAAACAACTCCTGTGTGCACCATTGATATCTGAACTAAATATCATGGTAATCCATGGTCACTGAAAACAAAAATGTCAAACTCCTGGTGGCATGACAGGAAAAGTTAGGGAATCAGCGGAGTCTGTAGGCTTCATCCTCTGGGGACAATGATTGTCAGTACAAAAGTTCATGGCTATCAATCCAATAGTTGTTGAGATATTTCAGTTCAGACCAAAGTGGTGGACTGATTGACCGAGCAACATTTCCATCCCTAGAGCTATGTTGCTAGCGTGATTTTAAAACACACTAGCACTACATTTTCCCCAGACTGTATTTCACCATTGCACCATTGCAATATAGTTACATGTGAATGTAATTCTTAGAAGCAAAGGTTGAACACATTTTGAATAGCCAGCTAAATGTACTGTACAGTAAGTGGTATTGATTTGTATTGAACCCAAAATTACAGTGTCTTTCTAAGCATTGTTTAAGTCTGGTAAGGATGATTTTTGTTTTCTTCCTTCCCAAGATTTATATAACACCTATAATTGTGTATGTGGCCCTGTACAACTATTAAATTACCGGATAAATTTCAGAGCATGGGGCTCATGGGTCCTCTTGTGTATGTAGGAAAAAAGGGAGGAAGCACACAGTTCTTTTTAGCTAAACAGGGAGCTCATATCAATGATAAAAAGTAGAGGATGATTGCAACACCGAAGGGTTCACATAAAAAATGTTAATAATAATACGGTAATTATATTCAGGAACCTTTCAGCGCTGTGCACATCATTCACCTTTTAATGTCTTGTTTCTGTTACATACATAAGTCAGATTTCCCACTTACATTATTGTTTCATAGATGTTGTCATCTTAAAACCTTTATTAAACCTGCAATAGTTAATCGCACAGACTGGAAGGATGATTTGGAGATTTTCTGACCGTTTTACTAAAGATCTGATGAGTTTTGGACTCAGATCTTTGCCTGCACCCAGCTGCCATCCCGACAAAACAAATGGAACCATAGTCCATGCAAAACCTAATGCACCACAGAGAGGACATTAGAAACACATATCCTGTTTTATTAATGTGGTCAATATAGTCCATTAGGCCAGGGATTTAAAAGCCACAGGGCTCTCCCACCTCCATTTATATTTCCCTCTGACCCATGGTAATCTTGTTTTTTTGTTGAAGAAGGCCAAGTTGCTTTCCATATATCCCATATTCCATATCAACAGCAGTAACCTAAATTGTTATGTTGACTGTCAAAACAGTCAATATGGGAATATGGGAATATGGGAAGGTGACATCAACATGAGTTTCTAAGATTATTGTTAATATTGTGTTGGCATCCCTCGATCTTTTGAGATGAGTTGTACGGCTGTCTAGTTGTGATCTGTCTATGGACAGATTTTCCTCTATAAACAAATTCCATTCGACAGCTTTGGCAGAGGTGAATTTAATTTTGAAAGGAGCAACTATGTCCAGAATATTAGCAAAAGTCAAGGTTAAACCATTAACCACTATTGTTTACAGAAAAGCAGAGCTGGATATCTGAAAAGGCAAATTATTGGCATTATTTAGCAGTAAGGAATAGTAAGGAATGAAAAAGTGAGTTAGATAGTTGGTAATGTTGGCGAGAGCAATATCAACACATCGGTAATCAGTGACCCTAATGTCTTTATAGACCTCATTACTCAAAGTGAAAACATATAACAAAATCAATGGTGTGACCCTAATGTGGTTAGGCTCAGTAAGAGAAGAGAAAGGTTAAAAACCCAGAACATTTAAAGACTTGCTGGTAGTAAAAAAAAAAAAAGGATGGTTATTATCCAAATGATGACCAACAATTAAGGCCATAATAACAAAAATATTTGTAACAGGTAATGATAACTGAGACAAACCAGAGTAACACTGGCAGTGTAGAATCCCCCTAGAAGAGAAAGGATTAAGATTTTCAACATTATTCCTCTATATAGAGATGAGATATAGAATTTAAAGTTATACTCCTTCATAGACTTTATTCCTCTCAAAAGAAAGTGGTCATAGCGTGGATTCATTTTGAGTACATGTGTTGCTTTAAATACTATGCACTTTAAGACTTTAGTAAGGACGACAGGACAAATACTGTCACAAGGGGTTGAGTGATAGTTTTGTGAAAATGTTAATAGTTACACAAGCTAGGAAATGTACTAGCTACATCTTTGACCTGTGTTCTGTGAAAATCAGTAGTTTTCCCATCTTTTTTATCTGCTACGAGATTACTGACAAGGCACCACAGTATTTTCTGGCACCATTAAAGCATATCTGTGTCTGTGCACTATGCAGCCGAGTCTGTCAAGTTATTTCCCTCTGTAGTCCCATTCATAGCTTGTGTCAGACCACTCCCTATGACAGTAATGGTTCTTTAAAAGCTTGGCAGAGACGTATTCCCTTTGCTGTCTGACAAGGTTGAGCAACAATGGTCAGAGCCCATCTTGTCCCGTGCCCGCTCTCCACAGCCTTTTCCTCTCACAACAGTACTATTTCAGGTGTATGGATGTGGAGTCTATCCTGATTCAGAGAGACATTATGCTGCACAAAGAGGTTCATGGGTGCAGTGTCATGCCCTCATTCTAAGGATCCGTACTGAGCAGTTAAAAATGTTCCTTTTCCTTTTCTTCTGTATTGTATCCTGATTCCCAGGGCAGAGAGGGACAAGGCAGATACCATAATGAGATAAGACACAAAACCCTTTTATTCACAACAAGGTTTGTAACAGGGAAATTAATTCAGTCCCATTATCTGACTTCTTCAGGAGCCAGAGGACTGAAATTATGGCCGGAAATTTGAGTATCATCTGCAGAGATTCTCCAAAATTCTGCTCTAATGCAGATACATATACATTCCATATAAAACACGAAATTACGACTTCATTTAAATGTCACAGACTGGAAGAGTTCATAACTGGTAAAATAATGAATATATGTATCAACCACAACAATTATCTTGTTTAGTCACAGAAAGTGGAAAATGAGATGGAATTTAGGTTAGAAAGTAGCGTAGTGTAAACAAGTAGCAATGTATCTTAAGGAGAAACAGTAAGGGCTGCAGAGTTTCCACTGGGTTATTGTAAAAATGTGCCTATTGCATGCCTTCCTCGGCACAGATTCTGAGATGGGTAAGGTTTGACCCCTAACAGTTTCCCACAAGGTTGGCATGCCCTCCCTACCATGTTCATCCAGTAGCCCCATACATCAGCGGTGACACTGGGAAAATTAATGTCACTGAGATCCAGAGCTCAGCATTGCCACGGATGGCATTTTGTTCAGGGGCCAGACACAGGAGAGTTCAGCTAAGTTCATCCTCAAAAAAGCATTATATGTTCAAGTTCATATACAGGAAAGCACAGTAAGTATCAGGTCTCATCCTGTCTCTGGGTAGGATTTATCCAAAATGCTACGTGCTCAAAGTACGTTGCTTTAACATTAGATAGGACATATTCTCCACAGTGGTCAAAGCATCATATATATTTTATGAAGAACATTCTATATGAGGTTAGAATATCTGGATGATTAAGATGAGCAGTTCTTAGTGAGCGGGCGCCTATTTTAATTATGCTATCATTAATAACACATTATAGATCAGTCCTTGGGAACTAACGATTTATCAGGTTAGTTGAAGGGCCACAAACATGACGAAGTGATTAAAAGCTAATGTTTAGTTAATGATTACTGCAATACTTGGAGTTCGACAGAATCCAAGTGCTCCTTGCTTTCCTTTCTCTCTGCCTTTGGTCTTTCCATTATGGCAGGATATAATGGAAGAAGACATGAAATATTTAATACCCCAGTTATTTAAAGAATGCAAATACCTCTGGTCTTTCATTATGTTCCACGGGTCACTACAGGTGATTGCCTTTCTGTAACTTTAATTACTTTATGTTTACCTATGTAATTTTTTGAAATTGAGTTTTACTACAATTTTACTGTCATTACTGCATATTTACTTTGTAAATAATAGTTCCTCTTATAATAACATCTAATGATACTAACTACAGATAATTACAGTTGTTTTATCTGTAACTTCTGAATGTTACCCACCACCTACCAGGTAATTCCTGGGCCATTTAACATATTTTAGTGTATCACTTACAGTACAAAGAATTGCCTTTTTGTCATTATATCATTACCTTATTACTGAAGCCTTAAAATAAAATGCGACTCCTGCCTTGTATCCTAAATCAAAAGCATGCCATTACTGTTCTAACTAGTCTAAGAAGTATTCCTTCCTAGCAAGTTGATAGATAAGATGTACTGCTACTAACTGAACTTAACCCCTAGAAAGAAAATGTGCTGTACGCTGATTACCATTAGCTGGCTTCTTACACAGACAGACAATATGTGCTACTAGAGACAAGGATGAGGCAGGGAGGGGGAGAGAGAGGAGGGACAGGCAACATTCCAGCCTGCAGTAACCTTGATGACACCCTTCATTACTATGTACAGGCTGACATCTTGACAGAGGCATTCGGTACCAGATGGAGGGGAGGGACACAGCACCATTCCCACCCTCAACTCGTCCTTTGTAGAGGGGCATTGAAAAGGAAGTTGTGGGCCGGGAAGAAAAGGAAAGGATAGCAGTTGCGTTGGTGCACAGCTTGACTGACACTGCACTAGCTCAGCTCTGCAAGTCTGCCCTTGTCCTTGTACTTTGACAGCGGGTGGCTTAAACTCTGGCCCGACCTTGCCACATCAAAAACCTTAGCTTACTATTCTGCATGAGGCAGGAAGACCCTCACTCCAACCCCTGTACAGTTTCCCAACATTCCCCATAGAGACGTCAACGTCAGTATGCTTCATCAAGAATTTAAAATGTCACAGTGGGGTAAAAAAAAGTTCCATTACTTAAAAATGATACAGAGCAAATTACAAGAATATTAACTTCTTAAATAAAACACTGATTTTATAATGATAATGTTCACAATTTAGAATGAAAATCCTCTTCGAAGCATTAAGTGGATATTCTTGCTTAGCTCATTTTAATCCACATTTCCTATATGGAATTCAAAGTTCTAATGAGCAACACTAAAACTGAACCAAAACTACAGAACAATTGTTAGCAGACAATGAACTGGACACAAGGTGTTTTGATAATAGGCCACTCAAAATCTACAGTGTTGGACTGAACGCTACAGTATGACAGAGAAAGCTATCTAATAGTCCCAGTGCTGTGGGAAATACAGTCATGGTGGACTGATCAAAGGTGGCATTGCCAGCAAGTCCCCTTTAAGGACATTGGCAGTTAGCACAGGGCTGCTCAGCCTCTTTGTCTTCCTGGCAGCTCTTTGATTAGAGTCCCCTGGGTGATTCACTCTTACTTACCGAAGTGCACACGGCTGTTAAGAATTGGATCAAAACAGACTGAGAGGGGGTTGAATGCACAGAAAGGAAGAGCAGGGCAAAGGATTAAAAACGGGAGATAGATGGGGAGGATAGAGAAACAATGTGTAAAGAGAAAGAGAGCATCGGACAGAGGGTGCCTTAAAGAGGGAGGATTAAAATGTTGAAATATTCTGTGCTATTCATCAGTTCATTGTTGTCACATTGAGAGACAAAAGGTCACCGTATTTATTCTTGTCCTGGAGTGGGCAACATGGGTTGTGCAATCAAGTCATCAGTTTGAACAGTGAATCGGTCACACTCATCATTGCAGGGTTTCAAATCTGATGTAAATTTAGATAAATTCTTGCCCTACTTGACTCATCAGCCTTGACAGTTTTGTATGGACTTAGCCAGTCTCTATTATTACTAGCCTCGACAGTTTTGCTGGCATTGTTTCACCTCGTGAGTCTGTGTGTGTTTGTGTGTGTGTGTGTGTGTGTGTGTGTGTGTGTGTGTGTGTGTGTGTGTGTGTGTGTGTGTGTGTGTGTGCTTCATCACGGCAACATTTTGTCAACTTTCCGATTCATTTTCCTGATTTCCCTAATGATAATGGCGGTAAGTTGGTGTTGTCAACACATTAATTTAATGATTTTAATTAACAATTCACACAAATACTGTTAATAATATAAAAATGAATGTGCCTGCACTTTGACTCACAGCAGTGCATTCAGTCTCCAGTAGCAATTAAAACCAAAGTTTCTCACATGGAATTCCCTTAATCCTCAACCCTGTCTTTTTCACACTTTTTGTTCAGGCTCAGTCACCTCACTCAGCAAATATAGGATGACATTAGTTCATTCAGACCAAAAAAAATGCATTTCCAGAAGCTGTAAGAGAGTAAAGAATCCAATGTGCAAACTCTTTAAAACTTGCCAACTTTTTCCTTTTTGCTAAATGTTTTGAAAATTATTGGTGCTGTAAATTGCCACACATAAAAGTCAGTGTATTTTAAGGTTGTATTCACGGATTTTTGGCAACCGTTGGGCAGAAAAATATAAAAAGAAGCTGACAGGCACGCCATATAGGAGCAGTTTATGGGTTTTTACGATTAACATGTTAAGTAAAACAATTTTGCTGAAAATGGCTCATTCAGGGGTTAATTAGAGCAGCTTATACTCAATCACACAGTTACTGTGCTTGCAGAAAACCATAAACAATGAGCTAGACAGGCTAAAAAGCTCTGCAGTGCTACTAGAGTTGGGTGCATAATGAGGGTGCCTTTCACATTACACATTCATGCACAACATGGAATATACCCATTATCACATATATGTAAACCATGCAGCATCATAGTTACTGCTATGTTTGTCAGGATTGCAATATTTCATCCTATCAATGATTTGCAGCAGCATTGGTTCCTGGCTGTTCCTGCAGCGGCAGGAGGCCCATATTAGACCTGATAAATTTTGGTGGCAGATGGCAAAGCTGTGTGCTCTCCCATGGGTTGGCAGCCAGCTGGCCTTTCTTTGCCACTGTGACTAGGGTGAGAGGTAGAGTTGCCACTTCATGTACATTGAAATGAATAAAGGCAACATTTTTGCTGCTTCCTACTGTGCAAGTATTGTTCATTTAAGCATGTCATGAATTTACTTCACCAGCTGGGTAGTGATTCAATATGGTTTATTTATAATGTATTATTATTGTTTAATGTGTAGCATATTTCAGTTGTATGGAGTATCAAGGGTTCCTGCGGGCAGCAGCATGCTGAAGAAAATCTGTTATCGTTGGCACTTTTGAATGCACTAGAACGAAGGTGCTTCAAATTTCAAAAGTTATCACTCTTTGCTGTCATTTAAATAATCTCAAAATGGCAGCTTGTATTAGTTGTGATTGAAGAGCGTCATGTGGTAACTTCAGTTTCAATATAATGCAAATGAAACCAAGAAAGCCTCATAAATAAAGCAAAAAACCTAAAGACATAACACCAAAACAAATGCACATGGCTGAAGTTGCTAGGCGACAGGCTGTTAACTATGGCATACAGCTTGAAAATCCCACAGTCATTTACTGTATGTTTCAGCCGGAGCTTTAATAGCTGCAACATTCTGGAGGAGCTGATGAAAATAGTGCAGAGCAGCCTAAGAAATGTGAGTGACCTCGAAACAGAATGTGAATGCGAATTGACAAAGGGACCATAACATGCACTACAGTTATTCACCACAACATCATAAATGGCATAACAAGCCCTGGATTTCAGTAGTATGAGAGGGGGATGGAGGAAATAATTTAACGATGCCAAAAAGCATCATGTCCAACGAAAGCTACCGTTATGACAGTAAGACATGTGTGGTGAGCTACCTAAGTAATCATCTTGTGTTTGAATTGAAAGCTGACTGAAGTGCACACTGCATATAAATATTCTTTTTTAGTGTAATTTGAAACAAGTCGTATAGAATTTTTATGATGAAGAAAAAAATCAAATAGTCAAATAACACATTTGACTATTTTTGTTAGCACATCACCCCTCCTGCAAATCTATTTTGCCTTACAGGCAATGCCCGGAAGAGATCAATATTCCATAGCAGGAAACTTTCTAGCCTTATGATCAGACTGAATTGCCATTTGTTTTCACTCCATTATTCAGTGTGACATTGTTAGCCATTTTCTCTCGATACCAAAACAGTCAGCAGTTGCTGTTGCTAGGAGCAGACGATATTTATCATCATAGAAATATGTTGATTAAATTGTTAAATCGATAACAATGACCAGTGTAGCTGTGTCGGTCTCATCCACGTTCCACCTGAGATTAAACAATTAAGTGCACCACGAAAGAAGCAGCAGGAAAACATTAAAAACTAGTTAATGATATTTGTTGAGAGTTGATGGCCAGCAACGCAATAAACAAATATTCAGCTGAAAATGAAAAGTATCACAGCCCGATGGTATGTGAGTTCTATTTGAATAAGTTATTAAGAGCAGTTTTCTGTATTTTATTTAATTAAACGCCACTTTTAGTAGAATATAATTGTAAACATGAAAAGTATTCAAAAATATCTAATTAGATATTTTGAGAAAATAACACATAAACTTTCTTATGTCTATGTATTTTCTTGAGGTATACCAATTAGCAGCAAAAGTGCTATGTCAAAATGACACATTCTCTATTGTCTCACACTGGCTGACTAGCATCGTATCAGCGTAGACTAATTACTTGTCCTACAAATCATAATTTGTTTTTCCTAAGATTCCTCTCAGTAGCATGCAAAATAAGGCCAAAGGTAATCCCATTGATGAGTGTCATGTGAACTCAGCACCTTTCAACAATGAGGTGAACATGCCATCCCATTAAATTAATTAATTACCTTTTGCCATTGGGGAACCATTTAAATTTGTAAAAATGTGCCTGGGCCAGGCAAGGTTAATTGGGCATTTAGGTCTCAGAGCTCCCCAGAACACCCAGGAGGAGCTTGTCCCTAAAACAGAAGCAGGTCCTTAATAAAAGTAGCACAGTGACCCCTCCAATAGACAATGGGTGATTTTTTTGTCTTTGACCCCATCCATTCTGATACTGATAAATGGAAGCATATGAATGTATCCACCTACTCTTACTACAGTCTACTACAATCCCTAGAAAGTAGGAAGAAAGGAAGGCTAGAGAGGTGTTCCTAGCTTGTGTTTTGAAACTGTGATCATGGTGCCTGTGTGTGTGTCTCCCCCCTGACAGAGACAGATGGAGTGGGAGCCACCAGATTTACCAGAGGAAGCGGTTTATAGAATATTGTCAAGGGAGAGTAGGCAGTTTTTTGAAATACAGCTTTCAAGTCACAGCCATCAATCTCACCAGTGCCTGTCTAGATCAAGCAGACTGGAGAGCTAGTTTGTCAGTGTTCACAAAAGATGAGTGTGTTATGCTATGCCATTTTGAGGCCTCAGAGACAAAACAGCTGCCGGCAGCTTCATGCAAAGAACTAAGTGGTAAAGGTGAAGCTTTCGGTTATCAGTATGTAAATAAATTTCCCCATTCTGTCAATCAGACAGTAAAACTAGGGCAGTGAAACTTGAGGTCCAGTGTTTATGAACATGCCAATTAGGACTATTTGCATGTACATATACAGTGAGGAGTAACAACATGTTAAACAAATTTCAATGCCCATATTTTGACTCCATTTTAATCCAACGTCCCTGCTTATTTTTAAGAAAATCTAAAAAATTCCTATGCCAATAATGATAGTAAATTTCTTTTTAAGTTATAGTGTTGCCTTGCCCTTATTTGCCTAAGAGGTTGCTTGAAATTGCAAACAAAAGGCCAAATCAAATTCATTATTTATGTAAAATAGTGATGGTCAACAGAGTTGCAATGAAAAACTTAACAGATAAATTTAGCAATCCAAATAGTGGAAATTTGTCATATGTATAAATTGAGATGAAACCTTAAAACCTGATTCATGAGGCAACTTATAAAACTACATGTTGTGCCATTTATCATTCAGTAGGTATGTCTCCGGGATGCTTAGAAAAAAAGAAAGAGGGAAAAAAATGTTATAATTTGGAAAGATGATTCTTATTAACACCAAACTGCAAGGCAGTTATACTGGAAATACCATCCGTCTCTACCACCATTACTGTTTATGTTCCTGCCAAGTAGTATACCACTTATATCAGGTCCCTTGGATCAGCCTCCAAATCTAATTGGACCTTATAGCTTGCGAGGCAATGACCAAAGAAGTTATACTGGAAATGAATGTTCTGAGCAATATCTAAAATAAATGTACACTGGGATCCAATGGTCTTAATAGTCCTAATAAAGAACTCATGTGTTCCTAGCACTGTGTGCTGTGTCCAAACCTGCCCAAAATATATTTTCCATCAGCAAGTGAGGCCAGGAACATCTTGAAAATGAAAGAAATAATATATTTTGACACAATGAGCAGGTGAATCCATCATATGGGCCAGAAAGAGCAAGTCTGGAAAGAACTTTAACTCTCAGCTTGGACTGCAAAGTGAAAGGAAATTTTTCCTGCAGACATAGGAAAGAAAATTCAGTTCAGAGTTCAGAGCATTACAGGATATACTGTGTACATACCAATCCAGTCATCACTGCAGTTACATCAGCACCTTCACAATCACATGAACATCAATCGTATTATTAGAGCAGAGCCTAAAGTTTTACATGCGGTGCTAATTAAGAGCAAGTAGGCGATGATTCAGGTTTTTATAGCAGAGGATTCTGTCATGCTTCTGACTTTGTTTCCTAAATCTTAAATCCAGGACAAATCTAGACTCCACAGAAGGTGCAGATCTAGAGTATTTTTACTAAAGTGCTCAATAAAATTATGATAAGAATAGCTACTTGTGGCTTATATCAACTTACACTGCCTTAGCATTAGCACGAGGCACAGCCCTGCTAACACTGAGGATCAGAGCTATAGGTGCTCTTCTGTCTTGCTAATAGAGACTGTGCTAAATTTCTTTCTCGTTCAGCCACTAGGTAAAATAGTAAATAATAATGTAAGACATTATGATACTGGTTTTGTTGTTTGTGGTTGTTAAGCGGTGTTCAACTTCTGGTTTGCATGTGCAGATGCATTTGTGCATCAAAACAGATGGATCTGTTCAGAATTAAGAGATCACAGCTGCAATCTTTTGAGACTCTGTGGATTTAGTTCATGAAAATGTGTTTTCGGAATTGTTAGATTTTTGTTTTGGCCTTTCAGACTCATGTCTTTGTATGTTTTTTTAATTCTCACGGTAGTCTCTGATTTAATGTGCTGCTGTTATTTTGTGATTTGGAGGGGCTGCTTTGATTCATTATTTCATGTTTTCTCTGAAAATCTGTGATTTTTTTCTGCACCTGAGGGCCATCATAAATAACACCACAGCTGAACCCTAAACATCAGAATATCAAGACACATAGTCAAACCACATTAGTTTTCACCATGCACAAAACTCCTTTAAGGTGTTTCAAGTCATTTTCCTCTAGCTGTGAGCCATATGACAACATGTTGCTCCTAAAATACTTTCGGCTGTTATTTTTGTGTGGCTTGTCAGCGAAGTCACTCTGCAGAATGCCCTTAACATCAGCCCTTACACATTTCTGTCATCCACAGCTGTTAACAAGATTCTAGAATAACAACAGCCTTGAGGTGTTTACGGTGTAGTGTCTTCAATTATCAGGAGAGCTACCTGCCAGGTTGTGTCTAATTCCTTACAAGGCGAAAGTGTATACTAACAAGTGTGTTTATTCCTGTCAGCTGTTTTTCCGCCCGGAGGAAAGCACAAACTTTACAGTAAGTTCACCTGTTCCTTGTTAATGGGCTTTATTTATTTGACATTTATTTAACTGAGGCCGGGTTGTTTTCCGCACTCATCCATGACACAAGGGAATATGTTTTTGTTGTCCCACTTTTTAGCATTCTAGTCTGCTTTCCTATCGTCTGGAAGTACTAGGTTTTATGAACTTTATGAAATATGTCTCTTCTTTTTTTTTTTGTACTTCAAAACATAATCAGTTCCTGTGAACCAGACGGAGTGAGGGGAATAAAGAGTGAAAAAAATGGGAATCAGTATCTTATTTTGCACTTCCCACGTAAATTTCATTGTACCACATCATATTTTTTGATTTTTTTCTAAACCTTGTGACACACATTGTTACCACCTTGTTCTGATTAAATGAGTCTCAGAGTCCTGATTCTCTGCCAAACTCCTATTGGATACAGTGTCTTTGATAGAGAACATCTGTCTCCTCTAGCATTCCTGCTTCTGTGACGCACTCTGCCAAGTGTTGGCTATGAAGCTTCAGACACCAATTTAAGCATGGTAATTTAAAGTAAAAAAAAAAAAAAAAATCAAAGAAGCAACTTTATCGCCCTTGCTACTTTACTAAAAAGCAATTCTTTGTGTGAGGGAGATTTTTTGTTATAAATTGTTTGTATTATAATTGTGTACCCTTTTACTATTTACAGGTAGGTGGTGCTATTTGTTATGGCATATCAAATATTGCAGGTATATTTACTGTTTATTCGAGTAAATAGCGTAAGGTAGTATGCTGCAGTCAAATGATTCTGAAAGTCAACATAGCCCACACCTGCACATTTGTGCCTGGAGTGTGAATGATTCTTGGGCAGATCTACTGACTGGAAGATTTAGAGATACACATTAAAAATTTGCATTTGTCTTTACAAAAATGCATTTACATAGAGAACATTTACAATGCAGGCTTACTGGCTTAAGTGTGGGTGGCTACGTCATGTCGGCGAACAACCTGCTGTCCATACGTTATAACATTATAATTACTGAGCTAGCTGAAATGATAAAGCAAGATATTAAGATGGCATACTAACCAAAGGGATCCGTCACTAATGAGCTGTTTACCTGTTAACCCATAATATGTATTTATGTTTGATGTACAGTAGTAGATTATACTGATTTAAGTTTAGAAATTCAGTTTTCATCTCTTAAGACTTTAGCGACCACTTAAAAACCCTTTGTTAAGTATGTGTTATCATAAGGATGAAAGTTTATTAATTAATTGTGATAAATAATAATGATAAGTAATAAACTATGATGGAGTACACAGAAAATCTTGTTACTGTAGCTGCTCAAACCATTCACTATATAATATTCAGCAGGAAGTTTTAACATTATTTCAGCTTCTGTTTTGACTGAATTGCATTAGCACATACAAGGAATTATATAACCCTCGGGACAAGTCCTCCAACCAAAACAACTATACAAGTTGTTTGTCCTTAATGTATGATATGACCCACAGGAGCGTTTCCTGAATTAGCGCGCTTACTGGCGGAACGAGATTTGCCACAGATAAAGTATTAAAAATCTATGTTGAAAAATAAATAATGTGATAATGCTATGGTAAAGGTTTGATTAGGTTTAGGCACAGAAACCACTTGGTTATTTTGTTATGGTTAGAGGACCTTTGTCGTCATGGTTACAGTAATACACAAATGGTTACAGTCATAGAACAATCATGGTTAAAAAAACAATGTTGACTGTCGGTTTGAAATAGGAAACAAGCACCGATCTCCCGTGTTACAGTCCAATGTCACTGTATAACGATGTCATCTCACTTCCTCCTTTGCTCCTGTCATAATTACTACAGCCACTCGAGGGCTTTATCACTTTAATGTAAACATGCCGTTTTAGGCCATTTGCTGAAAGACTGATGCTATCTCGTATGACCCCTAGATGTCACTTAGAAAAACAATAAAATGTAACTACGGTTCATAATAAGCCGCTTGCATAAATGACCTATGGGGCTGGGGGACTTTCGACTTCCTGCTCAAGTTGACCCATTATAACTGTTGAAAAATCTATCATAAAAACAATTACCAATGCAATTATGTTGCTTTGAACTTCTATTTGGAACTTGTAGTTTTGTAGGCCTCATTGAGCTACACATCTACAACTGCCTTTTGTGTAAAATTATTTACGGTGTATTAGTCTGACTACAGTAAACATCAGAGTAATCATATTGTCCTATTTATCACATACCACTTGGTGTCAAAGTGTAGATAGGACATTTATATTGAAACCCCTGAAATTTATTAAAAAACACTGGTACAAAATACCATATGTGCTGTTCCTGGTCAAAATTGACCATTATAGTTAATGAATCAAGAATGGATAGGGCCAAAATATTTTCAAATGAAAACGCAATTACAAAATAAAATTCTAAGCATTGCACAGCAGCAGTAACAACAAGAGTGTCACTGAAAATTAAAAAAACATGTTTTAGGGTTCACAGTCTGGTGGTTAGGTTATGTATGTGTGAGTGCTTATGCACATGATTGTGAATATGTAATAGTTTTTGCATGTGCCTTACATATATGTGTGTTGCACTTTAGGCATATGATGCGCGTTCTTACATCCCTTGGTGTACAGAGTGTGCTCCTTGTCAGTTTTCCTCTTTTGCGTGTTCACTGTGTAGAGCTTGGTCCTGGGCCTTGTGTGTCTCTCATCAATATGGTAGAAGATGTGTTTGAGGAAAGTGTTGGCACTTTTGAACAAGAGACGTCACCATGGCTTTCCCCAGCTCCTCCAGGAAAAGCCTCTCCTTGAATCTCTTCTTCTGATTCCAGCCTGGATTCACCTCCGTCCACACTACACAAGATTTGTAGGCTGACATATCTAGGATGCTAAAAAAAGACCACCAAGGCCATGAGTATGTGCCAGTAACCTGCAACAATCAATCGATAAGATACTAAATACATACAAGTAACATTTCATGTCTTTTATAGTAACGTGAAATATATATGTGAAGTCTTAGAGATTTCTTCAATTCATCACATCTGCAAACATATTTGCATATTCAAATGAACACACTGAACTACACATCATTCCTAACTCAGTGTGAAAAGCGTTGCATCAACATGCCTTAGTGTGCATTAAAAAAAAAAATCTGGTAATAGAAAAACAAGTACATGAAAGTTGAGGGATCAAAAGCAGCATACCTTAGCAAGGTTTTCGACTCCCCCTTTGTTTCTATTGTAGTCCAGGACAATATTAGGCTTCTTTTTCTCCCTGGTGCTCATTGCCTCCTCTCTGTGCAGGGTGCTTATCAGAAGAACATTTTTGTTTCTCTTAGGACAGTACAACACAAGTGTTTTTGTTTCCATTAAAGCAAACATGAAACATGAAAATGGAGCCCTGTCCTTTGTAGTAAGTAGTACATGAGTTTGGGCTTGTTTCATCTGACTGTCTCCACCATGGTCAGTTTTTTTCCAAAGCAGCTCTTGGCTAAGGGCATTTGAAGCAAAGAAATGATCACAGGTGCTTCTGTGCCCCTGGAAACCTGCTGCCATGTCAGATCTTGATACTGTATTTCCCAAGTTTACTTGGCATATGCCTGAATGGACAGCAGCCTTTGAAAGGGACCAGATGTTCATTCACCGAAACATCTGGACTGGGATTGTAGATGAGTGGCAGGTGCTCCACCCACTTGTCCCAAACTTCTCGGATCGTTGCAAGCTTGTCGTTTTGACAAAATCCAGGTCAGGAATCTCTATTGTCAGAACGGATAAACTGTGACAACATTTGAAATGTCTGCAAAGACATGGTGGCATGAGAAAAACTGCCCAACCAGTTTGCATGCCATAAACTAGAGATGGATTCATTTCTGGATCTGATTACACTAGACAGAATCAACAGACTCATGTATGCTTAGAAGTCTGTCCACGCTCCCCTCCAAGTTTGGACTACTAATATATAGGACTATGGTTTTGATTGGCTCTCTCAGGAAAAGTTCAAAGTAGGGTTTGATGTCATCAAACTGGAGTATGGGAGACGTTCTCGGCCCTGGGTTCATCCTGGTAACATTCTAAGTTGACAGTCTACCTCTCCTCTCAGATGGGGAAGAAGACCTGGACATTCTTTGACTGGAAGGTTACAGGCTCAGCAGGGCTCATCGTCTGGATCATATTCTTTGCTGTCTTCCACTTCTGACACTGCTTCTTCTAATGCATCTTCACTGTCAAGTGCATCATGTCCTCTCTCCTAATCACCAGAGCTTCACGCAGAATCAATTGTTTGGTCATTGTGGCGCCACAGCACCAAATGTGGGCAATGCCCCAAGGAAGCTTTATATACCAGAGCTGCGAGAAAGGTACTCTATACATTGAAACATTGTTGCAATTGTTTGTGAAAATACGGACCTCCATAGCCTGCAATGGAACAGTCTTTGGTAAACACAGACTGGGAAACAGTAGCAAGTTGCTGTGGTGACGCTACTAAAAAAGCGCAAGATTTGAAACAAATGCTGAACTACAGATGCTGAACTACTGGTGCTTTACGGTCGCAAAGGAACCTACCACACTTCTAATTCACTTTGGGGTTGGACTTCAAAATTCATTCAGCTCCATAAGTATTGAATCCACATCTTCAGAACTTTGAAGCAGTCCTCTAAGATTCTGAGTCCTTAAGTCTTGCATCTGGGTATTGGACTTCAAAATCCCTCCAAACAATTGAACCTACAACCTCAAACTTTTGAATAGTCTTTGGACACCCTTAGCCATTTGGTCACACAGTTATAAGCTGTATTTCCTAGAGCATTTGATACTTTGGCTGTTGGACTTCAAAATTCAGTGAACCTCAGGACTGAACATACATACAATAGAAGATGGGTAATTTCTGGCCATAAAGCGATGAACATGATCAGCAACAATACTCTGATTCAAACAATATTCATCGGTATTAATGGGCCCCAAGTGTGCCAAGAAAACATCCCCACACCTTTACACCACCACCACCAGCCTGGACTGTTGACACAAGGCAGTTTGGTTCCATGAATCATGCTGTTGATGCCAAATTTTGCGTACCTCAGCAGAAATCAATATTCATCAGACCAGCCTACGCCGTTCAAGTCTTGGTGAACCTTTGCCCACTGCAGCCTTAGATTTCTGTTCTTGGCTGACAAGAGGCATTGATCTGCTGTTATTGCAATCCATCTCAAAGGGTTGGACGAGTTGTACTTTCTGAGATGGTTTTCTGCTCACCACAGTTGTAAAGAGTGATTATCTGAGTTACCCTAGCCTTTCTGTCAGCTCGAACCAGTCAGGACCTTATCCTTTGACCTCTTTCATCAAATAGGCATTTCCATCCACGGAACTGCCGCTCAATAGATGTTTGGTTTTTTTTGGCATCATTCTGTGTAAACCGTAGACTGTTGTACATGAAAATCCCGGGAGATCAGCTGTTTCAGAAATACTCAAACCATCCCGGCACCAACAATCATGCCATGGTCAAAGTCACTGAGATCACAATTTGTTCCTCACTCTGATGTTTGATGTGAACATTAACTGAAGCTCCAGACCTGTATCTGCTTGATCTTATGCACTACACTGCATTTGTTTTTTTTTAAACATTTTTAATACAGTCGCATTGATAGCAAAACCAGGTCAATACATTTGGATTATCATTTCCTTGTACTTATTGAATTTTTATATTTTTTTTATTCATGCTAGAGTGTTACTGTCGCTCCATGCTATCTAACAGGGAACCTGGCCATAATATACTAGTGAACAGGGGACTCATAAATCTGTATAGTAAAAGTGTGGACCTTTTTTCTGTTATGTGCATCGAAAAAAAAATTGGATCCTTATATGAGTTGACTGACATCCTGTGTTTATGAAAACTGGTGAAAACTGCTGACTCTTTTATTTCAACTTTATCCTGATTGCTCTTTTTTTCAGATTTCAAAATACTTTTTATTCCCCTGCCTTCTTGTTAGACCTTAATTTTAATATAGTGTGAAGTGTGAAACCAGGTCCACTCTTGGCTAAATTAAAATAACTTCACCATAGGGTTTTAGACATGATTTTAGCATGATTTAAAGGATGATCAACAGGGGACTTCCAAAATGTCCCCTGTTGACTTATCGGTCCTGTGTTGGTGAATTTGTGACGATGTGGAGGTCCACTGTTAGATAGGTACACAAGTGCGCTCACATGGGGGTTTGGAAATAGAAGTCTGTCCACTTGGTAAATGGACATGTTCCTAAACTCTTACATTTTATACTCTTAAATTTTGTTCTTAATTGTAGTGTCACCCATTTCCTATGGCCAGTTGTAAATTAGTTGCAGTTACCACCTGCAAAGACAGTCTGAACATTGAAAAGAACTCTTAATGAAATTTGGCTGGGAGCAGGTTTAACAGGTAAGATGTTGTTTTAGCAGCATGAACTAATGGGATACGTGTTTGGTGAGCTTGTCTCTCACTGATATAATGTGCTGGAGGGCACCAAAGCAGTAGGTGTGCATTCTTAAAAGGACCAGAGATTTCATTAGGTAAACTGACCATTTTATGTCTGATTAGGACTATTATTTGAGATTGAAGAATATTAAGAAATCAAATGTGTCATCAAAGAATGTTAAGAAATTGTTTTCAGTAAATAGGGATATGAGGATAGAAGGTGGTCACTGAGAAGGTTTTTAAAAAAAACTATTACCTATGTAAAAAAGAAAGTAATGATAATCTTCATTAGAACGGATGAGTTCTGAGATTTACTAGGGGGAGCTATAATTTGTAGCTCTCACTCAATAGTGAAGCAATTATCGTGTTAATTTATTTAGACTGCGATATTGCTCAGGAAATTAGCTGAGAGCTTAGGCTGCTATACAAGTATTTGAACTACATGAGTGTTGGACCATGTTTGCGTTTTAGTACAACAGTTCAAATTATAATTCATATCATATGGATCAGATACAATGACTGGTGAGGCAAAAGTCAGAAATAGTGATATTCTAAGCAAGACTGTTACAGTGGGTCTTTTCATGTACAATGGAAATCATGTCTCTTTTGTGACAAGAAATCTTACCAAAGGGGTCAGATGCGATATCAATATGAATACTGAATACACACATAATAAAATGTAGGAGTTACAAAGTCGTAGATGAAACCAAATAAGTCTTCTAACAGAGCCACTGAAATCCTTTATCAGTATCATCATCATTATCAAAGATATTTGTCTTTTCAATTTTACTGATGAGTTGGTCTGGCCCTGTACCAACAATGCAACGGTTCCCTAATGATGTGACATTGACATATTACACCATAACATAACATCTTCAAATCTACAAGGTAAAAACAGTATGAGCAATACCCAAGCTCACAGAAATATGTTATGAACAGTGTTGGCCCATTTATTTTGTAGTAGGACAGACTGATATTTTTATTTCAGCAAGCACCTGAAATTTATCTGACAATATTTCTTCACTGTAATCAAGCTCTAAATGTTCTTCCTGTGTTTAAAAAGAAAAATTCTGTGAAAATTCTTGTCAGGGCATTGAAAGGATTGCAAACCTGGGCATACTTCCCATTATTTGCAGACGGGAAATAATAACCTTTCTAAGAGCATTTTCAAATGTGCAGCAATATCTTTGAATAGGGATACATTCTTTTGTGTTTGGGTTCCTTCTCTAAGAAACATGAACATTTCAAGGTTCGTGTTCACTGCTCTGTCTTGCAACTGATTTAATTTTGGACTGGATAAGCAAAGTTTGTCTCTGGCTGTGAGAATATTTTCCTTATTTCCCCTGCTTTATTGCTGCTTCAGTTCATCTGTGAACTCATAGACATGAGAGAGCATCTTTCCCCTTGAAAGTAATTCTCTGTGCTGCACCATGCATCAAACTGTAAGGTAAGGTAAACATTTGTGGCTTCACTGGATGTGACTTAGCATAACTGACACTTTGGATACCTTATTTTTTCAGCTTAGTTACCAGGGTTTTCAACCTTCTCGGTCACGCATACTGATTATGGGCTATAGAGGAAGTCCTTCCCTGTAGATCTAGGGGGGGGGCCTTGTAAAAGCATGGTGTGGCAAAAAAAAATCAACTGCCCTTTCCAGCTTGAATGCCTCTTTCCAACCTTACCATCTACAAGAGCAGCACCCTAAAGTGACCAGAGTCCTAAGCAATGTCAGGAAATTTGAAACACTCTTTGTCATCCCACCAACAGTGACAAGAAAAGGTCATGAACACTAATGAGCCACAGCAACAGTATGACATAGATAAGACATCAGACACACATCAGGCATATTCACGTGCTTCCTCCTACTTAGACATATGGACAAACACACAATTGACGGGTGCACACAGACTGGGCTGATTTGGCCACCCAGAAAAATTTCCTGTCAGCTACCGGGCAAGTACAACATCATCATCTCACACATTGTCCCTGGATGTCGACTTTTATTTTCCTTTTTTCGTGCATTTGCTTAAAATGTTGGTTGCTAAGTATCTCATATCTACACACACACACAGACACACACTAACACACACACACACACATATATATACTTATATGTATGTATGTATGTATATGAAACTGCTCGTACATATGTATACTGTACAAACAGTTCCCTCTGAAAGTTTTCTTGGTCTTCCAGGCATCAACTTGACCTCCACCATTCCTGTTAACTGCCATTTTCTTAATTACATTACAGATGGGGAAACACCTACCTGAAAACACTTTGTTATCTTCTTATAGCCTTCTCCTGCTTTGTGGGCATCAATTATTTTAATTTCTCAGAGTGCTAGACAGAAGCTTAGGAGAGCCCGTGGCTGCTGATTGCTGGGACAAAGTTTGAGGAGTCTTAATAAAGCTTTGAAATGTGCATTACTTGGCCTTTCATAATGATGATTGTGAACAAGCCATTGCCCTAACAAGCTAATTAAGGTCTGAGAGCTTGGTAAAAGTTATCTGAGATTTCAAATCTCTTGGGGTTTACAGGCTTTTGTATGGTATTCCTTTCCTTTTTTCACTCTAAAATTGTACAAAACAAAAATAATAAACTAATCTTGCTTAAAATGTGGAAAAGAATGTTTCATCTTTAACTCTATGCGCTTTGGAGATCAGTTCATCCTCTTTTCACTTAACTATTGACAGTATGACAGTAACAAAAATTTTGACCAGGGGTGCCCAAATGTTTTCATGGAGCAGTATATGTATATATATGTATATATATATATAAATATATATATATATAAATATATCTATCTATATATATATATATATATATATAAATAAATATATATATATATATTTATATCTATCTATCTATCTATCTATCTATATCTATCTATCTATATCTATATATCTATCTGTCTATATATATCTATCTATATCTATATATCTATATCTATCTATATCTATATATCAATATATCTATCTATCTATATCTATATATCAATATATCTATCTATCTATATATCTATATATATATAAATATATATATTTGTTTTCTATTGTATTTAAATCAAATTATCTTAAAAGCGTCCCCTCACTTTCTTTTTGTAAAACCTTTCCTTTTGGTTCAAATCCCAGCCGAAGATGACAGAACTAATTTCTTTGAAAAGAAAGGAGCCCTTGGGAACTAAGCAGTAAGTTTTACCCATCAGATAAAGCATTTAACCCTTTAAAAACATTATATTCTTTCCTCCTTCGTTCTAAAGGCAATGTTTTTAAAATCATTCACTTATGTACAAAAAATTTGGCCATGTACAGAACACAAAGTTAATCTCGGTGTACCCTGCACATAATCAGACAATATAGTGTAATAAAAAGAATGAGTTAAAGTTCACATCAAGCATCAGAATGGGGAAAAGTGTGATTTCAGTGACTTTGACCATGGCATGGTTGTTAGTGTCAGAAAGACTGGTTTGAGTATATCTGAAACTGCTGATCTCCTAAGATTTTCACCGACAACTGTGTCTAGAGTTTAATTAGAATGATGTTAAAAAAAAAATTAAAAAAAAAATTAAAAAACAAACATCTATTGAGCGGCATTTCGTGGATTGAAATGCTTTGTTGATGAGAGAAGTCAGAGGAGAATTGCCAGACTCGTTGGAGCTGACAAAAAGGCTGTGGCAACTGAGATAACCACTCTTTAAAACTGTGGTGAGCAGAAAAGCATCTCAGAGTGCACATGTTGAAACTTGAGGCAGATGGGCTACAGCCAAGAACAGAAGTCTGAGGCTGCAGTGGGCACAGTGTCACCATAACTGAACAGTTGAAGACTGGAAAAATGTAGTCTGGTCTGATGATTCTAGATTTCTGCTGAGGCCCGCAGACGGTAGTGTCATAATTTGACATCAGCAGGATGAAACCATGGACCCAACCTGCCTTGTGTCAACAGTCCAGGCTGGTGGTGGTGGTGTATTGGTGCGGGGAATGTTTTCTCGGCACACTTGGAGTCCCTTAATACCAATCAGTCGTGTGACTTTCACAGCCTATCTGCGTATTGTTGCTGACCATGCACATCCCTTTATGACTGCAATCTATTTATCCATCTTTTAATGGCTACTTCCAGCATGATAATGCATCGAGTCCCAAAGCGAAGGTTGTCTCAAACTGGTTTCATGTATATGACAGCGAGTTCAGTGTACTTCACTGGATTCCCCCATCACCAGATCTGAATCCAATACAACAACTTTGGGATGTGGTAGAACGGTATATTTACTGCATGAATGTGCAACTTACAGATCTGTAGAGATTAAGTGATATAACAAACTGAAATGAATTCAGTTTTTTATATCAAATCTGAAATGAATTTCAGTATGCACATGAAAATGTGCAATCTGAGTGTTTCATGTATACATTTTTGATAAGAACTTAAACTGCTTGTGGTAAAACAAAGATACCCACAGACAAACATGGGTTTATAGCCCTGAAACCATGGTAGAGGAGTGTCCAGGTGGCACATCACTGCAGCAACCTGGTTTCAATTCCTGGCAGAGATTTCCCTGGCTTTACCAGGCATTCCAACCAACACAGCTGGCAGTGTTTACTAATGGGAAGCCAGTGAAGGAGCATGCCCAGGTTTTTGCATTAGGAGCTCTGGGTGAGGGCTGAGAACAAAACAGATTTCTGTAAAAATACAGTAATGTAGAGATAATCTTGCTGGGCTAACTGTAGCTTGCAGGGGTTCACAGAGAAGCTGACATGCACAACTCCAAAATCTGCTGCCCTGTGTATCTGACAAAATTCTCAACAGCTGAGCAGAGAAGGGAAGTTAGCAGCTAGGGTTAACATAAGCTGTTTTTTTGTTGCTGTTGTTTTTGTCTGCTTTCAGCATTTGCTTTGAAGTGTTGTAGCCTTATAGAAAATAGTCCACGCACAGTGGGAGTTCAGCTGTGGTGGATGGAAGAAAATGTAGACTTCTGCTACTTTCTAATCATTCCATGTGTAATTATCTTGCCTTCTTGCACTGAATGAACAGAAATGGGAGGTAAATCTTAGTCTCTTACTTAAGAAGTAAATGTGGAACTATAGGGCATATGAATTACAGTAGCTGCACTTCAAGTAGACTACACTACTGCAGATAGAAATGTTAGCATGCTATTCATGCTAAAACTGCATGACCAATATCCCAATAAAATTACATTACATTCACTCATTTGGCAGAGGCTTTTATATAAAATAATGTATTTCCATAGCATCATGTGAATCCTGTGTGAACACTAATAAAAATCTGAAATGGCACAGTGCAGTTGTGAGAGAGTTCATATGATAGCACCTACTTTCAATGTGACAATACTGTCATCTTTTATGTTTTCTCTGTCTTAGCATTTTTTTTAATGCTCAAGGTAGCATATTGTGGCTTTTTTATTAAGTATGTAATAATATACACATATTTTAACATGCACAGCTAAATACCATATAATAGTGTTGTGTATATAATGCCAGTACAAATTAAAAAAAAAATAAAGCAGATAAAAAATGTGTCATGTGTTAGACTGACAAAATTTCTACTACCCTGTTTAAATATTTTAATTTTAATTTGTATTAATAATTATTGGTAGAATTCTGATAATCATTGCGAATGTGTGCAATAGGGGGCACTGCTGTTTTTACCAAACCAGAATGTACAAAAACCTTTGCTATCGCCACTTCGTCCTTTGCTCTGGCTTGCAAAAGTGATAGTTTGTTTTTGTTTTTTTTACCAGACCCACCAAGTGTTAAAACTTCAGTATTGTGATGATGCGGTTTCAACAGAAACAACTACCATAGCAGAGTTACAATCAATAAATACTCATGTCTCCATGAAGATTAATTAATTCATTAAAAGAACTGAGATGTTTTTAATGATTCCATAAACATTCAAAATGTATGTAACCAATAAATCTTTGTTTTTACAATATATGTCAAGTTCATATATTTTTTCTTAAAATGGTCACCAAAATCATAATGCAACAACAATTCTGTATTCTGAATTCAGGTGATCTGTAAATTTTCTGCAGCCCATGCTGCTGCAGCTGTCAGGTAGTGGCTTACATATCTCGCACATTTCATCACGGGCCCATATTTCAGTGTATACATGTTAAAGACTAAAAAAAGTTCTGCTCTGATGCTTTTGCCAGCATTGCTTTTAGCCAATGGAGTACAACAAAGACAGAAACAGGAAATGATTAATTGGATCAAAAGATGGACAGAACTGTTGGGTCTGTATGATACTGAATCTGGGGGTGATGAATGCCGCCAACTCACTGGATTTGAATCCTTGAGCACAAGCATTAGTTCTTTCATTGCACGCAGCAAACAATAAAATGCGAGGCCACAAAAAGAACTGGATGGCCAGGGAAGAAACCGTTTTTATCAGCAAACTTCAGAGAAAGGATGATGCTCATGGTGAGAATCTTCGATAGAACTACAGACTCCAGTTAAGAGAAGGTATTTTGTTTTATATTGACCATGCCAGGACACTAAAATTAGCAGGCTCTGCGGATTTGGTAAATGCTCTACTGAGGGTGCTTATTGTTTTTTTGTGTGCTATATACTCTTATAGCTTCTATAAATGGAAATGGTACAAACAAGCCTTGCTCTTCTTATTAAATATAGCCTTTTAATGAGAAATAGATTATTATATGAAACATTCATTTGAAATAAGCTGATATAATGATCTCAACAGAACAGCAAAAAAGTACATAGGCAAGGTATTAGGTGTAAAAATCTTCAGACATAGTCATGGATACATGTAAGCAACACTGTGGTAGCATAACGCCATACGAGTAAATGTGCTTGTTTTATGGACTTTGCGAGTGGCTCAAAACTAAATTGTAATGTACAGTATGTTTTGACATTATAAAAACAGTCATAAATTGTCATGAATCTAATTGGATACATAAGACATGAGTGCCCTGTACTTTGTGCTAATGTACTCGAATGGAGGGCTTTTTTGAAGTAGTCTTTGTATTCCCTTTCAATACTGTTATATTTTATAATATTGTTACTGTAGCAGAGCATTGTTGCTGTAACAGAGTTAATATTTACAGATATATTGTACAACAGGGGACAAAAAATATCCACCATTTCTTCAAGTCATTCTTTGTCTCTGTCTGGTGGTTGAACTCCCCACATGCACAAACCTCCTTGAAGTTTAGTCCTCAGGAGGAGATGAAAAGTGTGTATTTTCATGTATGGTTGTAAATTCTGAAGCTAATTCAGTGTCGCTCTTCTGTGTAACATCTAAAAGTTTTCTCCAGCTCTAAACATGTTAAAGGGATAGATAACAGGCACTTAATAATAATAATAATAATAATAATAATAATAATAATAATAATAAGATGGTAACAATTCATTTGGATACTCCAGTGTTGATGCTGAACAACCAATTCCCCTATTTTCAGCATCTCTATTGATCACAGGATTGTGGCCAACTCGGGCTTGTTAGGCTTGGCATCAATATGTCAAAATTAGCTCGATATCGGCTTAAACAAATCTATTATGAGATACTGTTGGCACACAAATGTTACAGTGGTAATGTAATGGAATTTAACATATCTGCAAAATTGTAGAGCGCTACCATGTTACCAATAGCAAACCAATAAGCTCAAAATTCATAAATGAGCCTGATAAACTCCAACAAGACCACGGATCTTTGAAACAGCTAGCAGTTACAACTGTGTCTACCCCCCAGAGAAGCTGGTGTTTCCCAGGACAGCAACAAGAAGCAACTCTACACCCAAGCTACCATCTACACCCGGGCAGATACAGTAATCACGATACAGTACATTTTACTGCTATCCACCGGTCCAGACGCCCTCTTTTTTTACTGCTGCTGCTGCTTACTTCAGTGCATTGATGTCATACTTTGCACATTTGAAACAATAGCACTGCAGTGGTGACTGCTCGTTCTCTGAAAGCAACTTTAGGGATATTGAGCTATTTATCTGACAAAGACAACGACTAATGAAAGCACTGTTTACTTTGAGATTAATTTTAACTTAGAGTTGAGCCTGCCAAACTGAGCCTGAGTTGTCCTAAACTGGCCACCACATATGCGCTAACATATACACTGGAAATCAGTAAACTTTTTTTTTTGTAGACTACTGATTCAACTAAAGCTCATGAGATTTTGTAGTGATACATTATACTTTAGTTACTTAATAATTAAGTGACTAAGTTCTTATTTATAAAGCACCTCTCAAGCATTAAAAAAGCTTCACAAAAAGACTGACAACAGTAAAATAAACCATAAGGATAATCATCATCGAAAAAAGCCAGACATGATTCTGTTTGCCTACATCATGACAAGAATGTACATCTTGCGACAACTACTAAAGTTGTGATTGTGGATGCAGTGAATTTTGCAGCTGACAAAGTTACAGTGGCTTTCCTTTAAGTGTTTCCACACTTTGTTCTGTTGTACATTTATTAATTGTATTATTTAATTAGTAATTGTATATTTAATTGTAAATTGATAAAAATTGCAATTTTTCCCAACAATATAGAGTAATTAACCAATAATGACACAGTGTAAAAACATGTTTTTATAATCTTTTTGCAAAATTATTAAAAATCAAAAACCGAAATCTGTTTTTTACAAAAGTATTTAGACCCTCACTTCAGTGCCTTGTAGAACCCTCTTTAGCAGCAATTACAGCTTTGAGTGTTCTTGGGCAAGTCTCTACAAGCTTTGCACACGTGGATTTCAGTTTATCCCATCCCCCTGGCATGTCTTTTCAAACTCTGTCAGATTGGATGGGAAGCATCTCAACTGCCATATTCAGGTCTCTCCAGCACCCCTATAGCATGATGCTGCCACCACCATAATTCACCATTGAGGCAGTATTAGCCAGGTGATGAGCATTGCCTGGTGTTCTCCAGACACAGTGCTTGTAGTTCTGCCCAGAGGGTTAAATTTTTGTCTCATCAGTAGGGCTGTCATTTGCCTTATAATCAAATTGGCTTCCATTGAGCCACTCTACATTAAAGGCCTGATTGATGGAGTGCTGAGATGGCTTTCCTTCTGGCAGGTTTTCCCATCTCTGCAGAGGACTGCGGAAGCTGTGTTAGAGTTACCATTGGGTTCTTGGTCACCTCCCTGACCAAGCCCCTTCTTGCCTGGTTACTCATTTTGGCAAACTCTAGAAAGAGTCCCGGTGGTTTCAAACTTCTTCCATTTCACACTTCTTGAGGCCACTGTGCTCCTGGAAACACTCAAAGCTTAGAAATGGTTTTATTGTGGAGTTCTAAAGACAGCTCCTTGGAATTCATGGCTTGGGTTTTGTCCTGACATGCAGTGTGAATTGTCCAATCAATTCAATTTACCACAGGTAGACAACAATGAAGTTCATCTCAGGGGTAAGTAAAGCAAAAAGGATGCACCTGACCACATTTTGGACTGCCACAGCAAAAGGTCTGCATACTTTTGTTAATGAGAGGTTTCAGTTTTTGATTTTTAATACATTTACAAACAATTCTAAAAACATATTTGGTCTTTGCCATCATGGGTTATTGGATATAGATTGATGGGCAAAATGGAAATTTTATACATTTAAAATTAAATTACAACAAAATAAACATAAAAGTTAATGGGTCTGAATACTTTATTAAGCCACTGTACATCCCTAAGTTTTTGTTCCAAGGCCACTGCAATTTGTTGCGTCAATCATTGCCCTGACTTTGAACACTGTATTCAAGAGTTGTTGAATTGTTTCCAGTTTCATTGTTGTTCCCACCCACATTTACCTCACAACCCACCATGGTTGTCCCCAGATGTATTACATACTTCTGCTTACATTTAACCCCACAAGTAATCTTATCACAATGTAAAAGAACAACAATTACTTGAAAGTACACAAAATTAGTCAAAGACTACCAGGCAACCAAACGATAGCTACATCAAGAGACTAAGAGACATAAAAAAAAAGATGAAAAACTGGAAAGGTTTGCGTTTTTAGATGTTATTCTAAAAGCTTGCAACTGGGGTGGCAGCTTTTACACTGGGGTGAAGGTTTTTCGAGAGTTTGGGTGACACGATATATAATGTCGCCTCTTTTTTAAGTTCGACCCACGTATGGCCAGAACAGCTAGGCTGTACATCATGGGGGACCTTGCCTTTCTTGTTGTTAACAAACATGCAAATAATGGACTGGCCTACAAAAAGTCACTAGTAATAACAATGTTTCAGCATTGGATTACCCAAATAAAGTGTGACCAAAAATACATAGGTAGTGTTTCATATTTAAGTTTGATGGTTGAGAGCGTTAAACAATGTTGCACGTCCGATGATGTTTCCAGCAACATGCAAAAAATTGTTAAATTTCATATCTGGAAAGAAAAACAGACATTTTTACATGTGGGCATAAAAGCTTACAGATTAATCACTGCCAAAAATGTATTTTAAGCCTTAATATAACAATTTCTTCTTCTTTTTTTTCCCTGTGACACAATATCAAAGTTCAATGGCTTTCAACACAATTCTTATACAACATAATATGCCGCCTCTTGTCATTAGCCTTTTTGCTGTGCTCTTGTCTGAAATCAACTGAGAGAATTAAAAAAAAACTGACAAATGGAACATTTTTTTTCGGTGTTATGAAGTACTAAGTGAAACACGGATGAACTTTATGTCTTACTTATATCTACCTCAGGGAAGTGTATGGCTTTAAGTTGTCTTGCAAATGTGCCTGAACGATGAATGGTTACATTTTGCTCTTGGTGCTGAAAAGCTCCACAAATCAGCAGTCACAACATGTACATTTTGCAAAGCTGTACAAAATAGCATTGATTGTTAAATCTTCAGACCACAATATTGCACTCACGCACCAGGAGGTACTGCCTTGTGAAAAACACCGCTTGAATTTCAAACACGGGAAGAAGCGCTCCAAATGCAAGATTCAGCTTAGACTGGAGTCAATCTCAAATGACACATTCAATTAACGAACAGCAATAAGCATCAAGCCAAAAAAAGGTATGCACAGACTTGCACACGCGCACACTCAAGTACACACACATTCACCCACATATATATGTATATATAAACAGCTGGCTTTTGTTATTTGACATGACTATCCATTACTGCCCTGCTGTGTGCCTTATGTGTCAGAACAATGACAGAGTGCCTCATAACTCACAAAGAGCAATGCAGATTCACTGTGGGTTTGAAATGTAATAAAGAGTCTATAAGTAATGTGTTGACTACTTACTCACTAGGGCTATTTAATCCTTACAATGTATAAACATCTTTAATATTAAACTGTCCATTATGTCTGAAATATTTTGCACATTAGCTGAAATAAAAGGATATCTGTCTGCCCTTGTGTTATGTCATTATTCCTTTAAAAATGTTTTTTTTTTTTTTATCTCAGTAAAGAATGGCAGTTTCAGATATAACCTTTGATCCCTCAGAGTAAAATCAAGGCCTCTTTTTCACCAGTACATAGATTTAATATTTCTTTTTTTTCCTCTCTCTCTTTTAAATTCTTTTAGGGAATGACAGACATGCTGGGACAAATATGATACAGTCTTTATAATGGGTCCATTAATCTTCTTTATCTGCCTGAAATGCTTTTCATCACTGCCTTTTTCCTTTTTCTCTTTAAGAATTATGCTTACAAAGTTAATATTACATCAAAAGGCAGAAAAGGTCCAAAAATGAAAAAGAGAAAACAAAATTAAGATTAATATCCCCTTATAGTTCATTTGTTGGGTGTTTGTGTTTAGTTTGCTGTCCTTACGTTAACGTTATTATGTTCAACAGAGTTTAGCAGTCAGGTGATCTGATTGTTTTAGGATCTCTGTGCTGTACATGTCCAAGGCATGATTTACTCGAATCATCTCGCTGTTGTTGAGCTTGAGCCTATGCTTTAGCATACAAGAGAAGAGGTCCAGCTGGGGTTTGCCAGGTGCAGATGGAGGGGCTAGGCGGTTAATCCGATCCCTAATGTCAAGTAGCAGGAGCATAACAGATGAGGATGAGTAGAACTGAGTTCCTTGTGTGTACGACTGGTTAACCTGCTGCACAGCACTACGGAGCAGGTCGGCATTAAAGCGCAGGCTGTAGCCGAACACTTGGATATCAGATATTTTTATGTAGATCTGGCGCTTGTTAGGGTCTGCAAGATCCACTGGACCCTGTCCTGTGTCATTGCGTAGGCCAGTTGGGATCTTAGCACGGCTACGCAGGTAGATGTGCACAGTCTCAAAGAAGGTCTTCCACCGGTTGCCCAGCAGAAGAGTCCAGTTGAAGCACTGGGAGTTCTGCAGTCGTACTTTTTCCCAGCGTGGGTAACCATGTTCACCAAAGGGCATGCTCCAGCCTTCTGAGTGACTACCACTGAATGGGTTGACGTAAACAAAGAACATAGGGTCAATACTGCTGTTTCGCATCTGGCAGATCTTCATTGATAGACCAATTATCATGTGGAGATAGTCCATCCGGTTTTTGTTACTTTTGAGAGTTAAGGACATGCGCTTACGCCATCGAGGGTCAAAGAATGTCTCTAGGCGGATCTCATTACTGATGAAAGTAGTGTGAATGTATAGTCGTGAATCCATTTTCTGTAACAGGTATTTGAGTTCCAGGTCCTGAAAGTCCAGATCGGTTTCAAAGCTGATGAACTGCTCACTACGTTCTGAGTCCACATTCTGTGGCTCACAGCGACCACGGTACAACTTGTAGCCTTTGTTGCAGGAGCCACATTGTGAGATGTTGGCCAGGCTGCACATGGCACAGCTGTTGTTGCCACCTATGACACAAGGGATGGGTCGCTGGCACAGGGTGACACCTGTGTGGCACACGCATGTCCTTTGGCTCTCCAGGAAGGTCCCCCAGAACCCGTTCTCATTGCAGTAGAGGAAGGACTGAACCCTGTTGAGCCATTGCATCACAGACCTAAAAAGAAAAATATGGGATAGAAGCATTAACAGCAGTCTGATGGAAAGTTAAACACCTAATTTTACAATTACTTCTCGAAGTTGAAATTACCATGAGAACCATTTTTAGCCAATTTGCTACAAATTGTGTATGGAATACATTACTGATGAAAAAATTTTCCATAGCATACTGCGGTGTTTTTCTGCATTTTTTTTCCCAGAAGACCTTTGGTTTTCATTCATCCCTATGACAATGTGACGATCAACCTGCTGTGACAAATCTATCACTGTGGACATCATTTTTGGTTTTAATTGTGTTGAATTGTCTTTTAATTTTGAGTAAATGCACTGCCATACCACTCACAGGTGCAGTAGCATACAGTAACTGACAAAAATAAAAACCACCATGAAGTTATGTGGGGTGAATTACTGCAATGTACCTATGAAAAATAAGCTGAAAGTGTTAGCAGGTGGACTAAACCATATAAATGAATGGACACCTATGGCGGAAAGGCATAAAAAGATATTAAAAATGTGAAAAATCAATGAAATACTTTGGTAAATGGTGGTAGGGATGTATATATGAAAAACATCTAGTCAGGATACGGAATAGGATAATGTCTTCCCCTCAAGAGGGAGGAGTTGTGTTATTTCACTCAAGTGGAGAGCATTACTTGCTATTCTCATCTTGTCTCTTTATTTCCCCTAAGGCATCTTTTCTTGTCATCTTGACAGTACTGGAACTTCTTTTCTGACTATAGGAGGTGAATTATCAATTCTGATTGTTCAGAGAAGAGGGCTAGTCAAGGTTAGCTTGACATGTTAATGAACCTAAGCATTAACTATGATGGATGACATTATAATCTCAGCAGGGAGCCCCCAAGATATACCCAAAATGAGCCCAGAACAGATCATCTATAGAGGACAATGGAAGCACATTGTTTGATCCTGATAACTTTGGCTTCATACAAAGGATGGGATAAAGTGAGGTAGTGCTATAATTTCCATGATCCCATACTATCAAATCGTCTTCCAAATATTTAGGCTTTCAAGGTCTACATTTTCAATATTTTCAACACTGAAATATTGTGGCATCACAAGGGGATATCTAGTAAAGGGGTGCGACATTCCCATACAGAATTGGTTGCCACATCACAAAATGGCTGCCGGTGCACACGCTTCATCTCCCAAAATGCGTCACCACTCCGACAGGTGTGGGTGCTTAAGCCAACCAATTGAAGCATGACTTGGGAACTTGAGGGAAGAGAGAGCAAAGGAAGGAGCTAGGAGAACGGACTTTGACGAGACCACAGACATTCAGGAAAGTTAATATCTAAGAACTGCTGAACTGTAAGAAGACCCAGTTAAACAAGGGAAAACTATCATTTTATGTTGAGGAACATTTGCAACTCTGTTGAATGTTTAAAGAAGCCTCTTCTCCTCTGGGATGTTTTGACTTGGATGTTTGACTTTCAGTTTGATTGAAGAAAGTACCTTAGTTACCTGTTAATAACCAGTGAATAACCAGTTTACTAGAGAATCAAACTTTAACTTCTTTTGAACCTTCTATTTTGTGCGTGTTTTTTCAGTTATATTGCACTGCCCCACACTAGCCTGCCCTGGTGACCTCTTGTGACATTACATGATCAACTTGAAATTTTCCTTTATTCCCCCACACAAATCCCATTTACAATTCATAATGTCAAGACATTCAGTGGTCACTTAATGGCTGTAATCCAGGGCAGTCTGTTATTGTCAACTCTGATATTTCTTGATTCCTGTATTTTTTCATCCATAGTCCTCAAACTTTCTTCTTCTTACCTTTTTTCTCAAGTGTTTTGTTTGAAATTGTTTATACTGCCTATGTTACAGCAGTAGTTGCAGGGAGTCCAAATAAGTGCACAGAAAAAATAACAACAATAGCTTCTCTACTCTGAATAGTATCTCTTCTTTGGCAGGCCAGAAGGGTTCTTTGATTACTATTTTAAATCTTTGAAGATTTAGCTTTCTGGACAAACAATTCAGTTGTTTTAATAAATATTCAACTTTCTACAGACAAAGTAACCAAATGTAGATCTAGTGTTTCACCTACCTTTCGCAATTTAGCGCTGTATAAATCAGAGATTTTTGATAATAGTTAATCTGAAATTTAACAATCTGAAATGGTTTAAAATCACTAAAGTGAATCAATGCTCTAAAGCTGCAGAATTTAAATTATGCACTCTTTGAGAGGTTAAGTCTTTAAATACTTATATTTCCCTACAGGATAAAAAGCTTTGGAAGGGTTTGGAATATATAACAATAAGTATCAGCATAAGCTGAGACTCCGTAGTTTTTTCTGGAGGGATATTGCACAAACTAAGATTGCACGTAGCTCAACGGTAAGCACTGATAGGAGAGGGGAAAGGGGACAATCCTATCTGTTAAAGCAGCAGGGCAAAGTGACTAGAACTGATCCTATTAAACTATACTGAAGAATGATGGTGGGCATAGAGTAATTCCATTAAGACAATATATGTAGGAGAAAATCAAATACTTTGACAAGGACACAAGAAGACCTCCAAAATGACTGACCACACAGGTTGTTTGTCCCTACCATACAACCCATAGGAATGTCTCCCGAAATAACACCGCTATGGCGGGAGGCGTACCAGACCCTCGTTGCCATGGTTGCAATAATAAACACCTGTTTAAGCTTATCGAATGGTCATGGCTTGGTTATGCTTTGGCACAACTACTTGGTTAGGTTTAGACAAAAAAAACAAAACAAAACGGCTTTGTTCAGTTTAGGAAAAGATCAGGGTTTGGGTTAAAATAAGTATGTACTTCAAGTTAGAGGACCTTCGTTGTCATAGTCACTACAATAAACATGCAGTTAAGGTTGTGGAATGATCATGGTTAAAACAAACAATGATGACTATTGTTTTCAAATGGGAAGCAAACAATGGTCTCCTGTGTCAAAGTCCTGTGTTTTGTCAACTCATTCACCCCAACCTCCTCCTAATGTAGACTTTGTCACTCTATACCATGTCACATGAATTCCTCTGCTTTGTTTTTTACAGGAGGAAAGTCTCAGACAAAGATAAGTGCACAGTGAGTATACATATTATGTGTGTGTGTGTGTGTGTGTGTGTGTGTGTGTGTGTGTGTGTGTGTGTGTGTGTGTATATACACACAGACACACACAAACACCAATGAGCCACAACATTAAAACCAACCAGTTACCAGTTTTAATGTTTTGGCCGAATGGTGTATACATAGAGTATATACATAGAGTATATATATATATATATATATATGATAAATATATAATATCCTCCACGGGTAAACCAATATCAGCATCCAGTAAGCTCATTTGTCTGTACAATTCTGGGTCTAAACACATTTACTGTATCAGGGAGATACTTGCATGATTAATAGTTGGTGTAACACCACAATATCAAGTGCCACATTAATTACAGCAAGTAGAATAAAAGAGATTTAATCACCGAAGTTTGAGAATGATACTTAGTGCTGCATATTATGTGCAGCCTGGATAATTTAATGTACAGTGATAGGTTTTTCCAGGAACTCCTTTTGATGTATTGAACATCAGAAAAGGAAAAAAATCAATTCTTGATAGATTCTGAGGAACATATCTTTATATAAGAGGATTTAAATGTGTTATTCCTCTCCTATAGATGAAGTGTAATTTCTCTGATCTGGCTGCAGCCATCTCTTCAATTTAGTATGCTTGACTTTTGCCAACTCTCTCAATGGCAGAATTGATGTTTTGCATGAGTCACAAGGTTAGTTGTGTCCATGGACAAGAGAGAGATTGCATTTGGTCTAGAGAGGAAAATTTCACTTTACATTAAATCTTGCGTTGGGGAAACCGAATAGTGCTGACCTAATTTTAATATTTTGTGTGCAGTTTCTTGATTAAAAGTGTTGTGTAAGATATTATGTCTATGAGCGCATGCTTTGAGTGTCCTTTGAGTGAATTTTTTGTCTGTACATTTGTATTGTCAATATGGCATTTAACCTGCTCTGCAGTGGTTTTATCTGATAGAAAGTCCCTTGTCTTGGCTGTATACTTTGGTTTTTGTTGGACATGATATTTGTTTGCAACATGACATTGCAGACTGAGACAGAGCTTGTAAGCCTCTGTCTCATGCCAAAAGCATGATCATTGGAAACCCTTAAATATAAACTATCCTCAGACTTTCTCTTTGCCTAAAGTTTTCCTGATGTGCATTATTTTGTATTGTATTTTCTTGTACTCTTGCAGTAGGTCCATGTGATCTTTTCAACGCTGTTATCTAGTTCACTATCGCAGACTTGGTATATACCTTGTGTGGAGCTGCTATTTCTTGAGCTTGTTTACTTATGTGCACTACTGTGCTGATATCTGCTTTTGGCTCTTCCTGAGAGAGGAAATCTCCTGGTGCAAGCATCGTAGTTGTGATTTTATATCACTTTCCGTTGCAATGTTGCAGTTTGGTCCACAGTGTCTTCAGAGAGTTGGACGTATCATGTTGGCTTCCTCCAGCCTGTGTTTCCTGTCTATTCCAGCGTGAATATAAAAGGAGCAACCAAGTAGAGATGTGCCAGTATACTGGGTTTGCTACAGGATATACTGTGGTGAAACATTCGAGTAGTGACACAGCCAACAATATCTGTTAACGTTATTACTGTGATTATTGCTATTTTCAGGGGGCATTGTGAACACACCACAGCGCTCCTGCGTTCTTTTGCAGTTTTATTTCGATTGGCCACAACAGAGGCAGAGCAGCTACAGCAGGGCAAGCGAACCATCCTCCATGTATGTCTAGCTCTGAGCTCTGAGCTCTAGCTACTCTTGTGATTACTTGATATGCTTACATTAGCTAGTTGACCTGCCAAGTTAGCTTATGGGTGCTGAGTCGTAATATTCAGTGAGAGAGCGAGCATCCATTTTACATAACTGGCAAAAAGGAAACTCACTGTTTTGAGGTTGCGCACATTATATTCTTCCTCACAGGTGAGCTTCAGCAGCCTATGTTGGCAAAATATATGCATTTGACTTTTTGATTCTTTTACAGCTATTGACAACCAAAGGAAATCAGAATGCATATTGTGCTGGCCCATGCCCATGTGTGTGTTCATGCATGCATTGCTGTGTGTGTGTGTGTGTGTGTGTGTGTGTGTGTGTGTGTGTGTGTGTGTGTGTGTGTGTGTGTGTGTGTGTGTGTGTGTGTGTGTGTGTGTGTTCCTTTCGTAGGTGTCAGAGGAGCTTGATTGCGAGGCCCAGTCAGATCTGGAGCACCTGGGCCCAGTGTTATAAAAGGCGTAACCTTCAGCGTGGCTCTGGCCTCAGCCCTGCCTGCAACCTCTTTCTGTTTTGTTTGGCCCTTTGGTTTTTTTTCTACACCTTACAACACCTCTCACTACATTGTTCAGACTGATTCACATTTACACCACTGATGTAACTGACTCATACACCTCACATTCCAAACTATTTATTTCATTTTCTTTTCTAAATAATTTAATTTGCTGACATTTGCATGTCCATTCGGTTTTGTCATGGCCCACGGGCCAGGTTATGACAGTATGAAAACATGAACGGGTTCATTGTAAATAAAATCTAATAGACACAGACAATATTGTGCATTTGAAGTAATTTATAGTCAACTGTCAACCAGTATGGTTTTGTTTGATCCAATTGATAGTGTCCAATGAATTTGTTAGGTTTTATAAAAATGTAAGGCAGTCATTGTCGTTAGTATTTTTTCTATACCTCTAATTGTTGTACTTCAGGAAAGTTTATGATTATAATAATGATACCATTATACTGTGATTACTTGATTACGCCATTACATAATAATCATACCATGAAAATTTGATACCAGTACATCCCTACTTCTGAGTAACAAACCTTTGAAGGAACTTAACCATGTGTTTGTGAGTGTTTATTGAAAACTGTGAGCTGCACAGATTTGAAAACTAACGCATTGTGTATCTTTATATATAAGTGGATTTTAATATAAGAGATCAAACTTGCATATTAATTTTACACTATGTAACTTGCAAATATTACAAATGATCTGGTCAACCATAACACATCCAGTGTGTCACATGCACATGACACACTGGATGTCTAATTATTAAGGATATTTTAGAATACACACTTGTCAAATGTTTTTTTTTTTTTAAATAACCTTTTCCTCACTGAAAATAGCATGGGAAAAAGATTGGTTTCACAGGTGCCTTAAATATAAAACTGTTCCCGTTAGTTTTTTTATTGGCTATTCATTATTGCATTCGACACGGGGCCAGTCATAATGATCCTTCCTTTGAATTTATTTGCAATAACTGTTGAAATACCAGTCTGAAAACCTGAATATATTCTATCAAATAACTACCTCCTTTGGTAAGCTATTTGAGTGCACCAGGCAGCTAGTTTTATTTTTGCGTTATTTGTTTCCATATAAAGCAATGGCTTGTCTTAGATTTGCCATAGTAAATTAAATGAAAATACACTGGAATGGACGCTGTTTGTTTTCATAAATTCGAGCACACTCTGTGTTTGTAATGGGGTATCAAACAGCTCTCATAGCTCATTCCTATTTAGGAGCAAGGACAAGAAAAGAGGGAAAGAGAACATCAGAGAGGAGAATAGAGGCTGCCGCTGGAAGAAAACAGAAAAAGAAAGACCGACGGATTGGGCACGCAAATTTAAAAATGGTATTAACAATAATGTGAGATAGACCCATACCCTAGATGATTCCATGTGATATGATATTTATTGTACAAGACTAAATAGAAATATTTGGTCAGGATATATATAAGTAAAAGCTGTAAAAAAAAAAAAAAAAAGTAAAAATAATTATAGACATAAGTGTCCTGTCAAAATCAGTGTAAATTAGGGCAAAGTAATTCATCATGCGGAGGGTACATTCATATTTGTAAATATCCCTGACTTTGAACATGAATAATTGAAGCCAATGCATAGCCTGGATGCAAATGATTTGGCTGGGAGTGATGCTACTTCATATCTGTCATTATTAATCATCTAAACCAAAGACAAACTGCTATGTTCATTCTACTTGAAGCAAGCTGCAATAGCAAATCCAGTATAATTCAGCTATAAAGTTTCCACGCAGTTATTGCCGTGAATTTACGATGCTCGTAATGAATGGATGCCTTGTGGTGAAGTAAACCTAGAAAAACTGTAAGGTGATATGCAATTGTAATTATGGAAAGCCAACAATGCATCTGGCGCCTGTCTTTCATTAGCTGATGTAAATATGTTTGTTGACTGACCTTATTTAATATGCAATGGTGAAATGGCAACGTGATTTAAAACTTAAAATCTTTTTTGGATAAGATTAACTTGATAACACGAGTTTACATCACAATACTTGCACTCAGTAATAAGCAACTTCCCGTTGTTAAATTTTGCATCCATAATTTAATTAAATTAAAATGTAATAGTAGGATTTCCATAATATGGATGCCCTGTTATGGCTGCATCTAAAAAATAAAATGAAACTACACTCAAACTCTATTGAGAATGCATTATCCCTGAATGCATATTGCAGTACCTCAGTTGGTAACTATTTTTAAATTAGTTATACATATAATGCACATTTACTCACATTCATAATTATACCTGTGTGCAAGATAAACATGGTTTATTAGGTAGCTAGTAGTTGACTCAAATGAAATAACTCACAAACAAACATTTACTTGTGAGTCCAACCTCACCTCCATGACTGAAGTAGTTTTCTTAACTAGATTGCCTAGGCAACAAAGCTTAAGCAAAAGCTTTTCTTTTTCTCTTTCTTCGTATTGCCTTTCCAGAACATTGCAAAGGACTCCGTTAGCCACCTGCAGCATCATGGCACAGCCACAGCCCTCTTAGAAAGTTTCCGCCTTCTTAGAAAGTATCAAGTTCTAGTGTCCCCTCCTTGTATCTCATATAGGTATTTGCAGTCCAAAAACTGATACTACAGTTTTCTTATTGGCATTAATAAATCTGGAGGATGATTTAATCACCATCAGTACTCCATGATCTCTCTTATCTTGGTTACCTTTGCCCCCCTTGTCACACCAGTGTATTTCTCCCTCCACCCCTTAACAGATGTACTGCACTATCACAGAGTTTTCAGGGAACCTCTGAAGACAGCATGATTCTGAACGCTACCTAAAGTCTAAAATGTCAAGGTTAAAGCAAGCAAGACAGTACAGACTCTTAGGAACCATTTTGTTTCCCACTTGATGATCGGACACAGAGGTGTGTAATGTTAAAAACTGTGTGATGTCAGTGATGTAAGCCGTGATCCATGTGACCACTGGGGCTTTCACATACATAGTTTAGAGGATTTCCCCCAGTAGCGGAGCCTGGATGGTGTTAAAACCACTGGAGAAGTCAATGAACATGATTCTCACAGTGAATCTCCAAGCGGGAGTATGCACAGAGTAGCAGGTGGATGACAACGTCATCCTTCCCATTGTGGGCCTGATGTATGAACTGGAGGGGATCCAAATGGTCTCTCACAAGGGATCTGGTCTGCTGTCATTTAGAACCCTGGTGTGCCCATTTTTGGCCACTGGGGCCAGGCAAGATGTTTTTCACATCATCATCAGTACACTCGGCAGTCTCAGTGACAGGCTCAAGATGTGCTGGAAGGCCTCCCTGAGGTGGTTGGCACACACCTTGAAAACACTTGGGCTGATGCTTTATGGGCCTTCAGCTTTGCTTCAGTTCCCTCATCCTTTGATCAGCTGTTATAGGTTGAGGAGGAGAGGAGAAGTGAGGGTTGGCGTCCTGTGTTGATGAGTGATGTATGCATAACTGACTGATGACACGCATTGGGCAGACTCACAAATGAGTGACAAACACAACATTTAACATTGTAACTCTAAGAATACTGTTAAATATTGAACAAATTATCATTGGTTTTCACGACAAATTAACATAAGACATAACCGGGGGTTGATGAGTCTTGGGATGGTATTAAACAAAATTATATTCTGTACAATTTATACTCCTATGAAAAAATAACAGTTTATAAAGTAGTAGAAACATTTTTTTAGAACCCCTGTGTGAGCTATAGACCACTTATGCCTTTCTCATGCATGTATACAGAACGTACTTACATGCAGACAGAGGTGATGAAAACAAATAAGTCCTCCATCTGATGCAAAGCTGCCTCACACAAGCAAGCAAATAAACATGCTGCTCTTATTTCCAGTGCCATCAGGCGCCCTTGATGTGTACTCCATGGAAGAGGAAGCGCATACTGCGGCTCTTTGATAACACTTCAGAACCAACCTCTACCAGCTCTCACGCACAAATGTGGGTGTGCTCCTCCTTTTCTGTCAGTGACAATTGTCAACTGCTCATTCTCAGACCACTTAAATGAATATTTTACGGGTTCTGATTCCATTTATATGGTGGCATCCCCTTACATGGTATGGTTTTAGGGGTGTTTCATGTGGCAGCTGGGAACTTTACATATTTTGCATAGTGTTTTCTGATATTTGCTAGAGTGGATGGGGAAATTTGTGGCATTTCAGGCAGTGCTGACACCATGGTACATCTGCAGCAAGGCTCTTAAGCTGCAGCTGCAGTCGGTGGTGACAGATGTGTGCAATGACCTATCAAGAAAACTCCCAAAGCTACATTTTCTTTTCAGACTGCAATGTGAAATACAAGAGTGAGCAAGAGTGCTTTGGGCATGTGCAAGCCTCGGCACTAAGTTGATTTGATGGACAGACACAACAGAACCATAAGTTGAAATATATAATGGATGACATCCTTACTGTGCAAGCTTCAAGAAGTAACAATCAATATAAAGCCCCTACATCATCTCAGAGAAGACATTTCCCTGAAAGATATCACTCCTCTGTGTGATGCATTTTCACATTTGCTTTTCCAGCACTTGGAAAAGCAAATATCCAAAAATATATCCACCAAAAAAAAGCACCTTTGGTTTGTATTGCTCAGTAAATCCCCATCTAATTTCCGTCAGGGTGTGGAGGTCATATTTCTACCTACCTCTCCCTAGGCATCTGGTGGTTGGGGTTGTGGTGACAGCGGATGCTGAGGCCAAAGAGCTTGCGGGCGGTGCGGTGGATCTTGAGCCGCTGAATCTCCAGGGAACTCTGGAGGAGCCTGTAGCGGGCCTGCAGGTCCCAGTCACTGCCCCACAGGAGATGCACACTGCTGATGGGAAGGAAGTGAGTGGAAGGCAGCCTCTTCAGGAAGGACTTGAACTCATCTATATAACATAGAGAGATACAGTGAGAGAGCAGTTGCAAAACAGAAATACAAGGAGTGGGAGGAAAATGTGGTCGTGTGACGGAAAGAAATGAAAGATGAGTACAAGTGTGGAATTATTTTACTTGAATGCTTGGAAGCTGCTGAGTTAGGGAGAAGGGGTGATCAAGGAGCCTTCTTCCATTTGAGAATGTAACAGCACATGAATATTTTTGTATTGTACTTCTCAGTAAATATAATCAGAATAATAAAATCAGTTTTTAAGCAAGACTTGACCAGGGAGGTAAGTTACACTGGTTGGAAGTTGTTTAACTGAGATAGGGAAATAAAAAATGATATTACATGTAAAAAATATCTTACATGTGTACCCATGGGTGTGTTTAAAACAAATGCTAAGTGAGTAAAACGTGAGTGGGTTTATTCATTTACTTTTTCAACAATAATCTAGCTAAGCATCCTGTGTGGAATTACAAACAAGCAACAAGCAGCAGACTGTTTGCAGGACTCAGACTGGTGAGTGACAAAACTCTCTTGAATCTGTTGTATTTCTCAGAAGACTGAATACTGTCATCTAAAATTACTGTTTACTGTAATAAAAAGCAATGCAATTATACTAATCTGTTTTAAATTTGGTAGACACTAACAATACTGTAGTTGAGGCATTTTAACAGAGCAGAATAAACCTTCATTAACTGATATGTTTGGAAACATTTGAGTACTTTTTATTGTAACTTTCATGTGTGTTATTACTGTATAATCTAGCTGACTACTGTTTTGATCTGATCAATCACTAAATAAACTGTTACTGTAAAATTAATTAAAACTTGGTAGTCTTATATAGAAGTGTCTAAACATTTGGGCATACAGACGAGACACCGTTATAAGACAATTATTGCAAAGGAAGGTGCTTTCATGTGCGTTAATGTTTTCAGTTTATATAGTAGGCACTTAAAATTGTTGTCATGAGCAAATGCGATAATCCCTCAAAATTCAGCAATTCATCCCAAATTAAAAGTTTTACCTGTGGTTTACTGCAAATGGATCGTTTCAGAGGTACTCTATGCCCCTTCTCTAGAAACTAGAGAACCAAGCCTATATTTGTATATATTTTCAAATGTGGCTATGGTCAGTGAGCTCCCAGACTTCTGACTCATCTTCATCAAAGGTTGCTGTTGTATAATATGTTGTTGAGTGTCTGTGGTTTACTTTTTTGGGTTGCTTCTGCTGTAAGGATTTTTGAAGAGAAATGAGACCCTCAGTGCAGTAAACACCCTGTTAGTCTGTGCTCCCACACACTTATGGAAGAGCAACAAATTTGTTCTCTGCAGTGGTGATGATTTTCCTTGTGTTCATCTCGCTGCCTCTGATAATACTTGCTTGTCTCATCCCGAGACAACCCGTGGGCCCCGCTCCCTGACCCTTTTTTTTTTTTTCGCCATCAGCTCCAATTTTTAGTAACAATGCGGATGTAGATGCTACTAAAACTCCAATGGCAAATACACAAGGACAAGAAATCTTTTATTATGTGCGCTAATTAAATGAGTCATGACTTAGAGTAGCTCTTTATTATCTCTGAAGATAAATTTAAGCACATCATTAGAAATAATAGAATAAGCATTTCAATGTCTAAAATGTCTCCGTAGCAATGTCAGCGGTCAAATTTAAGACAACTCAAATGAGCCTGATATCAACATAACGGTCTCTACTCTGGGTCCAAATTTTGTCTCTATACGCTCATAGCTTAGGTGATGCACAGCTATACACTTATGACTAATAGTAATACACCTACTGTATAAACCCCCAGGGCTAAACAGTATTTGTTGTGGAGGAAACGATAACACAAATATTCTTGGAGAGAATGCGAAGCGTCTTCACACCCAGATCCACATATTCAAGACATCCAAAGACCTGTACAGTATGCCAGAACCCTCCCACAGACCTCTCCAAGACAGTTTAACAGCATTAACCACAGAGCTGAGAGCTCTTTTTCAGCCGCAGCCGAGAAATGTCAGAATTTCCCTCCACTCTCCTTCCAGGCATGTCAGCGCTCCCTTCCTTCTTTTCTTCAAAGAAGTCAGATTCCTTCTCCTCCCCTGTTTTGAACCTGCCATATTCCTCCACCCAGTTTTCAGAGGTGTCAGTTACCGCCCTCGCCTTTTCCCTAGAAAAGCTGGGTGTCTTCAGCACCCAATATTCAGAATTATTCCTGATGATTCCCTTACCAAAGAAATCCATTATAAAATCACTCCTCCATGCCAAGGTCAATAGTTGCCAAGTGCTTTCACACAAGCATCAAAGCAATCAAGGATCCCTTCCTTGACATAGATTCCACAGATTCCACATAGTGTCCTTGAATGACTCTTATCACAAATAACCCAGCACACCTTATCTAAAGAGTACAGGTCTCATAGGGTAAAGCAACTTTACCCCTTGTGCCATTAGATTTCAATTTGTTGGCTCTCAGACATATAATCACCAATGTTTCATCGTACCTAATTTTCCCAGGTCTTATAAATACCCCATATATTCGCCATTGAGATTTATGCCATAATTGTGCCAAACAAAGTGCCACATTTTAAAAAATGCGTGCAACATCCACAGAATCAGAAAAAAATGATATGCAACCAAATCAACTGAACTATCTAGTACTCTTTTATTAGCTGGTAGATTTTCCAAAGGATCATCAGAACATCCACCCATGGGACTCCCATTTGAAAGGAAGGAAAACAGGTGATTTGATTTATCCCGACTGATATTACCATCTCTCACTCCCAGATGGGAGTGAAAGATGGTAATATCAGTCGGGATAAATCAAATCACCTGTTTTCCTTCCTTTTAAAAGGCAACTGACTAGGCCAAAAGTTTCTCCCAAGAGGAAACAGGAGTCTTTGTGGGGGAGGTGCTGTACATAATTACCATGAGCAGAGGAAGTGTCTTGACAGGATGTGTCTCATTTGCTTAGCATTTTACTTCACTAATAGCAGTTACTTGCCCCAATCAGAACTGGTGTCAGATGATTTTTTTTTTTTTTTTCTCTGCATCAAGGGTTCATTTCAATGCTTATTTTGTCAACATTCTGTATGCTGCTTTGACATTACTGACATACCCCCAATTTTGGTGTAATCCTAGTGAGGCTGAGGGATACTAAGTAGGTTAAGGTGAGAAAAAAAAATGAAACTCCTGATAAAAATTTCCCTCTGCAGACATGCATAACACACGCACCATAAACAAAAAAGCAGTTAATGCCTGTTTGGTTAATCTACAGCATATCTCTCTGTAGTGATTAAGTACATGTTAAATCTATTATTATTGGACATTGCCCGTGTTTTAAGTTTTTGTGGTCACGTACAATGAATTAAACAGTACAGTATATTATATTCTGGGGTCTTTGAATCTGCTGTCCGGTACAGAAATCGAGGCAACTGTGCTGCCCTTTATTTAAACCAGAGACAAAGTATTCCAAGTTTGGCTAAATGTTCCACACAGGCCCTCTGACTCAGAGAGAGTTATCAATTTCTTTATTTCTTCTTTTGGTGGGTGTGTAAATTGCATTTTAGGCTGCAAAACAGTTATACATTGATATAAATCCTTTTTTGGCCTCTTTAAGCGTACTTCATTTTCAAGCACCTCTTCACAGATGTTCTGCACTCAGTGACCTCGATGACTCACATTAACTTTCTTCTACGGGACATAAATATATTTATCTGTTTCTGGCAGGTTTTTATTGGGGAACTTGTACATCGCATCAATAATACAAAAGAACATGGTGCCGTGCCATGTAAAAGGCAGGCACAGTTGTGCTCTTCACTGTTCCCAATATTCTACCTTCTCCTGTTGTTTTTGCATTTGCACTCAATGAACACAAAGAAATTTGTGTAGGAGAGAATACTACTTGCCATGACATTCAAGCATATGACATATGAAAGTTTTCTTATTATATGTCTTCTATAAATTCATTATGTACAACAAATCCCCAAATCTAAATAACAAAACAGGTTATTTTTGTCAGTGCATCCCAAAGATGGCCCAAATGAGTGCTTACTGATCTATTTCCCCCATGTAAAGCACTCACCATGATGGTTAAAGGAAATCAATGCTTCCCATTGGTCTGAGACAGGATGTGAACCCCCTTGTCTTTGGCGTTGGAATTACAAAGTTGCATTGTCTGCACATCCATGCAACTTGACACTCACATCTTGACTTTTTGCAGCACTATGAAATTTGCACACTGCTTTCTGCAGTGAACATAAGAAAGCTTTAGTTTATATTAATTATGTAGATCTGGCAGTGAGAAAGAAAGGTCTAAGCTGTCAAATTATGAAACATGCTTTTTTTATGGATCTTCATGAACAACTAAATTGTGAGACTATGAGATTAATTTAACTGCCTGAGCTCTCCATCTGTGCCTTTTAATAATATACTCTTCAGAATTAAGATTGCTACATATATCAGAATTTTTTTTTTTTTTTTTTAAAAACCTATTCATCTTGAATTTAAGCACAATATTGCTCCTCATATCACAGACTTTTTACATAACTATCATGGCAAATAAAAACTGGAGGGATTTCTGTCTTACCAGAGCTCTCAAAGTCTTTATAAGAGGCAGCCCATGACTCAGACATCCCCAGCAGGGTGCTCTCCATGATCTGGATGTCAGTGATGGGACAGTTGCATTGCGGATACTCCTCGGCGCACTGACAGATGCACTGGTTGTTACGGCACACGTACTCTCCCTCCCCATTGCACATAATGTAGCTCAGAGCTGACTGGACAAATTTCTCCTGCAGGTATTCTGGAAAAATGACCTGAAGACCTAAAACAGAGATAAATGGAAGGTTTTAGTCAAGCATAATACGTTTAAAAATTCTTCATAGAATATGATATGAAGAACAATTTTAGAAAAAATGCATTCCAGTCCTTCTTCAATTATTTTCATGTCAGGTATCAATGAAGCAATTGGACACAGAAGAAATCTGAAATTCGTAGCCTTCACGCTTTTAACGCTATTTCATGAAAGTGCACCAAACAATAAACTCTGCCTTTTTTTCTTTACTTTTACAAAAGCTCAAAACAAGATCCGATAAAAATGTATCTGAAAAATGTGCAGTATACCAAAAAGTACTCAGTGTGGTGAATAATTTTCCAATCATTTTGTAATTAAATGTACTGTATACTTGTGTTTAGAGTAAGAACACATACACAAACAGTATCTCTTTACAGATATATTAAAAACATACATGAGAAAAAGTTACCAGAATGGGAAAAGTGGCTGTGAAATTGGTGACTGCCCTTCCGAGATCGCTTTGTGTTATAAGCTCTCATTTGTTTTTCCTAAAAGATGTGCTTCAAAGCACAACTCCAGCTGTCTGTTCTGTGGCGCCTCACTCATGATGTGGCAACACATAGGCTAACAGTGATTGATGCCTGCTCTCTTGTGCTGTGTTGGTTTATTCAGCACAGAACTTGTTTCCCTTTTTGAGCATTTTCTTGCATGCGTGGATGTGTTTTACTGTGTTACAATTTGTATTCGCTTGTGGTTCGCTTACTCCACTTTGCAGCATTCTGCTAAATATACACTAATGGCAATAGCTGTATTTGTAATCTAGAGGCCAATTTGGGGCTGAAGCTGAAGGTACCTCTTCACTCTCACCCATGACAAGGTATTTATAATTTTTAGACTCAGAGACCCTCCCGTATCTCACCCAGGGGATCTCATGGAATTGAAGCTTGAAGAGCTAACAGTACAGGCTTTCTCTTTAGTCTCGGCCCGGGAAAATAAATCCCTAGCTCTACAAGCCACTGGATTGGAAAAGAACTAAATAGATTTTTTCCTTGTATGAAACAGCATCATGGCGAGGCAATATTTTTTAATAGGTTTACCTGAGCACAAACAGTGTTCCAGCAGAAAATATGCAACCAGGAACCAGAACATAACATGTTATTGAATGATGAATGATTGCATTATTTTTTCCACTCATGTATTATTTTCACCCAAAGGTGAAAATAGGAATCCATTTATGCAAAATCAACATAATGGTGCTGAAATGAAAGGAAAAGCAAGCACACATGGCACACATGAATCATTTTCAGGGTGTTGTCATGGAATCAAATGGTATTTCTTATTATGCGTGTGACAATTAATGCCTTCCCACAGCATACGCTAAATCGATAACTGTGGGTAAATTAAAAGCAAATGAAGGTTTTAATACAATATGTGCCAAGACTTAGCTCTGAAGCCAGAAGGTCAACTTCAAAGCCCACTGCCATGGTGACAGCCTTTGAGGAAAACTCAGACATACTGTGTTTGTGTAATTATCTGTGTATAATCATGATCTAAATTCAATTTATTGTAAAAGATGTTACTTCAGTTCACGTATGAGGCTACCACAAAGGAAAATTTTCACCTATGCATTTATGCTGCACAATAACACTCTCAACTGTGCAAATACTCCCGTGCTCTTTATAATAAACAGCCTTTCCTTGTAATGTCTACCTTTATTTGAATATCAGTCAGTTCCCTTCTCCTCTGCACCTCATCAGAACCACTGCCCATCAGTGATGAAGGGAACAGAAGGAGGGAGGGATGGAGGGATGGAGGGAGTAAAGGGGATGGCTGCATCATGTCTGACCACAAAAGAGTTGGGTTGCACAGGGCTTTTTCTCCATCAGGCCTGTCTGCGGCCCCCTGGATCCAATATTCATTTAGCTTGATGTATTCCTGGGCTTGAAACTTTAATGTGATTTGTGGGAGAATCCAGATGGCAAGTTCACGGATCAACGCTGCTCACTGACAGAGCTGGTGCCAGCGGCCGGATGCACAATAACACCGCGTGCCTTAGCCCTCCCTCTTTCCCTCTCCTGTCTAACCATACCTCATAACCCCAACCCTACCTTCAACACACACACATTTTCTTTTCTTGATATCAATGTGTTGGGGCTGGGAAATCTTCAGACAATGTTTCTGTCCCTTCTCATCCCGTGCATCTCTCTCTCTACCTCTTACTCTGTCTAGGTTCTCCGTACACATCTCGTCTGTCTTACTTCATTACACTCACTCCTACTCCTGCCACACTCATGCCCATGCCCCTTGACTCATCCTTTGACTCTCAGTCACTCCATCAATCACTCTCCTCATTCCTGTTTCTTCACCTCTTCTGCTCCCCTCTAAATTCTCCCACTGAGCACGTACTCAACTATTGGAAATGTGATGTCTTGTCCACCCACTCCAGTGTAGAAGTGATGTCATGCAATAAAAGTAAATCCGTCAACATTTGTTAGTGCGTTGGGGTATGAGTAAGAGAATTGGAGCCCTCGGGCCAAAAATGAAATGAGAAACTAATCAGAGTACAAACATTTATCTTTGTGACTTTCCCAGCTTTGCTGTGTTAGCGCGGTAACGTGAAAACACTGAGAATGATTGGACTATAAAGCTACAGTTCATATGGCTCTGATGCAGGTATTTGTTGAGGAAAACACTAGATATTGGAGGAGGGAGTTACACTTACCATCATTAGAGAGCTGCTGATGAAATGAAAGGTGCATATTGGAATTCCCGTGCAGCCATTTGATAACCGCCAACTTCATGCTCTGTCAGTGCACATAATTCCCTGCAACCCCTATGCCTGGCTTGCTCTAAATAAATAGCGCCTCAAAATGGCAGTTAATCTCACTGCATACATGAGAGGCTGATATATTTTCTTCACGTACGTTGGAGGATATAGGCCCTCAAACATTCCATGAATGCTAAAAACGGAGACTCTGCAACTGTGACTTTGCCTTTACATTATGTGTCTTTCTAGAGTGCTCTATTTTTACATGGTGATAGATGGAGAGTGTAGGCCACAACTGAGGCTTGTAACTGCCTTGGCAAGCAGTTGCCTGCTTATTGCAATGCCACGCTCCGCCTCATAAGTTACAGTTTCATTAAAGATTAATTGACCATTGTGTGGCCGCAATTTCGCAAAATAATCATTACTTAATCCACCGGTGCAATAAAGTGCATTACTTCAATGGGGGCATTAAATTACCATTGGAGGTTATCGTTGCAGCCATGGTACAAAACCAAAGACCTCTGAACTGGAAGATTGCCTGTTTCTCCCCAGTCCAGACCTGCCCAGTCTGCCCTGCTGATCCCTAGATACTTAATACAGCAGGGGCATATACTTTTAAGATTTGCTGCGTTGGCCCATTTCACATGAGCGCTCCTCTTCCACAACTATGAGGTAAAGGTGCAGCTAAAGTAGCTATTTATCCACTTTTCATTTTTTTGCATAAATCGCTTTAGGTCTCTGACAGTGTGTGTGTTGGGCCTGACAGAGAATAACGTGTTCCACTGGAGATATTCTCGGCTCTCAGAATATGTTAGCATTTTTTAAAGTTCTGAATGAGGTGTACTTAGCATTCAAATGGATAATATGTTGCTGTGTCTGTGCAGAGTAGATTATTGTAGATTATCATAAGTGTTATAAGCACTCTAGAAGGCAGCAGCTTGTGCTGTCAAACAGGACTGTCGACTAAAAATTTTGTATTGCAATCTTATTCAAGCATTTGTGTGTGGGATAATTATTTTCAAGTATTTAATCAATATTTTCATCTCAACTATCCTTTTGTTCCCTTACTGCAGCCCAATGAATGTTTATTTTTGTTTCTTCCTTGTTTTGGATTTTTACGGTACCTGAATATTTAGGCATGCATATATTTGAAAAAGCAAAACAACAGGGAAATAGAAAATCCCATTTCCTAGAACATATTAACGTACAAGTGCCTTCATATGCATATGTGATACACCCCGCTGTATCTGTGTGCAACAGAAAGACTTGCAGAACACAATGTGTTTCGCACAATATCTCTATATAGTCTTAGCTTTGAAGAAACCCCCTTATTCATATTGTTAACACAAAAAGCAAGCAAGGATGCAGGTGCAGTAATCATGGTAAAAGCATAAATTACATATGAAAATGGTCTTGACATTCAGGGCTTGCTGCTCCTGACTCTTGAAAAAAGGGAAGTGCTGATATTGCATGTTGAAGCAACTGCTGTATTGAGGAGGCCGGGCCGTCTGGAGAGGTAGATGAGCTCTCCATGGTGCTGAAATATTGCCAGTTGTGCTGCACACTGGACACAGACACACAAGTTGGGACAGAGTAAAACTAAGTCAGTGATTACTTTTCTTCCCCTTTCCCTGTGTGTAAGGTCACAGTAGAGTGAATACAATGTTGTATTTTATTTGTGGAATGATGCCTTCAAAAGGTTAGTCCAGGCACCTGGAATATATAAACTTTCTCTTGAATTCACAAGATACCCTCAAACACACTGGATAATAGGTGTGGTACAAAATATTGCTTCAGCATGTAATTAGAGTTGTGGTTGCTGTTGGCTACTCGCGCTCTTCAGTTGCACTGTTCAAGCTGTTCCGTCACGTGCCGCCATTGGTCCCTGCACAGCAGCAGCAGTAGGGCCCGGGCTGGTGAGATATCGTACTAGCGTTACACCTTCGTGGGTACGCGCACACACAGAAACACACTCGCTCATGTACGCGCACGCGTACACACCCTTTGCGCGCTCTTGCAGAAATCACATGTTTTACAAGAACCCTGGAGAGGAGGAGGAGAGATGTATGACAAGCTCTGACATTTCCATTTCAGCTATAAAAGACACAACTGCCCTCAAAGTGTCAAGATGTGCTGTACACACGTCTCAGATCAAAAGCCCAGATTTATCACAGCAATTACATCAAAAATCCCTAAATACAGAAATAAAGTTAATCTACTTGTATTGTAAAGCATATATTTGCTTTACGCTTTGTTAAAAAGAGACAATCTACTGATTCGCAAACAAACTGTTGTAGAGTAACCCAAAACTGAGAGCCAAACATTATTCAAGCTAGATCTTGTGGGGTTTCCTATTTAGTTATTTAAACATTCAAACTTATAAGAGGTTTTTGTGGTAACATGATACTCAAATTGTCAAATATAAGACACTGTATATCATCTTACTGGCACCATAGACACATAATAATTTTAACTGCCTCCCAGAATAAATACATTATAATGCATATGTATTACAGGTTTTGTGTCTGCTGTAAATGGTGTGTTTAGTGGTATATAGATTACACATTTTTAATATTGGCCTCATGGTACATTCAAGTATTATTAGTTATTATGACCATTTAATTGTGCTGTAACAGTCTTATGCATACGTCACAATACCCAAATGATGCATATACATTGACTTACTATAATCAATTATTTAAGTAATGCGTTACACAAGGTATGTGTTAAAACAGTTCATGCTGCTGAGATTTCAATACTGCAAGGGCCCTTCTACATACAAAGGAAGAATAAAGTAAAGAAACGCCCAATCAATTGATGAAACAGAGTCTGTCAGAGAGAGAAAAAAGACTAAGTGGAAAACGATAGCACTTGCAGAAACGGCAGCCTGCAGCTGGCAAGGGTGAGTGGGGGAAAAAGGAGATTTATGGTCATGCTGGCCCAAATGGAAACTCAGTCTTGATTGACCGCTTCCAATTGAAAGCTGACCTCCAGGTCAACATGGAAAGATTTCATCAGGTACTAGGGTTTCAGCATGTTGGAGAGAAGTGAAAAAAATGTGTGCAGCCATCCATCTTGAAAATGATCCAGCGTTATCAGCTCTCTGAGCAAAAAGGACGCATGTTTTCAAAAAGGCCCCTGTCCAACACAAGAGCCTGTCCGAGAGGTGGTTCAATACCTCAGACAACCAACGCGAGAAGTCATGGGGTATAGCCCAAGTTAGCCCAGGATTTCTAATTATCATCAAATAAATACAGGTTTTGTAGTGTGTCCAGGTTTGTATTTTTTTTTTTTTAAAAGAGAAACAGCCAAAAGGCCAGACTATGTTCCCTGTGTGTGTATAGAGAAAGATACAGAGCAAGAGAGAGAGCTGGGCCGGAGCGAAAGATGATAAAAAATACCTTTGTATGTTTATTGTTGATCGTCCAACATTTGCTCTCCATGTTTCGCATCAAAGATTTTTCTTCTGTAAACAATTTTCTCGTACCCAAAGACACTGTGTTTACTTCTATACTTTAGTCTTCAAATCAATTTTTCAACAAGTCTGTCATCTAAAACAACTTAATTGATTTGTATGTTTGTTTGTCTTCCCCATAATGTTTGCAGCTTTTTCCCTTGAAAAGAGGGACAGGCATCGAGCGACAGAGCAATGAGTATCTAATTCATCACTCTCCGCACGACTTGCCTACAGGGCCAGTTTAATTTATTTTCACTTCACCACTTTGAAAACTGTTGGCTCAGGCTATTCTAACATATTCATAAATCTTCCAAGATAGGCTCATGGCTCTTCCAAGATTTTCTCTTGAGGAAACTGGAGAAGGAGAAAAGAGAGAAAGCATGTGGAGGGGACTGAAAGAAGCAAATTAGTTTGCTTTTGTTTTGGTGCTAATTTACGACAGCCATATCGGAGGTGGTTGGGTCCTTGCAAGGTAATGGCTTGTGGATGTTCCAGGGCCTTTCATGTTTCTTTGGCCCAGTTAATATATGTAACCAATTTGCTATTTTCAATATACAAATTATGCAAACAATCTTCCAATCCTTTGCCTAATATACCACAAGCCTCTACTTTTTGCTATTTAAAAAAAATACCACCAATTTAAATAAAGTAATAAATGATAAATACTAACAGATGGCAGCAAATTAGGCTATGACAAAGAATATAAAAATAAAAATGAACTATACTCTATAATAAGAGTCTAAGCAAACGATTAAAATCCTGACAATTTAACTACCACATTCTAATTCCCTCTTTTATTTAGTTCTCACTCCTTAATAAGCTATTTTTACTTCTTGGTCCCAGTGGAGGTATAATGTGAGAATCCACCCAAAACCAATATCATTGGGTTTGTAAGTTTTTGCCTGGAGAGACGACAAACAAACAAAGAACGAATGAATGCAGGAGAACAAAAGTGTATTTAAATCCCAATTGTAGTAAAGCTAAATAGTACGGATCTTTCGTTCAGTTTGAACTTCAGAGAATAAACAAACCAGATTTCTTAAAAAAAATAGCTATGTTCCAATGGTTCACAGGATCCGTTGAAAATGTAAGAGTTGGTTCACATTTATGGCTTTTGCTACTGATGCAGGATTTGTCTTTGGTCTAGCTGATAATTTGGGACACAAAATAGGTCAACTATATCATGTTCACAGTCATGAGTGTGTGCAAGGTTATACTGTAATTTTTTGTTGGTCGACAGACAGGGTCATGATCAATAGGTTCCTCTTGCTTGTCCACAAATAGTCTGCTAATGGCACATTCTGATGCCCACTTATGCTGCAGTGGGCTGCCAGTAAAATGGTGCATATACAGTAGCAAGCGCTCAAATGCTAAACATGCCGAAATGTAAAACTGAAACCTCCACATTCATATTAAGTTGAAGCAATGGAAAGTTTCATGTCTGATAGATCAAAGCTTTGCTAAGTCATGCGTGAAATCTAATGTGAAAAAAATTGTTCCAGTGCCATCTTTAATTCTGATGATTGTTGGGGGGGGGGGGAGGAAAACGTAAAAAGCACAAGACGTTGGTTAATTTGCCAAACATTTTACAAAGCAAAACTGTGGGAGAGAAGAGGACTGAGTTTGGGCTTTGATAGGTAGCTCCCTTGATGTCATATTCCACTACAGCATTCTAATCTAAATCTAAGTGAAAGCAGAGGGAATATCCAGGGAGTGTCATATCCGCATTGTGTTATCTGTAGCTCACAGCCCCGCCAGCTCACAAAGAGCGGACCACAGGGGTGAGAAAGAGAGAAGAATAAAAACATTCCCTTTTTGAAAATTCGGTTATTTTGGAAAGACATCCAAAAGTGACTCGAGGAGAAATTTGACCACAACTAAATTTACTAGCTCGCCTATTTTCTTGCCTGTTAATTTAAACCAGAAGTCTGTCTCGGACCATTTGAAAGCTAATCTCACCAAACCAAATCATTCAAAAAGCAGAAAGAATATTTAGTTACAGGCTTGTGGTCAATTTCGTGTATATATTTTCCATCAAAGTTTCGCAGTTACATGTATGCCTCAAGGTAGATAAATTGCTGAGGTTGGGTGTGAAAAAAATAAAAGTGAGAAAGAAAAAGTCGTGATTAAAAGTTTAATTAGAAGAATGAAATAGAGTGGGTTTTCTATTACAGCATCCTTGTTGTAACTCACATGGTGCTGCATACTAATGTGATCCCCTTATTTAATTCATAAGCAATTAAAATAGCTGGTCTAGATTAAGATTTTTATAAGTTTATTCATTTCCAAGATGGATGGGGTGCAGTAGTATTATTACATATAGTAATACATACAAAGGGCTTTTGTTCAGTATTTGAAACTGGTCAAAGACAATCAGAAATCACATGTTTAGAGTGTAGACTTAGTGACATCATACTTTAGGGAGGGAAAATGCCAAGGCGCTATAAGAAAAAGACACACAAAATGTTTTGATTGATGGAGAGCAGAGTTAAAAACAGAGAAAGAAGAAAAATAGTGGTAGAAAATGAAAGAAAAAATGAAAATTAGAGGCAAATAATAGTCAAATGGGCTGAGTAAGGAATAGATAAAGCGATGTAGTAAAAAGCTTCCTGAAGAACAATTAAAGAAACACAAAACTGAGACAGAGCAATAATTTTGAAAATCCTGACAAAAAGGTCTCTACATGGCTCATTTTGGCTCGACAGAAATGACTCCAGTAGGGTGGGAGATCTCTAGAGCTCTTGCTCAAACACACACACACAAACACATACACACAGTATTCTGACATACCACCTGGTTCACACAAACAGAAAATATAGAAAAGGAGATGTGCATAAAACTGTATGTGATTCTGCATTTGCACCTGCTAAAATTCAAAACTTCTTCACAATCATTTCATTTCCTTACAGGTGGTGATTTAGACAGCTTGTCTCAAAAACACTTTCCCACCCAATCTCAGTTCAGACAGCAGAGGAAAATACATGTAGACAGAGGAGGCTACATTCAACTACCATAACAACCTGAATAATGGAAGTGAAATAAAATATCTTTATTTTTTAGTAGCCAGCGAATACTTTAGTTAGGATTAACTTCACAAAGAGGCCAGAGGCCTCCTTCAGTTCGAGAGCACACTGAAAAAGCCTCGGGCTGAAAGTTAAAACCTTTTTTGCTTCTTTATTTTCCTACGCTGATAAATGAGAAAATGAATTTTGAGACTTCAGGCCAATTTTGTGAGCACAGACCTTTTCTACATTATGTCAAAACTGGTTTGTTTAAACACACAGAAACAGAGGACAGAGATGCACCTTTATACTTTAGATGCAATCTTGTTATTTCAAGTTTTATGAATCAACATTTTCCTTCTCAGAAGCAAAAGCATAAATCATCTGGGTGCCATAGTGTCATAGTCCTGTGAAAACCATGTATCTCCAAAATGACAACTTTTCATGAGCTGAACTAAAACAGCCTTGTTTTTACACAATACAATATGCTTTAGTCAGTGGGAGAATTTCCACAAACCATAAAGGAATCCTTTTTATATGATAATGTTAAAAATGCCAGTTGTGGAGATACATGGTTTTCAAAATACAGTGAAGATATGTAGTGTGTAGCAAAGGTGATTCAAATCAGTGAGCTCACAGGGCAATCCAAGTGATCACGGAAATAGAGTTCAAAGAGAAGTTATTCATTTAAGACAGACCTCCAACTACCATATGCCCACGCTGTAGGAAGAAACAAATCCAAATTAAAAACAAACTAAGAGAGACTAAAAAGTAGAAAAACATTCAAATCAAGTCGTAATTCTGTTAAAGAATAGAGAGGAATGCATTAATGCATCTCACTCACAATAGCATACATAAAAGCAAGTGAAAAATCCAGTAAGTAGATGTATAGAAACAATTTAAAAGAAATCTTTGATCTTTTTTTAAAAATGTATCTTTAAATAATATATGTGCTGCTGGAACATATTTGTTTTGATTTTGTATTAATTTGCTTAGTTATTGCTCAATTTCAATTAATAGCTCCAGTTGTTTTTTTCTACATTGAGTTTTTTTACTGTGAAATCCACTGGATTTGAATTAGCTGGTTTCTAGCATGTGAACATTGGAAGCCTGTCTTGGCTATGAATAACCTCTCCATGGACTCGGTTTATGCATTCATGTTGACTGCCCTTTGAGGTCATTCATTTGAGGGACCTGTCCTATACACCACAGGTCCCTCAGAGGACATTTACGATTTTTTATCGTAAAAAAAAAAAACAAAAAAAACAAAAACATTTGTGCAGAAGAGTGAATAAATAAAGTGACTGCATCAGAGTTAAAACTAAGTAGCTCTCTCCTCTTATTACTTCTCAACCAAACCTATCAAGGCAGATGGCTGCCTATCCTGAGTCCAGTTCTATCAGAGGTTTCTTCCCGTTAGAATGGAGTTTTTCCTCTCCACTGTCACCAAGTGCTTGCTCATGTTGGGAACTGCTGAATTTCTCTCTATGATATTGTATGGTCTCAAGCTGACCTTACTCTGTGAAGTGCCTTGAGATAATGTATGAAATTATTTGGCACTATGTAAGTAAAATTGGACTGAATTGAATTGAATTTTGAAATAAATCATACTAGTGTGGACAGAGTAAACAGGTACATATAACCAGCGAGAAACATCTTCAGTGGCTTTGTTAAGACATGTCAAGGGTGTTCAATCTTTCTTTAGAGGTGCATCGACATTGGATTGAATCATTTTCTTTTTAGGCTTAACAAGATTTGTCTCAAAACATGTTGCATTCAGTAATAACTGTAAAATCTTAATTTCTAAACTAAAAAGTTGCATGGTGTGCATAATTTATAATAGATAGCGCTGCCAGTGATCTTCCGCATTATCCCCACTGTTTAAATGCCAAAACCTTGCATTTTAGCTAATTGTCTGGTAAAAGGTCAACAGGTGTTTAAAATGAGACACATGGTAGGTGTTCATTAGATGTTCTGAGAGCTGCTAGAGCTTATTAGAGCCGTCCTGGTCTCAGCCAGTGTCTTCTTCCCCCAGGGATAGTGCATCGTCATAAGACAATGCTGTCAAAGCTGTTATTTTTTTGGTACTGAATGTAAAGTCCAGTCAATGGATACACTAAATCTGTCAGGAAATGTAACTGTGCTTTGTTTCAATACAAAGTGATCAAGCTGCTTTAGGAAACCACAATGAGGTTCACAAGTTGTTCCAAATTTGCAATTTTCTATTTATGCAAATTTTGCACTCAGATAAAGTCTGTGAAGATTCTCACTCATCCAAGTCATGGTATTCTGTAACTGCCATGCAAAGGCAACTGGACTTGAAGTTCTTGAAGACGTTTCGCCTCTCATCCGAAAGGCTTCACATCACATGAAGAACTCCCAGGACTTTGCCAAGGTTGGAAAAGTAAAACTGGACTCAGATGAAACCATGGTATCCTATGATGTCACTTAACTTTTCACATGTATTCCTACCACAGAAGCAGTCAAAACAGTTAGGAAACAACTGCTACAGGACAGCACTTTACCCAACTAGCATTTCCAATTCAGTGAGGGTTTCTACAGACAGAAGCACAGCTTTGCCATGGGCTCACCGGTGTCACCAATAGTGGCTAATCTCTACATGGAAGAAGTAAAGAGCAGAGCCCTGACCTCTTTTCCAGGAGCTGCCCCCAGCCACTTGTTTAGGTATGTGGATGACACCTGGGTCAAAATCGAAACCCATGAAGTTGAATCCGTCACTGAACACATCAAAGCAGTGGAAAGCAAAATCAAGTTCAATCGTGAGGATATCAGTGGAAATAGTCTAGCTTTCTTGGATTGCGCGGTGCAAGCCTCAACGTCGAAGTATACTGGAAACCTACACACACAGATCAATACCTACTGTTTGACTCTCACCAGCCACTGGAGCACAAACTGGGGATCATCAGAAACCTACACCATCGGCCTCAGAATGTTCCCACAAGGTAAGAGGGGAAAGAGAAGGAACATAAACGCATCATGCACGTAGAACTTGTGGTTACCCCAACTAGGCCTTTGTCAAAACCACAAAAAGAGGCAGAGCAGACAGAGAAGAAAACTGCAATAAACGAAACAACATTGTCATTCCCTACATTGCTGGATTATCTGAAAAACTCAGGAAGATCTTCTACAAACATTAACATCTCTGTGTATTTCAAACCCAGTAACACTCGGCGGGCAAATACTTGTCCACCCTAAGGACAAAATACCCAGGCACAAGCAGAATAACGTAGTTTACGCAATCCAATGCAGTGAGGAATGCACAGACCTGTACATTGGAGAAACTAAACAACAGGAAAGATCAGGAGAATCTATTATCATACATACATTATCACTGGGTTATAGGGGGTTAGTTGGGGGCTGGCATCAGTCATGGCCAGTCACATCAGCTCTTCTCATTCTTTTAAAAGCAGTTTTCTTCCCAAAATGAGGACCTGGTGGGATCTCATTTTGGTGGTCCTCTGGTTATGGAGTGACTTGTCCTCTGGTTATGGAGTGACTTGTCCATCTCCACTTGCCCTTACATGAAAGCACACATGCTGGGGACTAAGGTGAAAAAAAAAGTTCTATCTGGCTACCTCACCAAATATTGCTTTTGTCAGTCATGTGCATTTTGTTTCTTACTATTTTCTTAAACTGATTTTTTGGATTTACACAAGATTGGTTAAATAAAATTGAAGAGGGAAAACATCACCAAGGGGTACACTTCCTTGTCCCCAATATCTTATAAAATACAGTAAACACAAGTTCTGGATATGCATACTCCAGTTAAGAAATTTATAATTTTTAGCATGGCAATTATTTGAGGATATTTCAAATTTACAGGGAAAGAGCACATAGGCTACCGTATAGCCAAATAAGCAAAGCACTGCATACTGCTCATGGTTGAGTGAGTTCCACAATTTATCTGCGTTCTTTAGTGTAGATTGCCATTAACAACTTGAATGTGACTTCATATGGACTGACACTTACTAAAAGGGTAGTGAGGAGGCATCAGTTTGGGGTAGGGCGCCGTAGCCCCTTTTTGTATCATTCTCTCTGATACTGAATCATTCAAACTCAATGTTCTGCTTCCTCTACTAATGTAATTGCTCCACCTTAGCCTCTGATACATTCTAGCCCCTTAGTATTTCCTTGTAACCACCCGAGATCTCATTAACAACCACCTCATATACCATAGCAATCACACAGAGCACCACAGCAACCACCCACCAACAAACTTATGACACCCCAACAACCAGCCTGAACAACAAGAAATTATACGTCAACTCCCTAGCAGCCACTTAGCACTCACCTAGCAATGCTATACCAGCCAACTATCAGTGCTCATACATTATGCTTATAAAGCAACCAGACTCAAAATTATTCAGCAAATGTATCAAACACTAGTCATAGAAAAATCTGTTTCTTTTGTTAAAAATAATTATATGCTTTACTTCTTTTATAAAATAATTTGCACAAACACCACACATACACCCTCCAATGTTTTATGACTGAACACTTTCAACAGCATGTCATTTTTGAGATTTCAAATGTTGTTAGATGCTGGGAGTACTGATAAACATATCAAAGCATAGAGCATCTCTGTGCTTCTCTGTCATCTGCTTGTGTTTGTTGGCACAGAGGAAAAATGGCCTATGGACATACCCTCATGCATTTTAATGTAAGTGCATATTTTTCAAAAAGAGAGGACCCTAATGATCAAGAATGAAAACCAATTGCTCTATAATGCACTTCCCAGTTGTTTCAGAAAAATAACACTATTCTGAAGGTGATTGAATTTCCTGGGAACAATATAAAAAATCCTAAGCATTAATCCTACCAATGTAGGACTCAATGCAAACCAGAGCTTGTGACCCAAGTGATTGAAAAGTTTAACTAACCTATGTCAATTTTATACAAACAGGACAATAAATTCTTTAAAAATGCTCAAGGCTGGCTTGATGTGAGAGGAGTATATGGTTCACTAAAAGGTAAAAGAATTCTAAATGTTGTGCTTGCATTTGTGTTAATGACAGAACGAAAACTGTAGGCTGAATTAAATGATTGGATCTCATTATAAATATACTACATTCTAGTAGCACTGCTTAAAAGCTCTCCATTGACTCCATGCCACTTCATGGGCTGTGTGAAGTGCCATCCCTTTGAAGTGCACTATGACTGTTGAAAAAGTTACAACATCAGCTGTCTTTCAAATTAAATGCAGAAACGATAATTACTCTTAAAAGAACGCATTAGCAGGAGAACTCTCAACAACTCTCCTTGCCCTTTGCCTGCACAATAACACATAAACACACAGAACCAATATAATTTGGCCTATAATACAAATCTCTAAGCCACAAACCAATCAGAAAAGCTTTTCCATTCTTTCGGGGTTATTATCAAGCCAAAAGAAAGAATCTCTCTCAGGCCTGTCATCTATCAATTGGGTGACAAAACAGTCTTCAAAGCACAAGGCTAATACATTGGGAGCATGACAATAAAGGTTTTCTAAAATCCTATAGAGTCCTTTGAGTTAGTAGCAGTGGAGAACTTAAAAGTGTTTCTTTGACAAACCACTTAATTCACTGATTTTGGAGGACGAGTAATGATCCCTTCAATGAGGAAAGGAAGAGGGTTAGTAGGGATTGGATTAAAAATATGCCTCCGTGATTCTCAAATAGGTTTTAATAACCTGCGTAAATTCAAATAAATCAAAGAACCAATCACTCTGTTCAAACGCTTGACCACAGTTACACAGTCTTTCATCATTCTTTTTCCCCTGGGTGACTGTCACTGCTAGCATTTCCTTCTCTAAGGCTAATTATTACATGTGTCAATGTGTAAGACAGAACTATTTTTGCTAAAAAAAGAACTTAACCACTAATGGGTAAAAGCTGCTATTTGAATCCACTGATGTATGATCCGTAAGTGAAATGCTAGTGGATTCATTTTGGAGTACGTGTACTAAAAGTGACTCGTCTATGTGTTGAACACATTCTTAAGATACATCCTGATGAACTACAAATAAATCAGACTTCGCCCCTTATATTGATAAGTGTAACAATGCCTTTGTATGCTGTTTGTAAGTGTCTTATTATACATTGTACTTGCATGGAGATTGCTAGTTTCTGCTTTCATGTCTGAATACTTTGCACACTTCATGCAACTGGTTTGAATTTAGGCCTGTCTTTGATCAGAGCTTTAAGAGGGACTTAAGTACACAATCACATTAGAACATGAGCAGACATCTATAACCACAGAGAATTGTATCACAATCCCCAGAGGGGACTACGAAGCAGATCCATCCCAGTCCCAGCCCCAATTAAAAAATGCATTGACATTTAATTTCTGAGAAGGCACAAACTGTTTCCCCGAGTCCACCTATGAGCATTTCATGTATGACTAAAGATGTCCTTTAATTTTAGAGGCCAAAATGGGGTTTGACCTTGCTGCCGTGTTATGTACATCACGGGGCAGCATATGGAAAATATTGATAGGCTGGGTTTGTTTACCTTGCAGATGAAGCTTGCTCTCAGGGCTCTGCAAAAGGATTGAGCTAACCGAGTCCAGATTGTCATAGCTGCTGCATCCCAGTGGCCCCGTCCGTGTCTCTGTCACCTGCAAGAGAATTAGGATTCAAATGAAAGACACATTTGAGAAGTGAGCAAATGCACTCATGGCATGTGTGTAGATGTGCGTGTGTGTGTGTGTGTGTGTGTGCGTTTCTGTGTGCATGTTGATGCAAATGTCTGCATGCACATTATGTGTGAAAAATTGCATATTTGTGTGTCAGTCTTCAGAGTATGTAGTATTTCTCTCTGTACTCTGTTTTGATGTATTCCTCTTACATTGCTTCACACAAGAAAACAAGCAAAGTTAGGGATCACAAGACCAACCAGCCATTAACAATGTCAGTTTTTTAACATCTGTTACTTATTGCTGTCTGTGGATAACATAACAGTTGTTGGGCAAGTCTCCAGTTTTGATTGACGTGGACCTTCACATGTACTAACTTCATGAGTTCATACTAGTATATTTAACACCCTGTGGCCCACAGACATTCTGCAGTGACAGAATGCATTGAGACAGGCTTTCACACATGAAATATGTTCTACCAGCCGTAATGGTTGATGCAATGCTCAAAAGAAGGCTTAATTGCATTTGAAGTAACACATTTACATATTACTTCTTTAAAGTAGCAGCTGGTGACATGCCTAACTTATTAAAAGGATGAATTCTTTTCTTTCCCCTTTCTTTTAAGGCTCTTTTGAAGGAAAAACCTTCATGGCCATTTTTCCTAAACCATGTCCTTGTTCTGTTCCAAAAAAAAGTACTGAGACTACAGCAGCGGTTCCTGTTGCCTACTCCAAAACTACTGTCAAAAGAAATAATGAAGCTATTCAGATGTGTAGAGGTTGCTTTAAAATACAGAGACTTGAAGAGGTTGCTCTTGAAAACAAAATGAGTAACATCTCTCCTCTTTTTTGTTGCTTTTGGTCATTAAATTGTTCCAGTTGTTTCTAATAGTACTTTTACAAGATTCCAAGGAGCCAAATGAGGTAGTGCTCAGCAAAGAACATCGAAGGAGATAAAAGATACATCTCATCAGAAACCTCAAGTGTCTTTTTTTTTTCTTGCAAGTCTTTGTTGAGCACAAATGCCTATACCAAGTAGCAGAGCTATAATTTAAACACGGCAGAAAATTGAGACAGTAATCAAATGTTACAATTGTTTGACAGATATTTTATTTATTTTTACGTTCAGAAATGAATATTGTGTTTATAATAGTAGAGAGATGTTCTAGGGATTTTCTGTCCCTAATGTGCCGACATAAAGCTCAGTCTGTATGAGCTACAGAATGTGACAAACACATCTCTGTCGCAGGGGATGGATGGAGTCTTTTCAGATAAACCCGCACTCCCTAATTAGTGACTTTTTTTGGCCACTTGGGGGCAGCAGTAACAAGCCGTGAACACAACGCTGACCTTTTTTGTTGATATGGTGAATTTGTTGGCAAACAGTTGCCTGTTGTCACCCTGTCGTTCACTTGGAATCACGTTTCTGGCCACCTGGTGAATGTGAGGCAATGTAACGTTTTTAGTCTCTACTAATGCCTAAGCAAAATGCCTGGCGCTTAAAACTGTTAAATGCTCCATTATGTTCATCAGCTTGTTGCTAACTTTGTCCGTGTGCCGTGCTGAGCAGACAGTCTATGGTGGTTTTGTCATAGCTTTTTCACAACAAAAACAGCTACTTGCTGCGGCTGATGTCTTGATCTCAACTGAACTGAGGTCTTGAGGAAGGGCTTCACATCTGTAGTCAGCCGACAAAACATCACATTGATGGATAAACAAAAAATACTAATTTGTCTGTGAGATGTCCATCACCTATGGTCTTAGTAACTTGTGCATTCCTCACTAGTGTGTATGTGCGCGTGTGTCTGTGATTGACAGTATGATATCATTTTTCCTGTCTTTAATGTTGATATTGCACCAGATGGTGGGCTGACAAGCAAGAAATGAGACAGATGTATATCTTACCCTTGGCATCAGGCTGTTGAGTGAAAAAAAAAAATAAAAAATAAGGGGAGATAGAAAGGGGCAGACTCTGTAGGTGAACTCTACAATCTTAGTATTCAGTGAATTCGCTCGAATAAATCTTGCCACATTAAGTGTAATCATGTTAGGACACATGAGAGTCACCTGACAGTGTTGTAAAATTATAGCTATATGTGTTCTTTAATTGACACAATATAGGATATTAAGGCTTCTAAGTTACTAATGTTTAATGAAATTGCATTCTTTTTAAGCAGTTCTTTGTACACGCAACTATCACTTTATGCATAATGAAACTGAATTTGAATCTGGCAAAACCTAAACCTGTTTTTAACAACTATTTACCTGGGTTAGACTGTTGAAATTGTTTACTAAATATAAATAAACTTCTCATTGCATTTTTCATCTACCTCGTCCACAATTTCCAAACGTGTTCCCTACTTTATGTCCTTCCCGCCACACAATGGACTTTGAAATGCACTTCATGGCCTTGCATAAAGTGCATGTGTAGACTGATTACATAGCTAAACTTTGCTATCACACTCTACCATCTTGATGGCCGCTGACACTGCTCTTTTTCCTCCCTTTTTGTTTTGCTTATCACTGAATGAATTACTTCTTTCAAAAGGTTGTGTTGCATGATCCATGGTGACTGAGCAAAGTGAATATCTGTCCTCTGTCGCCTACGGACATCTTCCCAGGTGGTAGAGCAGACAAATGGATGAGCTAGCTCTGGCATATTTACATTAGCAATTGCACACACATCCCACGCAATCTAATGTATGTGCATACACATGAGTGCAGCTTGCCACAGTTTACCATACAGTAATTTTTCTCCAAGAATTATTTTTTCAAATTGGGCGCAGACATACCAAGATTTACGGATTAGAGAGTGACCCTTGTAATCTGAATGACCTTAGTAGGGCAGTATGTAGCACTGAGGCTGTCTCTTTTTTTTCTCTCCAGCACGCACCATAAGATTGCTGCGCACCAGATTATGAAAATGGAGTATAACGTAATAAAAATACAAGGAGCAATCAAAGGACTGAAGTGGGCCGAAGGGGATTTAGAGGATTTGGATTATTAAGCAGAACACAACAGTGGAATCCCACTGGACCGGGACTGTATCACAGCCCACAGTCAGAAACCACAGTTCTGGAACATCCTCTCTAATTGTCATCTGTCATCAAGAAAATCATCTAACCAAGTAAATAAGAGATGATGCACATGAGATCCAAAGTTTCTTCTGTTTCTGTATTCTTTCTTTTGGCAACCAAATGTACATGTACTATTCCCCAAGACCCAAATGTTTGAAAACCACGTTTCTCCTGTCTGTGCAAACTTCTTTGTATTTCAAAATGCAAAATTCATCTCAGTGACATACATACAATGCAGCTGCAGTAAATCAGGCGTGTATAAGCAAATCTGTGTGTACCAGAATGTGTGTGTGTCTTTTTGTGTGTTGACTCAATTATATTGTTTATTTCTTTCTATATTAAAATTAATCATATATGAGCCTGCCTCTGTCAGTGACATGCATAATCGTTTGCTAAGTATGCCAGCCAAACATTGTGACCTTGAGCATATTTTACACGTATTGTTACATGTTTAACTCTCATGCCATGTACTCATTATCAATACCCTGAAGATAGGATAGAAAGGTTTGACACTTCATTTGATTGGAAGCGGCCTTGTTGACCTACTCTAATTAGGCAGCTGTAGCAAACAAAATACTGTATGTCCCATACACTGTATTTATCTTACAACTGATGCTAGCGCTGCCCATGTGTTTTTAGCCTATTCGCTTGTATGGTTGACCTCTCAAATGCACCCGCCTCTGATAAACCAATTAAACATCACCAATTAAAAATCACATTAGGATCTTGGAGCTTGACAATTCATAGTGTCTTAAACAGAAAGGGAACATGCAGTACTCGATGTGGAAGGCAAAGGTTGGCTCATGACGGAGAAAATGCAAGCTATTCTTACACTGAGCAATGTATATATTCTCACAGAGGGTAATTGCAAAACAGACTTAAATTATCATGTGAAATATCAGGGTTAATTGTCAGCTTCTTAGAACATTAGTTGTAAAGTAAATGTCAGATGACTTCCTCGTGCCTAATTAGAGTGATTGAGAATTAGGTCATTTTCATTCAAATGAAAGGTTGTTATCTATTTCTTCCTAACCATGTACAAATTAGGAAATGTTTCATCATTTACATGTTGCCATTTTAAGAGACTGCATGTGCACATATGCTTTATTCTGTATCTCCATGTATGAATTGAAAATATAGTAAACAGAGACATTACTAGCTCTGCAATAAATAACTTAGAATGTATGGAATAAAAAAAAGGACTGTCCATCCCCACAGACTTAATTGGTATTAACTTTTACATTAGTATTGCAGTCCTGTGAGAATGGAGATAGAGAAATGGCGTGCATTAAATATCACCCTTGGATTTGTTTCAACTGTTTCAGATGCACAATAAACCATTTTCCACCAAGTTCATTAAAATTATCACAGCATATGGAGCTCTCATTATTTCTATAATGCCTGTAACTTGTCTTGGGAGCAGTGTGTTCTCATTTCTGTTTTTCAAACCATACTGAGGGGGGTATATTCTCAGAAACCAAACTTCACGTTATACTGTGTCCCCAAGTTATGCTTCCACTTGAAAGACTGAGCAGAATAAGAAGGTGGTTTGAAGCTATGTGAGATAAGTAAAATACGATGGGTGAGTGGGACAGGGAAGAATACTGTAAGGTTGAACTGTCTTCATTACGTATTGCCTCTGCTGAGCCTTCCTAATCTGCCCATCACCTGCCATTCTCTTAATGACTTGCTATTTCTGGCCACACAGAAATGGAGAGATATGCTCCTCAGTAATTCTCCAAGCCTGGTAGTGGAAGATCTCTGAGGACATTTTATTTCTGCCCTGTTCATATCATATGACATGTGGCTACAGTGGTACTGCAAGACACATGAGAGGGACAATGCAACCATATTTGAGGAACACATGTAGCGGCACATATCTCTTGTATATCTAACGTTCCTTGTATGGATATGTAAATTAGCATTCTTTGGAATGAATGAAATTAAATGTGTCAAGTGTTAATGTCATTTTTAATGTGACTCATTTGTTTTAAGTGATACTGAGAATTATTAACTTTGGGGCATTTCTAATTATAACCGTGGCACTCTCAAATACGCAACTCAAGCAACACTGCATATAAAATCTGTCATGCTTGCTTGTGGCAAATGCAAATTAGATGTACACGGCTCCAAACTTGGCTACTGCAGACGACAAAAATCTGGGTCATTTTGTATACATGTTAAATTTCCCTTAGTTCACATGGGGCTCACATGACTGGACTGTGAAATGGGAAATAGGATAGTATGGTTGTGGCCGCCACACTACCACCACCCACAGCACTGTGGCATCGACAAGAAATATGTATATTGAACGCTGGTGTAAATCAGCCCAGAGTAACTGCGTGGATAGGTGACCTTGTGAGGGACGCAGTAAGCACACTCCGTGGTAGGAATGTATTGTTGCACACTTCATGCATGAATGAATATACAGTAGGCACGCCACAGTCAGATGCTCAGCCACATGCAAGCGCAGATACAGTCATGATAGCATGCGGGCAAGTGTACACACAGCCAATTCCTAATCGTACTTCTTCCTCCATAATCACACTTTTCCACAGGAAGACAGTCACTCGTAAAATTGACATTTTCTTTCCATTAAAACACTCCATTGGGTATCTTATTTTCATTCCTATTTTCATTTTCACTCCCTCCCCACTGGATTCAGCCACACGAAGACAAACAACCACATGTCATTTATTTCTATCAGCAAGGTATGATATTGTTCACAGTGGGAAGAAACCTCTGTTTGTATTGACTTTTTTTTGTTTTTTTTGTTTTAGAACTGAACTGACAAATAATATATGTGGAGAAATATGATCACGTCCCTATTATTAAAGGATTTATGTTTCCTGCAAAAGAATCACTAAAATGAAGATAGAGAGAAATATTATTGGTCTCTGAACTGTGCAGCCCAGTGGTTGTGGAGAGTTTGAAGATGATAATGAATACAGATTTTGGCACAAGAATGACTGAAATGTGATTTATGAACCATTAAAAATGGATAATACCTCTATGCTAAATGGCTTCTTTGATATTTTTTTCTGTTTAATAAAAGAGCTGCGATACATTCATGGAGATAAATGGTGTACAGCAGGATCCCCGTTATACTGTACAATCTCATTACATCGTAACCTCAGGCAAGTTTGTTCAGCACCGTGGGTCTGCTGTGTGCTTGTTTGTTTGTTTCTCTGACTGTATACATACTATATGCTTGCATGCTGTCATAACTGTACAGTATATGTGCATATTTTACACAAGGGAATGAAAGACAGACAAGGGCAGATATTATATTTATTTTACAGTCTTGTATCATCTATGATTGTGTTATTGGCCATTTTGTTATGTGTAAATTTGTTCTTTGCTTTTGTTTTAACCTTTATTTCGGTTTAGGTTTATTTTTCAGTGCACGAAGGGTGGCAACAAAAACATTTGTTTATGCTGTTGTATTTCAGGATAGGTGGGTCTCCGGTAAGTGACAAGACCGAGGTTCCGCTGAGGGTGCCGGCAGCACAGTGGGGATATGACTTGGTGTTGATAACATTCACGTGTAGCTAAGACCTCTTAAGCAGTGCAGAGGCTCAGGGAGACAGAAAGAGGTATCGAGGATAAAAGGTTTGATAAATTCAGCCAGCCACTATGTATGTAGTTTATCAGTCCACACGTTTCTTGGCAAGCAACCGGATCTAGTCTAAACAGAGGCCACACACACACACACACAAATATAGAGAAAACTATCACTTGCTGTTGCTGCATGATACTTTAGTTATTACTGATTATATTACCACTGAATTTTATTTAACAATGAAATCAGTGCTCCCTAGGGACCAATTTTACATGTAACCTTAATAACACTCTATAATGTGTGTTCAGTATTCCAACCACTGCCGCTTGCACAGCATGTGCAACCTGTAGGAGTCCAATAACAATCACAAAATTGTTTGTATTTCTCACTGATGAAAAGACAACTGCGTTTTTAATGAGAAGGATTTGCATTAGTGTCTGCACAGATGTCTGATGTCATCAAAGAATGATTGTTGTGTGTCCTGCTGGCTGCCCTGATGTTCACGTACTGTTCTGCAGCATCATTACTAGCCTGATAATGACACAGTTAATCAAATGATTGTTGCAAAAATTATACACAACGTAAACTGGGTTTCAACATACTGCATATACATATTCATATTTTAACTTAAATCATATAATGTTTCAAATGTAGAATCTGTGCAGTTGATTTCGATGTTAAATGGATCTCGTTTGGTATCAACAAACTATGCTAGACTTCAAATGTATTCATAAACCGGATTTCTATAACTACATGATTCAATGGGCAGTATTTTCAAAGGCACTCTGTGTGGGTGGACAGTGTGTGGTGACAGATTTTTGGTTTCAGATTTGCCATACTATTTGTGAATTTACCTAATCTTATATAAGCAACCAAACGAACAATGTTAAATTTCTACAGAGGAAGGTGACACGTTTGGTTATTATTTTTGTTTTGGTCCTAGGATTACTGCTATCCATAGGAAACGGTTCTATGATTGCAGGCGAAGAGCCAAACAAAAGTTGGCGGCGAACCATTTGGGACATTTTGTTGAAGGGAGGGGGCATACACCAGCTTGTCCCTGACATCTGCACAATATGCAGCCCTCTCCAAATTACAGCCTCTTTTCTCTTCAAAATTCAGATTGGAATATTGTAAAACTACCTTGCTCTATTTGCTAATGGATAGTCCCTGGGTAACAAGGGTTTAATCAACAAGATTTTCTGACCGCATTTGTTTGCTTGATATTGAAGTCTCCTCTGTTTAATCTTGTTGTAAGAAGAATCTTACACAGTACAATAGAAAGTAAAAAGCTATGAAAAGCCATTGGTTTGCAGGTGTATTTCCTAATTAAATGTAGTATATAACCATTTTAATTTGTAATTTTTTAATCCACTGTGTTTTATGTTTTCAAACAATGCTGTTTTCAGTGGACTCGGTATTATACCACTAGTATGTAACCTAAGAGAAGTAAGACCCTATCACTAAAAGCATAAATCTTGTTGGATCAGTAATTGTAATTTGTCTACAGATTAAAAGGTCTGACCAGTAATTTTGGAGGTGTTTGATAATCTAATTTTCAAAGTTACATTATTTAAAATATGACACAACATCTAGAATCTGTACCCTGATATTTGCCACAGGCTGCTCATTATCATGGCTATAAATCTATCTATGATTGAAAAAGAACATAAATGAATTTAGTGTCGGGAAGAAAAAAAGAATTCCAAATATTCAGCAGTTTTTTCATTGCACAAGTGGGTTTGCATGAGACCATCTGCATACATTTGCTTATTAATTTCTGGGCAAATAGTGGTACTGAACAACAGAGGACTCTTCTCTCTTTGATCCTTGGGGGATCAGGAAAACGAAAAGCAGAATATTGGCAGGGTACCATAAATACGGTACAATGCTTCCTTTAATTTATTTTGTTTTTCTTTGTCTTCTTCTTCTCATGATTATTATGTATCATTATTATTATTACAGTTGAAGTACTTACTGAAATGACAATACAATTGAATTAACTAGATATTTCTTCAGAATAATAAAAAAGTTATTCTAAATTGGTTGTATTTATGCGTTTGTTAACTCTATGTGTGCAAGATGCTATAAATAAAGTGGGTTAACGAATATAAACTGTTTGACAGCTGTTGAATGAGCTAATCATGAATTAATGAGTGAAATGATGAATGAATTAGACCTGACTTTCAACCTGCTTACTTGCAGACTGAGACTGTCTAAAACATTTCTGCCGTATTGACACGTGTTTTTCATCCTGATTGTAAGTTTGCACTCCATAGCAGGTCTCACTGCCACACTGAATCAATATTGAAGGAGCAAAGCCCTTGTTCTCTGTGTTTATAGATCCACGCCTTCTGCTGGACTTTGCTTCCTCTGCACATTTTGATCACTGTCTGTCTGCCGGCAACGTGACTGGAGAACTGCAATATGTGCTGCCTTTATCTATGGTCAAGAGATACAAGAAAACGGTTCACTCTTAGATGATTTTTGGTCATAGGTCTGAAGATCATGTACATTGTTAAAGAGTATAAGTAAATATTATTAGAATTAGTCAAATTAAATGAAACCACAAAGCTTCTGCTATTTTTCACTCTTTCAACATTCATTTCCGTGATATTTTTTGTTATTTAAATTCTCATGATGGTGCTGCCATCATGAGAATTTAAATAACATAATGATCAGTATAATGATCAGTATGTGCATCAATACAGCGCCTGTAATTTGAAGGATGTGATATTTATGTAAAGTGCTGCACAATTATGTATGCCTCTGTGTACCTTGAAATCATCTAGCACCAGGCTTTGAGAAAGCTTTGAGCACATCAAAATACGTAGTTACTTACAGGATATACGGATACAGCTCTCAAGGTTTAAGCAATTTAAATGTACAGAATGCAGGCGACAGGTTTTGGTTGTTTAGTTTGCTTTGTATCAATTAGTTTGTGGTAATTGGATTAAACACAAAATTTTAACGCTGGGCTCCTCTATAAGACAAGACCTTGAGATTGTATTATAATTTAATTTTGAGGCACTTATCATTGATTTTGTTAATCAAATTACCACAAAGCAATTACACACATGGAACCTGGAGCTTTTAGGGCCCACGGGGCAGTGGATTGTTTTGGCCAGTTGGTAATTATGCCTAAAACTATGCGTCATTACACACAGAAAACACAATATGTCCCAAAACGTGACTTCAGTTTTTCGTGAAGCACCATGATAGGTATCACCACTTGTACTTTACCAGCATGATTATGTGTTCTTAAGCTACCCTGTACAAAGTATGTTACCGGCGCACTGTAGCACCAAACAAAAAAAACACCATAAGTAGACAGCAATTCCCACTGTAAACTACTTACGTTATGTCCCATGCGTACACAGCCATGTTTGTTTCACCTGATAGATCAAACTTATTAAGCTTCTATATCCTGTTCGAAGAACAAGTCACATCTCTTGTGAGTTTCGAACAACTCGTTGCTGAGTCTCAGAGGATGCAATGTTTGATAGGTGAAAGGTATCGTGCATGTCTGCGTTCCCGTAAGCTAACTCACTAACTCGCTCAAACACCAATCCATTCACAGCCCTTTTCCAAACTCAGACAAAGCCTCACCTCTTGACATATGCTACAGGTCCATCAGTCTTGATCAGCAGATAAGCAGTTCGCTCGGCTTTGCAGTAACTTTCTGTGTGTGTGTGTGTGTGTGTGTGTGTGTGTGTGTGTGTGTGTGTGTGTGTGTGTGTGTGTGTGTGTGTGTGTGTGTGTGTGTGTGTGGATACTCTTTCCTATCAACACCTCCTGCCTTCCTTTCCTAAGAAACTGACTCAGCAGCCACTGTCAGGTCTGCTTAATTTTGCCATGGTTGACTTCCTGCTACCTGGAGTCTCATCTGCCAGAGCCCCTTAATCCACTTGTCATTCACAACAACAAAAAGCTAGGAAGGAGCTCCTTGAATGAAGACAGGGAGGTGGAGCATTGGTGGGTGTATGGGAGAGTTGGATTGGAGGGTTTTGTGCAGGTGCACAGGCAGAGGTGCGCGGCAGCAGCTGTGGTAGTTTTGGAGTTATTGTAATGAAATAAATCCATCGCAAGAATGAAAATGCATCAACCCTCCATAAAAAAACTAAAAACTTTTGATTAATACTAAACTAATGCAATTTAAGGATATAATGAAAAATACAAAGAGGATCGGTTTGAAAAAAAACAAAACAGAATACATCTTTAGACTGTCATAAAAGTGTATGTAATGTTAGTCTTTTACTTTAGTTTATTTTTTGTGTAAAAGGGTTGATTAACTCATATTGCACTTTATCATACTTTTTAACAGTCATATAAACTACAATCACAGTAACTTGTTCCCTGTGCCATCACTATCAAATTTAGTCAAAAACATTTAAGCAACGGTTCTGTTCTTAAACATCTATCTGCTTACTGCAAATAAAAATGCACTGGCGAGAAGGCCATTAGGCTTGCATCCCAGTAGCCTGGGATGAAGACACTGAAGGAAGACTGGCAGGAATGGGCAGTCCTGAGGATGTCTGGAGATGTAGGGAGGAGAGATACATTTAAATTAGTGTTCTTGGATATTTGTAGTCTGAAAAAAAAAAAAAAAAGCATGTGCGCAGACTTTTGTGTTGTTAGTTTGGTGCTGATTGTGCATGATTTGAATAAGCTAGCCATGATGGGTTAGAGTTCTGTGACTGTACTTTGTTTGATCTGAAAACATTTCTGTTGCTATAGGATGGCTATAGGAATTATATCTAGTGAAAATAAAACCTTCACGCAGCCTACACGCAGTTACAGATAAAATATTCGGAAATAAACCATTAATCTTGATCTCAAATGAGACTTAGTTGGTATTATTGCCAAATTCACATTAAAATTATATTTTGGATGCTGATGCTAATAGTCTACTATAAGTTAGAAAAAAAAGTATTCCTGCACCATCTCAGTCTAATCAGCTGTGTCAAATTACATAAAAAAGATTTTTAACTACATGTCAAAATGTTATTCAGCTCACAGATGAACACATTTAAAACATTTATTATTATTATTATTAAAACTGGACATCAGTTGATTAATTGTAGCTATACCCTTACAGATTTATAAATCTCAGTTACAATTTTGCAGCGCTACATGTGGAATTTATCTCCTAAGACAGTGGTTCAAATACCGTGGTCTGTAGGAACCCACGAGGGGTATCTCAAAATCTCCCAGGCTGAAGCTAGACTTGAGTATTAAAGTTCAGATAGTCTTCATAGTTATTTACAAGAGGTGATGCACCGATGCAGGGTGAGAGCCTATATGATCGTGAGACATTCCAATTTCTCTCTGGTGCAGCCCATTTTCACATCTGCAATCTGCTTTCTGCGAAAAACTGTGTGATTGCAGACCCATGGGAAACCGGAGCAGTCTAAATTATGATCACCAGGGCTTGAAATTAACACTAACTCACTCAGTGTTGGTAAAATTTGACTGTGACAGGTAACACAATTCTACCTGCAGTTTTGTGGGTGCTGTGAGGTTTTCAGACTCTGTCTCCATATAAACACAAAACTTTAGTGCAGAGGCTTCAACTGAGTGCTTTGATGTGTTTTCGCTTACCCACCCTTTCTCAAACAGAAAAAAATTAATGATTTCATTTTCCTGTGTCTTATTGTCCATTTCTCAATCTTTTATGTGCTTGTTAATGTAATCTATGGTACAGTGAAGGTCCAAAAGTGGTGATTACAACTCTTTTATCAACAGCACAATAGAAGTTTGCTTGTAGTCATGTGCACATCAGCACACTGTTGTGTTTCCAAATGTTAGAGAAAGGCATCATTCCCATTGTGTATGTAGTTTCTGTCACAATGTACCTGTAAATATATAGTTTCTGTGTATCTATTTCTTGTGATATATTTGCAATTTTTACTTGTTATTGAAAAATACATGGGTGTAATAATACTGAAAAATCCACTGACGCACTTCATAGTCAGTAATCAACGCTGAGTTGTTCAGGGTTATCCGTGCTCCTACAACTATACTGGGAACATAATAGAGGCAAGCAGTCCCTGCTGCTGAAATGCAAACATGTTAATCAAGCTGACATCCTCACCCAACAAAACATCCCAGAAGCAGTGCTGTGCACTCGGGTTTTCTCTAACTTTAGTTTTTCAGTTGTGGTGCATATATTGCCATGCAAACTAGGTGCATATGAGCAAGGTCATAGCAGACAAGTGGTGTTGTCCTGCCGGCCACAGGACAACACATGGCATCATAACGCTTATTGCTGCCAAACTGGTATGGGCCTGGTTCACCATTAGACACAATATGTGGGGCCTGAGTTATTCTGGCCATGCTTCATTTTAATACTTTGCTTTTCTTGCAATAAAGCTGTTTTAAGTGCTTCATTGGAGGGAGCATTAGATAAAATATGCAGAAAAAAAACTGCAGAAAAATTAATTACATTTCTGACATTACATTCACGAGACTGGATGCAATAATCAGCTGACAGATATACTTTGATCTATGTGTTAACATGTCATTTGATAATGTGATAATGAGCTTAACTCTAGTTTGCATGATTTAGTAAATTGAAAGAAATTTCTCTGAAGGAAGTAACACTGTTGTTCAATGCATTATCATTATCATTATTATTAATAATCAAGACAATCAGTTGAAAGAGAGTAATTTTGTGTCTTGTTAGTGGATATTCAATTTTATTTCTCTATATTTTCATATTTTAAAAATGCTGCTGAAAGACAATGAAAATACAACACAAGAAAAACCGAATCTAACCTTAATCCAAGTTGATACTGCCTCCCTCCTCCGACGTGAAGCAAGAATGAATACTTGGGCTAATTACTGAAACACGGTCACAAGGGAGGGATTTTCCAAAAACTCTGACCTATTTGGTTTTGCTTGATGTTATTTATATTCTACAATTGCTTTCCCCTAGCCCTCTCTCCTCAGTGTCCCTGGGTAAATGAGCATGTGAATGACCACAAATGGCAAGAAGTTGCAGGCAGAGGACTCACACTGCTCACAAATCCCATTATCTTTTTTTTTTTTTTTTTTTTTTGTCTGATGGCCCAAACACAAAGAGACTGACTTCAGCAGAAAAAAACAAGATTGGTCATTTGCTTAAATGAATAAATCAATCTATGTGCCCTCTTCCAGTTTCTTAATCTTCATGGTTAACTTACTTCCTGCGCCCCCCAGGGATAAAGTGTTTTGTTTTCTTTCTGTTTAAAACCATTCTCGTACGACCCTGACATATAATGAATATGGATACAGGAAATATTTGTTTAGAATCACAGAGACGCATGTATGTAGATGTATGTTTTACAGTCCTCATCTGCAATATTTTCAACACACCTGCTGTTCAATATGAGTACTTTGAGTTTGTGTATTAACACTTAACTTATGCTAATTTAAATTCACTGGGATGCACTTTCGTTGTATTTCTGTTTTCCAGTTTCATTTATTTGTAGCATACACCATCTGTCTCTGGAGAAAGTGAGGGGTTTATCTGATTGTCAAAACACATCATTTGTGTGGGTACATTATGTTTATGTTTTCCTGACAGGCAACCTAATAACACTTCTCTCTCATTAGCAAAGGTTGAAGTAGCACAGTATTGTAACAAAAATGATTAAGGAGGAAGGTTGGGTATTCAAAGAGTGTGACTTTGACACCAGAGACTGCTGTTTACACGATGTAATGTGAAAGTGATCTCTCCCTGACCTTAACCACAATCTTTTCATTGCACTAGAAAATATATGTATTTGTATGTGCCTGTTCAATATGCACCAACCTTGATGGCATTGGTGGAAATCTGGATCTCGTGCAGCTTCCTCATCGTACCGTCGCGGTCAATGAAGTATGACGAGGCCAGCTGATGAAGGGCTTCCACGTTCTGTGTAGCATTGGCAAGCTTCCTGTCCAGCTTGTTTTTGGCCAGGTACATAGTCAGTGCCTCCTCTCCTACAGGTAACACAAGGAAATGGAAATATTATTAGGATTATGCTCCAGGTGGTTGTTGACTTGGAAGTTTTGGGGGGGGGGGGGTGTGAAAGCAAGACATCGAAAACTGTCGATGTCTTCATATGTGAGAGTTTTCCAATTCAGGCTTATCTCAGATGCCAATGGAGCTCTAAACATAAAGAATAAGTCAGAGGTCTGAAAACGAAGGCAAGCAGTTTTAGCTTGAGAAACCAGATGCCCCAGTTTTCCAGGAACAGTCTCCATATTTGCTGCTTATCCCTGGCTGGCACCATCCCCAGAAATATGTCCCCGGATTTACCCCTATTGGGATGGCATTATTTCCAGGAGAGGTCCAGTGATATAGAATTTTTTTTACTCCAATACCACAGGAATTTTATCCTGTGTAGCACAAATATATCACATTCGCTATCTTTTTTCTCACATAGTGTAGCCAGGAAAAGACAAATAGATTATACACCAATAGAAAATAACATTACTGATTGCAGAGTTTTAATTAGTGCCAAGAAAATTAGAAAATAGGGATGAGCACAGGAGCTGTGCACCTGGTGTTATAACCATGTGGAGCCACTTAAGAAGGACTGTACCTGTTTATCTGTATTGTGGCACTGTTTGGCATGTTCCTGGATTACCACAGCTCAACAGATTTTTTTTTCTTTTCCACTGACTAAAATTACTCATTTGCATGGCTGAATCAAATTACTGACCCTGTCTGGTGACACAGACAATGCCTGGAGAAGTGTTAAATTATAACTTTCTTTTCTATTTCTTTCTCGTTTCGTACTTTAAATCACAGAAAAATACTTTAGACGTCAAACTGAGAGGTTGATCGATTCTCATCTGATCTTAAGAATTTGGCTGGAATTTTACTGACATAGCTATCTAACAGAATTAAGCGAAACACTCCCGATGTTGTCGTTGGTGGTTTTTCTGAGATGTAGCAAATGTAGACTAGGGTCGACCTGAAATGCTTTCTCATTTGCCGAGGTAGAGATAGATTTCCCACCTTTAACGAGAGGGGAATTACGCAACTACTGTGAATATAAAATCCATTATGCACACGCACACACACAAAAAAAGAAAAGAAAAAGTATCTCCAGTCTCTCTCCATAAACAGAGTCCTATTCCGAGACTTAAAATCTGGGAGGTGAGAACTGAAAAGCCCAAACCATGACCCTCATCTTATGTATGTTAAGTTTGAAAGTCCACAGGAAATAGAGGGAGGATCATACTGATACTGAACCAATGACCTTTCAGTAAGTGTCAGTAATGCAGACAAATTTGAACACTTAGAGCAGCAACGGGACCAAATATTTACAGAGCACCAGACAATCACTCAGATTTGCATGTCATATGTTTGTTGGTCGGCAAACTATATAGGCCTGAGCTGCTCATTCTCTACGCATCAAATTTCTTGCATTAATACGAGCAGAAACAGATGCAAAAAAGGCAAACACCAAAATAGAAGCTTTCCTTTGTCACATTACTGTTTAAATAGTAAACCATATGCCTTGAACTCATTGAAGAACATGTCACATATGTTCAAGTTCCCAGTGCTGTGAATGGTTTTGTGGCCCCAAGCGATGCACTGGAATTGGTCACTTAACTTGTGGTGACCGTGACTAGGGGTGGGTAGCAGTCAGGGCCAATGTCTCATGCCTGGTTAGAGTACAAGCACTGAGGGGACGAGGCCCCATTCTCTGACGCTGCCACGCTCTCTCTCCCTCGGGGGCTAGCAAAGTTACTTACACACACTTGACTTACACTACTGCACAAGAATAATGGTCCCACATTAAGCCCTGGATCTGCCCTTTTTTTTTTATCCCTATTGCAGCTTAGTGTGGCATAAAGAGGGTCTTCTGAACATAAATATTTTGTGGTTATTGCTACTGGTCACGCAAAATCGTTACCTCCATGGCTTTAAAAAAATCATTTGTATGCACCTTTCTGTAAGTAATACATGGTGGTACATTATTACAGGGCGCCTGACTGGCACTCTGCCAGAATTAATCAGCACAGTGTGTACTTGTCTGTCTATCTTTGTGAGAAACAGTTGAGCTTTATACCTTGGGAGTGAGGACATTTCGGGAAAGTGTGGACATTTTGGTCGTTCCTCAGTTTCCGACTGATCTTCAAAGGGCTGTTTGAGGGTTAGGGGTTGGTTTTGGGGTTAAGGGCAGCATTAGGTTTAGGTTAGGGTTAGGGTAAGGTTTACAGACTACACAAACAGATACAGTCAAGTTTATTAGAACCTATCCTGCTTCATTGTTTTATGCATTAAAGCTGTTTTCTTCTGGGAAATTTGGGGGGAACAGACCCTGTAATAATAATAACCTGTTGTTCAGCATTTACAATAATTGTATGTAGATATGACAAAAGTAAAAGAAAAAGATGTAGAGAGTGGTAGAACCCAGCTACAGTTAGGGAAACTAGAAACAGACTTGCTTCTTTTTGTTACAAAAAAATGAAAATGTGTAAAAAACATCATAAATATGTGGCCACATCCTAAACATGGCTGCTGTAATAATTACTTCTTGAAAACTGGTGGACAGACTTTCATAACCGGATACGCACAATACATTCAAATAAGCAGACGAATGAAATGAGCCAATTTTCTACTCAACTATAGTTTGTTCATGGTTTATGCAAGAGATATCTCAATACCAAACTATGCCCTGTGCTTTTTATGTTGGCAGCAGAACAACAACAGCTACAAACAACGTCCCAAGTATGATGCAGCAAAAGGTAGTAGTGTTGACAGACTGTGAGGTCTCTCACTACAACCAAGGGCACAGTCAGAGTTCTGCATATGAACTCTAGAATAGGCTTCAGTGACCACAAGTCATTTCAATAAACTACTTCTTCCCCTTCAGTGCTGAACGCGTTAGACTGTTGCACCGAAAAGGTGTCTAATCCAGTCATAGGTTGTGTATTCACTGGAGAGTAGGAGGGCAAATGAGTCTTCGGCGCTAAGATATAGTCCCTCCTACATGTGAAATCTTTAGCTTATCAATGTAACAAGAAAACAAAGTCACCATCTAGAAAGGTGTGTTGGTTTTTGTCTCTTCAAAATGAAAAGTGGAAACGATAAGAAATAAAATGCAACCGTCTGCAATTGAATGCAACCTATGACTGACAATAACCTCTTGTGTCACTGTTACACTGTGTATAGCAGTCACCATTATCCTGCACTTGTCACTTGTAGCCACAGTGAGTTTAGTTGGAGGTGTGTCTTGTTGGTCTCTGTAACCCTGTATGCAGGAGTATGCGCTTTAAAAGTGTAGTTTTTGTGAATTCAACTGCAGGTTTGTGCTCCTACTTTCCGATGTATTTTTCCATCCCTCCTCTCAACTCAAATGCTCCAGACCTTCTGTACAAACACCAACAGAATTCACTGTTTAACAGCCGTGCTCTCACTTGAAGTGGAAAACTGATTTCAAACATACGAGCAAGTGGAAATGACACGTGTGCTGAAATATGTCCCTCACGGCTTTTGTAAAATGCAAATCTGTCCTTCAAACTTTTTTTTCTCAAGAGCAACACCAGGGGCAATTATACCTTCCTCTAGCATTTATATATAGCCATGGTCGTGCAGTGACTCCGTTGCCATTCTAAAAGCCTTGGGCACATAGAAACGTTTGGATCTGTCAATAAACGTAAGTCTACAGTATTCTCAGTGGCTGCAGGCAAATCAGAGATGTTAAGCATCTGTGTCAAACTGTTTTGATGTGTTTTTCAGTTTCAGCTGCACAACTCAGTTAAATTCTGGAGCATCGATTCACAGTGGTGATGCCTTTTGTTGGGAAATCTGAGATGTATTTGTTCCGTTAAAGCTTCAAATCTCCCACACGCAGTGTGCACCCAAGATGCAGTCAGGTCATATGCTGCACTTCAAAATACACATCCCTTGAAGCCTCCTTTAAAACATCCATATATCTCAGGAGCTCAGCTTCAGGTGGTTCGAGGTAGTTAAAGTGTTCAGACAGGAGAAAAGCAGCCGGTAATTGATAATAACTTTTCAAAACATGTTCAGCCGTTCAGACGGTGTCAGTCAGCAGTGTTAAGAGAAATTAACCGACAATCTTCCTCTCTTAAATGCTTGTTAGAATGGAGCTCACCCTGACATTACTACAGTACCATACTTCTACACATTTACTAATTCCAAGAGCTGGAATTTGGAACCAACGTGGCCCAGTTTCCAAAGACAACTAAAGATAGGATCATGATCAGCTCCTAAAGCGTCCTGAGAAACCTGATTAATCTGTGAAAATGAAAACAACCACAGCACAGTTAGTGCACCGTTGTCTCAATGCATCCTGGGCCGGTACCTTGTAAAAAAAAAAAAAACAAACAAAAAAACAGGAAAACGGAAATGAAATATGTTAACCGTAACATCCAGTGAAGACTGACTCCATAAATCCAGACATAAGCAAAGGGTATTATCACAACCAGTTTTTCTTCTCCGAGCACTGTGTGTTGGCACCCAGGACTTCCAGACGCCACGGGTGCCATTGTTTTTGCCATGAAAAGACGCCAAAGGGCATTCAGATAAAAACAAATAAATAATAATGAAAGAGAGGGCACAGTATACAATGAGATAGAATGTAAGGTGGCTTTCATATTGATATGGTGCTTGCAAAATATGTCCATAAAGGTGAATACTCTACCATATATTTTTCAGTGATTATCAGCTCAGTCAGTAGAATTTCACTCAGTCAGGTAGTAACATGGCACTTGACATAGTAGATCACCCCAATAAAATGCAACTGGTAGCCTTACACAACCTATAGGCTCAGAGCAGAAAAAGAAGTACACACACCATTTACATGACAATGGTTATACACTGTAAGCATTTCTATTTAGTTCAGAGCAGGGAACCTTTAACGGGGCTCGTTAAACATGACCATTCAACTTTACGTTGCCTGGGAGAAGAAGAGTTCACTTCTTTCCTCTCAAGTGTATAATGACTCTCGAGACCACAAAGAGTAGGTGGCTAAAGAGAGAATTGGCCTCCTCTTCTTACTCTGTCACTAGACTGGTGTGCACACTTACTGGTTCATATAACTGTGTTCTTTAATGGGCAATCTCAAGATTGAGATAAGAGTGTAGTGGCCCATAACTTGAAACAAAATGGGCTCAAGGTGAAAGATAATATGGTGATAACTCAAAGGTTGAGAAGACGAGCCAGAGGTTAAAAAAAAAAAAAAATGAATGAAAGGAGAGAAATGTAAAGAGAAAGTGGAAAAATATATTGTGATGCAATACAATAAGACTAAGAAGGATGCTGTGGTTGAAAATGATGCTGTGATTGTTTCTGTGACTCTTTTTTTTTTTTTTTTTCAACTATTGTCCAATTTTAGCCACCTGATGCCTCTGTGGCTGTGGCATCCCTCCTAGCTTGGACACACTTAATTACATTTCACCTTCATATAATGTTTCAGCTGAATATTCTATCTCCAGTTTCCAAAACAAGTGTCGCAGCATTAATCACCTTAAAAAGCAGTATACATTTTATTGCAACTCTAACCCTTCAGACCTGATATTTCCTCTGCACGCTTTAGCAAAATCATTATAGCCTAGAGTTTGACATTAAGCGGACTGCAAGTTTTTAAAATGAAAGAAGTCTTCTACCAGACTTCTCTCTTCTGGTAAATACTTAAGCATCGATGGTTATAGTTTAAGTATCCGTGCTGGCATACAGAAAGATGTTTTCATTTGTTCTGCAATTACTAGACAAAAGGACTGGACAATACAGACTGGGTCTTTTCCAAGTCTTTTCTAAATACAAAGAATCTCCACAGAATTTATAGGTTTAATAGATGTTTGAAAAATTGAAACAAATATACCCATATTAAACCAGTTTAGCATGTGTTAAGATCCAAGCCCGTCTGTACACTGTTATATTAAGGAGAGGAAAAACATGACATGAAAAGTATGATGAATATTTCTCAAAGGCATTTGATTGTGAGATTAAAGCTACAAACATCATTTTAGAACAACTGGAGCAATTACTTGGCAATGTTTCATGCATAAAATTATATAATGCAGTGTTTGAGGAAAAGAGTGGATTATCTTACTAATTATATCTTTAAAATGCAATCGGCAAAGTAATCACAGTTAGCTGCCTTCATGCATCCCTCAGAGCTCGAGATAAGATAAGAGATTTGAGAGAAGCCATTTATATTTAGACTTGGACAGCAGCGGTGCTAAACTTTTATTTTGGGATGCACATCCAAAATACTGAAATCATCCATTGGATAAATGTATTCCTGTTTCAGCAGTGAGTTTTTTCAACTGGAAATTTAATGTAAGTTAAAAAATATATTTTCTTACAATTGTGGGATTTTTTGGGGCAGTTATTACTATTCTAATATTAATATTGCCAACAATAACAGCCTTGAAAAAAGCTTCATAAAATATCAACAATACTTTGTCAATACACATTTCTGTACATGCTACGGTGGTTTCTGAAAGGGCTGGTTCTCTAATACAGGTTATCTGAAAGGTGGTAAGTGTTTCTGTTATTGTTCTTTAATTAGACAGTGCTTGTAGATAAACCAGAGTAATACATACGATAATCATCCTCCCCGATTTACCTGAAAGGTCCATAGGTACAAGTACTTATGAAGATTATCTTCAGGTTTAATTTGGCATGTACAGAAAAATGTAATTACCAAATGTCTGACTGTAATGGCCTCGGGGTGTTGTGAATGATATTGGAGCTGTGTTGTTAGATTCTTGGGCATCCGTGGAGATGATTCAGAAGATGAATTTCTTCCTCATGAAGTTTCCTAGAATCAGCCTGGTAATATCACATTTGGTCCATCGTAGGGAAAAAGCACATTGTGTTGGTATAAATGTGGATTTTAAACACCGCTATGAGATTTGTTTCTTGACTTTCGACTGCCAGCATTTGGTCAGGAGCTAAAATACCTACCAACAATGTGCACAAAGTCACTGTTAACCTCAATGTGAGATGTTTATACAGTATGTGGATCAGGTGGCTTGGCCATCGTGTAACCTGAAGGTTCTGTGTCTGAATCTTGTTTCACACATTTAAAGAAATTCACCCACTTTTTTTTTCTTAAACTTGTTCTTCAGCAGAAAGTGAACCTTCCTTTCATTTAACTTCACTTTTAGTTGATTTCACTTAAAGATAATTTATTGTACTCCACACCAATTTAATTCCCACATGCATTACAAGAAAAACATCCATTCAAAGTCTGAGTTCTCTATATTTGGTGGACAGCTTCCAGCTGGCAGCTATAGCTTGCTTCCAAAATTTTGCAGAACGTGAGAATTCACATTATTTCTTTGATGTTACAGTATGTTTTGCATTTTCTCATATCATATGATCCCGCACATGTTCAGTGGGGATGAGTGGACTGAATGTGGATATCAGATAGCTCTGTCATAGCTTTTGTAGTTTGACCAAGTGCTAATTTTTATACTAGTCGTCAAAGTAATGGCTTGGAAATGGCTTCTCGTGTGGGCTTTTTTTTTCCCATTTGGCTTTGCTTTATGGCTGCAGATGCTGCTCTGTCTCAAAGATCCCTTATAAAATGGTTTAGTAAGTCTAGTAAGTCTCTTTCACCGAGGTCACTTTAAGATCACCCAAATCTTGCTTAGGTACAAATGTTTTTTGTTTATGAGATTTTCTCCAGTCTGCTTTGTCCCTCCCTCTTGCGATCTAGCTGCAGTTTTGCTGTGGGAGAGTTTTTAAGCACCTTGGAGAACAACTCGGCCCCAAACTGTTTCACTGAGCTGTTTTGACATTGTTGCAGACAGGCAGATGAATAATCCAAGATGCCATGGTGTTGCAGTCTCACAGTATAATCATATGGGGTCACTGAATTGTGATATTTATTTGTGCAAAAGAACAGATAAACATTTATTCATTAACTTGTTGAAAGGGATCTGTCATTATATACAGTCATAGTTGCATGTAATATCTGGGATTGATAATTATCAATTCAACGAAAAACAACCAGCTTTTTATCTATTTATGTTAATTATGTTTAATTAATAAAATTCAAATTAAACATTCATATCGAGAAATAGCAGTTTAGTCAGTTGTACAACTTTTAGATAGAAGTCCTATTTGAGGCCTAAGAAATTTATTTTCTGAAAGGAGCCTCCCCAACCTTGCCCATAAAGTAATTTCATTGACATGAAGCATGTAAGCAAACCCCAAACCATGTGTAAAAATCATTTAAAACAGTGTGTAAAAACTGTTAATCAAACGGGGGAGTGAGCAAATGAACCTCTCTTACCTCCCAGGGTGGCCGAGATGAGAATGTGGGTTCCATATTTCTTAATGATGGTGTCGATGAACTGCTGAGTAGTGGGTCTGCGGCCCAGCAAGCGCACGCTGCGCTGGAACTCAGGCATGAGTGGCACGGGGTTCCGGATCAGGTCCCTTCTCTCAATCGCTGTGTTCCTCACCTTCCAACGTGCAAATTCCCTGACAATCACAGGAAAAACAACTGCTCACACCAAAATGACTTTGTATATATACAACCACACATCAAACAATGATAGTAAAACAGTATTAATTACTGTTTGGCAAAACATTAATTAGCCAGACTCTTATCTCACCAAATGCATTTGTGGGAAAACAATGCACATCTGGTTGTGCACACTGTGGCCTAATCTGTCAGATGATTAAAATGATTTAAAAAAAAAAAAAAAAATACCAGAGTATTTTTAACAATTTACAAAGCTGATCTGATTTCTCATATCTCAAAAGTCACATCAAAGTTACTTTTATGACAGTAAAAAGTAATAGCAGACATCTTTAATGAGTCTGGTGATGAAGAAGCTTTATATTCCTTGTGTTCATTTATGCTGTATTCACCATGTTTTTTTGGATTGTAATTTGACCAGTGCCTTGTGATGATTGTACGGTCATTTTCTCTGTATTGTGCTCCGACCTGAATCCCAAGGAAGAAAATACAAAAACCAACAAGGAATCATATTAACAAATATTACAACTTGCTAAACTGCGCCTCATTCTACCCTTGTTGGTTTCCACTGCAGCTTAAGATATGCTTCACAGCATAGATGTTAAGGAGATCCGGCAAAATGTTTGCGTGGATGTTCCCGATGTCTGCTTTTGTACCCACCGAGACACACATCAAGAAATCATTTTCACAAACAGACATTACAGGCATCTCTGTTACTCTGAGGGTTACAGAAAAATCAAATAGCCCTGCCCTGCCGATAAAAACACCAGAATTTCTTGTGCTGTGTGAAATGCAAAAGAAGACATTGTTACGGAGTGAGAGGCCAATACCTAGCATATCCAGGCACTGGGAGTCAGTGATTAGGTATTCATGTAAGCAGGTTTCTTTATGTGGTGAATTGTTAGTATGGAGAGTTCCATACAAATTTAAATGTTGTTATTGTTATAACGTAAGGGGTACATGTAATTCAGTGTATTTGGTTTTTCTGGGAAATGCACAGCCCGAGAATTTCTGACGTATCGGTTCCTCTGAAGCATGCATAATGTTAATGCTAATTTAATCAGAAGATGGGATTCTGTCAAATGCAGACATGTTTCTGTTTCCACATGGACCTCTGCAGTTTTTCGACACTTCAAACACCACTATCAAACCTGTGTGTCTGTGCATGGATGTGTGATACATATGCTCACGCTCCCACCTAAAAGGTGCGAGTATGCAAACATACTGATGAACACATTCAGATGGCACGAGTGTAGACAAGTGTACGTTCTCCGCACTACTGACACGACTTCTTTTATAGACAGGGGGAAAGTTAATTTCCTAATTACTGACTGATAGTTTTAAAAGCATTTCCTCATAATTAGGTTTCCATTTAATTTAGATATATTTATTGCAGACTTTGATATATGAATTATGAGTCCAGTTAGAGTAAGAGTGTGACTTAAAGTGCAACAGACACTCCACCACATCATACACAAACAAAAGGTTTCATTGTCTCAATAATTCTACCTTAAAAGCCTGCTCTAATTGAAATCTGAGCCCTGTTCAATAAATGCATATAAATTCAAAATAACAATCAACCAACAGACGGATGCAGATAAAGATAAAATGCAAATACTCGCACACTCTCCACACTCCAAACCTAATATGTTTAAAAGATTTGAGCCGTTCTTTGAGCTCTTTGGATATTGTGTTTTAGTCCTACTAAAACACGTATTTAGATCATTCTTGAAGAAATCAAATGGAAGTTTGCTTGCTTTCCACTTAACTTCATGAAAAAAAATGGAACCATAACAATACAGCAAGGAGATTTAAAAGGGAAGCTTTCCTGTTCTCGTTATTGTCATAGAAAATAGAAGCCAATGCCTTTTTCAGACAGACTTGAGAGGTTTCTTTGTCAACAAGAAATCGTCCAAACCACTCCAAAGTTCTGACATAATTACTTGCAAAAAACAGATACTTTCAGGGCAATAATTACAGAATACACATAATGATAGTAGAAGCAATTGCACAGCCTCATGTTTAATTAAATTAACTTCCTGAATCAGTTGCAAAGTTTTTCTATTACACAGTTTTTTGTCACTCATACTGGTGGTAGGTGTCTATGCTCATACTAAGGAACTTTCAAAATTTGCAGAGACTCCTGCACACCATCTTTATTGCAGTCAAAAGATGCTATAGTAAGAGAGGCACTGTAGGAGTTAGTTCAGGCACGTAACATGCACACACTGATTGTAAAGGTTTCTTTAAGACACTATGACATACCCAACGGCACTATTGTCGCCCTATAAAAATGATTTTTTTTTTTTTTATTTTAAAAAGAAAGCAATGTGGATAAAAGCCACACTACAGTCCTTTAAAGCAGCTTCATCCAAAGCTTTCCTCTGAGTATTTTCCTCCCCAGCCCTCAAGTGCTCCTCAGAATGATTTAGCCTTGAATAGGTAGGTCCCCTCAAATTGACTGGTTACTTAGTTTCAATTCTCTGACATGCAGTCAGCGATACGTCAGTCTGCCTGAGCACAGACTGAAGGCAGCACTTTTTAATGCCCTATTCAGCACTCTATATTAGCATTTAAACTTTCATTCCTTTCTGCCAGTGGACTGTCACGTAATACACAACTTCAGCATTTCCAAGGTAATATCTTCACAGCTCCCTCAAAGGAGAGGGAAGTTTTCAAATTTAGAACTGCCAGAGAGCAGAAAGAGGTGAACATAAAGTGTGGGAATGAACGAATGAGTGCTTATAATTTGACAATACAGATTTTCACAACTGACAGGAGGATGTTTGCATTGCCTTTTTTCTTTACTTTCTAATCACATGTATCACAGAGTGATGTTTTCCAACCAGATCCGCTTTTGTGGCAGGTTTGTAGAACTCTTCCTTTTGAGAACTTTGCAAATCCTCAGCCTTGCAAAGACACAAGTTCTCATCTGGCACGACAAGGCTCACATCTCGTACTAGTACATGCTGATTTAACTTCCACTCCTGTTCCATGGCTTAGCTGCGTAAGAGGTACACGTTGTTGTGATTTCTGAATTCTGGAGCAAACATTCAAGCCAGAGGAACCAGAATTTCTCTCTTGTCATTCTCTGCCCGGCACCCACTGTGTCCTCCTCTGCTACTATCAATTCATTTTCATTGAATCCTCCTCATGGCTCCGTCACTGCCAATTATTATAAAAAACTTTATGTGGCAGCCATATGTACTTGGAACCTTCTGCCCCAGATTAGGCATGCCAACAGATGGAACCTGCGACATGATTCAGTGCTTTACTTCACAGCTCCAAGACCAATTTAATGACCTATCAGAGGAAGTTAAGAGGAGATAAATGGGATTGCAGCTGCATAGAAGGAAAATGGGAACATAGGTGATTATTGCTTCATGGTGTTCAAGTAACTCGTGTGGGAGGGTGGGTACATTACATTTGCCTGTGTGGAAGTGTCTGTGACCTACAGAAAATACAGGATACATGATATGGCTATGGAGAGCCATAAATAAATACTTTCATTTGTAAATACTTACTGTAAATGACACTGACAACCTTATATTTTTGCTGAAGCATTTGATGGTTAAGCCTTATGCGGCTGTATGTTGGTTGCTTATGCAAAGATAATGTACACTCCTTGATCCCACACATTCATGTACTCTAACAAGCAACATTTTGGCATTCTGAACAAAGAGTTTGCTCGATGATAGAGGATTTTTCTTTCTTTGAAGAATCTGCTAAAGTCGGTTAATCCCTCAGTGCCCTCTTTGAGACCACCATTTTATCTGATTCCCTTCCACTGTTTGTCTCAGCACAGTTTAATTGAGTAAACATGAACAGTGGTTTCTAGGAAATACATTATTGAAATCATACAGCCAGCTCCCTCATCTCACATAGATCGGAATGAGAATGTTTTTCACCAGAGATCATTTGCTCTAAAGAATGTAATGGTGGCTCTATCGTGGCCGCTTCTATTTTAGACTTTAATCACGAAAATTTATGAAGAACAGTAATGTTTGAGCTATCACTCTACACTTATTACTCACTGCCCTTTATGCATGGTGGCATGTAGGGCAGCGACCAAGGGCCGCCACTCCTGTCAATCACTCTACCTGACTCACTTCTTCCAGAGTAAAAATGCAAGACAGAGAGAATACATCGAGGCAAGCAGAGGAAACTCAAGGTAAGTCTCTCAAAGTCAACACCTGAGCAATAAAGCAAATAAAAGTAGCTTTGATTTACTTTGGATTTTTTGCATGAAATATTGAGAGGAATTGTGTACAGTGTCTTGTCAGTATGGTACTGTCTGTCCTTGTTAGAGCCAAATTACTGAGAACACTCATGAATATACTTGAAAGTCATCTTTTGAGGACCAACTGGATGCAAACTGCAATGTATAACTGAGATGGCAGAATGAAAACAAATTAAAAATTTAACAGAATGTATTAACACATTTCTGCCAGTGTCCCGGTTTTATTATTTTGGATTAACGGATGTTTACAAGGGGTGTAACGATTCATCCATTGCATCAATGCATCAACTGTAACTTATGCCAACTCAACTGCATCATTTTGCTAAAAGAAATAAAAAGGATGAATTACTCTGACTTCAGTAATGATCAGCTTGAAATGCTTTGAGCTAAACTATTTGCAGTTTCAGACATGATCATGCTCTCGACAGAAATTCAGCAAAATTTGAATTTTGCTGATAAACATAGAAGTTTTATTATTCATAAAATAATTTTATAATTTTCATGGAATCAAAGGTTTCTGACATTGTTAGGTTGAAATATTTTTTCTGCAATATACATTCAGTGTATACACATTCAGTAATTCTACTCTACTACCATTCTCCTGTAGCAGTTTGTTCATGGCAAGGGTCCGCCATTCCCACATTGGATTCAGATTGCCTAACTATGCACGAGGGATTCAAGGGGAAACAATGCACGTATGTATTCCAGTGTTGTTGTTCGTAATTTTATCTCACTGACATCCGCTTCACTGTTCACTCTCCTTACACTGTAACACAGCTGTATTATGTTACTGCTACTGCAATCTGGACAAATTTCCTACTGACGCTGGTTCACATTAAAAATGCAGTGTATTTGTCACTTAAGTAGGCGTTGACTGTGATCGTTGATCAAAAATGTGTCTACAGAAACAAGAAAACTGTCATTTTCTGTACTTTCTGTAAATCTTGCAGAGAGTAATGGAACAAATCAAAAGAGCCAGAGTGAACTGTTAGATGAAGAGTTGTAGGTGACAGGCTGCACATCTCCAACTCCTTAACTCCATTACTGTGCCCCTGCTCATGCCATGCACAGCAGGAAATCAGTTTGCAGCAGGTTTGTCTGGCAGCCCTGTGAACACAAACACTGACTTTAGTGGCACATTTGCTCTTCTGATGTATTTTTGACAAAGTGTCTTATGAAGGAGTATTCGCTGCCACCAGAAAGTCCGGGATCTGTGGTATTAAACCACACTAGTTGTCACCACATTCAACCATGTGTGACACCAAATCAACCAGGACTGAAATCTTAAGTATTATAACTTTAAGTCTAAAGTAAGGCCACACATAAAAAGAGCAGATGTGTACCAAATCACCAGCTTGTTTCATTGCCTGTTGGTGACTGTTTTCATTAGACACAATCTGCAGCAGATTTACTGTATGTTTAAATCCTTAAGGAGTACATTTAAATCCTATGTGACGATGTCACTCGGCGAAAGATCCACTCCCACACACAAACTCCCTGCTAGTAATGAAATGTTTGATAATTCTTTCTAAGAATCCCGAGTGTATAATATATCATACTGTATGTGCTTTCAAAGAGAAATACGGCATTGTATAAATCACTACAAATCTTTAAAGTGACAATGATGTCCTCCAATACTGTAGTTTCAATACTGTAGTTTCATTATAAATACGATCCTAATACTTTTGTATGTCAAGTATTATTTTGAAATACTGTATGATTACTTAAACAGTATTTACTTTACACATTATGTATGACTTATCAGGTGTTATGATATCATATTCTCTGTTACCATAAGGGATGGAAAGAGTGACTACGGCATGTCATAACGCCCTCCAGGCAGCGTGATGTCTGCTTCAATTAGAGTTGGCCCTGTATTGACATCCAGTAAATATTCCCTAAAGCTCTGACAGGGGCAGGAAATGACCATCATACAAGTGTGTCACCACAGGCACTTTGTTGATCCTGATGCTGGAGCCCAAATTTAAAAAGAGAAAAAAAAAAAAAAAAAAAAAACCTTGAGAGAGCATGACAGACATTCAAAGTGGAAGTGTGGCAGCGCAGCGCAAAGACAGGCAGAGCTTTGTTGAAAGAAAATCTCTAATTAATTGAGTGGGGAACTGACTCGGCAGGATGCGGAGACAACACATTCTCGGGCGCCTCATAAATGACATCAGAAAACAAAAGCGAGAGTGTCATTGAATTACAGAACTTGTCATACTTGGCTTCCTGTAACTCTTGTCCTCCTCTCATACTGTATCAAAGTCTTTACAGTCAAATACAGTACATATTCAGGAGGATGTGTTGTTCAGTTACAGCTTGACCTTTGACAGTCTGTGGGAAAAATATCTGACAAAAAGCCTGTGCCATCTTCTCTTCACTTGAAGCAAACAACAACCATTTATGATGAAACAACCCAAATAAAATTGTTACATCCAGCTATAAACATGTTAGTGTTATCGAAACACCCGCACTTTATTTGAAGCACACTAGATGCTCTCATAAAGGGCAACTGTGTGACACTTTATTTTACAAGGAAGATTTAAAGGATGCACCTGCTGTAGAAAAAAACAACACGAGGACAAAAAACGGGCCAAAATAAATCTTACATTATCTTACTTTTTTCTCTGGAGTCGAATTACTCTGTGCTCATCTCTTTCAGTGACTGCTTAGCAATGTGGTGCTTAATAATAAATCAGCATAGTTATTATAAAGCAGTGTTTGGTGGATATTTATTGTGCATTACCCTAAATTTACAGTACTTTAATTTGATCTTCTTCAAGTGCAAAAGATGTTACTTTAACTTTGACAGTACTTTTAACGCAAACACTTGTTAGTTGTATGACGTAATATTTAGTAAAAGTAACAGAAACGTTGCTATCGCTTGTGCCTCAACTTATAAAAGAGTCATGACTGAACACAGCTTATTGCACATCTTGGGCTTATAGTACTGAACGGAATCATGATTTTAAAAATTGTAAAAGAGAAAATAAACTTGCTCTTGAATCGGCTTCTCATCCTCTGTACATCCTGTACACTTGTAAGACTTATAATGACCCTTTTTTTCTCAGACTTTGTCAGAAAGGTGATGATACAAGTCTGTTGAAATTGAACAGTCTGATGGTTTATTATTAATTATAGATTAGTGTGATATGAAAGCCACACTCTAAAGATATAAAATTATAATCTGCGTAGAGCAAAGAATAACCTAAAAGGAAATTTCTTTATATTTAGGCTAAAAGTTTTATTTTATATATAAAGATACAATATTCATCATGCTGAAAGTGTCACTATACTCAAGGATACAATATTTATCCTGCTAAAGTCACACTGAATGTTTAATTTAGAGTTACAATATTTTGTAAACCCTGGTGTTCCATTGCCTCTGCTATAGAGTCCACTGAAAGCCTCCTGGTGCCTCCTTCAACTTCCTGGAGTCTTCCAGTTCTGCGTGCCAACTTTCAGACAGTACACGTCTCATATCTGGTGACTCAGTCAGCCAATATTCCCATGATACATGTTTGAATTTTTAAAAAAGGACTAAATGAGAGAAAAACTCCTGCTTGTACACTGGATGGTTGCCAGTCACTGTAGTGTACGAACATGGCCTTGCATGAAACTGAAACCTAATGTGTAGGCGAAGAGAAGAGTCAGTGGAATCGGCAGTGCAATCACTAACAGGATGCCCTCTATGACACGTTTTGTAAATGATACGTAGAAATAATTTTGTTTTTTTTAATGGACAGAGAGCAGAAATTAAAGAAGCTTTTACTAAACCAAATAAACACATCTATGTCTTTTAAATTTAACTGAAGAAATTGTGTTTCTGCTTCAAGAGTCCAGGTGTTTTCATGGTGCCTGTGAAATGCAAAACATCACTGAATAAGCTGCATTTGTTTGGTGCCACTGATGTGGTTTTGGAGAAGTGTCTGCTCCTTCTGATGCAAGAAGTAACAGACAGCATTGGTTTTCGTGCTTTGATGAAGGATGAACCTTTCATTTTTTTGTCATTTGTTCCACTGCTTGTTTGTTAGGGATGATTTGACTAATACTTCTGCTACTGGTTGAAAAGGATACAATACAACAACATCATTTTGAACTATCTACTTAAGTCAAACTCATTGTCACACAACAAAATACTTCTGAGGCTACCAGTCTATTTCCAACTGCCAATCAAAGGAGCAGAGAAATCAGATGCTGTCTACCTGATCCTCGCCTTAAAGTTTGTGTGCAGGGCAGTCAGTTTTGCATGTAAAACAGAAATACTCTCTGTGAGGGAGAATTGCGACACATGCATGTTTACTATTCTGCAAGGTCATTTACCAACTTCACATTTTCTGAATTTATAAAAGTATTTTTAACATAATATGTATAATGACACAGAAGCAGTGCTTCTGCTAATGGACCAATGCTCTGATTAGCATAGACATAATGATCAAAACAACCATTAAAAAACAAAGAAGAACAATGGAAATAGCAGTGATCTGCTCTTAGTGAAAGAAGACCATTGCATGGGCAGGTCTTTTTTTTAATTTTAGATTTTTAGCAAAATTAGGACTGGATGCTTACTCACAACAAGAGAGTTGTTTGTAGTGATCAGCTTATCGGCTCTTGTGTTGTATTCACTTGCTCATTCTTTCACCCTTTCACATTTTTATCAACTTTTTTAGAGTGGGAGCTTGAAGGACAGATGAGAAAGTCACCAAATCTGGCTCCAGGAGAGGTGGACATAATTCATGTGTTGTGGACAGTTTGACAATAAAGGTCTAAACTCTTGATTTATGCAACTTTTTGGGGTTTGGTAATACAGTGTGAGCCAATGACTCAGGTTAGAGACGGATTAACTTCACCATGATGATTTCATTTGTCTATGGCCATAATACTATCTTATTAAAATTAATTTGAAAATGATTTTACACATTGAGATTTTGCATTATGGCATCCTATATTATTTACAAAAGCCCAATAAACATTCCTGAGACATCATTGGTTGAATCTTTGCCACACTGTTCTTCATAGCGCCATGCTTAGCTGACTGATAGTGGTACATCATGAGGGTCTCAACAGAAAACGCTGGCAAGCTGCTAGGACTGGGGGAGACTTTGATCCAATAATGGTAATTCCCCAATGAATGACTTTGCGAAGCTATTTTGTCTTCCCACACAGTATTGACTTATTCCCTTTCATTGTGTACATGGTGTTCCCACACAGAAACAACACTGCATGATCTCATCTACTGGGATACGATATCTTTTTAGGAATGTAAGAAAAATGTGATTACATCTAGACCCCCATGTGGCACAGCAGGGTTTATGAATGTCCATATGTGTCCCATTTCAGAGGCTGCCTCCTTAGAAGAACAACTTGTCAAGGCTACCAACAAGAAGCTTCCATGATTTACATCTTACGGTAGCTTTTTCATTTGTCCCATTCATGTGATTTACCAGTGACCGATGAGCACCAGAGGGCAAACACCTGGTAAATAAAACTTAATTCAGGTTGTCCTCGACTTTATGAGGACAGACTGCACCATTACGAAATGGCATACTATTGATCCTGACACTAAGCACTGCAAAGGATACGCAGCTTGTAAATCTGGGCAAAAAAGTGTAATTTTTTGACTGAATTTGAGTTTTGGAAGGATGTAGCCCCTGAAATGGGACACAACTTCTGGGAGAGTCACACATGATTAACTCAATTTTTGTTTACAGGACCAGTGTGTAGGATTTAGCGGCATCCAGCAGTGAGGTTGCAGATTGCAACCAAATGTACCCTCACCCTTTCCTTTCCAAGCGTGTAGGAGAACCTACAGTGGCCTTCAGGTAACATAAAAACACAAAGGGCCCTCTCTAGAGCCAGTGTTTGGTTTGTCCTTACTGGGCTACTGTAGAAACATGGCAGTGCAACATGGCAGGCTCCGTAGAAGAAGAGCTGCTCCCTGTGTAGATATGAAAGGCTCCTTCTAACGAAAATATGATTCTTAGTTTCAGGTGATTATAGAGTAATGAAAACAATATTATGAAGATTATATTCCATTTCTGCCCATAGAACCCCCTAAATCCTACACACTGGTCCTTTAATTTTGTCTATCACTCAGTGTATGTCCCATCTTGCTGTGAGTGCGAATAAGTGGATAACATTAAAGTTTATATACTAGATATATTTAATATATAATACATGATGTTTAAGTATTGTGCTAAGTAAGTAGCCAGTAAACAGCACACAAGGCAAAATCCTTGTTTTGTGTAGATTCAGATTACTTTAACTCAGAGTAAATCTATATTATATGTAGCAGGTTCTTAATCTGATCATCAGAATTAATTACCATTTTGTTTTACTTGATTGTTTTGTTCCTAACCAGTCAGTAGCAAATGACATATAGGCACATATATTTTCATTTTCAGTTCACAATGAAGTTGCATAAATGGTTGCATGGAGCAGTTACCTTTTTTTTTTTTGTAAAGGTCAAAGAAATATGTGGAGTAAAGGACGGTTATTTCTATAAATCGACTTGCAACAGGGTGTACCTCTATGTCTATGTCATGCATGCTTCTCACCATTTTTCTGTCACCATTTTTTCATGGATTCAGCTGGATGGCTAGTTAGCTACACAGGACAATGACATAATCATTCTTAACCCCATCTCCATTATTAATTACAACGCCCTGATTGGTTCATTGTTTTTGTATTTATTTTTTCCAGCCAGTGAAAATAGCTGTCAGTGGGCAAAACATATTGCTAGACAAATCAGAGATGTGGGCGGTGATTCGAAGGTCTGGAACTACCATTTTCTACCACAGCAATTGTTTTATCTCACAGGGCATTGCTCAATCAGGGTATTGTTCTGAGCCAATGTGAAAATAGGGACCACTGCCATATCTGGACAGAAAATCATGGTTGAAAAGTTTGTCTTTCTGTCAATCAAAGTTCACTAAAGTTTGTAGCTCTGTGATTTGAATAAACAAGAGTAGACTGAACTATCTCAGAGCAATTGAGGAACTAGATTACTTTCATCCTTTATACTGCATTATATACTGCATGTTCATGTTCCTTGGAGGCCAGTAATAACAGTATTTCTTTGGGAAAGGCCACTATAATCTGAGTCCTAAGAACCCTTGTTCCTGTGCTGCCACAATATTACGCACCAGCTTGACTGAATGAGAGAAAAAAAAAATTAGGCCTTTCATGGCAATAAGGAGGCAAAGCACAGTAATAAATCAAACAGACAGAGATACAATTGAAATCCTGTATGAATTTCAGCCACCGAGAACCATTCAAAATATTATAGAATGAATCTTAATCCTATGCTCCAGTGCACAGTGAAGGACTGGGCAGAAAGAGGTGGGATGTTATTTTGGTTGGCCCAAGCTGTTTGCTTTTGCTTGTTTTATTTATTTTCACCTCAATTCTGGCATGGGCCAGATTTCTATACACAGCAGTGTAAATAGTGCAGGAAATCAGAAGGGCTATTTGGAAATTCTGTCATAGTGCTGATGAAAAAATAGTAGATAACATCAGCACAGAGGCCATGTAAAAATATCCAAGTGAATGTTCCCAGCTAATGGGTTTAGATAAAATTAGATGTGTGTGCAATAGTAAATCGTGTTAGATTCACTGTCAATGCCCCCACATGTCTATCAAAAGTTACAATGGTACTGTACATGCTGTCTAACAGAGATATTTGCATATTTTTCATCACGTACAGAAACATTCAATATCCTTATTTGCACTTTAAAAGTATGATCTCGTACAGAATGAGAATCTTATAAGTGATAGTCTTAAGGTTATAAGGGACTGCAAGTGGAAGCTATTTGACGAAACAGGAATGTAGGATATAATATAGTTTCTATTCCTGAATTATAGGTTCTTTTGACTGGCACAATACCGCCGAACCGAGCTGTCCCAGTGTGTAGCAAAAATGGCTTAACAACATCTTTCCAAGTTGTGACGTCATGCCTGATGCCTGCAGAGTCCATCTGTGTAAAATGGTGGCATTAGTCCGGTAATGACCATATTGTTCACATATTGGAAGATGCGAAGGAGGGACAAGCAGGGATGCAGAGAAAGAATCACTTGTGGAGGAAGGATTATGTCAAAGTAACTGCGATGTACAAGATCAACATGCAGAAATAGAAACACTGCCTTTAATCTGTCAGTGTGAGGGCTTAGTTTAGGCAGATTTTTTGATTTCTTCTGCTCATACGTTTGTATCAGCTGGCAAAACCCATTTTTAAAGTTTCCCTCTTGAAAAGTTTTATTGTTTTATTCAGTCAAGCTAGATGTAAGGTATAGAGCGATGAAAAGAATGAAATGAATCTGTGAATGAATTTTTTCTCTCCATTAACTGCACTGCTGTTGGTATAAAGCTTTTCTGAAAGTCTTTTTGCTGAGTCATCGTTATATTAAATTTTGCGTCTGCAGAAAATGGACTAATCCCATGGGAAATCCTCAATAGGGTCAAGTGAAGGCAAAGGGGAAATAAACAGCATAAATCTAAATTACTTACTACCATAATTACACAGTTAATAGAATAAAGTATGCTCAGTGGTAACACAGCACAAACTTAAAACTGAGTTAATCTTCAAATTGCTTTGTGTTGGAAATTCATATTATACTTCATCCACAAATGTTCAAGAACTTTTTGAACCACGATACCTAAAACGATTCTACAAACCTCATTTTCACTTGTAAGTATCGTAGTTATTAACCATTAATTGGAGAATATCAGCAAATGGAACGTGATTGCCTAAATGGAATATGACTGCTGGCATAATAGCTTTGTTAGTGCACTCTGTAATTGTGAGGAGGCAATGAAACGAAAATGGATCTAATCGAAAAAACAATCTCTTAATTTAGTTTAATCTCAAGAATTTGATGGGACATGGTGCCGGAAGCAGATGCATGGGTGAGTGACATGAGCATGTGTTTGAATTAAATTAACTGTGTAATGTTGTCAGCTGATGAATTAGTCTGACTGTGTGGGCAAGGATTGAATGGAAATTATCAAGAACCTAAACAACAAATAATGGAATGAGAGACTCTGACTTGCACTCCCATTGAAACCCAGAATGATATGGAACTTCCAAATAAGTTGAAAGTCTTGAAAGGGAGAGCATATGAATGAATGATCACCTTGAGAATATTGTTTACATTGCATTCAGAAAAGCCAGCGCAGTTCACAAGATTATTCCATCTATTCTCATATGCTTCTGGCTCACATGTAAAGTCACCTTCTGTGTCCTGTAATGAAATCAAAAACAATGCTCTCCCATTCTACATATCACGAAAAAACTACCAAAGTCAAAGCGTTCATGCAGTAAAAACATAGCACTGCTATTGTCAGTGCCTTAGATGCAGCATATTGTATATCATCCATTTGGTGCTGAACTCAGTTTACCCCGAAATAACTGTCAGTCATACCCCAAATAAAATAGTATTATGTTGATGATTTTCTATGTGCTGTATTTTCAGTGGGTATAATGACTAAAATAAAAACCAGCCCTGTCAATTTAATAATCCCCTTTATCTTTTTTATCTACAGGAAACAAAGGTTCTTACGCTTTCCTTACTTACTCTGAGTACTTACTCTAAGATATCTAAATGACATCTGCACAATCATGATACTAAAAATTGTATGCGGTTATGACATCAAATCAGAAAAACTCAAATTTGTTAAATATTGTTTGGCAGTCAGATATATGACAGACTTTGTTTTGTCAGCTTGTTGAGAATTGCAGTCGACTGTAAACTGTGAAGAGTCATGAGGCAAACACGGTGCTTGATTTCAGCGCCTTGGACAATGACAGTTTCCTAACAAAAAAGAAACCTGTGTTATTCAGGGGCACATTCTTTACAAGCTGTTTGCTGTATTTATGTATTGGAAAGAATTCACAATAAATAATAATAAATATTATTTATAAAAAAAATAAAAAAAATGATGCACCTTTCCAGTTTGAGATTTGCTGTGTGCCTAAAGTCACACATTCGCTGCTGTTTTCCATAGTCAAGCTCCATTTTTAAGTCAGTTTTCTTTTGATTAAATTAAACAATTATTCAAGAAAAAACATTTAAAAACTGAGATGTAATACAGAATTAAGAAATTCATCTAAAGTCTCCTTTCTGGCCTCCCATAGACACTTCTGGGCCTCAGTTGGTAAGAACATTTCCAGAATATCTTCTTGCATTTTGAATTAAACTTTAGCTGTTAGATATCATGTCAGAAGTGTTATAAAGGACACAGGCATGAACAAGTCAGTGATAATCTAGAATATAATTGCTGCTTCACTGCTTCAAGCCTGAAAATGAGAAACATGTCATTACTTGTTAAACCCACTTAACAGGCCGTTTCTGTGTGAGCCCCCAGAGATCAGAACAACCTTCGCGAAGACATCAGGCCAGCTAACTCTATGCCCTCCTTCTGAAACTCCCTTTATATATACTATGCACTTTTCACTTAAAGAAAAATTAAGTAATAAATCTTTTTTTTTTTTCAACCTGCATTACAATGGCATTGCTTTATTATCTCTCAGGAACCCACTAAACAGCCTGTTTTCATCAAGCACTCATGCTTCAGCCTCCCTACCAATTTATGTCTTTAAAGTGATTTCCACTGCGCCAGTTTGACCTGAAGATCCTTAAATGGCAAACATGCAGCCGATGTACGGTTTTTTTATTTCTCTGTAATTCTATTGCTCCATTAGCCAGTGAACAGAGAGTCAGAGAAAAGACAGAGAGAACTTGAGGGTATTTATAATATTTTCTGCCCCTCATGAATCTAAATGGGAGTGGACATTAGAACGTTACATACACTTTTCAATGTAATGGACTGCCTACAGCCTCAAAAATTACCATAGAGTTGAATCAACATTTGCTGACAGACTGAACTCTATAAGCTTCACAAAGATGGGATTTACTGAAGGGCTGTTGTATTGGTTCAAGTCTCCCCTATAAACCCGTAACTCAGTCCATGTTTGTTATTTTTGCGTTGTCAGTATTCAAACATCCATATTCGCTTCATGTCTTTGTTAATATGCTTCTTTCAGTCTATTGACAAGCTCCCAGAATTTTATTTATTGCTACTGCTACAGGGGGCAAAATCTGATTAACATTTTTAAAAGATGTCTGTAGTTAATATATTTAGGTGGGATAACCGCTGTTGAGTGGCAGCTTTATTACTGCAGACAGCTCATCAATTAACCACCCACCACAATAAATTTGCTTATATTAGATGACGGAAAATGTCTCTATTACTTTCAAACCCAGGCTATCTATATCTATCTAAAACCTATCTTGGGTCAATGTTACCCAAGCAAGACAAATTAAGAACGTTTAAAAAACTGAATGTAACATAAAGCTTAACACTACAAATGGCAATGGTGAAATTTCACTTACAGTTAACAGCCAATTGCAGATATTTTAATAACTATGACTTTATATTTCTAAAATGAACTATGTAGTTGATAAAAACATACATCAAATTTTCATGTATCCACTGGATCACAACACAGACTGGAAACTGCTAAACTAATGAGTTAGATAGCACATAAGAGCCCTACTGAACTTAACTTTGGACACGTGACCTCTCTGAATTCCTACAGCACAGGAGAGCCTGTCGTACGATGCATTTCTAACACAGCTAACATATCCAACATTTTCAGTGTTTTGCTGGAAGGGGACTGACTCAGATGTTCTGCAGGAGGCCTGGAAATAAACCTTTTTGTGTTTGTGTAGGTCACACAAAACACCAAAGCTGTGCGCTGACTGCAGGACAGAGGAGTAGGAGAGGAACGACACCTCCGCTGAGGTGTGTAAAAAAGATGCTGTGCACTGACTCTGGGGCTGGAACATGCTCCAAGCTTATATATTTTTAGATCTTTAAAGACTATGCTGGAAATTGCTTGTCTCTCATTTGTTTATGTGAGGAATTTGACCTTTAATTATTTGTGTGTGTTGGGGGCTTATTAACTTGCAAAAATTAAAAAAAAAAAAAAAAAAATCATTTAAAAATTAAGTCTGTTATTCACTTTCAAAAATTAAATTCTTCTAAATGACAAACATATTATTTTTTTATCATTATTATTATTATTATTATTATTATTAATCATTATTATTATTACTATTATTATTATTTGATCGGTTTTTGTTGCCCACTTAGTTTGGAAATTGAATACTGTTACAGTTTACTTACCTGTTTTTAGTGTTTTCTGTTCAGTTTGTTTCAGTTTGAGTTGGGACTTTTAAGTGTAACAAAAGTGTGACATACACAACGAACAACTTTGATTCTGATGAATATACCTGACCCTAAACCGGAACAAGGTCTAATCAGCTAAAATGACAAGACCCGTGTGGGCTGAAAACATCCCTAAACCTGAAATATGAACTGAAGAAAAGTCTAATTCACAGAGAAAGTACAATACACACCGTATACCGCAAGTAGAGTCCTTGGGCTCTACTTTTGTGGATTAAGTAAGTGCAGTCACAATCAGTATATGCACCTTTCTGATATTCTTTCTTATTTAGAAATGGCAATACGAGACATGGCTGCTCAAGCATCTTTTCTTCAGAGAACGAGAGAGACGTTGTATTGCCAGTCTCAAGGGAGAGTGGCACAGGCGTTCCACACAGTGAATTAGTCAGTACTTAACCCTGACAGTTTCTTTTAGCCTCCTGTTTCTCCTCTAATTACCATCCCTTCCTTGCCAGTAATTAAGTCATCCCACAACGGGGGCTTCTTACCACTAGGTTGGAGAAGGAAAGTGGCTTGGAGTCCCTCCCCATATCAGCCCCTGTTGATACTTCCAAACTTATACAGCTGAGACATGCACACGAACGGATCAGCAGCCAGTATCAGCACTTCTCCAGTGATTGGAACTGCAATGAAGCCCCAGGATAATAGTGTTGATTTTGTGTGTCTGTGCCCGTTTCCGTATGTGTCAAAGAAAACAATGAATTGAAAAGATATTAGAGTAAATTTTATTTCTTTGTGAAATAATTTTGTCATCCTGCAGTTTGATTAGATTTTTTATGTCTACCAGCTATGTCCATGATATTTATTTACAATACTTTGTAATCATTTCAATACAATATTTTTGTTTTCAGAAGAAAAATAAATGATCAGCTGGCGCCCATCAGTGGTGATGTTCAACTCGAGAGATTTTAGCTGTGCTGGAATTTCAGCTCGCCTGATTGGCTGAGGCAACTGCTCGAAATCCATGTGCTGGAAGTGGTTATCGCTTCAGTCAGCAAGTGGGAATTTACGTCTGCTGCCAGAGCATGAATTGACAGCCAGGATCCTGTTTTGGTGACACCATGTTAATCAGCCATCTGATTTACTCAATCACCTCGTAACAGCATCACCTAGAAATTGTGCAAAATATATTGATATTATATCGGCTCTGCTGCAAAAAAATATATATATATATATGTATGTGTGTGTGTGTGTGTGTGTGTGTGTGTGTGTGTATGTATGTTTCTGTTTTTTTTTGTTTTTTTCAGGTCAGAAAATACTTTTATGACCGTGCTGCGTTTAAGGGCTGGTGGGAAGACCTAACATCCTAAACCCCAAGTCGACTGCTAAAAAGCATTATGTACATGACGAAGAAACTATTTGTAATTAACTCCCTTTTTTCTTTAATTACTTACACTATTACTTACAATATTATGACGTAATACAAACTAAACTTTGGTATCATGTCATTGAAAATTGTGTCAGTCATATCATTGTGTTCTTTTTTTTAAGTACAGTTTTTGGGGAATTTTTTGCCTTTATTTAGCTAGCCAACAGTAGCGGACAAGAAAAGAGGGATGACTTTTAACACAGATCCCCCAGGCACATTCAGGTAGGGGATAATGCAATTACATGGTCAGCATCGTGAACCCCCAATCCACCAGGACGCCCTTTTATTGAGGTCTTCTCAGTTACAATATAATAGAACAGGGGCCATATGGCAGATTGAAGTTTAGCTTGTGTGAGATAATGTCAATGTCAAAGGTTGGTAGAAGATGAAATAATACTAAGCCATTTGCTTCCTCTTGTGAGTGGTTTTGTTATTATTCTAGTTGTATTGTAGCAAATGCCCCTATTGCTATTCCATATTTATCCTGACTCAACCATAATGTTCATCCTTAAGAGATTGTCTCTGTCTCCCTCTAACTGCTGAAAAATTAACAAAGAAATAAGTAATAAATAAATAAAATAATGCTGTGTCACCCACTGAGCATTGCTAGATAAGTAGAAGAAGGAATGGGAAAAAAAAAGTTAAATTGTACAAATTTTCTAGAATCCTTGTCTAATTGCTTTATGTAAGTGAAAACATTTTAACAGATGATAAACACGTTATTTCTAAGTACAGCTACTATAAGATGCAGAGAAGGCTTTAATAATAGATAGGTTTTGTTGTTTTTTGGACGTTAGAGAGAAGTGCACTTAGGTACGTGGTATTTGTGAGTCATCTGAACCCATCCAACACCTCAGTGATGTGTCTCGTCCTAACCTTGACTATGACCTCACTTCATGCGTACCTGTCTGACCCCCCATTTGTTGTTTTGACACTGAACTCACCGGACCCCCTTTTCTAAGCCTTTAGCACTTATATAAGTTTTCTTTATAACACACTTTTAGCACCTTCCTGTCTCACTGCCTAATGGCATCTCAGACCCCTCAATGTTTCGGTTTCTTTCTTCAGTTTGTTTCATCCCTCCTGACTTCCTGACTGCTGCTCTCCCTCTCTTCCTTTGGCTACAGCCTGCTGAATTAAACATTGCTGCAGCCTCTCTCAGCAAATCTGCCGACAACATCAGATCCGCCTTCCCTCGCTCTATCCAATTACAGATGGCTCATCCAGACTAATTCAAGACCTGAGTTGGACAAATGTTACACCTTGTTACTGTTTAAAACAAATGGGACCAAGATCGGGACCGACAGACAGATCCACACTGAGCACATGAGGAAAGTCGGTTTGTTTTTGTCATTGTTCGTTGTCCGTTACAGTATGTTACCATATTGCATCACTGCAACAGACAACACTGTGCTCATTACAAATTAAAAGAAAAATGAGACCAAAAAAAATTGAAATAAAAGGTGACGTGAGTCTTACGATGCAGGGCTATCTGTTTGATGAATGGTTTAAATTAGAGACTGAATAAAAGAAGTTGTTTGCACATGCAAATTAGAGCTGCACATTATTCATTCAAAGTTTAATGCTGATCAAGTGGTCTGTGGACTGATTATAGTTAGGAATAATTAATATCATGAAGGAAATGTTCAGCTAGAGGTATGCATAATGTTTTTGTATTAAATCCTGTCAAACTTTACATCAAACACTGGTTTGATATAGGACTGGAGCGAGGTGGAGGACGGAGGTCAATTTTGGATATCCATGCTATAAATATAAAATTACGACAGTGATTATAGATTCAACGGAAATACATGTTTCATGGTATTAAAGTTGAGTGGTACAGATCTAGTGCTTATTTTAAATCTCAAAGAAAGCATCTACAGGAATGGGATATGTCCTTACAGTGAAGACCAACTGGAAGCAAAGAAACTGCGCAACTGTGCCCCTGCCACTTTTTCGCTCATCTCTATGGGCTGGTCAACACGCAAAAGCCAGCTAGTGGCTTGCTCGTTAGCAAACACTGTGTAAATAAGCAGCCTACCGCGTTCTCCAACTATTTACGTGATGTGATGTGACAGCATGTAATGTACCAATTTTGTCATTGTTATTTTGTGCAGTTTTTCAGGAGCTTGCTATGACAATCGCCAAGAGGCTCTGTAACTTGAATTCTTACCTAACTAGCCATTAGCTTCACTAACCATGTTTATTTTTGAGTTGAGAAGTCAGTGTATGTAACGTAGTCATATAAAAAGCACCTTTCACTGCTGTATCGTCCTAACAGACCAAGATGGAATAAAGCGGGAAAGAAATGCAAATAGGCAGAGATAAACTCAGATATCAGTGAAGCTAATATAACACCCCTAGTTTTTGTATAACACAAAGTAGGATCTGTATCAGGTAGGAAGAGGTGATTGATGTGATATTTTTTTCTTTGAGCAGACATACAGCCATGTTGATAACACACAGTGGGGTCCAGAAGTGCGAGACCACTTTCCCATTCCCTACTTACAGAGCATACAACATATTGATGATTCTATCAGTCCTCTGCAAGCATGTATTCAACCAAGTCCAGAAATGGGTCCGCTTTTTGTTATTACCATGGACAACATGTTTTGTTTTGTTTTTATTTCATTTAGTATTATTTTTCCATAGGTAATTACAGGACTTTGTTCAGTTGGATAGATTTTGAAGTTCTGATGAGCCCGGGTTCAGTGACAAGAGTAGCTCTATCAACCCTCTCTATTCATTCCCTCCGCACGGCTTTTCAAAGTGTGATCAATCTGAGCTATGAATTTTCATAAATATTTTTATTCTAAATAACAATCCCTATCTCGCTTCTTTGATTACAGTGCAATGCTGATTTGAGGCCTTTAAAATGCATTAATGGCCACCAGATTTGCATTTATATTGGATTTTCACTCAGGCTCACAAGAACCTGAGATAGAGCTCTGCGAACAAAGACGAAACAGAGAACACGCATCATCTGAAACACATTCAACCCCCATAATAGAGTACAAGCGACAGAACGAGAGATGCTAGTGTGACCAAAACAGCCCATCGAATTTCCCCACTAACTGAAGCACACATTGATACACATTATTGAGCTGTAGCTCTGATACAAGAGCAATATGCAGGCAGCAGTGAGAAAGGCTTTCTTGTGACTGATGAATACCATACAGGAAATGTACACTCATGCATACAATAACAGGAAAGGGGGGAAAAAAGGAATTTAGTTTGAAGATTGCAATCAGCAGTGACACAGTACGGACAATCACTTATAGAAAACACACTCCAGTCATTTCTTTAAGAGACCTAAATCTAGAGGGAGAGGGTAATTGCCACCTTGTGGTGTGTCTTTACCCTTCAAGCGACAGTGACCTTTTCAGAGCAATAGACAAGAGGCTGGCACCTCCTAAATCTGTGTTTATCCTTCAAATTAGGCGCAGTGCCCATGTTATTAAAGATGGGGCAGATTTGTTTGTTGCTGATCAGGTTGGCATTGTCCACGCAGCGTGCCTCTGGGGTAATCTCTCTTGATAAGAGAACCCGAATGGAATGGATGCTTTGTCTCTCTGCAAATCTGATTCAACCACTTTCCACCACTAAATCGTCGAGGCAGAGAAACACCCTGGGGAAATTTACAAAGCGATTCAGTCCTCATTGCTGGTTAGAGTAGAGCGTGAGCTGGGCAATCATGTGCTGAGGAGGACTGAGGGTATGTATGATTTCATTCCAACCAAACACTGCACCAGCTGATGTCACTTACTTCCTCACCCTCTCTGGCTAAAGATGCACTAATCGCTGGAATTAACTGGTGGTCCATGTTGGGATGAAAATCCTTGGAAAACACTTTGTCCTTTGGTTGAACGTTTCACACGCTTTCACACCCTCAAATACTGTGTATGATTATTTACTAAATATGTATTCCGTGCTCAAAAGCATCTTGCATCCAGTCCACTAATACAGTCATACAGTACGCGGCACTGTTTATTGCAGTGTATACTGTATTATGTGTATACACACACACACACACACACACACACACACACACACACACACACACACACATATATATCTTCAAAATTAAAAGGACTTTATCAGACTTTACTTTGTCTGACGGGTCTGCAGATGTCTGACATCTGTGAATGTTGATTGTTAATTGTTGTCATTTAAATTTTAATGAGAAATACATCAATTTTTTCACACTCTTAAGACAAGATTTAATTGCCTAGTCATAAGGAAAAGGATATCTAGTAATGATGGGTGAAACTGACACCACTAATGGTCTTGTTAAAAGGGAGAAACAACAGGAGTCACCTGGGTCCAGCAGCACTCAACATCCAAACACACACACTCTATTTTAATAAATCACTGCGGCATCACAGACAGCACTCAACGGCTATACAGTGTGTATGGAAAGCGGCTTCAGAAGTTTTGCCTCTGAGATTCATGTCTCTGTGAAACAACCCACTCTGTCAAGTTACACATTATGCAAATGCATTGTTTACTGTTCATGTGACAATATCAAGGCACAAAAAACCAGTGGGGACTGGGGGCTGTGGCAAGTTACCAAGAGAGACCGCGGAGAAGGACAGAACAAACTCTGTGAACAAACTGCCAAAGGAATGTGGGTAATGACTCTCTTACTCTTTCTCACGCTTTCTACAGTTCTGAGTTAGCAACCTGCAGAGGGAAGCATGGAAAATCAAAGCACATCATTCTGAGAAAGAGGGTTTCTAGCCATCTAACTTCTGTACCTGCACCTCTGAGATGTGTGATGCAAAAGCAAAATATACGGTAGGAAATATAAACCATGCTGCAATTATAGAATGTCAAACTGTATTATTTGGTCGCAAGTACAGAAGAGAAGATAAACGTTGAGTACTGACAGAAATCAGTGATCAGCGGTTTCAAGGCAGAAGTATATGTAATGGTCCTAAAACGGTTTACGGCTGGGGTTGGCAAGAAAAGCTGAGAACTAATAGTATATGAAGTTGTCATTTTGTATTTGGATATGTGTGAAATTCAAAAGCAGGGGGACAGATGAATCAAATTACTCCTTAAATATAATTTATCCCTTTTAGCTTAATGTGACTTTATACATTTTAGGCCCTAAATCCTTTTTGTGATTAGTCATTTACACATCTTTTAATGTGTCATAATATGTGCCAAGAAATGCACATGCATGTCGTTTAATTAATACCAAGTCAAAAAAATTGTGGGTGTCCATATTATTTTGCAATTTCGCAAGGTGAAACAAATTTTTAACTAATAAATGTTCTCGTAAATGTGTTTTATGCAGCCGCTAAATGGTATTTTCTATCCACTGTTTTAAAGGGGAACTCCACCGATATTACACATCAGTTTACCGGTGAAAAAAAGTAAAAAATAACCTTGGGATGTCATCAGGGTTATCTAATTTATAGCAGGAAGTCTGTGACACAAACTGGGGGTGTATATTACAGTTTGAGGGACATGTGCATTCTGGCCAGGGAGGATCTAATGAAAAATGCAAACAAATTGCATTATGGCAAGTGCAGGATCCAGCATTTTTTGGGTCTTGACCCATACAAGGGAATAAAGGTCAGGATATATGCACCATGCAGCATTTTTTTTTCCTCTTTTTAAATCTGTCTCTACTTAAATCTCCCACCTTTTTGGAAGTACCATCTTTGCAAATGTATACATACATTAATAGTAAGATGTGAGGCAGCACTTCCCTAGCATATTAATACATGCAGATCAATACAAGTGTGCATATGTTTAGTTAATAAGATCCTATTTTTTTTCCATTGCGTGTCACTCAGTTTGGAGAAAATCAAATTTGTCCAAAAAAAGACTTGGAACTCGAGCCACAGCAAATGAGTGAGGAGAGGTTCCAGCAGAATACTTCATTAATATAAGAAAAAGAAGTTCACAGTGCCGAGAGTGGCTGGAACTATAGAAAATGCACACCTAATAGCTCAAAAATGTACACACTGCTGCTTTTTTCAACTAAAATCTGAAAATAGAAAACCCATTAAAACAGACAGTCTCTTAAAAAGCCTGTGTGGCATCAGTACACAGGCTGAAAGTGAACTCACCTATAAATTTTATATCTGGTCGTAAATCCTTGGCGGAATCTTTCCACAAAGGACAGATAGCTCCGAGAGTGGTGGAAAGGTCCACGGTCAGAGATGAGCCAGTCATATTGCTTGGTGACATGTTGCTCAGTGGCCAGTGGGTCTTGGCGGGAAGACTGAACTGTTATATGGTCCCATATAAACAGGAAGCAGATGACCTCAATAAACCTCCAGTTCATGCTTTTTTTTAAGCCGCTCTCTGTTCATTCTCGCTCCATTATGTGGAGACCTGATGGGAGAGAAAAGAAGAGGGAAAGAGGGAGGGAGACAGAGAAAAAGAGAGCCTGTTACATGACAAAGTCTATTTTAGTAGTACAAGAAAATGTCATAGAGTTAGGTTAATTGTGTTGTACTGAACAAATAAGATAGTGCCCTTGTCACCGTCACTTTACTGTGACATGATGTGTATTTATTTTCTGCTCTTTCTCAGATTGTTCACCCTTCATGCCTCCCTGGAGTTTTTTAGAAAGCCACACAGACTGTGCCTCTCCATACAAAGCTGTTGCCCTTCTGCAGATGAGCATGAAGTACATCCTTAGCTGTGCGGCTTTTTTTTTTTTTTTTTTTTTTTTAATCTAATTGGTGTCATGATAAATTCTGACAAGGTTAGAAGGCTGCTTTATGATATGTTATGACATCCAGCCACTAATGTGGAAGAACACCATCTCCCTTTACCCAGTGGTGTCAATTACTGCTGGAGGAAACTTTCAACTATTGACTTGCGACTTCATGAACTGTTAAAAATAATGTGCAACAAAATGTTTCCTTTTTCATAAAAAAAAAAACAAGACCTAACTTTGGAGGATTGTTGATACAATTGTAATATTGCACATAGCATTATAAAATGGCACTATAATACTAAACATGACCCATGACCCATACATTTAAGAAACTGGACACGCAGATCAGCAAAGTAGCAAAGTCTGTGGGAACACGTCACCTAAAAACAGATCTAAACAAGGCCAGATTTATGGTGTTTCTTTATTCAAAACATCATAGAGACAGCAGATAATATATACCTTTCCCTGCCTGGAATGGGTAACGTACATGTAACTCGGGGTAAAAATACGATAGTATGACTAATATTCTAATATATTAAACAGCACTACACTATTTCCTATTTATTTCTGTTTATAATAACCTTGCAGAAAAAGCCACAATTCCATTACACTGAAAGAAAAACACAATATTTAACATCACATCATCTTTGTTAATGGAAAAAAAACAACAACATTTCAAACAGAAGATTAAAATGACTGTGAACATTATATCAACTTGGCAGTGAAATTATGTCTCTTAGTTACTGATAAGGAAACGATCTTCATCAGTAATTGCATTTAAGAACTTTGGCCCCTGGCCGTGGAGCACGCAACAATGTGCTATCAAGTGCTAGTGCATGCAAAAATTCTTCCCCCTTTTTCATGGTTTATTAGACATAACACATCATAAAAGAGCAGAGAAAATTTAATGGGCCTAATCTTTTCCTGTTAAGTAGATGATGAAGTACTTGATTGCAAAAGTTAACATAATCACAGTGGCATTCTTATAGGCAGATTTTTTTTTGTCACATTATGGTTGGAATTAGTGTTTCAGTTTCAGTTTCTCATGACGCTTTAAATTAATTCAGTACGTTATTATTGAAACACTGCTTCACCTACTTGCCAAAAGACCAAGAACAATCTGGAATAATATCAATGCATCTACTTCTGTAAATACTTATAATTATGCTGCCATATTTGAATAATCAGTTCTTAAAAATGATTGTAATGGAATTTCCACTATCAGCTAAGAATACTGCATTTCAGCTTTAATTGCATATTTCACAGGCAGAAAACAAGTCTTCTTTTCCCCACATCAACCAGATCCTCAGTGGCAGTGACAAAATATGACAGCGTACTTAACAGGCCTGTTTTAAGCTAATTCTGTTAGACTAATTTGAGTTTGGCTGTCAAAATAAAACAATACATAATATGATAGAGTGGGACGATGCTGAGCAGGGAGTTGATAATGATATGCCTTTGTGCAACAGGGGGTGTGAGTGTTTGTGAATATTTATATGAAAACAAAGCACGTATGAACACGTGTCACTGAAAAAACATATCTAAAAAATAAAACCACCTTTTCATAATGGTTGCTTTATCAATTAATTTTTATACACCAGTAAATATTTGCTTAGAATTAAAACAAATAGCCACAAGCTGTAATTAGAGGGGTTCATGAACACTATGCCAATATTTGGTGAAGATGACACTTAAGAGGACAACAGCAACAGAACACGTCCTTTTATCCTTTGCATTTATAAACCTGAGTACATTTGCCCAAATCAAGATTTACTATACGTAGGCACCGGAAGTGAATGTGGCTCACTGACATACTGTACCTACGTTACTATGTAATTATGTGTGCATGTACGAATGCTATCATTCTCCATGTAAGAACTTAATATTGACCATTTTGAAAGTACAGTAGTGACACGAAGCAGTGGTTGGGTTAATTAATGATTAATAGTTAATTAATTTCAATGACGTACCTCACACAATGACTATAGAGTTTATCATAAAATCTTATTGAAATCCTTTGTAGGTATGATGTAATGAGTACTTAGAAGGTTGAATGTGGTTCTCTTTGTTCTCACCACCTATATATACAAAAGTGGTTTGCTTGATTATGTGAACATATTATTTATTTTTAATCAATCGCATTTTATAAATTAAATAAACCAAATGCAATAAGTCGAAATGGCCCTTGAGCATTTTATATAAATTTGTATTTAAAAATCCATTGTGAATTAGTGTCTGCATCTCTAGATTTTAAGGCGGCCCTTAGGAGTGAACCACCAACCAAACTTTGCAGGACAGGACCACTCACACTCGGTAAATGCACATTTTCGTCAAATTGAGATAAGCCAGCACACCTGATTTTGCCAGTTAATCGCAGGCCCCACCAACACCACTTTGGTAGTATATGGTTAAAAAAGACTAGGGTAGATATGTGTTTCACCAAATATGGCAGCATATTAAATTTATGTAAGGAGGTGCTACCAAACATTTTTGGACAATTTTTTAAATGGCAGGAACAAAATACATGTGTATTAAGACATGTTTGCCACACACACACACACACACACACACACACACACACACACACACACACACACACACACACGATTACATGCTGAACCTAAGTAAGAAAGATATTTAATATGTCCTCTTAATGATCCATCTACCATTAAAATCAGTTCTGCCTTTGACCCTGCCATTTCCACCACCTGAGGCGTTATTGCTGTCTGAAACCCTGAAACCTCTGCAGTGAGCACATTTACATTCATATGGCCACATGATGAGAGTAAATCCTCAGTGCATCTTTTTATAAGCCAAGTTTCTATTTATATATTAAGATCTGTCTATCTTGTACTGCCATGAAAAAATATTAATCTCATGCCAGATTTTCTGCTTGTTTGCTTTGTGAGTTTTGCATCTGAACATTATCCCACCTTAAACCAAAATTTATTGCTAGATAAAAGGGACTTTGATTGAACAAACAGCGATGACGAATACGGGACGTATATGAGTCATTTTGGTCACTTAGCTCTCATGATGACATGTATGTTGTCAGGTTTTTAATTATGCAAAATATTTTCTCAGTATTAAAAGATCCCGTATGTCTTGATAGTGAGAAAAGTTATTATAATAAAGAAAAAGGCCTTATATCGAGAAAAGATAACGGTGAAAAAGATAACGGCAAACGGTTTTTTGTGATTATAAAACATATCATTATTAGAAGAAAGGCTGATGGATTTATCAAAATGAATTAATTGCATACCCCCGTAACAATTTAATGACCCCACTCCACTGAATCAGTGCACACTGGCGCAAAACCCTGTCCACATGGGCTGGGTTGACGGACTTATGGGTATTTTGGGGGTTGGAGTCATTTGGTGCAGTGCACCAGCTACACAGACCAAATGGGCTGGGATTTGGAATCAGATACACTCTTATTCTTCCCTTTAAAAGATGCAGACTCTACGCCAGGCTGCTCTCAGTTTAAATATGGAAGCTATATATTGCAGTCAGGAGTATTTACCACACACAAAAAAAGTTTCTCTCAAGAATAAACTGATGTTCATGTACAAGAAGTGCTGACTCACGAAAACCGAATTTCCAACCCTGTAAATAAGCTCCTGAGGGCGGATGATGTTAAATTAGCTTGGGAGGAGATAACGCATTTGGTTAATAATTGTTGCCCAGGTCCTATGAGAACTGTTGTCCGATGCAGGAAACAGTTCAATGCCATCGCAAGGAGAGCCAAATAATTTGGCGGAGAACCCCGGGGACAGTTTAACAACTGGATGGGGGCCATCCACTATAGCCAGTCCCTCACTGGTACTGTGGATGTGACTGCCTCTGCAAGCCCAGCTCAAAGTAGAAAAGGTTTAAGGGGTTGGAGGTTGGAATTTAAAGATACACTTATAATCCCCAAAAACCCCAAAATCTCTACACGGTCTTGTTGATGTTTTGCGAGTAAATCTGGGGATTTAAGGTCACAATCTACAAAATCAGTTATAGCTTTAAGGTTAAACTAAAAAACTGTATATTGTCAAATATAACGATTAGGTTATAGTGACCAAACAGTCAATTGAATTCAAATAGTACCTGTTATTATTGAATACTGCTCACAAAGAGCAACGAAAATATTCTGCATGCGGTGTTTGATAAGTCAAACTTCAAATACAACAAAATTTTCTGCTTGTTTTGAAAACAATACACCCAATCCCTCTGTCACACATGAAGAGCTACAATAGCCAGTGTCACACCTAATACATCAAGGTCAGAGTAGGTTATTGAAGCAATGCTGGCACCCTGCTCATCCCTGATCTCCACTGAAGTGGATTTGATATGTTCAAAAAGGAAATGGATTCCTTGAGTGGAATGCTTAAGGCCAGCCTCAGTATGATGGAGGGAGTGATACTCACAGGACCTGGTTGCAATAAGAAAAAGGTACAATGGCTGAGTCTACAGAGAAAACACACAACATCTCCCAGGGGGTCTACCCAATCATCTCATGCCAAATTTGCTTTATATTATACGTATTACACCTTTCATCATAATACACGGTCACCCCAACCGAAACCTTAGGCACTAATTAAATGTCTTGACAACTCCACCCTAGTATTCAGGGCCTAAATTTACAGGGCTGGTTCAGTCACTCCCCTTTAATGTGTTAGTACTAACAAATGACACTTTTCACATTTCGAGGGTGCTTGTTTAATTAAGCAACAAAAAGTAATGCACCAAATATTGTGGACTCCACTCCTGTGTACTCTATAAATCAGGTATTTGTGCCCTGCTGTTGCATTAGATCATTACATTCGCCGATCCCAAATCTTATATGCCTCTCACAAATTTGCCTGGTGGTGTGACAAAAAATATCATTTATTTTCTGTTATTTGCAAATTAATAGTTTATTGGCAGAGTGGATTAGTGAAACAGAGAGAGGAAGAGACAGAGAGTGGATCACGTTTACCCTTGAATAAGCAGGGTAAAAAGGGGAGGATGTCTGCTTCAGGAAATCACAAGACAGGACAAGGGAGGCTTGTTTTCTCCATCCTCTTTTTAAACAGCCTTATTCATGCCACAACTCCTCCTCCATTCTGGTTCATTCAAGGGGATTCAATCTCCATTCTGGTCCCATCTCTAGCTTTGCCAATCAATTCCTCTCTCCCTTGTGTGGGGCCCTTAGTGTCCCTCTTTATTCTATAAAGTTCATAAGAATGGGGAGGCTTGTTCTCCTTATTTGTATTCTAAATCCCAGGGAAGCAAGAGATCAGGGAAGAATGAAGCCTTTTGCAAGGGGACAGGTAGACTTGAGGGAATCTGAGCAGATATACTGTATTTCTACACTATCCATCTACCCATTGCTTGTGCATGACACCTGGTCACCAATATGCAATATTTATTTTCTGCATTATTTGTCGATGGGACTGTGCGGATATAAGCAGATGGAGTTCTCTCTGAACTATTATCAGCATGACTGCCTCAGAGCCAATTCATTCTCAGTGATACAGGTATAATGCGCAGAGTGAAGCAAAACCTTTGACGTAAGGTTGCGGATGGCTGGCAGCCTAAAAATGAATTTTATTCTCCTCTGGGTTATTTTAACTTAGTTTATATTAATATGACCTCATTGGGACCAAAGGGTTATGTGAGACTGATGTAAGGGAATGACAGAATGATGAGAGCAAGAGCAGTGTTGCAACTAAATATACCAAACTGGTGTCATCTCACTTCTGAGAATTATTATTGCACAGCTCACAGCCATGTCTGAAAGGTGTGGTAATTGTCTGCCACTTGCAGTTGCTGGGAAGCAACAGAGGAATGGGAGGGACGGCCATGGCTAACTTCATTTGTACTGGATCCCCCCCCACACACACACCCTACCCCCTCACAGTCTCTCGCCTTGGTCCTGTTGTTTCTTTAAAAAGGACTGCAGTGGCACCCTGACCTTCAGAAAACATGGCTGAGCAAGCAACACTCTTGTTTGATAATTAAATTCTCTGGTTGGTCAGCAACCAATCAGCTCAGCTCGGGGATCAATGGCTGATTTTAAAGAGCAAACTAATTCACTAATGGTTAGAGTTATTCCAATTTACCTGGCTGCTGAATTATTGTGTCCAAATCTATTCTGGGAGGGGGAGGATCAATGCAAGCCGGGGAGAAGAGCGGCGGAGGGGAGCCGGTTGCATCTGTCATTTAAAGTGGTGCAAGGATTTGCTGTGAGGTTTATTTGATAGCTGCCCAGCTGAACACCAAGAATGTGGGGGCGGTTTATGAGATGGGTCTAAACAAGCACTCTCTCTGTCATAAAGCAAACTAATTAATAAGGTTTCAGACTAAGCATGAGAGCAAACACTGTGGATGGTAAAGGTAGAAGGTTACTGGGCATGTGATTTTGTTAAAAAAAAAAAAAAAAAGGACACTGGCCAGGAGGAATTAAACTTAGCATGAAATAAAAATGAAATTCATTCCCTTCGTGTGGGATTCTGCAGCAAGGGAAATAACATTGTGACACTTGAATTATTTCTTTTCCAGGCAGATTTTTTCCTTTCAATCCGTTATTTTAATATGTAGAGCTCATCTTTTCATTAATGTTGTGAAGGGGAAAGCTGAACTGATAATCAGTAACATATGTCTCTTAAACACATTAAGTGAAAAAGAGCATGGCTGTACTGATTTACTCCTATGTTCATCTCATTCCAGGAGAAGGTGTCCTGAGCTGATAGGAAAAACAGAAGCACTCTACCTCCTCAGCCAGCATCAGAGTCTTTCACCAAAGAGAATGAGATGCTAGCTAGCACCGGCACGCCATTTGTCAGCACATCCACCACTGCTGCTTTATGCTACTGTGCCTGTGTTACAGATGAAGATTGATCATTTGTCAACTCGCAAATTGGCTTTCAAGTGCTTTCTCTAATTACTCTGTGGTTTTATTGATGAGGAACCACTGACTGCTTTCCTTCGATTTACCTTGCTGGGCACAGTCTTTGTTTTGAATGTCATCTCTCACCTTTCTTTCGAAAGGCAATAGAAGGGCAAATAAAATGGGGCAAAATGCACCAACCTGGACAGATTTCGCATGCTACCTCTTGCTCTAATGTTCCACTGAAACAATGTAAGATTAAGGGTAAAAATGGCAGAGCGGATTCCACTCCCTTAGCTGGTCACACTCAAAATGCACCCAGAGGAGTCCCTGACATGAATCAAGCTGAATAGGAGTTGCTGGGAGGATGTAAATGACACTGTTCGCACAGCAGTTCCTCCTTGCTCATGCATGTAAATGTCAAGTGATGTTATCCACTGTATGGTTTCCACTGACTAGACCCAAAAGGTCTAGACCAAAGGAAGGGATGAACGGGGAGAAAAGGAATGTCTAAGAGGGAGTCTGAATGCATTTATCTCTTAGAGAGCGCATATAATACAAATGTCTGTAAGATAAGTGTAATATATATACACCCAAGGCACTGTCCTGCTTTTCTCTGAAGTGTTGTTTTGGCTCTTATTTGTTGCATTTTCAACTATGTAATCTGTGTATTTAGTACCTGCAGTGAAGCTCAAATATATATATTTTTTTCAACTGTAATTACCCGCAGAATTTAACAGAATATTCCCTGCCTCTTTCTCCCTTCTGTGACTAATCTGTCATAATTGCCTGTGCCTGTAACATTTTATTCAAATCTCACTATCAGTGCCATGAGGTTGGGTGCGATGAAGTGTTGTTGCGAGGCAACTGTGAGACTGCAATTGGATTGCAGAGCTGCATTTTATTTTAGAAAGACATATGTGAGAAAAGTATCACCTTATCAGGGTTAGGACTTGATTTACTCATCCTATTTCATTATCTGAGGTACAGGACTCTGGTAGGGAAAATTAATGTTGCTGCTTTTCCCATCCTGGATTTTATCAGCTTTTGCACAAGATGAAGCTTGAACAGAACAATGTGTTTCTCTCAAATTCATCCCTCCCCACTCGCACTCCTAACGACCGTCATACTTGAGCAATTTCTACCGCCAGATGTTTATATATCACAGGAAAAAAAAGTCTGCAGAGGAAAAGGGAAAGATAAAGGAAAATGTTTTGCCAGCACATTTCTGAGCGTTAATGCCGCTTCGCTTAACCTTTTTCATGACAACCTTACACTTTTACCGATTTTTAAAGAGGGGTTGGGGTGTGATGTGCGCGTGTGTGTGTGTGTGGGGGGGGGGTACATAGCAGCTGCTGACCTCTCAAGGGACTGGACCACTGGCATTATGTGGAGATAGGTTTTGTCCAGCTGCAGTGGGTTATTTTTGTTTGCCTTTGCTACCCACGTTTGCTCCCCGCACTCCGATGCCATTCCTGAATTTATTGACCTCATTTTCTTCCCAATTTGATGTTTACTTCCCTATTCAGCCTTTGAAGAATTGCTAATCACAAGAGTTTGGCAAGAGTTCCCCATCTGACCAACCGCCTTGCTCTTCAGTAACATAGGGAATGGGGTGTTAAAGTGATGGTCACTGCTCTTATTGTTCCTAATTCAAAGCCATAGATTTCTGATATGGAAGGAAAGCAGAGGAGCAAACACCGACTCACTGGGCTCCAAAAATCAGCAAAATCTGCAGAGACGCAGAGCAGATGGTGAAAAAAAAAAAAAGTGCTCCCATCTCAATTCCTTGCAGATTAAGCATTGCAAAGCTAAACTGCTCCGTATTACGTATGCTTCATGTCAACACTGTGCATGAATATCAGTATTCTAAGGATGTTTTGTTCAGTGCCAGGCTCATTCTCTCTCATAGTAAGAATGAACTTACTCTGTGTCATCGGGCATTTAGTGTCATCTCTTACCCTACAGTATGTCCTGTGCAATTTATTGTTGTAAAGGACATTAAAGCTTTTGTCCCACAAAGATTCATATAGAATACCTATATATTTATCTTTTTTATATTCAAAACTACTTTACATCTGTAAAATTTCATGAATTAAAAAAGAGTCTTGAAAGGTTGGGCTTTTTATTTGCTTGTAGCCCCCAGTTGAATCGGATGCATTTGCCAAACAGCCCTGGGAGCATTTTTGGTGATTACCCTATAGTGCAAAGGACAATGACAATTAAGTCCCAAAACAGATGGAAATAGTTCATTTGAACGTATTTAGAGAGTTTGTCACTGTCTAATTAAAGATTCAAATAGGATTAGCCAATATATCTGAAAAATACATCTCTGCAATCACGATTAAAAAAAATAAAAAAAATCATTACAGTTGTTTTTAACAACTGCGGTGGTACATTTTGTCATGTCATGACTTTCCCTGATTTCGACTGAGTGCTTCATATAAGGATAGTTTCTTTGTATCCTAGAGGAGAGACGTACTGAAAAGGGTACACCTTGGGGGGAGACGCTCTGTCATATAGTGTATACACAAGTACATTCCCATGCATTCACACAGTCAAACAGTGCATAGACACACATGCGCAAAGGCATCCTGAGCAAACATTTCCAGGCCTGATATGACTTAAAGGATTTTGAATTTTTGCTGAGAAAAGCTTCTTCTTTCCTGCACGGTATTTGGTCTCCTCTTCTTGGGAGGTTATCGTTTCGCCAAAAACGTGGCCTTGAGATGGTTTATAGCAGCCAACTCGTACCCATTCCCAATGTTAAGATCGAAAATAGAGTGCTCTTGACCTCTTACCTTTGAAAATTTTCCACTGCCACTGTTTTCTTCCCCTAAGCTGTCCTCTTTTTATGCCGTAGCTCAGAGGTTTTTGCCACAAGGCTAGCATTTTCATTTCCCACGCTCCAGCGTTTTTCTGGCCTCCTTCCTTACCAAGATGAAAGTAAACTGAGTCATAAGCCATGTAAAATGCATGTCCTTATACAGAGATTCAAGTCATCTGTGGGTATAAGCACCAAGTAATACGTCAGTGCATGATAGCAAAAAACAACATGCCTTTAGCTGTTTAATAATTTACAGGCCAATTTTTTCCAAACTTGCGCCTCGAGCCACGGAAGACCAGGGGTTTCTTTCTAACATCTTCTTCAAATTTTTGTCTACTCCAGACAGCAAATGTCTCTTTACCATTTAAATTTTAATGATACAATTTTTATAGGTAATCCTTCCTTTCCCTCGGATATAAAGCTCTTACTGACCCTCAATAGTTAATTAAATCAAAGCCACAATATGTCGAATTTTGACAATATCTTTTGTCTGCACCCCCAAGTGGTAGTGTCAAAAAAGACAGGTTTACATACCATCCACTGTGCAATTATTTACTTTACCTGTCCATATTAGAAAGTTCACGAAACTCTTTCTAAACTTTATCATTTCTGTGTAATATTCTTTCAAAATATTAGAAAAATGTTGGGGATTTTTTTTTTTTTTTTGAAAAACATGAAAGAAAAACAGATTGATGTGGATGGTCATGAGGGATGAGGGAAGGGAGGATTTCATGCAAACCAGGTCAGGGTAGGTAGGTTGGTGGTCTTTCATTTACTGATCTAAAAGATACACAGTTATAATGTGGCTATTATGAGGTGAACTACTGTGAAATAATACATGTATGCATAATAATGCATACATATACTGTATATATAAAGAAAATAAAATGGTGGCAAAAAATTGATATGCTCCCTAACATATTGCTATGCTACTTTTTAAAACATGAAACAGGGTGGGCATTGGATTTAAGTGTAAGTGCTGTAAATCCTTAATGAATGAGGCTGCTGTTTCAGAGCTACCTTTCAAGCAGGCAGAGGGTGTGAGTTTGATGTTCAAACAATGTATATTTAGTAGAGTATTCGCTAAATGTATTATAACCGACAAGTGGACGACATCAGAAATGGTTGTCAGCAAAAAAAACTGTAGTATTCCGACGCTCTCATATAATGCCATCATTCAATTTACAAACCGTTCTCAAGCAGTCAGAGTTAAATTTGTCAACAGAAAAATTGTTCTGATGGCAGGTTTATCTAGAGAGATCACAAGAGGAATTCTGTCACCTCCAAGGGCTTGCAAATTTTCCCCTCCAACCTTCTAATTTTATAGATTTTCTTTAGGTTGCCTGATTTTTTAAATCTATATTACTGATTTTCCAACAATGTAATTGTAGCTGTGAAGACTTTTCTGCCACCGAGGCCAGATGAGTCAACCTTTACATTTTCTATTTACACGGCCAGTTGCTGGATTTAACAGTCTAATTACTAATTACTGATTGAGATGTCAGTTAAGATTTTAAAATGCCAAGGTATATAGAGTGTTTCCTAATTTTCTGTTAATATTAAACATGAGTTTGTGTGGGTTTGCATATTCCTTAGTAGGCACAGGGTGGCCATCACATATCAAAGACTGATTTCTGTTGTTTTTTTTTTATGAAAGGAAACACGGAGAAAACTTACATCAGTTTAATATAAATATTATGCTGTTCAGAGAAAGTATGCCTAAGTGATGGTCCCAGTAGGAGAACCATCTTTTTTTTGGTTCTCCTCTGTGACAAGACTCTGGCTCGATGGAATCGTTTTTTCAGCAGGATATTTGTGTATGTCTGGCACAACTTTGGATAAAGGTGGCAAGATTGTTTTTTGTCAATGTGGCAAAAGAAATCCACTGAAGTCACTGAGAAGCAGTGAGACTCAGAAGCAGTTGAATGGGTTTAATAAAGAGTGCACTGATTAGTGATTAGCTCCCATTTGGGCAAGAGAGAAGTAGTGAATTTTCGGCTTACTTAACTGGATGATGAACTAAGGAGTTTGCATCTTGAATTTTAAACTGATAATTGATAATAATATATAAACATCTTGCGGTAGAAAAGGATAATGGACAGAGATGGGTATGAAAGGATGGAAGCCAAAAGAAGCGGCTTAGAAGGAGTAATGAATGAAATCGTAGCCTAGAGGTGAAAGAATTAAAAATGAAGTAGTCTTTCTTATTAAACTTTTGCTAAGCTCAACCGCAGACTGTCTAATGAACCATATGCACAAAAGAACATTGGAACAGCGCAGCAAAGTACGAGCACATTTTGTGGATCTCTCCTGAGCTCAATAATACATTGGCAGAATATAATCTGATGTCACTATCCCTTTCTCTTTTTAAATGTGATCTGTTCTCAGAACTGCTGTTCCTTGAATGTAGCCAGGCTTTTATCCAGCCAGAGGCTACTACCATTGCACTTTTTTTTCTGCTCACCACTGTGACTTGAATATGCCGCGTTGCCTCTTCTCTGTCCTACATAGGTGTCATGTTGGTGTGCTGAGTGCGCAAGTACACTGGAGAGGATACTGCTCGGGCTAGCTTCACCTGGACTGGTCTCTCCATAATTAAAGCTACCAACACCAGCTCTATCAGTAAGGCAGCACAGAGGTTTCTGGGGATAGCATACACGTGTTCGTGTATGCGTACTTGGGAACATGTGCCTGCATATGTAAATGCATACTAGTCCTTGTCCCCTAATATCAAACCAGTCATTATTCTAATGGGGGTGTTTTTTGTTTGTTTGTTTGTAAAATGGTGCAGTGAACTGTATGTTAATGTGGTTGAGTGAGCAGAGACACAGGGCAGAACAGGATCAATGAAACACATCATTTGCAATGTGTTATATTTTACAGAAGACTAAACATATACTGATAGCGAAATAGGTCATCAATGGTAAGATTAACTAACAGTATGGAAATTTGAACACACAATTCCTAATTGTTGCAACAGCAATTGCATTAGAATAATGATCATTATATCCCTTTAGCTGAACTATCTATTTTTCGACACTCAGTTACCAACTCCAGTTCTGAGGCCAGTTCCTCAGTTAAGGAGACTGTCCAGAGCTTTCATAATACCTATTCAGAATCAGAGGAAACAAGAGCATTTAGGCACAAACCCATGCAAACACAGAGAACATTGAAACTCCACACAAAGAGGACCAGGGCCGAAATTTGAAGCAGTCTTGTAATGCAACAGTGCTAACCACCATGCTGCAAAATGTATTTTCACCACACAGCAAATCTCTGCAAGCATCATATTAAACGAGGATGTAACTGACATCACAGCAGAATACCCACATCATTGTAGCCTTACATTCATAATTGATTTGTTGGGAATTAAACACAGCAGAACATGTTTGCAGTAAGTCACAGTATACAGTGGGTGATTAAATCATATATGAGATGCTTCTGTATTTACAGTGCGCACCGTGCATCTTCTCCCAGTCAGCACACCGTCAGCAGTTTGATTCAAACACAAATCTGACTGAAACACAAATCATTTCCCTGTATGGGCTCAGGCACGCTTGTCGGATTTTGTAGGGTTTTCATGCTAAAACAGCATTTCAGCTGTAACAAATAGGCCCACTGTGGGCAGAATTGGGATTCTTTATTCATAGTTCAAACACTTAGGATCTGTATGTGTCTGTCTTCTCTGTGTGAAGAACAACATATAGGCCTGATGGATATAATTTTGGCACTAGTTGATTTCATGTTACTGCAAAATTAGAAGACTGTTATTGGAGTGAGTTGCCAAGTTGGCACTGCATGCTGTTCAGAAAACAAATTATTCATGTTAAGAGACTCAATCAATGTGTATTTCCAATGCCCATGCTGCTCTGATAGAAGGAACCAAGTGTGGCACCAATTGAAGTGTTTCAGAATTAATCAAATTCGGAGTATTTTGATGTATTATTTATTGCATAAGGATTGACTTAGTGGGGGGTATCGAGTTACCCAATTAAAAACATAGAAAGAATGAACTGTATCTATTGGGCGTTGTGATTCTGGGTGGTGCATGTCGATGGAAAGACTGAGAAAGAAAAAGGACTTTTTTTTTTTAAACATCGATTTTCAGTCTTGTTTTTGCTGCCAGATATAGACTTGAACTCAAATCAAAAGACGCACTCGAATTCAACATATGGCCTCACTTGCATCTCCATCAGTTGATTTATGTTATCTGATACACAATCATCCCAAAGCATTATATAATTACCCCCGACATTTTCTTGATTGCGTTTTACTCAGTGAATATCGAGCCCAGAGGGAGCAGCATAAAGACCTGTTCTACTTTACAGCTGAATTTCACATCATTACAGTTGTTTTAGTTCATCTATAAAATCAAATTAGTTCACGTGTCCTCTGGCAAGTCTCCCTTCTTTTTTTCTTTTTTATAGAAAAGCTTACTGAAGATTCAGTGGATCCTCCCTTTAACCCCACTTCTGCACACAACCTCGAGTTTTGTAAACCAGCTCCAGAGATGTCCTCACTACTTCAACCTCCATCTCTTGTCGACCCCCTTCTCCCCTCCCTCTTGTATCCCCAAACTCACCATCTCTGCCACCCCGACTCCCTTAAAGGAGGCTCAGGATAGAGCCCCCCTCCAATCTCTCTCCACCTCTAATAGGCACTTTTTTGTGTTACATGATCACCGGGTGTCAGGATTAAAGAATGGCTACTGGGTCCCAGGGCAGACATAGATGGGAGACAGAGAAAATAGCACTCCATAATTACTGATAAATCGAGCACACGGCCCCCTCGCCTTCCACTTCCTCCCTGTCCACCTGGCCCTGATGTCAATTGCAGGGGCTGAGCAAGTTAAACCAGGAAAAAAGTTGACCACACCAGCCAGTTTTTTGCACTGCTGTTATTGCAGTTAGGTTCGGGCAATTCAGGGCCAATTGACTGACTTGGAGCTTTTATTCACCCTCTAATCGTCTCCTCTTCGGTGAGACTCACAGTACTAGACTCACATAAGGCAGCTGCAGCCAGTGCACAATGGCACAAGCTCACACTGCAGCAAAACTATACCATACTCCACAATCTATCTAACACAGGTAAACTGCCATTATAAAAATACAGTACAGCTCATGCTTCAGGCCCTGACAGGGTTATAACCTGAAGAGGATGATGGATGCACAACAGAGCAAGCACTCCTCTCTACTGAAAACTACACATGTGCAGTGTAAGGGACAGTGGCTGGCAACGGTGGTAAGGAATGGCCAGCTGGCTTGGTCTCCTCCCTCCACCAGGCAATCGCGATAGGTTGCCAGGCTGGAACTCACTGCCATTGATTATTCCCAACAGCCTTGATGGGAACCAAAGTGGAGGTGAATTGAGTCCAACAGTGCATGAAAGCCTCGGCTGCACTGAGACTGTTTTGGTCCATTCTGTCAGCAAGGAGAATTTGAATGTGTCTTTGAATCGGCAAGGAACCAGGCTGTGATGAGTCTCCGGGCATTACCATCACACACATTCTACCTATGAAATAACAGTGTTAATATAGTATGTGGTACATGTGCCACAAAATGTCTTCCTGGATGGTGTAGTTGAGCTAAACCAGGCCTAAATATGGGCCATATGTATGTATTGCATTAGCCTGATATTCAAACGGCATGGCCATCTCAATTTCTGCTTGGGAGGGGGGATTATTATGTTTTGTTTTGCCCTAACTGATCAGTTGTGAGTGACCTACCCACCCCAACAATGTCATTTTCAATCACTGCAGAAGCTGCACAACCTGTTCCTTGGCACATTTTTCATTTGATCCAATAGATATGTCAATTTAAGGATTTGCGTAAGTCAACTTATAACAACCGGTACAGCTGCATCAATCTTATCGATACTTGTTGCCATTTTGTGCCCATTTTTCTGTCACTATTTTTTTGTGAATTTTCATGGTAAAGCCAGCTACCTGGCTATATGGGTTGATGTCGCCTCCATTTTTAATCTCACGGAAAAAGCTCTGATTGGTCAATCGTTTCTCCAACCCACAGAAACAGATGTCATTGACCAGACCTCCAGATCTACATGGATCCAGAAATCTGGAACGAGGCTGGCACTGTATGTCTTTTGAACTTCTAAGTGCTCCAGGGTTCACCTATTATATTGTAGCTTGTGTGTTAACAAAATGCCATGGTGGACTAATCCTACACTGTTTAGCAGCATAAAACATGCAAACGGACACCTTTAACATCTTGAAATTAAGAACTAGCTCATGTAACTGACCTGAAAAATACTTACACTGGCAACTGAACTTAGAATTCAATATGAAGATGTCTCCCATTCTTGCACTGACCCTCTTCATTGCTATTGATTTTATGCCATGTGAAAAGCTATGCAATGGGTATGGGGAATATATGACACTGAAAAGAGCAGCAGCCATCTCCAAGCATATTTCCAGTTATAAACACTTTGACCTAAGTCTTAAGGACTTTCAGAGTCAGAGCAAATGATGAAATTTTAAACGAGGTGAGAAGATTTAAGAAATTACTTAAAACACCAGCAAAAATGTGTTTTGAATGTGGCACATAGTCCCCAGGACAATAAATTTTCCGAACTACGTTTTTCTTTTATTCATTTTAATCAGCACTTTATCTTTTTATATTAGTTCTCTGGCCGTAGTTCCCTCTCTACTTTTAAATATGCAATGTGTGATCCTCTTTTTCAGAAAACCATGCTGGCAGTTGACCTAAGCCTCTTTCCTGTAAACTATGAGCGCTTTTGTAGCTTGACCTTTTTAATCCAGGATTTTAAAAAAAGAAGAAAAAAACGTTCAATACAACACAGCTGGTATTTTTTATGGGTATATATAATAACATCTTGTTATTATATACAATGAGACTGAAGTTTTTCTCTACAGTGTTCCAAGATTGAGGAGTGATCTTTTATGGGGAATCGTCAGTATTGTAGGCTGTAGCTTTTCGGTAGATTTTTTCAGTTGAGTTGGTTGAAGGTACACAGCTCCATTTGCTTCAGTATCTTTCAGTCATAATCAGCCTGCTTGCTTCATCTTCAGTGGACATTACATATGGGATTAGGATGGTTCAGTTTTACTTCTTACTTTTTTGAGATGTGTAATTCCAGTTCAGTCTCTTTCAACTGAAAAATACTAAAAAAGAAGAAAAAAAAAAAAGCTTTTTAAATCTTAGATGATCTGGAAACACAAGAGCAGAAACTAAAAGAGCCAACCATCTTTGCATTTGTTGTTAGTTGAATAGTAATTCCATAATTTTACTGACTCTTTCCAAACCACGTACAGCTTTAATAACTTAAAGGCACAAATGACCTGTATCACAGGCAGAGGCCCTTGAGCTGGTCCCTTTTTTAAACATTCCAAATGTGCCTGCAAAACAACAGAATTTAGTTGTGGCTATTGAACCCATGTATATTGATGCTGTGTTTACATTCTATGCATGCATAGTTTAAATGTAATCATAAACACAGAATTTAAAACATTAACAACACATAAAGACTATTTAGAGGCCAGGCAATAACAGCAGAAATGGACGCCTCGAAGCAATTTCATTTTTTATTCATTAATCATATTCCACATCCTGAGGCAAATCTAGTTTATATTCAATAATGTACAGAACAATATTACAGCCTTCAGGTGAAAATTTGTCTTTAAAACACAAGAAGTTGTGAAAATCCAGCTACAGCAGTAACTCTACACAGGTCATTATAAAACTCAGTTAATGTTTTTTTCCTCATCATTCATGCACCAAATCAATTAAAAATAATAATAATATCTGCATGAATGATAAGTAGAAAATTAAGCTGGTCAAATTCAGGAACACAGGTTGAAGACATGATACAAGGTTATAAGAGTTACCATAGCAACAGACCTGAAAGCGATGTTAAATGATCACAGATGCGGATGGATCTCTAGTCAATCAATGTTTCTTAGGTTAGATGTGACAGGATGCAGTGCTTAGGCAGTGAAGCTAACCTACTAGGAATGCAAATGTACTAATGGTTCACCCACTGGGACACGTAGGATTGACATTAGTCAACATGAAGAAGCTGCGTTTAGAATTCCAATGAATATACAGGCCTGCCGTCATGACAGATTTTAAGCCTCAGTTTCAGCCTCAACTATGTTTATTTTGCATTACATTTTAGGGGCAACTAACAGCTACCTAGATTATGTTTTCCTTTCACAGTTTATTACCGTATTCTAATGCAAATGTGCACAAAACATTCACCGCCAGTGATTTTAGAAAATGGATCATTCAGTGCAAAAGCCAATCATGCAACTAAAGCATGGTTAATGTATGGTTCGGGAATAATGGATAGTAAAGTCAAACTACATGTTTAAAGTTAGAAAAGGAAATGAACATTTTTTAAACTTACTGTTTAACGCTGAGTACTGGTATGTGATGCATTTCAGTTCCTTGAATTTTGTGAAATAAACACATCTTAAAATGCAAGTGCCCCGTATGAAAAAGAAATAAAGTAAATATGGTTTAACTGACAAAAAGTGTAGTTCTAAAAATCTAGTACATCCACCCTGCCAGAGACTGAAAACCTTTTCAGACATGGAACACGTAGCATTACTGCCCTCATCTACCCGTTAAAGGGTGTCATTTAGACACAGGCAATATAACATAAATGTTCCTTACAACTTTACTTAGGCATAACAGGACTTATACAGAAAGTGCTACATGCTCGGGCGATATTTGGCACCTTGTGTAGTATCACCTCTGGAAAACAGTGGTGCATTGATAAGGTTATGATGTTAAGGGAGAGGAGAATTTTCTGCCCTTGTGACTTTTACGTAAAGGTCACACATAGGACTGACTTGTGCACCAAAATTACCATCACATTTATGTAAAGAGGTGCATGTATGAAAGGGGATGTATAATCTCAGTCATATGATTTCACAGATGTTTTATTGTTATGATCATAGTGTTCAAACAAAATCCAGTCTGTACTAAGGCAATATAAATTTACATAATTTGTAGCTGCAGCTTGCAATCAAAGTGTCAGGGTACATACTAACTTCACAATTAGATACCAAGTGAGGTCACAGATTGTTACTAATAGACCAAAATAAATCAGTACACATACAGTATGCTAATCCAATAGCATTTTTTTGCAATAAAGATATAATGATGAGAAGGCTTTGACTACACTCGACGGTATTTTTTCACTCGAATTTGAATTTTCAATTCTGATCAGTCATCTGCTGCTGCTGCCCTGAGCTGCAATATAGGTCACTGATGCTGAGAGCCACTGACATGAGCCAACAGTGCATTGACTCACCAGCATCACATTGGCCATAGGTCAGTCTATGAATCTCCTCTTTCTCCCAAATGACTGCTCCACTGCTTAATTTTTCAAAATTGGGACACACTGCATGTACTGAAAATAGCCGCTTCTCATCTCCTCCTGCCTCCACATGATAAGTCCCAGACTATTTGAAATGTTTTAGCAAATGTTCCTCTATTCTTATAGAATAATTGGGGGTACCTAAAATATTCCAGTAGGGAGTCACTTGGTAGTCAGCACTAGGAAGATTGCAAAAGATTAAAACCTTCTCTGTGAGAGGCCTAATTAAAATTTTTCAGAAAGATTATCCCATGATTGTTCAAATCTTAAAATATGGCTTTTTACACAGGCAGACATTTAGCTGACTCACAGAAATTAGTATTTTAGGCTTGTTTATAAACTATAACAGTACCCAGAATTTGACTAACCATAACTTAAACATTTTTTGAATCAATTCCTTTCAATTCCAAAATGAGTTTGCACTCAGAAATGCTATTATCAAAAAACATAACAATTCCAAAGGCTAAAAGGCAATCGCCAAAGATCTTGAAATGCCTGTTCGTACTGAACTGTAATCAAGAATTTGCACAGTCACTAAACGTTGCGAGGATGTGGCGCTAAAAAGAAACTCAATGAGAGAACTCTGCGAAGGGTGGTCCGGATTGCGGAAAAAACCCCAAGCAAGACATCTAAAGAGCTTCAGGCTGACCTGGAGTATCTGGAGTGGTGGTCTCAGCCCGTACCATACGCCACACATTAAACCAAGTAGGGCTCCATGGGCGAAGCCCATGCAGGACACCATTATTGAAAGAAAGGCACAAACAGGCAAGACTAATGTTTGCAGAAAACTTTCAGAGATAAGCCACAGTCTTCCTGGGATAATGTTCTATGAAAAGATGAAACCAGAATAGAGCTCTTTGGGAACGCAGTGCATCAGTGTGTTTATAAGTGACGAACTGAAGCCCATAAGGAAAAGAAAATCCTACTTACAGGAAAACATGGTGAAGGTTCAATCATGCTGTGGGGCTGCTTTTAAGGCATTGAATGTGTCAAAGAAATACTGAAATCAGAAGATATCATGGCATCTTAGAGCAAAATGTGTTACCCAGTGTCAGAATACTAGGTTTGAGGAGAAGGTCTTGGGTCTTTCAGCAGGACAACAACCCAAAGCACACATCCAGCAGCACAAAAGAATGGTTCAAAAGGAAAAGATGGACCAGTATGCAATTTTTGTTTTTATTAATTTAATTTCTTTTTTCAGTAACCTTGACCACGTTATTAAAATATGTTGATTATACAAATTTGGTTAATTTGCATTTACTTCTGAAGATATTCTAAATTCTGTAATTAAGATTCAGGGGTGCCAATAATTTCAACCAGAACTGTAAGGTAGACATCTAATAGAACTGACATCTTTTATATATTTTTATTGTAGTAACTTGCATAGCTTGTTTCACTTTTCAGTTGTTTGCTTGTTTGGACTAAATCAGTCGATAAATTAGCCGTCACTTATCTATTGTTTTCGATGTGTAGCTTGATGAAACTTTTGGCACAGTGGCAACTACCCATTAGTCCGCAAAAACTCTGAGCTATAACCAACTAGTTGGATATGTGCCACAGAAGTGATACGGAAGTTTGTACATCAGCTTTGTAAAAGCATGAGCATAGAAGCAAATCTTTCACACAAGCTGCCTAAAGTGGACTGTGTATGTATTAACGTGTTAAAAGAATGTGTTTGGATGTTGTGCGAATACTGATCATAATGGCTAAAAGTAGAAATTAAGGTAAAAGCAACTAGAGTTTTCTTTAACTTCTATATATGATGAGCTGTGCACATGATGAATGTTTACATGTAACTAATTTACAATGTTCACTGGCCAACGCTGGAAGTAATGCATGCATTCATATATTTTTTTGGGCCACTTGGGGGCAGCAGGATAAGCAAACAATGACTTGTGCCGCTCATCCACAACATTAAAAAAAAGTTACCGGTTTTAATGTTGTAGCTGAAAGATGTATATAAATATGTATGGTGGTGGAGAGCGCTGTCTAACATGTCTAACGCGCAGGAATTCAACTGGGTTGAGATCTGGTGACTGCAACATGTAACATACAGAAGACAGGTATGTCAACATAATATGCTGATATAGAACATAGTCCCTCGGAGCACTACATTCCCCCCAAAATGTGTTTATACCATGGCTACCCACAAAATTACCAAACAGATGCAGGTGGGGAAGAAAATCCCCACAACAAAACTGTGGTCACAACTGCATTTCATCTCCGTACAAATTGGGGTCATACAATATTTCACAAATGATTGGACTGTATTTTGTTTAAAATACCTTCGACACAACTTATAGGCTGGAGCGCATCAAATTATACTGCCGGAGGGAACATGAGAGGTAACAGTGAAGCAAATTAAGTTGAAGGTTCTATGTGTAATGCCAGCCAGCGCAGACCTCCATTGTACGGCGTGATGTGAAAGACCGTAGCAAACCAAAACATCTCTCTCCCTGTCCTACTTACAGTAACACGGGGCAGGAAATTCAAATAGATATACAACCAGCACTATCACCCTGCCAGCAAAGACCAACGCAGTGTCAAGAAAGATCAATCGCTGAAGTTATTACTGTGTTGTCAGACGCATCAAATTTTTAAGTAGTGATAAATGAGCTCCCAGGCAGTGCTACAGGTGTTAGGTTTGCAGATGCTCAATTTAGCACCACTTGTCTGTCCGGTTTATCTCCTCCTTGGCAAACACCAAATGTAGGGTCAGGATGCATAGTTTGCAGAGGAGTGTGAGTGTGTTAACCAAATATGCAAAGCCTGCTTTTGCACATTTGAAATTCAAAATTCTTCAAAAAAAAGTTCTTAGAGAGATTTTTTTTTTTTTATTTACCTGGCTTTCAGTCAGAAACCTTCAACAGCCACTGCTGATAAATACTAGTTAAAATATGCCAGTCATGCCAATATCATTTATGAGATCAGCTGATATTGTGATTTTTGTTCTGTCACCAATGCTAAACTCAAAACACACACAAAAAAATATTGCCAATTATAATTCAGTACAAAACTGTACAACTGCAGCTCCTGCAAATAAACTTAATATTTAATGATTTTTTTACGTAACATCACATCCAGGTTCATCAGCACACAGAAAGCAAGGCAGAGTGGGCTCTGCTTTCAGGAACTGAAGGTGCAGATATATATTTGTCTAATAAATAACAGATTGCTTTTAGCTCGCTAACTTTAGATGTGCATTTGTGATGTGTTTTTCTTGATTAGATCATAAAATTGTGCCTATGTTGACTCACAAACATTCAGACTGTCGTCCCCTGTTGTGAGGGAAGAAAGAGGGGGGATACAGGGACGAGAGCAAGGCCACTGCATTTAGAGGAAGAATTGTGTGTACTGAATCCCTAAATAGTTTATAACAATAAAATTGTCCCTGTTGTGATGATTTTCTGAGCCCACTTTCAGCTCCCCAGAGGTTTCATACTGTGCCAAAATTGTGTTGCTCCAGTAACAGACAAAGATGGTAAAGAGAAGTAGATCTAGCTATGAATTTCAAAACATTCTTTCACAAAACTGCAGTTGCCGTCTCAGACAACAAGTCAGTGTTTTCCTACAGTTGAATGTATGCACTGTACATAGAGTGCTTTCGGAAGAAGGTTGTTTTTTTTTTTAAAGGCCATTGTGAAAAACTAAAACAAATTTCCTTCTGGAATTGTTAATCAAGGCTTAACAGGGTTTAAATTTTATGGTGTGCCAGAGTGCAATTAACCACTTGTGTTCAGCTAACAACCCTTTGATTACGAGCCTTGGGGCTGAGATTTCTTTTTGAACATTATACTGTACGAGCATGGTTAGACCCATGTGGTCTTACGGGACTGAGACTAGCAGCACATAGGTCAGACAGCCCCTGGTGGAGGTCAAATGATTCAGCGGCCTTTCCAAAATATTGTGAGCTTGCCAGCATTTTTTTTTTTTTTTTTTTTTTGTGAGATTTTGTCACATGTCATTATGTGACCCTGTTGTTTGTTTCTGATAAAAACAGATTTTTTTTCAAATCTCTTGGGAGGGAGCCTTTTGGCCACTACAGCTGCAGCCAGCACCCACATAAAAAACAATGCCGTGCCAGTACAAAAATACAAAGAGAGAGACAGAGAAGAAGAGACAGCGCACGAGAGAGAGGGAGAGCTGGTGGGTTCTGCCAATACAAGACTAGTACTGTTCTGTATCCACCACAAAAACTGTCGGTAAATAATATCCTTATCTACACACAAGGGTGACAGAGGAGCACTTTGTGCATAGGGTAAGTGTGTGAATTCTATCATCCATTCCTTCTAACTATGGCGATGGGCGTTTATCTCCTCGCATTTTAAGAATCACAGTCACATGCTTTGCGGCCAATTCATCAGCAAATTGCACTGCCAAGGTCTGTAAGAGGCCCTCTGCTGCCGAAATTTCTCTTTTCAATCCCTGAAAGCATCATCAACATTGGGTCATCTAAAGCCATGACACAAATATAGTTTTAAGCCACTGCTGGCATTTTCATTTTGGCAATGTCATGCGGAGTGCTTTCCCCCTCAGAAAGTGATTACACGTTGCCAGCGTTTTTGCCATTGAAAAGGCCACCAGATTGAAGGAGGCATACTGAATCAGGCAGCTTTTTCTTCTGCAATTTCCACCGCAAGCGCAATTTTCCACACTGCACATTTGGAGAAGGCAGAACCATATCACATGGATGGATTGATTCGCTGTCAGTATAACATTAATTTCAAGCGGTAAAGTTTAACATACAGTTGAAATTGAGTGTGGAGGATTTTTCACTGTCGGCTGCTTCACACACTTTCTAGTCTAGCTCTTTGAAGGCTAAGCTAAATAATGTTTCAGTGGGCTTGAGGTCTCGCATTGTTCATTTTGGCATGTTCAAATTTTTTTTGAAATGAGGCAAATGTCTTGTACTCTACACCTGGCAATCACCAATGCGTAAAGTGTTTTTGTTTTTGTTTGTTTGTTTGTTTTTCTCGAGATATTTCTTAACTCTACTGGAATAGAGCTCATTAGGGCCGCTTTCAAAAGAAGGGGGGAAAAAATGACAAACAAAACCAGAACTGCAGTGGTAGTCATTGAAGTTCAGATAAATGCTTCCGGACCAATTTGAAACGGAAGCCGCTTCTCTAATTTCATAGAAGTTGGTATCAGTATCATACACAGTTATCTTGCTCTTAGCCATATAATGACACCGAGTGTAAAAGAGCATGAGCTCCCCTCGCAGTTAGTCAGTGGAACAGCAATCAAAGCAACTTGAGGGGAACACGGATCGACAACTTTGCTTCAATGGTGACACACACGCACGCACGCACGCGCACACACGCGCGCAACAAAACAAGCACGTACGTGCTTGCTTTCACGCACGCGCGCTCTCATGCGCTCAGAGCCAGGTACAAGACAGAGCAGCACGTACACATCAACAACGGATCCAGCTGACACTCCGCTTTCACAGAATCCATTGCATGGGGCAGTTCATCCATAACATGGGATCTGTGGGGGGGGGGGGGGGGGTGACAACAGGACGCATGACCGCAACTCATACCATATCCAACACCCAAGCTGGGACGACAGTCACTTTGAGTTAATGGGTAGTGCCGTTTCCGGGTTTGAATTGATCAACGTGGATGTAAAAAGCCGCGACTGGACTGCAAACAGAATTAGCTTGAGTACAAATATTGATGCCGACTGCACAGTGATGTGCAGGCCCGCTCACACACCTCCGCTCTGAATGTTGCCTCGGCAATGGCACTCACTGAAGCCGCGCGGCAGGTCTGCGTAACGTGCGAGCCCCGAATTCTGCCCGTTGTTTTCCCTGCCGGCGTCCAATGCTCCCCTCTATCCGCACTCCTGCAGCATCACCTGGGCAGGACGCCGTCTCACGCCGTGCCGGGAGAAATGTGTGCAGTCGAGCGCACATCACCGAGGGGACAACTCGCTTGGCGTAATGTTTGGAAGACTAACGTGTTCATAAGATGAGGAAAGGCTCGTGATATCATTTTTGTAATAGCCTCGGATCGCTCCGTCGACGTTAGGTCCGGGCGGAGCGTTAGAGGACGTGCAGACCGATTGTTTGTTGTTAGAGAAAGCTAAACAGTGAGAAAGAAAGAAAAGAAAAAAAAAAATCTCCATCCTGCAAAGGACACCACCGGCCACCTCAGTAACATGCTGACCACGCAACATCGCCATAATTGTGCCACAATATAGCCCTGCCTACCCAACCACTACCTCGTGGTCAGTGATAGACATATATTATATTATATATATTATATTATATTATATTATATATATATATACACACACACACACACACATATATACACACACATATATATATATATACATATATACACACAAACATATATAAGACACCTTCAAATTATCTTACAGGTCCCTGCCGCACTTACCTAAAACTGACTCTCCCCTCTTAGCTGTATTTGTGGTCCAAGATTTGTTAGTTCTCTAGCCAACAACTTCTGCTGGAGCATATGTATCCAGTGCTCATGCTGGTGGCTCAGTCGGTGATGTTGGATTGCGGATGATTTGGCAATCCTTTTCATGCTCGAGGGAAGAAAATCCTTCGTTTCGGCGCGGTCTCGGGCATTTGCGCACAGAGGAATAAAGTCATGAAGTCCGTCCAGAGGGAAAGGAGAGAAAGGAGCTCTGGATGTGAGATTTACGCCGACGTGTTTGAAACTGTTCTGCTCTCTTTTTTTTTTTTCCTCTCTCCTTCTCACCGTTAGGAGCCGTTCGCGGGCGGAGAGGTGTGGGATGGATATCTAGGAAGGGAGGCTGGGATGCACAGACTGAGGGCGAGAAAGGGGAGGTACAAAGAATACAGTCTCATATTGTAGAGGACGGCGATGGCAGACAGTAAGGGGTGGGTCTGGGCTGTGTGAGGCGGAAGGCGAGGGAACGGAGGATAAGAAGCCGCGTCGTGACTCTTCTTTGCTGATAGGTAAATATTTACACCAAGGCTATGGGCTGACCACCACAGAGGGCTTGGTCTTTAGTAACCAAGGGGGCAAAATTGGGGAAGATCTAACAGCTTAGGGGCAGATGGGCTATACGGTTGGGCAGGAATGAGATTCTGAGAAAACTGACAACACAACAAAGTGAGAAGGCGTTGAGTTGCTCGGAAGGGGCCACGCCGTGCCGTGTGAGGGCTGCGTGCTCTGCGTAAAATGCAGCGCGGCCGTATGACCGTGTTGATGGGAACTTGGGACGACTGGCCGCAGGACTCTGGCTTTTTCGAAAGTTCCCCGCACCGGAGGTTCTCCGTGGAGTGTTCCGCTGCACCTGGGAGTGAAACACCGGTGCTCGCCGCGTCCGTGGTGCTGAAGCTCAATGTGAGCGTGAGTATCCAGTGGGTGCTATCCCTGGTGCTGGAAATCGCAGGGCCCGCTGTGCCGATGTGCGGTTGGTCAGCGGCACGTGTGACAGGTGTACCGTCTGCTGCCGAATTCACCGAGGGCCATGCAGCACATGCACAACATAAATTCGCCTTAGCTCAACAGTAAAAGCTCCCGTATTGTTTCTTGGAATTTAGGGGGTTTCGCGAAACGATTAGGACTTCTACACACATTTCACATGGCGAGTTGTGAAGGCTGATTCTAATATTTTTAGTGTCTATGTTTTTTTAATTTGACTATTTTAGGCCGAAGACATAATATAAAACATAATACATAACTAAAAATACAAAAAATTTCTTAACCACAATTATATTTTTCGCATTGTAAGGAAGGCTTTGAAAAAAAAACATTACAGACAACCATGTAGGGAGAGAAAAATATGCAGAAAATGTATTTTAAGGGTTAAATTAATTCAGAAAAATGCGAGAAGAAAATAGTCAAATATGGGGGGTGGAATTGCACTGGGGGACTCCTGACCCCTGACATCAATATTTCTAAAACGCTGGCTACAGCCCGGACGACTGGGGCATCTTCACAACAGAGATTTACCAGAGTGTGTGTGTGTGTGTGTGTGTGTAACCTTTGTATGTAAAAAAAAAAATGAATAAGAGTGCACGCTGTCTCTTGCTATTAAATATTTACTTCAGTGTTAATGTAATAAAAATGACAAGGCGTGTGACAAATCCCCCTCAGGTAATTATGTATCCCTCTAAGTTAGTGTTTATACTTAATCTTATTACAACCTGCTCTTTCCTACGATACTAGACACTTAATAAACTATTTTCCACAGACTTTATGGCTGAACCTCAAGAAAATACATGGATGATTGCTCACTCAATATCAAGCTGGTAGTGTGGCAGGTGAAACCAAACCATTTTTGGTCAGGTTAACTAAGATTGTTTAAAATTTAAGGTTCCTCCTGGGCAGTTTTTCACCTACGAAGTTTCTAAAAACTGTGCTAGTTTGGAGGTATGATGCTAATTATGTGACACGAAACAGAATAACCTGATGAAAAATGCATGGGATTACATGTATTTAGGTTTAATTTAGTTGAACTCACCAACGTCTTTGTCACATTCAGGTTTGCCGCTCTTCCCAAACCTTAGAATAATTGGTTTCATAAATGCAATGCAGAGACATACTGCTGCATTGACTGATACGATAGAATATGATGAAAAGCACAGGCTGTATATTACACTTTTATACACCTCAACCCCTTATTTAATGTCACTATTATAGTTATCAAAGAAAACTAGCTAATTTCCCATCTAATGGTCCAACATTTGAAGAGGACATGTGACAGCACTTAAAAATCTTTGTTTTAGATCAAAGTCCACGCATGCAGAAGAGGTAACTTTTGAACACCACTTTTGACACCACTATATCCATTGCAGTCACATACAGCTTTGCAACTCACTAGCTCTCCAATGGTCCACTTGCAGTCAAGTGCTTGAAGCATCCACCAACAGGCAAAGAACCTGCCAGGCCCAGCACTGCAGCGAACTCAATGAGGCTAAATGGATAAATGGTGCCATTACAGAGTCATTAGCCTGGAAGTGGTGGTGACACGTGACAAGTTGCCTTTGCAATAGTAGACATATTATTCTCCAGGGATCATTAAAGTTGTTACATTCCATCCATTCAACTGGTCATAGAATTTAATTTGAAACTTTCCTTCCAACATCACGATATTCTGAATATATACATACATATACATACACATACATACATATATACATACATACACATACATATACATATATATACACACACACACACATACAAACATACATATACACATATACACATATACATACATATATACACATATACACATACAAACATACATATATACACACATATACATACATATATACACATATACACATATACATACATATATACACATATACACATATACATAGATACACACACATACATACACACACACATACATATATACACACACACACACACACACACATACATACACATACATATATACACACACACACACACACACACACATACATACACATACATATATACACACACACACACACACACACACATACATACATACATATATACACACACACACATACACACATATATATACATACACATACACAAATACATATACATACATACATATACATACACATACACAGATACATATACATACATACATATACATACACATACACAAATACATATACATACATACATATATATGTACATATATATATATACACACATGTATACGTATACTGTATGTCCAACAAGCCTTCATCAACACCAAAGAAAGCAAAGTCAGCATCATGTGGATTTTTAGGTATACAGCCTACTATGTGTTACTGCTGCGAGTGCAGAAATACTAGGGATAAAAACAGAGTTTTGCACCTCACTGTATGTACTGGTCATGAATGTCGTAGTGAAACATCAATACTACTGCAGTGGGTACACCTGTCTGATGAAATATGCACTGCTCTGTGTGTGTGTGTGTGTGTGAGTATGTGGTTGGGTAATGACAAGCAGAGTGTTGGAAGGATGCATATTTTAAATTTCCCCATCTCCAGAGGGGAAGTGTTGGTGAGGAACTGTTGGCAAACGAAAGAAGGGGGATTAAAAGAAAAGACAAACACACTGAGAAGACTGAAAAATTGGCAAGAAAGGAAGGTTTAAAAATTGTTTGAATTTATATGAATTATTGAATTATTTGAATGTTACTGGTACAATCAATATATCGTGCATTTCAAGACCACATTCTGAACAGGTAACTACAGATTACGTGCTCAAGATCTTCCATTTTGATCGCTTGTGTTTGTTGGTCGTTGGTGATGAAAAAGAACTGGAGAGGAAACAGACTTCCCTCGGTCTTCTAATGATAAAATGAAGTATTCTGTTGTTCTGATTCTACACCTTACAGACAGGTCAGTTCACTGACTGCGTGCCCCTGGCAGAGTCGACAGGCATCTGAAGGTCTTACCAGTGAATCTGGACCCAAATAAAACTTTTGGATTGTAACTGGAATAAGATAGCAAGTTTTTGTGTGATTTTTTGTTTGTTTGAATTTTTTTGTTCTGTATTTCCTGCTACAGCGTACAAATTTGCTCTCTAAAAATCTCTAGTTGGGGTGTAACCATTTAGGAATAATGTGTGAATGCTTCTAAGACAGATTTACAGGAGTTTTTCTCCTTTCCCCCACACTGCCAACATTCTGCCAAAATTACTCAATAGCCATTAGCGTATCAGCAGCTGTCAGTGGCATACTGAGCAGTTTCAAAACGTACCTGCAAATGTCAACACCGGTCTGTTTAGATGCTAAATAGTTTGCTCCTTATTCTTCCGTACCACTGTTTACAAACACTGTTCTAACTGGTGGATGAAAATAAAAAACTTCAGTTTAGAATTGGAAACAAACTGTACTTAATTCGGGGATATTCTGCCATGAATAACACCTCTATTCATAAATTTCATCATAACACACCAAGGTAGGATAAGAATCTTTCTGTTAGCTACACCTTATTAGCCCTTTAGGTGATTTTGCAAAACACACTAAGAACCTAATTTAAGGGCATCATTCCTTGTTGGAAGCCATGGGCTGAGTTGCCCATAAGACTGTTAGTGCTTGCCAGATTGACAGCCTATTAATGACCGATCTCCAAGGCTTAGGCCACAGAGATGTTTCTGCCCGGTGTTAGTACATGCAGAAGCTTGTCACATTGTACCCAGACCTCTCCCTGCCAGAGCTATGAAGGAGAAGACAGATGTCCAAATAGCCAGCAGGTCCATCAGTCATGAAGATTTTTTCTCTCGCAGGGCGAGGGAGGGAGGGTCAAGTGGGAGAAACATAGATGAGTGAAGATGACACCATTCCAGCCTCTCTGCTACTCTAATGAAAAACAAACTCATTCTCAGGAGGTTTTCTGAGCAATATGACAGTCAGCCAGTCAGATTAAAACATAAAGACAACAACTTTTAAAATCTTCAGTGTCATCCAAAAGACAATTCCTGAGTATTGGAGAAACAAACTTTTAAGTGTGAAAACATTTAAGCGTGCGGTGATGGTATAATTCAGTGTAGATTCATGCAATTAAAAAAAAGGACGAGGACAAGACTTTTTTTTTTTTGATTGCTAATATTAAAAGGAGATAGAGGAGAGGAAATACATTTAAAAGGTACAACCTATCCACAGATTGTGCTAAATACACGAATACAGTGTTAATTCAGCAGACACATAAGGGGCTGTACCCCCTGTGTACAATGTAGCATGGTTGAGCTATATAGCCATATATAGCTATAGCTACATAGCTATATATAGCATTTCTTGTTTCACATCCTTGTGAGACTGTTCAAGGTGTCACATTCACAGATACACACCGGTATCTGATTTAAACTGGAACTTGTTCTTTTGGTCCTTATGGATGTAATGATGTAGAGTTCTAATCTTAATGGCAATAGGCTTTATTTTAAATGCTTGTGTATTTCTTTTTGTCAAACTACATTGTTCTATCTTAGTACAGTAATCTCTGTATGTTGATAATTCCTTCATCAAGTGAAGAAAGCCCTACAGTGCATTAAGTTCTTCATGAAGGTGAATGTTGAAACAATGTTAAACTATCGATTTTAGACACATGCAGCTTTTATAGTAGAGAGATGGAAAAACTATCAACCCAAATCAGAACTAATGTTAATAGATACCTGTAAATTGGTTTTCCCACACAATGTGCTTAGTATCAACTTGTATATAAAAGATTAATATTGCTTTAGTGTAAGCACAATCACTCAGTGGTATAACAGGATCCATAAAATGTTGTGACAAAACCATATAAAAACTTGCTGTGACAAGACCTCAGGTGTGGAATACACAGAAAGTTTTAAGCTTAGTGACAAGGACCTTGAATGTTGTATATATTATGAATAGTGTTACAGATAATCGCACCACATGTGACAATGTTGCAGTCAGTATGTGGGTGGCCGCTCAGCATGCAGTTACCATATTTCTAATAGCCCATCTGGCACAAAAGCAAAGGACTGAGTACACTGTGGTTGCACACTGTGTCACAAAGTTTAGCAAAGCATTAAATTTAAAAAAAAAAAAAAAAAAACAAGTTTGAGAGCTTGTTTGAAAAAATCCTTAAATACTGGGTGAGATTAAACAATCTGCCAGTGCTTTTGTATGACTGTTACTTTCTTAACCGAGGAGAGTACTTGTCTGCTGGAGTGTTTCCTCTTAAGTTTTACTTTCACTTCACCATCAAAGTTGTATTGTCACATCCCCTTTTCTTTGGTACTCTCTGCTTAGAAGTTCATTTGTGAGGTAAGTTGAATGAAATGCAAAGGATAAATTATTACTATGGGTTGTATGTATGTGATGCCATTGGAAAAACAGGTCGGGTTTTAACCAGTGTCTTCATGTGGAAGCTACTGTATCTTCTCTTAATATAGTACTATGGTAGGTTTCATTCATATTCCCAACAGTATGAATTGTAATGACTACTTTTTGTTTATGACTAAAACCAATTCCCATCAGCCTCAGCTGTACTCTGTGTTTAACGCTAATTAGCCAATGCTAGCATGCCAACGTGCTAAACTAAGATGTGAACAGGGTAGACATTTACCTGTTGAAATTAAGCATGTTAGCATTGTCATTGTGACATTAGCATTTAGCTAAAAAAGGGAGAGATTTTATGGTGTTAGAAGGACGAGACGAGTTCATTGAATTATTCTTTTCCGGGATGATATAATGAAACTGCGAGCGAACTACGGGTAAACATTCATCAGAAAAAAAAAAATGTTGCTTGGTCCATCAAGCTATTTTCATTGCTTCATTTGAATTTGGATTAATTTTTGTTGCAATATGCATATCATTGGCTCATATAAAAAGAAGTGTTATTTTATTTATATATTTGGAAACATATTTAAACCTCGATAAATGATGTATGCAGTGCATAGTACTAAATTTTGTGTAATTTTTTTTATTTCTGTAAGAATGTATGTATGTATGTATCACCCCTATAAAGCACTCCTAAATGGTGTATAAATGTTCCATAGATAATGTCTGACAAACTATTGCATGTTTTTGCCATTATTCCAAAGGCCTTAACTGTTGACATTAAAAAAAAAAAAAGAAAAAGAAAAGAAAAATTCAGGCAATAATTATGTAAAGCCTTTTACAAAGTTCAAAAACGCATAGTAACTTAGGTGCATTTTAACTACTGTAAGAAGAAAATGTGCAGAACACTGACTAACAGCCAAACCAAGTCTGTACATCACAAATGCATTATTATGAGCACCCTACAGCAGATTATTAAAGGATAATTCAACTATGAATCACAGGGGACAGAAAATTGCTGCTGCACTGCTCTCTGTAGGTTGAAACTTTCAAACATGTAAGACCGCCGGCCCTAATCGGTGAAGTCACAGCAGGTATTTTGCTATTAAAAGATAATTATGTATTATAGAACAAGCAGTCATTACCTACTGTTAACCAAATTGTTAACCTGTTGTTCAGCTAAAAAGGTACATAATGTAGTGTGTAGTGTGTCCTGTTTACTGTTTAGTTTTAAATTTCAACAAATTATTATAAGATACTTAACAAATGCAAAAAAGACTGGTAGACAAAAGTTTTGAATACTATATATATTCAAATAGAATTCCCTATTCCCTATCTCTATCCAGGGACAATGTACATTTGGGTCTCTAAATATCTAATGTATGATATAATGGAAGACAGTAACCTTTAATCACGTGAAATCTCCAATAGAAATGTGGGCCAAATCGCAGAAGATTCTAACTCTTGTAACGGCCTACTATGGGGAGCTCTCTTTACTTTTATTGCTCTTGGTAAAACATGTTATTTTAACAACAACAGAAAGTAGGCCTTGTTTGTTTCTCGCTCCAGACAGAAGAAGAGAATAAACATATGCAATAGGATTACAATGGAAAAGAAAACAAAGCAGCCTTGAGAGCAGTTGTTCAGTCTAAATAATTACGCAGTGATTACGATGTGGCCAAAGGCTGTCTGATGGGCTCAGTGGCATGCTGTGGACTGGGCTGACGCTCTCCATTTGCAAAATATGCATTATTATAGCCAGCAGTGAAGAAATCTCATGCCTTCCACTTTCCCATTTTCCACTTGACAGCAACTCTTACTGTCCTTAGCATTCTCTTTCTCCCTCTATGTCTACACATCTCTCTTCATTCCTTCCCAGATCATATTTTCTTCTCTGCCTTTTTCATGTGTATACCCTCTCATCATTTATGTATTCCACATAGCACTGTGAAGACTTGCATTCCCCAGCTCTAGGCACTTTTTGAAGCATATTACACTTTTGATACTTTGTTTTCACATTTATTTAATCATTTCGAATTTTCATTTCATGCCCCGTTCTTGTTAAAACCCTGTATATTTTTTGTTTGCAGAGAGTCCTAGCTGCTCCATTGTACAATGACTGGTTTTGCTAATGAAGTGCTAATTTGAGCTGAGATGATATTTTAATCACCCAATTCAAAAAGGGAGCTTGGAGATTCCTGAGCCTTGCAGGAGTTTAGTACATTATTGAAGCTTTGGTCCCAGATATATTATAGTTTTCATAGATTTGCCAATCAAAGATATATATACAATTCCCTGTCTCTTTGCACCTGAGTATATTACAGAACACCACATACACCTGTGTCTCATTACGAATCACAGCATGAAGGTAAACATCAGAACTGTGCATTTAAGAAGAAAATTTAAAAGCACAGTGTGGACAGTGAAGAAATGAAACGTTACTGTATATGAGGCTGAAACCTCAGTAAATGAAAGGGAAAGAAAAAAAGAACAATATTGTTTGCAGGATTGAGTTCTGGGATCTGATAAAATACATTTCAGAGTGACAGAAGGTCAGTGAGAAGGTGGTTTCTGCAAGTTCAAAGCTTTGTACTTTGAACAACATAAAGAAAACACTGTCTGATTACTAAAGAGAGACTGGAAAACACTTTATAATGCATAGAGCCAGTCTGACACTGACTTGGGTAGGTGAGGGAACTCCTTCCAATTGACCAAAGCACTGTTAGTGGCATTATGCCTGAAACAAGGATGACGAAAAGGCCCAACTACAGGTGGAGTTGGGCAAGTGATTCTATGTCAAATTGATTAAAGCAATTAAAATAAATGGCAAAACAATATTCCAGGGCATTGCTTTACAGTGTAACATATTTAGCCTTTTGGCACTTTTAAATTTTTGACTTCATTTATGACTTGCTGGTGATGAAGGTGACACCAGTGTCATTGAGGAAGGTGCTGTAACGGAGTGTCTGTGTGTGCAGCAGCACAGGAAACCTATCTCACAGACTGCCAACAAATACTGTGGTCCACACTGCGGATTCTAACAGGTGCAGTGTTGAGAATGCTGGGGGGGAAAACAAAATAGGCTCTAGTGAGGCATCAAGACAAAAGCCATCTCCCTCTGGTCTGTTCAACTACAAAACAAGCTATATGCTTTGCATTGTAGTATGCCTGCTGTGTGGACTTAGGGTCTGTCACTTGAGTGTATTTTAAGTATTTGAATGAGGCTGGAAGATGGAACTGACCCCAGACATAAATAAACTGGTTGACTAAACTTTTTCCTAGTAAACCAGCTGTAAATTTTTATAGTAGCAGCAGGTCATCATATACGCCTACACCTTTAAGGTTCTCCCACTATTAAAAAAAAAAGAAATCAATCCATAATGTTTTGACCTCTGGCTTATACCAAGAGGTACTTGTAACTGGAAGGTCATTGGTTCGATCCCGAGACCGGCAGGAAATATACTGGCGGAGAAAGCGAAAGAGTATGAGTTACACGCCCCCCCCCATTACCCTGCGCAAGGACCTTAATCCCCAACAGATCAGATTGTGGTTTTAGTGGGCAGCTTCAAGGTGAGAATGTGTGTAAAGTAACTGTGTGAATACGAACAGGGTCTTCCTGAATATGCTAAAAGGAAAATAAAGTAATTACCTCCAGTTAATCTGATTTTGCGTGATTTTTTACTTTCTATTCGCAATGCTCGATAACGCTGTGTGAATGTGCAAATATCCAAAGCAGATGTCTGAAGGAGAAAGAGTTCAAACGTACCAGATAGCAAACGCCTTGTCATAAATACTGACATCTCATTGTGACAGCTGCAAACTCCTTAGTTCCTGTCTGCACCCCCTCGGCAAACACAGACAAACGCAAAGACACAGACAAACACACACACTAGGGCACACACAAGCACCCTTTTTGTGTCAACACAAGATTCTGAGTTGTGTTGAAAGCCTGTACAGTAGTAAGAGCGACACTCTATCTTCCAGGGAAAATACCGACTGCCACAAAGAGATGCCGGATTTGCTTTCTGCGACCTAATTGAGCCATACTCCTGGAGCTCACCGTGCCACGCATCTAGAAATATAGTGCAAAATTTAGTGCAGAATATAAACAGAGGATATTTGCATGATGATGAGTATGTTGTAAAGATGTTTGAATAGCATGGTAGAAAAGTGAAAATTGCAGTGTATGGTGACAAAAACCAGTTTCCCACAGTGCATGTTTCCTGTGTGAAATGTGTGAAGACAACAGAATTTACATTCTATTCAGAGACATGTGTGGCCATACCGATGTTCTTGTTACTTGACAATTTTTCACCTGATCCTTGTCTAATTTGATTAACTCACTCAACAGCGTCCAGCTCATCTCCTCCATCGAACCAATCGTGCTGGTAAGGGAGACTATGGCAACATCTTAAAGGTGAGTGATGTCCAGATGACAGCTCAATCTCATAAACAACTGGGATGGGCTCGAAGTTATTCAGCACGGTCGGTGTGGCTGCGAGTGGCCAAATCGCTCCATCACATGTGCCAATCTTCCTCTAGCTCTAATGTAATTAGTGTGGATCTCCACTGCTTGCTCTGGCCTTTTGTTGTTTAATAAACGCAATTAGATAAAATGAGGACCAGTAAGCTATGGCCTCACTAGTCTGAGAAGTCTGACAAGAAAGTCATTGTCATTAACAAAGTGGCTGAAAATGCACTCAGCTCACTTCTCCTTGAAGTGAGGTTAATCGTATGTACACACACACACACACACACACACACACACACACACACATACACGCACACAAATTTGAATGTTTCCATATGGTTGCCAGAAAATATGAATATACAATAAAATGTGTAACATAATTTTTCCATGCAGTCTAAAAATTCCTCATGCCATTCAATGCAGGACTTGCATTTTTGGACTTAATTTTATTTTTTGTTTTTTTTCTTCTTTATTTATTTTTTTGCATGTGTTTCCTCCTAGTGCTCGTTATTTGTTATCTAACGTGTCCTTTTATTGTTTTCTAATTGTGGACTTTTAAGAAAAATTAAATGTATATTAAATTTGCCTAATCATATCCCAGGTTTAGCATTTGGATCAGATGGAGGAGGTAAAATAGAAGATTTGTTGAAACATTGCAAGGCCCATTGAACACTTGGGCATCTACTTTGACAGGAATAAACAGTGCAATCAGCTGGGGGGCCCTTGAGCTAAAATCAGATGTGGGGTCAGTCCACAGCACCGAATCGGTTTCAAAGTAATAAGTGTTGTCAGCTGGTCCCTATTCAAACCAAGCTGAAAAATTATATTTTGTATGTGTGCTGTCCAATAGCATAACAGAGGTAAAGGAGGATTAGGAAAGCATTGTGATTTGAAAACACACACAAGTGGGAAGGAGGTTGTATAATTCAACTTATTACAGAATACACTATAAGCCCCTAGGTGGCAGTACACTCGACAACAAATAATAAAACATACAAATGCATCTGAGGAGGATAATCTGACTCAAACGGCTGCATGTGGTGAGGGAAAGTACAACTGAAAAGTGCTCCATTCAACTATTTGACTGTGCCAGATGTTGCCGAAACAACACCAGGTTTTCCGATTATAATGGTGGAGACAGACATGGAGCCATTTGAGGCTGTGTAAGGAAGACTATGTAAGCTGTTATGTCAAGCTGTAAAGGGGCATTTAGCTCCACGAGCAAAGTGAGTGAAAAGGTATATAATAAAGGTAATGATTATACAACAGATTCATTCATTTTTTAAATTTATCACCGTTTACATAAAGATGTGGGATTGACTCCAAGAGTTAGTCAAGTGGTATTAGAGTTATTGATGTATGTAGCACAATTAGTTACCTAATATATGAACCTGTTCACATAAGATGCTTTTCAGCAATAGGAAAGTAATGACCCTGAACCTGAACCAATGAGGGAACCTGAACATTTTGAGAACTTGTAAGACAAAGGAGGTCGGATCTGTATTTTACAAACCGGGAAAGATTGGATGAAAATGGGACAGCGGGACAGATGTTGTAATTTTATTTGTGTCCAAAATGTGCTCTCCATTGGTCTTCATTGTAAAATGTTTAAAAAGTCCTTGTTAGGGCTCCAATTTCAAAAAAAAAAAAAAATTAAGTTCGAATGAATTCTAACTTGCACCTAATTCATTCAAACTAATTTGAACGCAATCCGCCATATGTGGTATTGCACTGGACCCAGTTTAATTTGTATCGACATCTGTTAAATCTGTACGGTGTGATGCAACTGGGCCACATATCCTTGCATATAAATCCTGCTGTTATCAGTGCTTGCTATCTTACCGGTGATGGCCTTTTTAAGAGCTTCTGGCAAGAGTCCTGAGGATAAGTGCAGCGAAAAGTAAGGCAGCAAAAATCACAGTCAGAGTCGACGTTGCTCCACTTGTTTCCGGTGCCTCCGCTGCATCACTTGGGTGGCAAGCTAGCACGTGAGTCCTCAGATTTGTTATTGTTGTAGAGTAAAGCAGCGCTTTTTACAAAGTCAGTAAACGGCCTCATTTTCGTTGGTAATTTTGCCATCTACGGTAAAGAACCCAAAATACTTCGATACACTGCTTCTCAGGGGCTTCGGTGTTGCGATCATGCTTACTGATCAACGCGGCTTTTTTGCAACGTAAGTGTCCTCTTACGTTGTTATTGATTATCTTAGTTTACTGATAGGTCAATAGGACATAAAATGGGTCAAGCTGATAGTGAATTTCAAGAGCGCCCTTTGCTGGAACACAAGGCTAACTACTTCAAATGGTCTGATCTGCTTGTAGACCATAAAATGAACTTTCTACATTAATTTTAAATGTCAGCATAGCTCAGATCTTATAGCACAGTTGCTGTCATCAACATGTATTTTGTTAATTTTTTCAGACAATGTAGTCAAAATAAAATAGCACGTCTGCAGCAAGTACATGGTTAGATTTCTTGCTTCCTCCTTCTCGGTCTCTAGGTGTGTGTGTGTCTCTCTCTTGCTCTCTCTCAAATTACACACACATTTTAAGTCAACAATAACAGGCCTTTACAGTATATAACCTACATTCACAAGCGAATTTTAGGCTTCAGCTAGAGATGGAAGAGAAAAAAACCGGGACCGCACGTAGCTCATGTACCCAGTGGATATACGCACACACACATTAACCCACAGGCTAGAGTCAAACAGTAGCAGCAGGCATATGGGGAATGGAGATACAGGGTTTTGTCAGATTGCTCAACACACCTGTATCGATTGTGAGATGGCAAAGGGATCACAAATGGGTACAAGCATGGTACAGACAGAAGCGAAATAGTGGTTACTGCTATGTTGTTATGTTCGAGTACCTGGAACTTGATTTAGTACCTCCTCCTGAGGGGTGCCGAAATTTAAACTCCCAGAACTTGTGTACAAAGCGGGCAAGTGAAACAAAACAGACAAACAAAAGCAGAACCCAGGCCAATGAGTAAAAGTTCAGTTACGGGTCAGTAAGTTCTCATAGTGGAATGAGGTAGATTGCACAGAAGGGTCTACTATGAAGTCTGTACTCCACAGTAATTTACAAAACCATATGGCTAGGATTGGTACTTTGTAAAATCCATGGAAAACCATATGGGTAGGTAATGTATCTTTTTGTCTGTAAATGACTGCCAACACGGGTCTGTTATTTCCACCTGAATGACATTTTGCTTATGTGCATGTGCCAAATCCAGTGTGATACCGTACATTCAAAGCTGTTCCTGAGGATTAATTTGACTGGGTGGATAAACCTGACTGCACAGATAGCCAGCAGTGATGTTGAAGGGTAAACACTGTGTGAGGGATGAACTCAAAATGATCCCCAAGTATGATAGTAAAATTATATCCCATCAGAAATAATGCTATGCAGGATTAAGCTGGTAAAAAGTGTTATCCTTCAGTCTAACGCAAGCAGCGTTACATGATTAGCATTTGTATGATCTCTGTATTAATACCATTTATTTTCTCTCTCTTTTTTTAAATTTTCTACATATTCCACATATTTACTTATCCGTACTTATCCGGCTTTTGAACAATATGATCACATGCAATATAGGAAAACATGTCAAGAAACAAAATACCTTTAACTTAAACTTGGTAAACCTCTCAAATGGTATGTTGGAGAGCTATTCAGTCTGGCTTTAAAGAGACTAACACACCTACTGTAGCTGTGTTTGTATGACTGGAATCTAAGATCTGTTTGCAATGCTTTGTCTCAACACTAGTGAAGCTAGCTTGTCTGGTGAAACATTGTAACTCTCATTAAATTATACGGCAATGAAATCAAAGTGTGAGACCATCTCTTAGTTTGGAGTTCTTTAGTCTTTACATTTTTTTCCCTCAAAGCCAATTTGGATCCTTACTTGAGGTAAACACCTTTTTTTTTCTGTGATGTTCCTCAGGCATTGCACAATTTATAGCACTAACAAGCATAAATTACACTGGGGACTAGAAACCATTTGGCTCTCCATGAATTCCTGCTTTTGCAGTATTGAAAAGAGAGAATTGCAGAAGCATTTCCTTGGCCATTTTGCATTTTGAAAGGTAACACTCAAGGATGCCAACACCGTCAGCTTCAAAGGACTGGGAATGGTGAATTGTCTTATATGAGACAGATCATTTCAATTTTCAACAAATAATGTGCGTAACAAGAGTGATGGATAATTCTACATCTTCTGGAAGTCTTTCATGGGAGGACGCTTAGTCAGACTTAGCATTTAACCAATCCACTGGCAAGAAGATGAAGAAAGATGAGGCAGCACAACAAAACAGCAATAATGACAGAGTTGAAAAGTTGTAGTTTCAGTTTTTACACGGAAAGTTTGAAATTTACACAAAAAGAATTTCATGATTTTCCATACTGACAGTAAAAGATACTCGATAATAAATTTCATTTCAACCACATAACACAATCCCAATGATCGCTTTTTCAATAAAGATATAGCATATGAATTCATCAATGATTATGACTCAACGGGTTTGGCAAACATCTGATCCAGGTTTTCCTCATTTGCCCTGTGCATCTCTGCACAATGGTCAGTTTGATTGTCTATGTGCGATATTTTTGACACTTTGGACTTTGTACATCATTAAATATGTATTATTTGTTTAATTACAGGTTAATAAACTGATAAACAAATTCTATACATGAGGCAATATTCAAAGTCTGTACAGTAAACACTTACAGTACTCAGGGTGTACTGGCACGATATTTTACGATATACAAATTCTGACAATATGCACCACTGAGCTAAAAAATGGACTGTAATATCAACTGAATCTTATCAGTTAGCTGTGTGAGCTGTATGGCATGGAAGCAGAGCACCATGTGCTGTTTTGTTGAGCACTCGTGGCCCCTCTCAATCCAAAAAAAATGAACATATTGTAGATACCAAGGGAATTTTCTGCTTCCCTTGATTTGAGTGGCTCTTGAGTATTTTTTGTTCACAATCAGTCAATGGAGCTTCTCTGAATGGCATTTACTGTGACAAAAGCCATGAACTTCTACTGATTTTGCCTGATTTTGGTGAGGGGTGGTAGCTTGCTTTGCTTTGAGAGAAGCTTGTTACTAACACCACAAGACACCACACTCAGAAATGTCCAATTCCTTTACATAAAAGGAATTAATTTCATCATTTGTTCTCATTTTGTACTGAAACCTACTACATTTTTTTAGAAAACTATGAATGGTGAAACTGTTGGTACATTTTATCCAGTGAGGAGCAATAGAGAATTTTCATTCAGACTCTGGTTAAAGTCTCATGGTGCATTAAACACTGAAATACACTTAAATTCAATCCTTTTAACTCATTTTTCATCATCTCACTCACTAAAGTCTAAGCCAATATTTCCTCCTGGTTAGCCTTGCAGGTTTGCTTCCCACTTTCATCTCAGGTTATATGTAGTTATCCTTGTTAAAGCGCTCTATGGTTTATTACAAGACGCTTTTGTTACTGGTACTTAATGGACACATCTCTCAAATTATGATAATTGTATAAAGGCTTGGTTCGCAAGTCTTACAAGGAAAAACTTGATGCTGTCCCAAAAACAAATTAGGTTCATTTCCTAGAACTCTGTCAACACCATCAGCATCACCCTCCCACAGAGCATGATGTCTAGCCAGGTGGCAGAATCCTTCTCCAGTGTAATTTTGGATCTGGTCCTCATTTTCTGCATTAACAAGAAGCGTCAGGGAAGCAGCATTATGCTGTGGTACAACTACACTTGGTAATCACTCACCTATATGCAGTGTGTTGCTTAGCTTATACTTTAAGTTAGTACTAAAGTTGCAGTGAAGAGACTTGCTTTACACCGTGTCTAATGCCAACCTTTTCTATAGACACTGAACACGGTACCCCTCAAATCACCTGCAGCTGTCTATGACTACACTGTCCACCAGTTGCCCCCCCACCCTTGAATTTAGTGGCGGTAACAATCGATTTATATGATCCATTCTGCTCATATGCCTCACTGCAGAACCCGTCTTCATCATCCAAAGGTGCATGTTCTGGCTTTGTGTGTGACACATGAAACCCGGGGACCTCTGCAGAAATTGCTGCAGCATTGCACCATAACCACCGTCTCTATTTGAAGTGAGAAAATTACAGAGGTGATTTATGAGACAGCACAACTGTTGTTGCATTACTTGAATTAAATGTTGCATCACTTTGAAGCATCTTCATTTAAATCGCCATAGTGGGGGAATTTTTGCACCCAGTATGGCGATTCAGTGGCCGTCAGCCCTGCCGTTTGTCAACTGTCCTCTTCAAGGAGATCTTCAGCTGTTTATTCAACATCTTTGACATTATGCAGTGTATCATCACACATAGTATGCAACATAGGCCACAATTTACTCCATGGTACCAAATTTGAGGGACAATATTCTGGTCTGCTGTTCATAATGCAAAACTACATACATTATACAAAATATCCTCATTGTTAATGTAGATTGAATTTTGTAAAAAATTTCCTTTGTGAGCACTTGCAAGGTCCCTTCCCCCTTTGTGATTTCTCTATCTATCCCTAGCGATCACTGCCACTGAGTGTTTGTAGGTAATCATTATTTGTCTGTTTACCTGCTGGAAGACAATTTCCTTCTGGAACTCAACTACAGCATCCACAAATTGTTCCAACTGCAGAGCAGGAGTTGCACCGTTGCACCTGGCATGAAAACAGTGGACCAAAGCAGAGGACAGGCTGCCCAACATTATGGACGGCCAGCATGAATCCCTGGCATCCAGCTATGATTTCCAGAACTCCGGCGGTGGTACTGGTGTTTGACAAGACCACACTAAGGCTGGCCTGTTCAGGGAGTATAGGCCAGCGTGACTGAGGTTTCTCAAGAGAGAATAACCATGTTTTCTGTGTTGACAAATTTCCCAAAGGACCGATCTACTATAGCTTGGCCATCATTTCCTTTTTTAAAGTTTAATCATAGTACAGATAGAGCTAGATTGTATCTAAATTATGTAAATTCACTGACAATGAACACCTTATTAATACCAAAAGGTCACCGACAGTAATACACACTTGTAGCAGTAGAATAATAACTAACAACAAATCATCTAGATATGTTTTGGTGAAACAAAAAAATGAAACTGAAAACATGATAAAATGAAATGAAACTAGAATTGCACTCAGTAGAGCACATACCTCCGCCAAGGCCAATGTCAAACAACATACACCAGACTTCAGAGAAAAATTCAAATCTGAATCTGGCTCAACTTTCGCCAGAACACAATGCAACATCATCTGTCAAAAAACCTGTATACGCCAATCAGATACGTGCAAGTACACTTTCTTGGTAGTAGCTTGAACAGTGTATTCCTACTTACCTCGCTTACCTTGCAACAACAGATAAAATGATTACCGGCAGAGTAATTTTTCAGAGCAGTACAATCCTCCTCATAATAGTCCTTGCTGATAATATTATAAACTGGTATGCAGTGTTTCAATGTAAGCCTTCAAACTCACACATTTGTTTCTCAAACTGGACTTCTTGGATCATATTTCACTGTCTCATTGGTGACTGAAGCAACATATCCCCATTAACACAGCCCCTTTAATTTCCAGAGGCCCTGAAAACCTATTTTCTCAATCATCTCAATCTTCTTACTATGAGTAATGGATCCCTCATGAACCCACAGTTTTCATCCAAAGTTTCAACAGTTTGGGTTATTTCACATAAGAGAGCTCTGTGTTTTTGGTTTTATCAATGTTCTACTCACTGGTTAGAAGTAGGCGGGGCAACATTTAAGGATAAATGTGATGACATTTGTAAGGCACTGTCAACCCAGTCTGATAAAACCACACCCCCACAGTGATGATGAAGTACATAAAATGAGATTTAGAATGTGAATTAATGTTTTTCCATCAAAATTTTTACATAGTAGTAGTTCATTTATTCATGAGTATTTATTGTTAGTGGAGAAATCTGAATGCACATTAAGTGGTTCTGTGGTACTAGAACAAAGCCATGCTACTTCCATCTTTATTCTTGACTGATAATAGTCATTATTAGCACAACTGCAAGAGGTTCTTGTCAGGGAAACATAAACACAGGATGTTTTAAGGGTTTGAAGAAACAACCAATGTTGTCCTTTGAGGCGAGACATGCGTCTTAAAAAACAGTACACATGCATTTTTTTACTGATCAGTCACATTAAACTTAGTACCAGTGAGTGCAATAGTTTAGGTGAAACTTCTAAACTCACAGCTAAGCTAACCTTAACCAATCTTTATTTACAACCTGTGATTAATTCTCACATACAGATTAATTGGCTAGGGCGAGATGAAGGATTGACTGCCTGCTGTGTTGAGGACAATAAAGCCTCTCACCTCAGCATATTTGAATATTTGAAACACTTACTGTCGCAGTATTACCGTGATATTGAGAGACTATTTTCTACGTGTTGCATAAGCCCATTTGATAATTTGTTTGCATCTGTTTTTTTTTTCCCTCAAAACCCAATAAGACACAAAACTGAGCAGCAGTATCTGAATTTCACTGCCCACAGTAGATCCAGCGCTGCAGTATTAATTTGTTTAACTGCTCAATTAAAATGCATGTTCTGTTTTAGTTGCTGTGTTTGGAACCTACACAAACACGCACCGCTGTCTGGAAAAAAAAAAAAAAAAAAAAAACTGAATAAATAAAAAGGGAGAGAAAATGCAAATAGTCTGGGTGTTAGACAGTACAGAGCAAATCCGTCCTGCAGACTCTGCTTCAGGGATGCTTCGCAACAGTGGAAAAGACATGTTTGTGACTACAGCTGTGGAGGTTTTATGAGAATGTGAATGCCCGGGGGAAGAAAAGTCTGCTTCTTGTTGTCATTCCATGTGCGGATAGGTTTGGGTGGATGCATGACAGTGCAGGTATGTGTGCGCATGTCTGTCTCTGAATATGACAAGCATAAGGTAAAGTGTAAACATCTGGATGCAGGCAACGGGAATGAAGGTAAGTTGACAACTGTGAAAGCTCTGGCTATTCTGGCTAGGTATTCCCTTAAAAACTCAGGAGAGCACGGATGGTTTCAAGCCCAGTGCAGTAATGCATTTTCAAGAGAAGCATCCGTCATAAGCTCTATATCTCTCTGCGATGCGGCCCATTGAGCAACATCTCTGCACCACAGCCTGATCCATGGTCATTCCTCCCCTCTTTATGCCCCCCCCCCCCCCCCCACCTTTTCTCTACACCTGCCCCTCCAATCATGGATGAGCCTGGCTGATGGTTGAAGGCCAGTAACGAATGCATTACTCTTAGGGTCAGAGCCAGGGGAGTTTTGGCTGGTCAGATATCAGTCTCAAGTAATATAGTGTATCTTACAGCACATCAGCTTCGTGAAAATAAGAAGACCTTATAGTTGTTCATGGAAGATAGCAGATTTTAAAAACTGAAAGGTACTGTAAGTCACGGATCCACTGTGACATTTCATTATCCCTTTGAGAAATATCACAGTAATGAAAACACTTTTTCTTGATAGAATAACATGGCGGGCGTATTTTTATATTTCACATTTTAAATACATACACCTTATGCTTAGACTTAAGACCATATTCCTATTCTGCATAATTACCAGGCATACCCTTTAGATAATACTGAATGACCTTTAGCATACCGAGAAGCCTTACTCTCTGGGTAATCTAACCCATCAACATTAAAATCATTTACCAGGTGGGGGGCTGATAAAGCTTACCTAGCTTTGATGATACCACAAGGGCAGCAGCAATTTGCAGATACAAATCAGAAAATTATTTTGCATTAGCAATCATCCCTGGGTATTTGCAAATGCCTGGTGGGATGCAGAGGAAAAATATGATTATATGCCATTTTCTGCACTTCAGTCAGTTTTTAATTGAGGGAAAACTGGCATTTAATTAACAATTGACCAAAAGGAAATGAGTTTTATTGATTTGTTTTCTAAGGAACAACATTCATCTATGCATGTGCAGCTCACTAGTTCACTCCTTAGAGGGAACAGAGAGGGACTGAGTTGTTTATCAGCAAATATTGTAGCAAACCCTTTGAATTCTATGGTGAACATTCAATATGCCGACAGATGCCTTAAGGGAAGAGAATAAGTGTCCTGAATAATGGGTGAAATTACAAAAAATTTATATACTTAATATCTTGACATCTACTAGGAAAACAACATGTAGCAAATTCAAGTCCTGCTCTTATTGATGCATATAAATTTAATATTGAAATTCAGAGATGACTATCTGAAGGCTATTGCTTTTTATCATGTTTTATAAGAAAAAATTCAGTTATGTTATTTATCACTCGTTACATGTCCTCTGATGACTGCGAAATTTCAAATGATCTACCAATATGAAAAAAAACCCCATTGATTTTAACATTTTATGATTATAAACTGAAAGCGAAGCATGACCATGACCCATATGCTCTTAAATTTTAAACAAATTCCAAGATTATGTTGCTCTTGCTTTTCATAGTTAGTTTCAGATACAGAAACCACATCGGCAACAGTTATGAGGACTTAGGGTCATGCAGGTCCCGGTAAGCGTACTATATTTTGACAGTATTTTGAGAACCAGTTCATGCAGTCACAGCTATGATATGTTATGATGGGAATTAAGGTTTTTTGTTTGTTTTTTACCTGGAACTAAATGTGTGCATTTTAAGTAGGACTGAGGCAACCTAGCAACAGAGAAAGAGAGAAACAGAAATTGTTTGACTTGTTTGTTTGAAAACACTGTCTCCTCCATCAGGAACTTGTAGTTACATTTTACACATACATTTACACATATACATAGATACATACACACATACACATACACACACATACACATATACACATATACACACATATATACACATACACACATATACACATACACACATACGTATATATACACACGTGTATATACACACGTGTATATACACACGTATATATACACATATAGCAGCTGGATAGCTCAGTGGTTAATACTGCTGACTTTGGCGTTGGAGGTCGGGGGTTCAGGGCGGGGTAACACATATCCAGTGTGGTAGGCAAGGTCCTTGATGCTACTAGCCTACCTCAGTATGGGTGAAAATGCAAGTTCGAGAGTCACACCGGCTCAGACGTCGCCCGCTTCAGGGGAACCAGGACACCCTGATGAGAAATGGGCTACTGGAACAAGACATAGATGGAGCAGGGCAGAGAATAGGGATCTGTTGGAATGCTACTATACAAGTAACACCGATGAGAGGAGCTACATGCAGAGATTGTGGGATATATGGATGCTTCGAAACCCAACATCTAAGCTGACCAAGAAACAACTGCTAGCTCAGTGTTCCAACATTCAGCAAAGGGCAACTGCTATAACAACTAGAGATTGATGAGGTACAACGAACATGCTACGCCAAGGGGGAGCCAGAACGACAGGTCAGAGGGGAGATATCATCATCCACCCCGGAGCCAATTACCAAGGCTAAGTGACGAAGTACCCTCTGAAAGTCTGCTAGAGGATGTGAATGCAGAGCAACATACTATTCCTAATAGGACCGTAACGGAGAACCAATCAGCTGATATACGCCACAGCAACAGTGATCCTAGAGATGCTTGGCCATAAGCCACAAAGAGCATTACCCCCAATGGAGAAGGAGGCTGGAGGCCAAGATCAAGGCAACACGGAGAGAAGTTAGTCAATTATCAGAGGTAGCCACAGAAAGGTATGGGGACGAAAGGGATACCCAGGAAGTACAACAAGCTGCCTATACCTGAGGCACTGGAGACTGCCAAGCAAAGGATCACAGCTCTGGCTACTGAAGAGATACATAGGAGAAGAAGAAGCCTGGAGAAGGATGTTCTCCACCGAACCATCCAAAGTGTACTCTCAGTGGCAAGGTAATAACACGAGAACAGATCTTCCCAGGATCTGGGAGACTGGGAGACTGGAACAATGGGAGAAGGAGGCATCACATAACACCGATGCTCAGTGGCTAGTGGACCACAGCAATCTTCCAGAAAAAGATCCATTACAATGGCAGACATCCAAGAACGAGTGTCAGGTCAGGTATGATCCATACCTGGACATGATCCACACCTACTGGCTAAAGAAACTGACTGCACTCCATGAACGCCTGGCAGCACAAATGAACCAGCTGATGGATGGGACGCACCCAGAGTGGTTAACCCAAGGGCGGACAGTCCTGATCATGAAGGACCCCCAGAAGGGCACGATCGATCCAACGGTAGTTGGATCCCCGTTGTATGGGATTCTGTACAAGATGGAAGACATCATAGCAGCTAAAATGAATAGGCACATGGCCCAATACATGAGCAGGGCCCAGAAAGGCATTGGTAGTTGCTGAGTGCTAAGCACCAGCTACTGGTCGATAGAGCAGTCACCCAAGACTGCAAGACCAGGCAGACCAACCTGTGCACCGCCTGGATTAACTACAAGAAGGCCTATGACTCAATGCCACAAACATGGATACACTGGAATGCTTGGACATGTACAAAATCAACAGGACACTAAGAACCTTCATCAAGAACTCAATGGGGCTGTGGAAAACAACTCTGGAGGCCAACTCAAAGCCAATTGCACAAGTTACCATTAAGTGCGGCATATACCGAGGTGAAGCACTATCCCCGCTGCATAGGCCTGAACCCCCTCAGCCAGATGATCTCAAAGAGTAGCTACAACCATCAGTAAACTCCTCTACATGGATGACATCAAGCTGTATGCCAGGAATGAGCGAGAAATCAACTCACTGATCCACCTCACCAGGATCTAAAGCAACGACATCGGAATGTCATTCGGACTAGACAATTGTGGTTGGATGGTATTGAAGAGGGGGAAGATGATCAGAACGGAGGGTGTTGAACTACCAGAACGCAGCATTGCAGATGTTCAGGGCAGCTACAAATACCTTGGAAAAGGCTGGACTGAATGACAGCACAGAAGCACTAATCATGGCAGCACAAGAACAGGCACTCAAGACAGGATGAGACAGTTCAGCACATAGTAGCAGGGTGTAAGTATTATATACATATATAGATATATATATATATATATATATATATATATATATATATACATACATACACACACACACACACACACACACACACACACACACACACACACACACACACACACACACATTTATACATATACTCATATATACATATATTATCATATCATAGAACTTTACATTGCCTACTAGGTAAGAGCATTGTTTCAGAGAGTTGAGCACAAAACAGTGAACCAGTAAGTATCTGTAAGATTGTGAATGCAGAGGGCAAAGCTGAGACACAGATACACTGGGTGAAACAGCTGCAACTCCAACTGTGCTTTAACTTCTAGTGTAAATGAATAGATTTTTGATTGCTGTATTTCAACAAAAACACACACATGCTTCACAACTACTTGTTAGAGGGCTGCTGGTGGGTGGTAGGGATGGTTTATTCCAGATCTCCTCACTAGCAGAACTGTGTGGGTGGAGGAGCATGTCTGGACTATAAAAACAGTGCCAAGGTTGGAGCTAATAACACTGGGAAAACACATGGTAGCGACACACAAGTGCTCATGTACCTACACACACTCATGGGTACACAAATTGCCCCTCAACATACTCTATAAACAAACACACACACACACACACACACATTAGCTTGCACACATCTCTTGCCTGGTTCATGTTTGTCTGCTGGCAGGATGCCTGCCTTGAACAAGTGGACAAGAGCGTTTTCACCACCACCATCCACCCCAGATCTAATCATTACAGTCAAAATTAACTTACCATCCCGTGGCCCCAAACCTCCTGTTTATCCTCCCTTTAATTTCTTTCACCCCCTCTCTGTCTCTGCTCTGTCTAAAGTGCTTTGAGCTGCACTGAAGTAAAAGTTTCATGGACTAGAATAGGATAGAAGTGATAATAAACCTCTTCGTGCTTTTTCTCACTGTAATACTTTGGCCACATTACATGACATTAAGATGTTGTCTGTTACACAGGATTAAGTAAAAATGCCCAAAAGGACAGTGAGAGTAAATGCAGCACATTAAAAGTAAGTAAAAATTACTTATCCCTCATCTCTTTCTTGATGGGTTTTGAGCTTGTGTTGACTCCTGATTAGAGTGACAGAGAAGTTCTGACTTGGTTTCAAAGCAGCCTGTGTGTGCAGGGTGTTTGTGTGTGTGCAGGGTGCTTGTCTTTTATGTATGAGTGTGTGTGGTTGCATAAATGAGCAGTCCAGTCATTCATCATGGTTTCATTTCTCAGCTTCATGAATAATGTCAGTGTGTATGCATCTATTTGATGTCTCCCAGTATAGGACTGCAGTGCGGATAAGGAGATCTCTATTCATTGTAAATCAGAATTAATCAATTCAACTGAATCAATTCACTGCACCAAATGCCATGTATATTTTGTTAAACTGTGCATCTCACTAATATGGAAATTATCAAGCATGTATTTGAACACTTATTAATAAAGCAGGACGACTGTTGCCAAAAATTTGAATCTTCTTTACTCATACTCATGTAAGGGTAATGTGGCAGTGAAACTACTAAAAATGTGCATTTCAATTGAATTTTAAGTGAAGAATCTGAATAATTTTCACAGCAATGGAATAACAGTTGGATGTTAACAGTAATTTAACAATAAAACTGGCAAAAGGTGGATACAAAGCAAATCTTAGGCACATATAACATGTGGTGTAATATAAATATCTTTGAGATCCAGCCCACATATGGAACAAGTAATAAATATGACCTCCCAAATAAATAAAGCTTAAGTACCAGCATTCATTGTGGATTGCAAGAGTTATATATTGCCAGAAGTCTCACTTGTCTGAACATTTAAAAACATCTAACATGGCACCAATATGGCAATTTTATTTTACCACCCCTTGATAGCACTGAGCTCATTCCACCCAAGGCTAGTCAAATGTCAGCAGTATTGGAAACTGAACTCCCCATTTTCCCCTTAAACACAGGCGTTTGTCACCACTGAGAGTGGATAAAGATTGAAAGCATTTGAAAGAGGCAGGTTCCGTATGTCCTTAGTAAAGAACAATACCACAACTTTGACACATCTCTGGTTCACTGTGGACATCATTTGCTCAAAAAACTGAAAAAACAAGACAACCAGTGTCACTGTAATATCAGGTTAAAGAAACAACAGATGGATGACAGCCCTCAGCTATCTTCAATTTCCAGTTTTCCAGCATCATTGGGTTTGAAACCAAACAAAAGGGACAAAAAAGATGGATGGAGTTCAAGGATGTCTGACAGATGGACAGCAGAGATGAAGGGCTAGCCCCTAGCAGTTGTAATTAAATTGCATAATTGCACAGATAATCATTCAGTCTGCCTTCAAGTCAAAACACTCCATGACACACAGCAGAGAAGACTGTCATCTGCCTGCCTTATGCAAATGTCATTCTGCGAGAAATGTTTTAGTGGTGTCTGCAACCAATGAATCAAGACTTTACCAGAGTAGGGGCAGGCTACATTGTTAGACTGGTGGATGATACAGTCCCCATGGTTACCATTGCAGCTTTTCACCAGAGAAATACATCCACAATGCTCTGAAAGTTTATAACACTGTCTGTAACTCAGGGATAGTATTAGAGATCATAGACCATTATCAGCCTCTTAAAAATAATGGAGAGCAGTCAAGGAGTGTAAAAGCTGTTTTATAGACACTTTCTTTACAAGAAGACAAAACAGGCAAAACAGTTAAGGCTAGCCACTAAAAGACCAACAGTCTAAAAACACATGGAACTAACAGTTTAACATTTGCAGAGATGTCAAACAGAGATCCAAAACAAAGAAATATGGATTTGTTCACTGCAGTTGAATTTTTTAACAGTGCATAATACTTTGTTTACTTCACTTTGGTTCCCTTCTGATTCATCTGTAGATGCCAAGGCAGGTGCAAGCTGTCAAGGCAAGAGATGCAGTAAATCTTTATCTGAATTTGTAGTTTATGAAACAGACAGAGTGTCACAGTTGAAAAATCGGAACTAATGAGATTATTATTGATGATGTCCAAGAAGAAATGTGCGTGGTGGAGAATGATGTGGTGAGGTCATTAGCGCACTGGCTGCATCCAACCCAGAGGCTGCAGAATAACTGTGGATCGATCAAAGGCAATCCCTCTACCAAGATAACCTGGCAATGAACTCTTCAAATCTGCATATGATGTTATTTTTACAGTAATATTCTAGTGAGAAAAGACGATGGAGATGGTGACTATCCCTAAAGATGGAAAACTGACAGTAGGCAACTTTCTCAGTGTATTCTACTGTGCACTCCGGGCCATACCAGCTGCACTCACAGTACAGTTTTCGCCCTCATCTTTGTGATGGAGGCATCCGCTGAAACATTGAAGAAACTCGTTCTCAGCTCTTAAAAGCGTTTGGCTGAGAGCACTGCATCACATGTGGCTGAAAACACAGGGCTCATCTCATTCAGCTTGACTTCAAACAGGCACTCAAATACAAGTTAAAAGATGAATCGACATTTGATGAATATACAAACGCCCAGCAACACAACCTTAAGCTTTACTGATGCAGAGAGCGGAAACAAGTCCAGAGTAAGTTAAGGTTTCTTTTGTGTTTGTGTGTGTGTGTGTGTGTGTGTGTGTGTGTGTGTGTGTGTGTGTGTGTGTGTGTGTGTGTGTGTGTGTGTGTGTAAATGTTGTGTTTCCTGGTGCTTTGTTTAGTAATGTACATTCATATTAATTCGATTTTTCTGATGGTTTGGTAGTTTTTTTTTTTGCGTAGGATGTTTCTTGTTAATGGCATTATACCATGTCTCATTTGCAAGCGCACCTGTTGTGGTGACAAACTCTAGTCACTGTAGGCGTAAAATCTTTTTTCATTTCCTAAGGCCTCACTAGTCATCACTCAAAGTGAAAATGTTTGCTGTACAATTTGTTGTCTCATCAACCCAGGCTCTGTTGCCATCTCTGCCAGATGCTTTCTGTTGTGAGTCATGTCACATTTTTATTTCTTAATGACTTAAAACCTAAATTTGTCAGTCTTATTATCATTATGTCACTGTAACTTTAAGTTTCACTTGACTTTTAAACAGTCAGCGAATGTGATGAATAAGTACAATACAATGTTCCATTGCTTTTAACTCAATATTGAGGGAACACACTCCCCGGTCTATAACTTCTTAGCATCCTGTAAATTGTGCAGTGTTTGAACCAAAATTTATGCAGTGAACTGTTGGTATTCTTTCATAAATGCCTTCTAACAAGCACTGAATATGACATCAGTGACAATGGCCATACATCCTCTGTCTCGGTAAAGAAAAAGAAAGAAGTCAGAGACTCCCCAGAGGACACAATTAATGCCGAGACTTCAGACTAAGCATGTATCAGGATTAAAAAAAAAAAAAAAAGAGTGTTTTTGCCATGTATTGAAGGTAGACACACATCATAAAGCATAAGCTTTTAGTAGGTCTGTAACTTTCTCAATGCTCGTCTCTTACTTAGCTGCCTTTACTTATCCCATTTAAGATTTAGATTTTTGTTTTCATTTGATTAATTTAGGAGCCTCCTCTCTGTCAACAACATCAATACAGCTACCAAAGGAAATTAATAAAAGTAAAACTGTCTAATCAGTGTCCTCATCATTAAAACTGATGTAGCCCTTAAGAATGTCATTGGATATGTTCCAGTACAACTACAAATGATGTGCAATTGTGGGTACAGTGATTAAAGAGATTAGTCTACAAAGTAAAAATGAAAATAAGGCATCATTGGCATGCTATTCGTCTATAGCATATTTTTATTTTTATTTTTTGCAGCTATACAAGCTTTGGTTTTTGCAAATTTAGTACACTGGAAAACTCAGTCTTTTTTACAACATGTACACATAAATGTTGCTATTTTATGAATTCGATGCACCTAAGTGAGCTTTGAATTAATTTAGTTCTAAGAAGAGTACAAAATTGTTGACCTGTTTTGATAGATTCGCAATTACATGTACCATTATTTTCAATTATTATGGTCCAAACAGTAGTACATAATCTTTTTTTTATAGTCGATTGCAAGATCCATATAAGTCAGTATAGTATTTATACTGTTTACTGTTTATTGGCATTTAGGTTTGCCACACTTTTAACTACAATTTCCCGCATGTTTAACAACGATCTTTTCTTCAACTTTAGACATTATTGTTACAATGTATGTCATTCTAAGTTATAGGTAGTAATATCAGGGGATATACAGTTTTTATAAGACCAGGCAAGCCGGGTTTTCATTAGTTAACATCTTGAAGCCATGGGATAGGAAACCAAAGTTCAATGTGTCAGTCTCTTTTGCATATTATACAATATGAAACAAATTTCAAATCCAATCTTTCGCTTGCGTTAGAATATGAAGATCGGGTTTGCCCAGGAACTTTATTTAGCACTCTTTGTGAATACTACCAGTGGGCAACGGGCTGCAACATGAGTGAGCACTGACATGGGGTTATACTAATGATGCAATGCCTGAGGCATACTGACAGGTCTGCTGTAGGGGGCCGGGCCTGAACTCCAGGCCGCCGATGCTTACTGCTGACAGATATTGACTTCCAAAGCGAGGCCTTGTGTGGCTATGGTGATGATTACCATGTACTGCCTTGTTGACAAGTGGAGAATGTCAGGAATATTCAGAGGTTTGAAACCCCACACCATGACACTCTGAAGAAGTCTTACAGGGTAAATATGTCTTGGTTAGAAATTGGTCCCTTTCACCGATTTTATTTTTCCGGCGTCTACATGCAATGTCTGAATTATACATTCTCATTTTCTTGAGAGCTGACTGCGTGCACTCTGTTACCCTTTCTCTACTCATTTCTTTTCAACTCCCTTTTATGCTAAGTTTCACCCCTACAGTAGCTCTTTTATTTGTTCCTGCTTTCCTTGATTATCCAATTAGTCACCACCTCCTGGTCTGAATCACTCAGTTGGTAGGTCCAGCTTTTCGCACTCTTTTTAAACCACGTATGACAGATCAAATCTTACAGTAATTGCATAATTGCAGTCCAATATTGTAACAGGGTCCTCCTCCAGTATTAGCCATTATACTGAAGTGGATCAACTTTGTCTTCGAAAATTATGTTCATGAACAACTATCTAACACTTTGCCATGGCTTATACATTTATATGAATAGCTTGTTTTTACACGCAGCTATTATTCAAACCACTTTACAGTTTGCCTTTCATTTACTCATCCACATACACACCCACGGCAGCAAGCTACCATGCAAGGTGCCGGCCTAACAGTCTGGTTCAGTGTCTCGCTCAAAGACCCATGGACAGGAAGAGGAGGCCTGCAGCGTTAGCCTCTGAACCCTATCTACCTGCTGAGCCACAGCCACCCCAAATTTTTGGGACCCCAGATTACATTTATTTATTCACAAAACAATGAAACATACACTGAAAATATCCGTAAAGCATCCTATGTCAATTTTGCAGACATTCTGTTTGTCCACAGAGACCTGAGATAAATGCAGCACTTTTCAAAAAACATTAATGAGACCATTTTTGTGCTGGCCAAGACAAATATACAGCCGGATCACTTAATATGCCCAAACCTGGTTCAGAAAGCCATTGAGGCCAAGCTGCATGAGTTGTCATTGTATCAGTTTGACAATCTAAACCCAGGGTACCCATCAGAGATACATCTGACAAATAAGTGAAGTTAGCAGCAGAGTCAAATCCCCACAAGGGATTCCTTGGACCATAAATTTCATGAACCAGCATTTCATCCAGCCAACAGAAATACTCGCAAATATTCACTATATACCCCAGCAACGCACAAAATATGCAAACAAGATTTCGACTCAGATATTTCAAGCAGCTGGTAATTCATATAAGAACAAACGATAGGCAATATTATTTCCACAAAGCAATTCAGTTTTATGCTCAAGCACTCTCAATCACTCCACATTAGAATCTCCATAAAACTAAAACAATCAGTCAGAGAATTATCTCTCTCAAGGAAAAATAGTCTTTGCAACTCATTTTGTCTGGCGTGTACCATCAGGTATTCATGGAAGTTTGCACCTTACCTGTGAGCACAAAGTAGCACGAGTAAATGGACTAAATGGGGAGTCTAGTTGGATGAATGAATGGCTCTGTAACGTTACTCACTGAGACGGACATGCAGCCGCATGAATGACAGTATAAAGTGGCAGTTCATGTCATGTAACTTTTTTTTTTTTTTTAATCTATGTTGATTATATTCTTTGAAAACGGCAGCTACCTAACTGCAAGCACTTTCCACTGTAAGCCATTTTCTATTTTTTTAAAAAAAAAAATGACACACCTTCTTCCCGGAGGCACAACTCGGCGAAACCAGCACGTACAAACACCAGACACGTGTCGCTGGAATCACTGTGACTTACTCTTTGCGGTCACATTTTTCCCGGTGTCAGTACAGGGGGGAAAAAAAACATCATTAAATCCACTTCAAAGTCATACAAAAAATGAACTCCTTGTCTTGCCTCAAAACTATCGTTTCAGACGTTTTCTGCAGCGTAAAAGCGATCCAGGTCACTGATGCCGGTGCATCCATGGTTAAGGTTCCGGCAGAGAACCGCTAACAGCTAACGCAACATGCGCAAAACGTAAACAAAAAGCACAGCTCAGGTGTAGCCCACTGCCAGCTTCCTGTTTGCATCCCCCTTCAAGCGTGATGGGAAATGTAGGCTACAACCAAAACTCACATCTTCCCAAATGGAAGAAAAATAAAATAGATTAAAAAATCTGAATAAACATTGATATCAACAATTTTTGTTTCTTTGTTATTTAATTCAATAAAACCTTTTTTTTACGGTAATAGGCGAGTACCAGCACAGCAGTATGGTTCTTAAATCCCTAGACCACTGACATTGGCCTCTCCATTCAGACCTTCTGTGTCTTGAAAAATCTTTGACATAGTGAATATGCCATAAGTCTGTAAGTAAAGGAAGGGAAAACCCAATCATCTGTTGTCGCGACGGATCAAGTGACCAGGTCATTCTAAACAGTGTAAGGGTAAGAAGTCATTAACCAGAAGACACAGCAGCCACACATTTCACTTAACTGCACTGCATCTTATTTGCATTTCACATTTTATTCCACAAATAATGTAGCTACACGATGAAGGCAGGATTTAAGGGAAACAGGCGCCTCCTGCTGTGGGATTGCTCTTTATTTAATTCCAAAGGTGAAGTGAGAACTTTTGATAATCACTTCTTTCCCATACAGAATACACTTGGGGCCTCTCAACATTGATGCTTCCTTTACACCTTTGGAAAATAAATGGCTTCAAGTACTTCCAAAGTGACTGCTTTAATGTCAGTAATATTGTCTTTTTTTTCTCAGTTTAGTCATGAGGAGTTGTCATAATAAAGTCTATAGGGCTGCAAGTATAACAATTATTTTCATTATCAGCTAATATATTGTTATCTACTAATCTTTTGAAGATATTCTGAGTAATGTTAGTTAGTCCATGAAATGTGTTTTGTTGTGTTGGGGCCTCAGGAACTAAGTTTGACACGTTACTTAATGTGCCGAGTTACAGCCTCAACAAATATCAAAGCCCCAAAAATCCCTGTCATTGAGAGGTGATTGTTATCATCATGATAATATATGATCATATTTGAAGAGTATGAACATGTCACGATGCAGTTGTTATTCCACACAAATAGTTGTTATACTAACTTTTTTTGTCTCGGTACACCAATTTATTAATCCACCATTAGCAATAATTATAATATCACCCCTAATATCGCTGTCATTTTAACGTTTATTATAATTCTTTTCATTGAGGGTGGTCAGTATATTACACCTTTCAGCACCGTGCAATACAACTGAATATTCAACAGTACCACAAATTACAGTATCTAGAGTTGAATTACGGTAACACATCTCTGACAAATTCTCAACAAAAAAAAATGTATATAAGGTAATCAGCATAGCTAATGTATGGTATAATAGAGGATTCAGCTGCATGTATCCAGCAACCGGCTAACTCTATCTAGTAAACTGACAGCAAACTAATATTGTTATTTTTTTTAAGATAGAAAATCTACCTTCCCATCTACCTTCCCAGGTAAAAAAAAATACTCTGTTTTTCTGTAGATGGAATTTTGCCTGTCAGATTCCACTTACTTTCCTTTACAATTTGGCCTGCATAACAATAGACAGATAGTATAAATATACTTATTATGGGATGAACCTGCCCGGGATCACATGCCTCCGAAACGTATCCAGTGATAACAGGCTAGAGAAAATAATGGGATTTTTATGCAAAGGAGGGATGAAAGATATCTTTTCAGAGACGTACACAAAGGGTATTAAAAGATAAGAGGTCAGATACCGAAGCCAAATATCATATCCAGCAAAGCTCTCTAAGGAATCAGTCTGTGATCTGAGCCCCACTCCCAGATGAGGCTAAATGATACTTGAGGACCAATACTGGGGTGGTGAACCATGACGAAAGGTGCCCTACGTAACAGTTGTCACGAAAACACCAAGTGTTGTTACATAGGGGCGGTGTATTGACAACAAACAGTACAGTATGTTCTTTGTCACAGAAGTGTACAGAGTCTAAGCTTTGTAACTTTGGAATGCATAAGACATTTTTATACTTAAAGATGTATTTAGCCATAATAATGACAGTGACAACACAACTGCAGAGATGTAACTGAAACTTCAGTTATAAACATATCAAAAGAACAGTGAAAGGCCCAGTTCAGGATAAAAACACAGAGTATATAATCAGGAGTGATGGTAAAGGTCAGCTGTGGCAGAGATTCGATTACTCTGCAGGAAAACCTATAAAGTGGAACCAATGTACAGTACAGTATGTGGCTGCACTGCTCACTGTAGAGCAGCATGGTGTGACTTGAGTGGAGCAACAGCTCCAAATTTACTAGTGTAGTCAACCAAAGAAAATCTTGGTTGACTGAAATCGCACCTACTCTTCAACAAATGGATTGGTCGCGAGGGGGGAAAAAAATCGGCACGTTATCTGTAGATTACTTAAATCGGCCACAGTTCACTCTACCTTGTACCTTCATTAGCCTAAATTAATTATAAAAATACATAAAAAGCTGTATTTTCAGTTTAACATGAATTATTTTATACCGAAATGATAACAGACTCAGAGCACAACAACTACTGAGGAATATACACTCAAAGTCTCAAGCGTTAAACACAAAAGTTGATGCATCATCCTCATGCAGACAAGTGAGCCTTCTATTTTTCGATGATACGCTCTGTTGGTTGTTGAGCTGTGATATGCACACTGCTGTGTGCAAAGGTTACGCCCAACCTTTTGGTCATCCTTTTTAACAAAATGCAGCCACACCGACGTCTTCTTTGACATGGTTACAATTGGTTTGGAGCCAACTCAGAGCAAACGTTCAGTAAACGTTGAATAAATTAGACCTAGCAGTTTCCATTTGGTTGGAAAAAGTTAAAAGTTCTGAAAACAGGGGGTGTGTTCAAAACACCCCAATTTTCACAGATAGTCTGTCCTTCCCACCGTCGCAGTAAATAATGGATTAATCCTGGAAGGCTATTGATGTAGCGCTTTTCTCCTCATGAAAGTAACGCTGGCAACTGTCTGACCACTAAGAATTACGTCAGACGAGAGCGATTCAACCAACCAATCGACCAGTCGACTGGGAGACTATAGCCTTAAAATTTACACAACAAAACTCAGTTTTTCTTTCCAGTTCTCACTTCAGAGAGAATCTAGTGTCTAGCATCTCGGCCCACCTCAGGGATTACAGCAGTGTGCAGTCAAAGTAAACAAGTGCATTGTAGCATCTTAGATCCCAGACAGACAGACAGATACTGTGGACAGGAAGGAAGAAAGGAAGGGCAGTAGGAAGTTAGATAGGTAGATAGATAGACAGGTACTGTAGAGAGGAAGGAAGGAAGAAAGGAAGGATGGTAGGTAGTTAGGTAGACAGACAGACAGACAGACAGATAAATAGATAGATAGTGCATGTGAGAATCTAGTACATATTTCTGAAGCCAGTTATGCTGTCACAACATTGATTAATCTTGGAGTTGGTGTGTGACAAAGTGAGGACCTGAAACAACTGATAAAAGTCCTTTATAAATCTGAGTGAAAATGGCTGTGTGAGACTGTCACACTTACAATTTAATATCTGAAACTCAACACAAAATAAAGAAATTTTGAAGGGTGAATACAGAACTGTATGTGGGACACAGGCGGCAGATAGGAAGAAGTGACAGATAATCGTCTTGCAAAAGAGACTGAGTAGACACATTTATCTTGAGTTCATAAATAAATAAAAGTAGTGGCTGAAATGAAAGAAGCAGCAAGGTTCTCGACCTGTTGTGCACAGCAGTGACAAAAATGACATTCTCAGTTCCTGATTAGTCTTTGCTACAACTGAAGGTAGGACAAAAACCTCATCATTGAGATTGGTTGCTTGAGAAACATATGCAAGGCCTTTATGATCATATCATTTCTCTGCAGTCCTGATCTGGAGCTTTGTCACGTCTCACCAGTATGCCCCGATATTATCACCTACCACTGCTTTAGGACAATACACAACAGTGCAGATTAGCAGAGTTAGAAAAAAATTCCAATTAATCAGGAGTTTAGTGGGAAAGAGTTTCAATTTAATCTCCCAAAGGAGGAGGCTTCATGTACCTCATTGAAGCATGTCAGAGTTCAGGGGTTTAAGGGATTGTGGCACAGGCTTACCGCGTCTGGACAGGGACAGTTATTGAGTGCACTCGTCCTTGGGGTCGGACAAGGGCTTACGTGCTAGTGACGAGAGTGACAATGGCAGTTGTCCCTGATTGTGTCCTATAGTGTTTGGTTTTGCAAAGGAAATGAAAGGGAACAAAGTGAGGGAAGGAAGAGTATGGAAGACGCATTCACCTAATGCTGAAATGATTAGCAGTCATTGAATTCAGTTAGTCAATTAATCAGAAAGTCAGTAGACAGAAAATGAATGGAGAAAAAAATTTGGTGAATTAAGTAATCGTTTTACTCATTTGTTAAAGTAAAAATGGCAAACAGGCCCTTCGGTTTCAGTTGTCCTCAGGCGTGAGAATTTGCTGCTTTTCTCTGTTTTATATTATTGTTAAACGAATATATTATTTTATTTTATTTTATTTTTTTGGTTTGCTGTTTGGTCAAAAGAAGAAATCTCAATAATTCACCTCAGATGTGGGAAATTACGATGTGGATCTTATACTATTTTAAACTTTTTTTTTTTAAAGTCACTAACTATATTGTTTCTATTGTTCTATCCTTGTTAAGCTGAGAGTCATCTACATTCTTGGAACTGAGTCAAATATTTTCTCATTTCTTTCTTCGGGTGGTTTGTACTCAGCGGTGTGTCAAGTCTGTGGCCAAATTCCTCTGCCAGAAAAGGGTGGCTTGCCCTCAACTCACTGCCCTGGGAATGAGTTGTAGTCCCACATGAGGAATTTAAGTATCTCAAGGTCTTGCTCACCTGTAACATTGATCGATAGAAGACCTTATTTTTGCCATGCAGTCAGCAAACAAATGCTTGGCTGCACTCCTGCTTATGGTGATTAAGATACAACATTCATACATATTTTTGTCATTAAATGCTCACAATCTTCACCACATTATCCACTTTTGCTCTGTGACTGTGAAGGACACAGCTCTGAATATTTGTTAACTTGTGTTATCAGAATTCTACTCGTGTCAGTCCATCAGGTTAATTAATTCAAGGGTTATGAAAGGGCTCTCTCCATATGTTCACCCGCAGAAGCAAATGTAACCAAATATGGTTCAGATTGCACTCCTGCTGTTGAATGTAGCAAATCAAAATGTGACATTAGGCACAGAGTCAGTTATAACAGAACTGACCCTTGCACTTTCACTTTTACCTATACTGTTGATATAACTTTGTTTTACTTTTACTGTATATTCAGTGGGTTCTGAATGTTCATGCTCTAATATGCTACGATGTACCTACGTGTAACATGTTCTTCCAGTTATAGTAGCCTGAAAAAAAAAGTGATCTCCTTCCAGAAAACTATTGATAATTAACAACAATGTATAGTCCCTGTGCATGGTGAAGAAATTCACTATCATCATTGTGTTGGGTCAGACAAATAGCATACTAGCTTGTTCTTGCTGATATCAGCCGTAAACCTAGATAACTCAGGCCCTCTCTCTTCTACCTTGTTTCTCATCTCGTACACTTCATTAGGTGGTACTCTGCACAGACGTTTAGGTTCAATTGTTGAACCTGTATGTCCATGCTCTTCCAGCCACATGAACTTGTAGTTGATTATATAAGTTCTACAGATTCGCAATTGAAATTCCTCTTTGTACTTTTCTGCAATTCAGTGTTTCACTTCATTGCCTGTCTCCTCTTACCATTGTCCTTTTGCTTTAGTCTCTTTCTTTTACTTTTGAGACTGATAAATTTGACTGAGACATTTTTTTAACTTGGTTGCACACGCTCAATTAGTCGCCAGTAAAAGTAATTAGTAACAGACATTGTATTTCCTCTTACGTGATTGCAACTCTGGCTAAAAATCTTTAAATAGTATCTTTTTATGCTTTCCTTTGCACCATCATAGTATTACTTAATCACACTGTTACTTAACCATGCAGTCAAACGGTAAATGTCTCTGGACAACATCCATACATTCATCTCCCATACCTGTGCAGGATTGAGAGGGTCTGAGACTATCCCAGAAAGTATTAGAAAGGCCTGGACAAGTCACAAGTCTAAAACAGGCCCAACACATATAGATTTACAAAAGCATTCATGCTTGTTTACTTCCGGTATGTGTTTGTTGCTCACACATGTACAGCTCATATGAGCATTACTGTGCTGCAGGCTTAAATGGAGCTGAGGGTGTAGAAATTACCAGTATAAATGCATGCACATATAGACATTTTTTGGTGTAATTTCTGTGTCTGTGTTTGAAAACCTGAAGCGCGTTGCTCCTTGGGGATCTGCATTTTCAGGTAAGGGAATTTTGCTGGCTCTGCAGAAGGCGCACAGTCATGATTGAGTGGTTTTCCGTGGATCAATAATCCTGGACTATGCAGTATCAAGGACAACAACAGATTCCTTGATCTCCGTCACCCTTCTCCAACACCTGCACCAAGCCTTTCATTGGGAAGACAGGGTCCTATGGTTAAATGACAGACACGATGCACGGTCACGATTAAGCACTACACCCAGACAGCCGAGGCAACACTGGTAAAACAAGTTCTCATTAGTCACCCATTCCCTATTCCGCTATCTTGCCTGGAGCTACTCTCACTGCACATGCTTGGAATATATTCACACCTCACATACACACCCATGCAGATGTTCAAACAAGTTCAAATTCTCATTCATAAATATATTTGAATTATATTTGATTTTATTTTAATGGCATGTTTGATGAGACTCCTGGACATCTCCTGAATAATTACACTGTATCACATTAATACTTTTTGCTTTGGTGTAGCCTTTAGCTGATCTTCCTGACTGGCTAACTGGCTGGTTGGGATGGATTTTATGCAAGCAGCGTGGGAGGTTTACATATTATCAAACTGCCTTCGTGGCCTGCAGTTCATCTGCTAGCTTGTTTATCTGTTTATCCCTTGCCATTACTGTAATTAGGTCTTTGTACTGGGAGTCACAGTAGTCGTAACAAGAGCTCCAGAACAGCATGTGAAGACAGAATGATGGTAAATAGGACAAAAGCAAAATGGACTATGTGTACAGCGCACTCTCTGAAGAGAAATAAGTCAGGGCCCTGGCAGCAGTGAATGCTGTAATTGCTCCCTTCAAAGAGCCCCTGCCTTGCCAGGACACAATGGAATGACCTTTTTGTGATTGCAAACCTCTATTAGTGGTGAACCATAGTGGTCAAAGCCATGGCCTTCTCCTTTATACTGTCCCATGGTGTTGTCATTCTAATTATGTAATTCAAGTGTTTTTACAGCATTGCCATTTCCTCATTTATTTTAAGGGGTAGAAATCTATGTTATTTTAATTGAGACAAAACTCAAAATTTTGTTTTGTTTCTTGCTGTCCATGCTGTGTCCTTATATGAATCATGGTGGATAAGAACACATTCCCCAGCCATCAGCTCGGATAGTCACCATCTGGCTTTTCTTTGAAAGAGTGACAGTTTTCAACAGTTTTTCTTTGAATTACTAATTTGCTTCGGCAGTCCTTCCATTACGTAAGGGTCCACAGGAAATGCAATTTTAATGCATAACTGCAGCATGTACTACGTGTTTGGTGGCATTCACATGAGTTATTGTCTGAGGTCTAATTTTAACTCCCTAATTAATGAACCAATCCACAAATGTACTTTACTGGCAGATAATGAGGCTTACAATAAACATACTGAGTAAGTTTCTTCATTGTAATTTTTTTCATCTGTAGAAGTAACAGCACAAAGATACGGGACCTGAGCAATACCCAGGTCAAGGAGAATATGCTAATAGAGTGTGTTGCTTATTAACAAGGGCCAGTTACAGTAAGTAATTATATCATAAAAACAATCACAAGTCATCCTAATGTAACACAGAAAATACCTACGTTATTATTAATCGCTTTGATAAGGGATAGAACATGCAACAGACAGCACTTCAGCAAGGTTAAGACGGTGTTACTCATTCATTCTCACCATTCATTTTCCAAGCCAGGGAAAGCATTCAAGAGCCAATATGTTAAGAGTGTTGAGCTATTAAGTTTTCCAACATGCTTTGGACCACACTGAACACCAGATGGCACCTTCAAAAACTGCTATGACAGGGTGCAATTAACTGAGGTAGACGTGGAGAGAAAAGCTGAAAACTGTAATTAATAAGGCAGACCAAGCAATATTTCGCAAGAAGACCTTATGTCTCAGTTCAGGTGCTACCTGCCTCAAACTCCAAGTTTCAAGACTGACTTCGTCATAACAGGTCAACAAGACTGTTTCAAAGGCTTCTCCTTATGCAACAGAGAAATGCAGCCTTTTAGTGCCAAAATCTGAAGGACACACAAACTGTTTCGTTCACAGGCCTCAGTGTTCCAAATCCATTCCTCACTGGTCCTTTTTTACACATAAATTTTTATCGGACACTCATTCAATAGGATATGGCATGCAACTGTAAAACTGACAACACAAGCTAACACGACAGATGGATCTAAGTAGTAGTAATAATGGTAACCCAAGCTATGCCAATAAGCTCTTCCATGTGGTGAAAAATTATTAAATCATCCCTGACTACAATGAGGCAAGCTGGGATGGAAGCCCCCTGTCCCTCAGTAGTGGTAGAGACTATGAAGCAATGTTATGTGCCCTAACTGGCAGTTTCCCTCATATAAAACTGTGTCAATACAGGATGTAATACTCTAAGTAAATGTATTTATAACCTGCTGGGGATCACCCCTTGAATTGCATGTTATGTGTGTGTGATTATTGTCTTGATTTACAAGCCGTCACCAAGTTACACACAAAAAAATCAGACTCTAAAATATCCTGATACACACTGGTCAGCGAACACTGCTCTTAGTTCCCACAAAACTGTCTGTCTGATAGCCAAAGCATCACAACAGTATTAAAATCTAAGACTGTCCTCCCATAAAAAACAACCCCATGGGTCATTTGTGCAGGCAGGTTATTACGACCCATAGTTACATTTTACTGTTAATTACATCTGGCAAATGCCCCAGAACAACATTATTACATTCAAGTGCCAAAGCCCTCTAGCGGGCGACGTAATTATGATGGAAGCAAAGGAGGAAGTCAGGTGACGTTGTTATATAGCAACAAAGTCTGCATTGGGAGGTGGTCGGAGTGGTGTATTTATTACTGTAATCATGACAATGAACTATACCTAACGAAGTATTTATTTTGACCCAAACCATGATCTTTCACTACACCTAGCTAAGTTGTTTTTATGCCTAAACCTAAGCAAACCTTTGCCACAGCATTGTCACATAATAAAAGGGTTAGTTATTTACCTTCCGACAATGATTTTAAGCAGTTTATCGGTGGCATGTCACCTGCCATTGTAAGGTTGCTATTTAAGGAAATGCTCCTATGGGTCAAATGAGAGGATAGGGACAAACAACCCATATGGTTGTTTAGGTTGGAAGACTCCCTGTAAAATCCAGGGCTTTGACAATATCTGTTTTATCTGACATAGGATGAGGAGCTGAGACTCTTCTTAGTAAATCTTGATTTTCACTTCTTTCTTCTTACGTCTAAAGCTGGAAACCAAGTGCTCCCTGACAATTTGTAACACAATACATACTTTAAACCTCACTGGATTAGAAAAGATTTAGCAGCTTATTAGGGTGCACTAAGCGTAACTTGCACAGGTCAGTTGATTTCTTTGTTGGGGAGGGGAGGTTTCCAGCAGGAGTACAACATGCCTTCTGAAACTCAATCAGCCCGGTCAGCCAAGATCAGATCAGCCCAGTTCAATTTCCACGATTTGAATGGGTACCAGATAGAGAGAGTGTGTTACATACTCTCTTTTTTGTGCTAGAAAGGATGTTCTCAGGGCTTTCAACATTTCCCTGTTCCATCCGCCACTTCTATGGGTTGTGTAGTTTTTCCAAACATAATCAACTCCTCCTTAGCTCCTCTTACAAATACTAATGTCTGTCTGTGGACACAGTAGTGACCCACCTGTATGTATCAACACATCCAGGCAGCATAATGTTCCAGAGTCAGTGAGGAAGATACGTCTAAAGAAAGGTAGAAATTACAATTAATGATCCGCATCAAAATGAACCATGAGTACTTACAGAAACAAGAGATTAAGGCCTTGCATGGTCTTCAGAGGCCCCAGACTTTAATACTACTGAATATCTGTGGTCATATTTCAAACATGCAGTGCATAAAAAAGACCTAGGATTATTTCTGAACTTGCAACATTCTGCAGGGGAAGATGAAGAAGAAAATCCTGAAGCAACAATGGATAGTTGGCAACAAAAAACTACAAGACTGTATTTTCTGACATAGCAGGGGTTTCTAGGTATACTGTGTTCAATAACTGTTCACTGAAGAGGTTGAATTAACTTCTTTTCACTTAGAAAATCTACAAAAGCGACGAATCATACCATTTGTCCAAGGAGGCCAAACTTTAATAAAAATAATTTTTATCCTGGGCTCCTGCATACCTAGATTTGTATTGTGTCCGCGTTCTTTGTATGCCTTCCTTTATGCCACTGCTCCTTATGTGTACACAGTGCATTATACATCAGTGGATTTACTCCAAATAGCATAGCTCCCCCCTACTGCCAGTCACCCCCTCTATTTTCTGCATGTTACGTGAGTAGCATTGATATAATATCCCCAGACACTACCCTCAGTTTCTTATTCAGGAGGTATAGGGCCTCTAAGTAGCCATCCATCAGAAAATCAGTGCCCCTAAACCAGTTCTAATTGTGCTCAGACTCTCTGGTGGCCACTGCCAATGCTGCATCAGATTAAGTGTGTATGACCAACCCATTAAATTCCCATCCAGTGTGCTGTGAGTGCTGTAGCATCAGTGAACGTGAATGTCGTCTGTTTTCAGCCCTTCATCCCTACTTTGTGTCTTTCACTCCTTTGCATTTTCACTAACTTTGTTAGTCTCCCCACTCTAACTTTTTCTCTATCCCCCTTTTTTTCCTGCAGCTTGGATCTTGGATACATGAAAGCAGGGCAGCTAGCCAGTCCTAGCCACGCTGCAGGACATGCTTGTTTGTCATGGATGCCTTTCAATGGGCAAGAAGAAGACAGCAGACAGTGTTGCTCTGGGCAACACAGCCCTCCTTGGGTAACGTGGCTTGAGTCACTGGGTACATCTGTCCTAATGTCTGTCATAAGTGCTTTCAAGTGCCATTAGAGACACCCATGGCTATGCTGCTAGATTAATCAGGTTTACCATTTATTTATTTAATGACATTTATTTAATGTTAATATCGCTTAATGGAACTTTAATTACACCTCTCCTCCAAGAGTCATTCTTAATGTGTATGAGGTTGTAGCTATCTTCCTCTCATTCTCTTCATACCTTGATGTCTTTTTTTGACAGTCACTTTGCCCTGCTTTCCTTCACTTCTTTGCATCCCACAATCCATTACCTCTCTCTTTCTTGATCCCTCCAGCAATATTCCACATCTTTGTAACTCTCACTTTGCTTCTTTTAACCCTCTCTTTCCCTATCTAAACCTAAGATTACACAAAATACATGGTCTAAGCTTCTTTGGATGGTATAATGTAAATAAAGATATATATAAAGAGCCTGACTACAGTGTTGGGCCACCATGAGCCAGCAGCTTCAGTGCCCCTTTTGCCATAGATTCTACAAGTCTACAAAACAGTTTAATTCTTTCATTGGTGTTCAGTTGGGTTTTCAGTCACCCTTTGTGCCCCATATAGAAGCAGCTGCATTCATTATATTTCTCCACTCATTTTCTCTTCTTTTTCCTTTGTCAGATGAAAGTAAAAACATGAATGAAAAAGCAATAATGAGCCTTGTCTTGCTGTTTGATACCCATCTGTTTCTCAACATGTTAGAAAACACTGCACAACCAGCACATTTTACTTGTCACAAGCTTTAGTCTTGCTGACTCTTTAAAATGTAAATCAAGAGCTTGATTTGGGAAGGTACGGAAATGAATGAAGAGACAGAAAATGTAAAGGAAGTATTGTATTCTACTAAACTTTGATAAATCTCTGGTTTAAGGTGCTTTTAGGTATAAAGATTTCCCCTGGGAAAAATGCCCCCGAAACCCCTTAGCCACGAAACACCTATGATGAGGTCTTTGGTGCTCCATGCATTTAGCTATCAGTATTTAAGCCCAAAGCTTTACTTTGTCACAGAGCCATCACATGAACCCAGACATCCTTTTCTATAGCTCCTTCTTCTAAATTCTACTGTCGGATCTCAGTGCTCCTATGCAATCTTTCCAGCAGGTGCCATGCATGCGCTGACATGCCCTCACTCAATATTTCCTGGAAATTTTGTAAGATAAATTAATCCATATCAAACCTCTTCCCGCCTTTGTCATTGTAGAGCAACAGTGACTTGACTCCGAGGTCCCTCCAAATCACTGGTGTCTTCACCCTTTGGTTGTTGCAAAATGGGCAATTACATTTCTGCCTTAAATAGTGCATAATTACATCAAAATATTAGTATGATCAAACCTGCATAAGTATGGTCTCTTAAGTATCTAATGTAATGAAAACCAAGAGCTACCCAGTTATTTGTCAGTTCAATTGCACAAATTATGTAGGAAAACATTACACATTGGATAAATTCATTAAGTATGTCTATGTTAATCATTTGTATGCACTGTGGTCTCTATGCCATTTGTAATTTTGTGTGTGTGTGCTGGACTGGAAAGAAATACAGTGCGTAGGAAAGAGCAGCTTCAGTAAAGTATCATTTCAAGTATAGACGTGGGATACTGTATAAGGCATCTATGTATACAAGTACACAAACATTGTTGCTTGTAAGTGGTTTGATGCGCCTGAGAGTAAGCCCAAACTATCCCAATTTGTTTGCTCAGCTATATCCAGTGAATACATTAGACAAAAGATGAGAATGCAAATCTGGAGTCAACTGAAAAACCTTTCATACCGACCTCGGAATCCAAACAAACAAGACATTTTCTGAAGTACTGCATGGTCAACATCACAAGAAGAGATGTCAGGAATAAAGCAGTGGGTACTGTGATTCTTTATTAACCTGTTATAAAATACATGAGAATGGATGCCCAGGTTGTGCTGTAAACAGAAGAAACCTCTTACCCAAGGTGGGAACTCAGTCCTTCGAAAACCATTTCTCAGCATTATCGATTCATCCCCTGCTTGGTGAACTGAATTACATTCGATCCAGTTTGGTTTCCCACCTTTTTCCTTTGCAGGACAGCAGACTTATGTACATGATGTTACAATTGAAGTATACCCGGGAATGACAGGAGAACAGGGTAGAAGAAGATAGAGAGAGGCACAGAGCAAAAAACTGAATCATGGATATATTTGCTGCCAATTTGTATTTTTATACAACCTCGTCAAATAGAAAAAAAATCATCTGTGATTTAAATTAGCATAACTCTGCTGAGGTACAAACTGTGAACACATAATAAACTACAGCACATCAGCGGTTATTTTTTTTAGCCATTGCAGCTGCATGCCTCACTTGTAGTACAGCAACAGACCCTGGTGTCAAACATTGAGGGTTGTCCTTGGTCGTCATCCACTGTATGACAGAGGGTTGTCTTGGTAACCTTTAAATTTGAGACATTCCTGATTGGAAAAGAAGCTCTTTGGCATCCAGTTTCTCAGTCAAACAGGTTGCACATGTAACCAGCAATTGTCGAAATATGCCAGTTAGCACATTGAGTCTACTTTCACATTGAACCTAGTTCCTTGTATCCTAATCACACTTCAGCATTGCTGCTAGGAGAGCCCAACTGTATTATAATGATGTGTTGACACTCCTGCCACATTTCCCTCTTTTCCAGCAGAACACATCTGGTAAAGCCAGGGGCTGCCGACAGGACAGCAGGCTTATTAATGATTACCTTCAGCAGGTGTCCCATCGTACTGTATCCTCTGACCTTTCCCTCTGAAGAAAACAGTCGATGGACTGCAGCAGCGCCCAGTCAGATGCCCTTCCTTCTCCTCCTTATGCCCCGTCAACCATGCTAGAAAGCCAAACAGGCTCAAGCAAGGAGGGAAAGAACTGAGTGTCGCTTTCGAAGCCTTCTTCATTTTACTATGAGTTTTAAAAGTTGACAGTTTGTCTATTTGAAGTGCATTGTTACTTTCTGGGAAAAAAACAGGCTGTTGTTGATATAATTCTGAGAGAGCTTTTGTTTTTCTCTAAATCTTTTTTCGTCTTCCTTGTTTTTTCATATCCTTCCCTGCAGAGGTGCTATACTTTATGTCCTACAATTATGCACCGATATGGGTCAACATATGCCTGGTATGAAAACTCAGAATTGATTACATATCTTGACAAGCTCTCCAGCTATGCCATTATCAAATATTGCCTAGAATCCCTAAGCAGTGCTTAAGGGAGACTGAATAAATTCACCCTTCATTTTTTAAGACAGTCAAATGGGCTAGCTATCCCCACATCACCTCAATTTTATGCTGACAAAAACAAATTAGTGACAGGTCTTAACGATGCCTCATCTGTTTTGTAACTGTATGAAAAGTGAGGTGCTACTATATCACTGCAACACCCTAGTTCCCCACTGAAGAGCTTCGCATTACCCCAAGAGTTTTTCTTTTTTCATTTCTTGTGCTGTGTCTTCAGAAGAGATATCACGGGGTGCCACTAGGGCCTATGCCACTTCGGTCTTTGCTCCTTTTTGAAGCTCCTGACAGGCTATATAGCTTGAATCTTCCTTCTGGGAAACCAGCAGGACATTCATCAGATAGAGACCCTTTAAAGGGTTCCTGTGGTTAGAGATCAGAGAGAGAGCAGAGGCTCCTATTAGTGTTTCCATTTCACTCAGAGTCCATCTGAGCTGAGGGTAATTAAAGTCCTGAATTAAAAGGATTATTCTTGTCTTGCTAATTAATCTTTATTCAATATGATTTCTGCATTGTATTATGATTACCTTAAAAACTCTATTTTATCCAAAATAAGCAAATTAAGGTCATGTAATTCTTTGTAGATCCTCAACTCACTTCCTGATATCAAGCATTTCTGTATTACAGAATAGGCCTTTTTTTTCTCCCAAGGCAGGTGTTTTGGCGCGACATAGCAGGAATTAATGACATTGGACATAGACTAGAGGCCTTGTTAATATTATTAGCTACATCTGTGCTTTTCTTGCTATTAGGTTCAAAATGGCTTCTTTGAAAAGGTCTAGTTTGTGAAAAGCCCTTCTCATATTCTTACCTTTAATGTTTTGGAAGTCAGTCAGCTACAGTAAATTTGTGCATTTTAATTAAACTAATTTAAAAGCATGCTGACAAATGCATCTCTCTCTCTCCCTCTCTCTCTCTTTATATATATATGTATATATATATATATATATATATATATATATATATTATCTTTTTAAACTATATTTATATATGTATATAGTGAAAAATTGTACTCAACTATATATAATTGAGTACCATTTTAGCATTATGTGTCACGTTAATACAGGTCTGACAATATTAGGTAACATTATAGATGTACTAGGCCAGACAGTTTTTTTTTATTTTTTTCCTAATATATTGTTGGATCAGTGGTAGCAACTATTATAAAAACTATCTAATGTGACAAGTGTCAAACACAGGATTACTGCACTGGAAAAGATAAACGGTGCTGACAATTAGACCCACACCAACACTGATCGAAGGACACTTACTTCTGTATTTACTTAACACCACCACAAGCTATGGTCTCATACTTTACCAGCTCTGAACCAACATCTCCCCGACAAAGCATCAACCACAAGTTGAACATTTTAAGTGACTTAAGTGGAGAATTAACGAAAAAAAACCTGAATAAATGAGTGCATAAACATAACAAATGCAGATGCTACACAGGTGCACTGCATGGTACAATTAAGCATTTAACATCCAAACACACGCTGTGGTATGTTCAAAAATGCTGGGCAGGCCGAGTTGATTCTCAGTTTGTATCAAGATGGCAACAGGAAAAGATCTAAGGGACTTTGAAAGAGGGTTTGGAGCACGGATGGCAGGTTCAACTGGCTAGTGTTTCGATAGGAACAGTGACTAAAGTGACATCTGGTTTTAAGATCTATGGAAAAGACATCAGTAAATAGGGTAGGAAATTGTGGTCGGCGCATTTGATGACTGAAATGATGTGCATAACTCTCCTTCAGGTGACTGACACTGTCAATGCACGATGTGCTCAGAGTGTGTCAGCAAGAACAATTACATACAGAAGGATGTTATAGTAGGGTTGCAGTAGATAAACCCCTCATTACAAAAATGAGTTCAGTTTAGAGTTGCAAAAACCAGCGACATGGTCAGATGAGTCATTCTTCACCATACTCTCAACAAGGGGATGAGTGCCTGTGTGGCGTACACCAAGAGAATGGTACAGGCCTGAATGCTCAGGTGGGGATCAGGTGGCTTTGTTATGCTGTGGTGGACATTTTGCTGGCATGGTTTGGGTCCACTTGTCCCCTTAGAGGGAAGGGTCAATGCAAATCGATATAAATTTGTTCTGAGTGATCACCTTTATCCTGTTATGAAACATTTGTATCCTGACGGGAGCGGTCTCTTCCAGGGTGACAACGTCCCCATCCGTAGGGAATGAGGGGTCACTGAATGGTTTGGTGAGTATGAAAATGATGGGAATCATATGCTATGACCTTCGCACTCACCAGATCGATTGAATACCTATGGGAGATTTTGGATTGACGTGTCCGACAGTGCTCTTCACAACCATCATCGAAACACCAAATGGGGGAATATCTTTTGGAAGAAAGGAGTTCATCCCTCCAACAGAGTTCCAGACACTTGTAGAATCAATGCCAAGGCACACTGAAGGTGTTCTAGCAGCAAGTGGTGGCCCGACACCTTACTAAAAAACTCTGTTGTTTTTTCCTTTAATTTGTCACCCATCTGTATGTGCATCACTGTCCTGAGGGAGTCCACACTGAGCCAATTAGGACTAAATCTGATTTCACTAAAAGGCTCTATCATTTAGGAGGTCTTTTAGGGAGCAAGCACTGAGATGCATTACCACTGGGGGATTGTCTGCATTCATTTTCACAGCAGTTAGCACATTCTGCTTCAGCTCTTAAGCAAATCTCTTACTGCCTCATGTTTACTAGAGGCAGCCAGCAGATACTGACAGATAGGTCTAAAGTCAGAACATCATGTGCTTAATACAATATACAAAGGGGTGGACAAAATCATAAGCACAACTCCCAATATAAAAGAATAGGCCTAAAACAGATTTGGAGCTTAAATGGCGAGAGTTGTTAACCTAATAGAAATGTTGTATGTTACAGCTTTAAATGGTGAGTCCCAACAGCATGAAGTACTGCATTCCTCTGTAATTATTCCACTGTACACATCAGTGTTAATTCAGTGGGAATTTTTGATGAAGATGCAGCACACAGAGTGTTATTTATACAATGCAGGGAAAATAAATAGTGTGAGGGTTGGGTTAGAGGCTGAGATGGTGGAAGGGTAATCGATTGTGTTCTAGACTGGCAACAAAGGTTTGGATCCCATTTCGTGCCAAAAGTCAGCATTAGCCTTTTTTATTATTATTTACCCATGACCTCGATCTTTCCCTAACATTAACCGAGTTGCTTAAATAGCATAACCTTAACCATACCTTTAAGCTGTGGCTCTTTCCGTCCTTAGCACTGCAAATATGGTTTCAGAAGCATGTTTTGGCAACAGGTTGGTCCAATGAGATTCTGCTTCCTCAGAAAATCCTCTAAATATTTAATAGCTTTGCTAATCTTTCTGATAAATGTAACCATTAATTAAAAAGTAGAAAATACACTTTTGAAAAAAAACGTTTGCTTTGATCTGAAAGGCAGCGCATTAATACACATTGTAGTGCCTAAATCAACCAGTTACAATTGTACAGCCAGTGTCGTGGTAAAGGACAGTGGTAGTAGTAACTTTAGCATGCAACATAAAGTAAATGTTGGTAAAAGTTGTTTTGAACCCAGGATCTGTTGGTGGGGTGGCAGCTGATGTAACAACAGAGCTACAGCATCTGTCAGGGAAACTTTTTTGCACAAGCTCAAGGTTTTCTGATGATAGTCCTCTAAAATCAGAGAGTTGCCTCAAGTCAACCGACTTCAATTATTAGGAGTGTGATTTAGTGATATAGCGAGGAGGGATTTCAGAAGCATCTTTATCAACCAACAGAAAAGTTATCCAAACTTTGAAACACCCACAGAGCTTTTTAAAATGAGGCAGCAGCATTAACCACTGACCTGACATGTCTCCCAGGCAAACTGACCTGTACAAGCACACACACTTTCCTGAGGAGAAGCCTAATTATCCAAATGCCAGACACATGTGTGGGATGGATTGTCTTTTAAAAGCAAAAAGGTTTAAGAAAAAAGTGGAAAATTAAAGCCTTCATTCAGAGAATATATAACTATTAATATAAATATAACTTGGTCGTTCTTTTTTTTTTTTTTAGATTTTACACTGTGAGTGGCAACAGGAGTAGCTGACTATTACACAGTATTTAAATTAAGTCAGAATCTTTAAGTTAAAAAAAAGGAGAAGGTGAAGAAAGGTTCAGCCTTCATTTGTTTGCCAGTCCTCTACTCATCAATTCAGCATTAATGTTCTGAAATTCTAACTCCTGTGGGTTAGGTTTTTATATACCAAGAGGAAGGAGACTTGTGGGAACACTTAGATGTATAATTTGTGTGTGAAATGTGAAAACTGTGGGCAGTTTTTTTTTTTTTCTATTTTGCAAGTCTCAAATACTATATCTTCACACTATGTTCCTACACTCTAGCCTTCCACAGACTTTAACAAAACATTCAACAAGTAAATATCTCAACAACTAAAGCAGTTATTAAAAATCTTGCATAAAAGCACACGAAATGCCCTCAAGAAGCTGAGTTTTTCAAAGAAAGTACTTGGGAATAGTTTGAAATTGATTTCTAAGGAACCAAGAAGAGAATCGTAGAATATGAACGTGCTGTACTGGAGCAAACAAAATAATTATTGCTATTGCAACTTCCACCGGTAAACAACCTGCCACATTATTCATGTCGGGAGAGTAATAGAACTTGTAAATCATCACCTATTAAGATAAATGAGATCATCTGTGAAAAGTTTTATTATTTTTAGTATGTAACTCTTGCTTAATGGGTTCTACTTGCAAAAACAATTACCTGTTTAAGCGCAAATGCATCAGTTTGATTGAGCGCTGCCTGGAATGACAGCCTGACATGAAGTCATTCTGACAGCACCCCACTGCAATCTATTGGATGAAAGCGTGCATATCAATCACCCACTATGTTGTGATTTCATATTTTAACAACCTTTTCACACATTTGCAGTGGTATCTTCATCTACAACATGCTTGCTTGCTTTAAATTCTTTTGACCAGTAGGCACATGCACCAGAAACAATGTGAAACAAACCTGTTCTCGATGCAATTTACTCATTAGAGTTCAAATCCCTACTATTTAGAGGAGCGGCCCATTTAAATATTAAATTATATTTAATATTTATTTATATAATTATAATTTTACTGCATTTTTGCTGCATTTAATCTAAGCTGATAAAAGCTTAAAATTGAATAGATGCAAAATAACTCACATAAACTTTGTTTATTCATAACCCCAATGTCCATTCTTTTACAAGTTGGTTCAAATAATGGTAGATTTTCAAATTACAATTACTACTGCATCCACCACTATCTGAAAAATAAAACATAAAAATTTCATGTTGCCAGTAGGTGGTGCTATGACTACGGCTGAATATTGGCATGTAGATGCCTTCAGCCTGAGACTCTAATCAAACATGTGAAGTTTGGGACAAATTTAACAACGTATATTTGAGTAACAGCAACTTCACGTTTCATGGCGAAACATTGATGTTTGCCACGCCCCCATGGGAATGACTTTTGATGAAAATTCCCAGTCTTCACAATAAAGCCTCATCAAGGTCTTGAGGATTTTCTGACCATGTTTGAGGTGGATTTGGTCAACAGGCTAGGAGGAGTACATCAAAGTATAAAACACGTCATTTCCTGTTACTAGTAGGTGGCGCTATGACTATATCTGAATATTGGCATGTAGATGTCTTTATGTTGGGAGTCTTATCATACATGTGAAGTTTGGGGCAGATTGGACAATGTATATTTGAGTTAAAACAACTTCTGATTCATGGTGAAACATGCCGCCATGGACTCACTGTTCGAAGAAAATTCAAAAGCTACGCAATTTAGCACCGCAAAGGTCTTTAGATCACACTGACCGGATGAAGTCAATCTAAACAAATTCTCTACCAGTGGTTTGTGAAAGTACAACTCCTGTAAATGGCAAAAACTGTTCCAAAATTGCATAGTAGATTCAAAATGGCTGACTTTTCTGCTGGGTTAAGGGTATTCCGAGAGGCTTTTTTGTAAGTCTTTGGATATTACATGTGCGTACTGAATTTTGTACATGTAGTTGAAATACGTACAGGGCTACTACGTTCAATTTTGTAGGGGGCGCTATCTAGCCATTTTGCCACACCCATAAAACATGCAAGACACATAAAACATGTAAATTTCACCACGTCATTTAATGAGTTTCCGAGCACCTTTAGCCCCTCAAAAATGCAATTCATTTGTCCTTAAAATAATAATAATAATAAAAGTAGCAGTTTCAATAGGGTCCTCGCACCAGTCAGTGGATAAAATCCACACTTGCAGTGAACCTGATAGTTTCAGTGAGGCCTCTGACTATGCTATGATTTTGGTTAATGGCAGCAAAGTTATCCATTCTCTTCTAAAACAACTCAACACAGACATATTTTCCTATACTTCCGCAGAGCTTATTTTGACTTGTTAAGGGTTTGAGACTGTTGCTGCAAGGTCTTTGCAATCTACGAGAAATACCCTGACTTCTTTTTGACCTTCAGGAAAATTGTTGGGGTGACTGTCACGTTTATGCTACAAACAGTTATCCAAATTGATTTGGATTTGCAAAAAGGCCACAATGTCAATATGTATCAGCTATATTAAGAGGGTGAATTTATACAAACATTTTGAGGGTCACAATGAAAAAGAATCAATATGATTTTTTAAATTGTGAAACAAGAAAAGATATCTTCTCGTATCAGGAGCTGGGAGCCCAGGTATAGAGAAGAGACTAGCAAAGGAGTCAATTTCACTGTTATCTCATAGGATGATCTCTCAACAACACAGTATCAGCTATTACTAATTCAAGGCCTCTGTGAACAGGAAATTTAAAACATGATTCATTGTTGTATCTCCAGTAATATTTTATGACTTGCAGAACCAACGCAGCCGTATGTTAATGCCTACAAAAAAAAAATTTAACTCAGAGTGAAGTGTGCAGAACTTCCACTTGCTTTCCAAGTATCTATCTCAAAGATTTTTTCGTGGAGCTATTTTGGTGGATCTGATGACACTTGTAGTGTGTGATGGTCACATCAAAATTTACACTTTCATCTGAAACAAAATATAGTGTTGACAAAGGGGGTAGCAATATGCCTTGCAGCATCTAGTCCGCCTGGGGATTCATTAGGTGCAGGAGACGAACACGTTTGTACAGCAGACACCCCCGACAATCCAGTCAGTGGTAGATCGTCCTGCTTCTTATACTCTTCAGCTACTGTCTCATTAGCCATTAGCGTAGTCTCCACCAGTGCCTCTCTTATGTATTTGACGGAGTTGTGTATTTCTGTACAGACCATTCCCTATTGGTGCATCAAATTTACATATTTGCTGGAACCCAACCAACAACTAACAACTAACTTGGATCCAACAAATAGCATTTACAGTAGAGAAAGCACTTACAGACCTCCAATCCTGCATTAGCCTGAATACATGCAAATTACCGTAGAAAAGAGTCGTAGAAATATAAGGTTGAAAGATATACAATATATTAATATCTTTTACATGTATTGTTATATTTATACATTTACCTGTATAAATGGGGATGTTTACTGGTAAATACATAGAGTAGTATGAAAAACTGTAGGATTTCAAAGAGACCCAGTGATTCAGCTGAATAACTGCTCTGTTGGATGGCATTCTTCATTCTATTTTTCAGTCACATACACTCACACACTCTCCTATCAACTTCTTGGAGGCAGCTGGTTTCGGGGCCACAGAGAGATTTCCTCTGACTGAATTTTTAAGACTTTCTTTAAGGATTTGCCAACTTCTAACATGACGTTCTGTGACAGCATATTTCTTGGCCAGACCATATCTGTGTTGAAGACATCGAGAGACACTTTCTGCTTCTTGGGAATTCTAGATAAAGCATTTTGGAGCCTCAGTTTCTTATGAAACACAGGCTGAAAACCTTGCTTTTCTGCCATCTAGCAGCTGAAATTGTCAAAACATGCCAGATCTAATGTACAACTTTGCAATTCGACATTAGTACTTGGTATGGTCAAAAGTGTTGAAGTTTTCCATGCATAGAGATGAAGGTTACAATAATTTTTGGCATAATAATGTAATTTCTCATACTCCTTTAAAAATGGCCCTTCTATTTGTGAAAGATCAACGGAGAAGGCATCAGCAAAATGGAGGAGGAGGATGGAGCTAGATCTTTTGGTTTGGTTGACTTAGAGAAGCTTGTGCTTGAAGACCTGGACGCTTGCCAGAACCTTAGAATGAGGCCTGAATTATGCCCTCATATTTTATTACCTCTTGATGAGCAGGCCTGTGGTGCCATTAATCAAATACGACATGGCAGACACATCCTCTTAAGCCTGGGCTCAGGCTCAGCTCCATCTTCTATCCCTCATAGGCACCGACCTCCACTCTGCATTATACATTTGGAATTACTCTGCAGAAATGCAAAGTAATTTCTGCATTAAATTATTTCTCAAGTTCGTCCATTAATATGGCCAAGGCCAAGCATGGCAATCAATGCCTTGGCACGTCAACAAGCAAGATTTTTGCTTGCTATATTCCTTGTTAGTGTTGAAAGCTACACAAAGGCGGAACTGAGAGCCATATAATTCCATTTAGTATAAAAGAAGAAACTATTAATTCAGCAGCCTTTTACAAGAATAATCCTATGCAGCTATACAGTTGCAGAAGATGAATATTTCTTTTTCTAAAGGAAAGGAAGGACATAAAAAAGTAAAACGAATTTCTGTGAATGCCTTGCCATTGCCTTACCTGAACTCAACAAGAAAGGTCAACCTGTCCAAGATGGTGAAGCATGGCCACCTTATATCCCATCCAACACACCTTTTTATATACAACCATCGGCCTTCATTGGTCAACTTATCATACATATAAATCCGATCTTAAAATTGACATTTATGTCCAAAAGATGTTTTTCTTTTCCACATTTTCATCATATATCATCTACAACATCAGTCACAGTGCTCATGTAGCAAAATGACCATTACACAGTGAGTTTCTCTGCTGCCTTAGCTCTTTCCAATATATCTTGCTGACCTCCATATAGTGGCATCTCATTAAAGAACCCCATTCTTTTCTTTTACAATCCAGCACTCATGATTGTATTGAAATTCCTCGTTAGATTTTTAGATTAGAACTGGTAACATCCCATGATACTCGACATGTCAAAAAGTAAAAAGGCATTTGCCACCCATTTGGCATGTGAAAAAATGTTTATATAGCCTTTTAAAGACAACCACATTATCCTAATTTAAGTTGCAAGGACTAAGTCAGAGCTGGTGACAAAGGAAATAATGAGAAGCCCTGATGAGAGGAACTAGTGACAGAGAATCTGTTGCAACAGGTGTTGCCTGTCCACATGATTTCATAAAACCAGTGTGGTTGTGGCAGACCAAGTGGGACATGTAACACTCTTTTTGAGTTGCCAGGCTCTATCACTTTTTGGTTGATTTGTTTGATTTCTCCAGTGCCTCAACATGCTTTGTTAGACTAGAGTTCTACAAAGGCAATCTGGCATGCTGACTACGGCTGAAAGCCATCCATGAGGGGAGGACCGTGTTGTCAAGATGAATAGTCATGGAACAGTCACTCAGTTGTCGACTAGTTCGGACCTTCATTACATTCCCCATTTCTCTCATTTAGTCCAACTCAGGGGGATGCAAAAATGTTTGAATACCTTCCTTCCCAAGTGCTGTGGTTTAACATAAATGAATATAGACTAATTTATCCTAAAAGTCCACTCAACACACATTGATTTTGCTGCTGCAAATGTCTGCATGAACCTCAGCCTAGGACACATATTTTATGTTCTCATTTCATGGGAAAAATTATTTTAAAAAATACTTTTGATTCAAATTGTAAATGAACACATACTAGGTGTGTTTTTTCAGAGACCTAATACAATGTACCCAAGTGCAACATACGAACTGCAAATATACAAATCAATAGTGAAATATTAATATAAATATTGTTTTTATTATTGTGTTTTGTTTTGTTTTTTGTCATCATGGAAATAAACACAGGGCCTACACTTATCCTTCATATCAGCACTAATGATGTCAAATTTTCTTAGGCATGAATTTAAAATCAGCTTGATCTCAGTCTAGCAGGATAGACATCAAAAGAAAACCATCTCCTATTCCACCCTCAACCCTCATGAAGACATGGGAAGTTTGTCTTGATCTATGATAAACTTGGTCTATAAGAATTTATCTGTACTGTATATTCTGATCCAGGCCACCTCTTCTAAAAAGTAATTGTCTCCATGTGGGCTCAGACAACATAACACCTAAATTATGCTCTATTTTCTACACTACCTGTGGAGCACTTGTGTATTTGTTTGTTGAGATGGGAGAGACATTTAAATATGAAGAAATGCTATGTTGTTGCTGTTCGTATTGTGGACGCAAGCAATCACCATCTTTAAAAAAATCAGTATGAAGCAAGCATAAGTTCCAGACAGTGTTTTTGGTCACTAGAGTATTCACGGTCGGCATTACTGGCTGGTTGCTGGGTGGTTGCCAGGGGGCTGATGTGCCCAGGAGGTAGAGCGGGTCGTCCACTAACCGGTAGGTCGGTGGTTCGATCCACGGCTCCTCCAGTCCGCATGTCGAAGTGTCCTTGGGGAAGTTACTGAACCCCGAATTGGCCCTGGTCTCACTGTGTGTGTGTGTAACTGTGCGCTATACAAAAGAATGCTGTATGAATGTGTGTGTGAACATGGCAGGAGTGTAAAGCACTTTGAGTGGTCGATAAGACTAGAAAAGCGCTATAAAGGTGCAGTCTATTTGCTATGGTGTTCCGTCATGTTTGTGGAGCGTTACCAGATAGTTGCTAGGGTATGTGGGATAGTTACCATGGTATTCTAGGAGGTTATCAGTGAGTATTACATGGCTGTTTGGGTGTACTATGTGTTTCCAGTAGTCACAGTAGTATCAAAAGCAGCAGACTGGGTCAAAAAGTATAACTTGGATCATCGAGATTTTTACAAAGTGAGAGACAGTAGCTTAAGATATTGCTAAAATGATCTATACAAAGTCTATCCAATTATGGGAGTCAGAGTAGTTGAAAATGTCTGTGTCTCTGCATCCAACTAAGGTTTTTAGGTGTAGGTTAAATTGGGAGGGAAATAGGTTTAATGGCATGTTCGCCATCTTAGTTTGAGAGTTAGTATGCTAAGATTTGCTAATTAGCACTGAACACAAAGTACAGCTGAGGGTGATGTGGATGTCACTAGTTTTGCAGGGGTTTGGTCATAGGCTAAAGTATTGGTTAAAGCTGAATGTTTTACCTGATGATAACCCTAGAGGAAAATTTAAGGGATCACTTAATTTAAATTTTTCGTGTGGGCAACGTGCACGTCTGCACCAAATTTAATGGCATTGCTTCACAAGCTGCAGTAGTAAACCTGGTATATACAGTAAATGTTTATGTGTGTTTTTGGTTTTTTTTTCCACATAATATGACCCTTTATAATTTGTGTATCTAAGCACAAAAGTATTTTGTGTTTGTCTATTTATTATACAAATCATTTTTAAAATATTCCTATTTTGTTTTCAGGTTTTTTCTAATGTCCTAGCTGAAATGAGGATATGAGGATGTTATAGCTGTACAGGAAGCAGCAGGCAGGCGGTGTTGTTGTCCCCCTCTCCTCGTCAGTGAGTGTTTCTCAAGTTTCACATACACTTATACTTTTTGTTTAAGCTTTGTACATTTTGTCCACAAAACTGTGTTCCTTATCCTGTGAATTTCCTGACCTGAGTCCTGATCTGATGTGTTTGTTTTTCCACGGCTTTCAGTCAGTTCTAAAGTTATGTCTTTTTCCATTGTTGTGTCCTGATTCTGAGTGGATATAAACCTTTGTTTATGTTTGGATCACAGACTGTGACTTTAAATGCAGTCAGAGAGCACTGCGGCGGAGTTGAATAGTTGTGAATGTGTGACATGATGGATGCCTGCAGCCAGTGTTGTGGAAAACGTGATTCCACTTCCCACCTAATGGACTGGCAAGCTATCCCCTAGACTGCTAGCGTTCCTAAATAAAGGCCCAAACATTTGGCCAATCTGACAACACTGCTGACATCAAACTAAAGCTTTACCATCTATCCTCTGGTATGGTCCAACAAACACTTTCGGCATGTTGTGTAACAAAAATTATAATCTATAATGTTTGTGTGTGTGTGTGTGTGTGTGTGTGTGTGTGTGTGTGTGTGTGTGTGTGTGTGTGTGTGTGTGTGTGTGTGTGCGTGTGCGTGCGTGTGTGTTTGTGCGTGAGTTTCAGAACGTGTATAAAGCATATAGTAATGTAATAACCTTTGGGATGCATTTAAGTCTGAATCTGGCAAAGCAACAGAATCTTGCTCCAGTTATTCAGTGGTTGAAAACAAAAATGACAGCAAACGCAGTATCAAGTCTTCTCTCTGTCTGAGGATGGTAACATCATAAAGCCTTAAGCTTCAAACAGAGCCGCATTTCAAATCTTATCTCTATGCAGTGAGCGTTAAACAAGCATACATGAACACATGGACGCAGAGAGGAAAAACATCGACAGAGAGACAGTCTGACAAAACACCATGCTGCTTCTAACCTTTTCTTAAAGCTTTGCAACCCTGGGTATTTAGGCATCACAAACATAGAAGAGAGCAGTGGGCAAACAGAGAGGCTGCCCTGGTCTGACCTCGCTAGAAATGGGATGACTTTGATATTCCCTGGGCACATGACACAAGGCACTCAGATTAAAAGCCTTTTATTCACCATGACCTTTCCCTTGCCGTTTTTCCTCAGAGAAATCTTCGCTCCTTCTACTGCCATCACAGTGACAGGCCATCCCCACCAAAACAAAAGGCCAAGTGCTAGGGTGACACAAAGTCAATACGGGCAACTTGTTCGCGTTTGAACACATCACACCATAACCTCTGTGTTATTGTTGTTTATGTACCAAATTTACAGAGAGGGAGAGAATGCAACCTCAGATGGGAGATGTGATTAATTACCATTGTTCAGTGCCTTATGCATTCCCAACAAAATGTTAATTAACTGTCAAATTGTTGAAGTAGTACATTTTGTGTGTTATTTTTCACCAACCCCTTTTAACACTTAAAATTTGCATTTTCAGTCTTTTGTTTCTTGGTTTTCTTTTATAATTAACATTAAACAACAGCTACTCTATCATCCAGTGTTCTGTAGTTGACAAGACTCACTCTGACACATACCTGATTGGGTTCCAGCCCTCATCTTTGTCCCAAACATTGGTCATTATCACCTGCCCTATGTCGACGTGACCTCTCACCCTCAATAAGTCATGTCTGTGGGTGGACATGGACCTGATGAATTCTTTAATCGTATATTTTGACACTTTATGGTGCCACTACACCTCCCCATGAGGTTTTTGACAGCCCACCTATGTCAAAGGTTTATAAGCAGTGTAGTTGCTCAATGCCACACAGAAATACAAAAAATATATAACAGTTAGGAAGCACGTGTAGAATATTATGCGTCCCCTTTTTAGGTTGATGGATTAAAACAAAAACTTAACTAAATTGCTCGATAAAGCTATAACAGATGCTGGAAAGGACAGAAGCTGAACTGTGGCACTGTATTTATTGGTATTTAATCACAGTCTTTAGTTTCCATATTTAAGGCACTCACTGGGGGACCCTATCTTTAGGGCGACTAGATTTCCAACCTAAACAACCATATAACCTACCCTTGGATACGACCCATAAGGGGTTTTTATGCAGCACATGTATTAAGGCCCTTCTCGTCATGTTAACAATAATAAACACGCTGCTAAGGTTGTGGAAGGGTTTCGAGTTGGTTGAGTTTAGGCACAAAAACTACCCGGTTAGGTTTAGGAAAAGATCGTCGTTTGGGTTAAAATAAGTAGTTCCTTAAGGTAACAGGATTTTTGTTGTCACGGTTACAATTAAATGAAAAGAAAGAAAGAGGATGAAAGATTGGGAAACAATCAACACATAAACACACATGTCCTGTGTTTTGTCGACCGAGCCATCCACCCCAACCTCCTCCTAACATGGACTATGTCTCTATATGTAGGCTACGACACTTCCTCCTTTAGTAATAACTACGGCGACTAGAGTTTGCCTAACAACAAAACGTAACTATGGGTCATAATGAGCTGCACAGATGACCAGGGTATACCAGCAGAAATCTAAGGGTGCTAAATCATTTAAAAAGAAAGGGGAAAATGAAAAGAAATCAAGATAGACATAAGAAACCTCCAGTCTTGTTTAATCACATTGTCACAAATTAAGTAATGTTTTGACAGTTCTCTTCATATAAAAGTAACTGAAATCCAACTTACTTATGGCATCAGATGAAAAATCATAACCCGACACAATAACTATGCCTTTTGTGGGGGGAAAAAAACACATGGTGTAATGCATCATTTGCTCTGTTTTTACTTGCATTATTTATGAGTAAATCCCATCAAGTGGGTTTGCACTTGAGTGGCACCTCATAGATTTGGAGCTGTGCTTATTCTCACTTTGCAACCCAAAATAACTGCTTTGACCCAGCTCTGTACACACCCAGAACACATTGATTGTAGCAAACATGTCACACATTAATGCACATAACGACAAGTGACAAGTGTTTCTACAATGCACTTAAATTATAAAATGTACATAGTTAAGTGGTTTTGGTACCTATATTGTCCCTTCACTTAGTACCACAAGAGAATTTCATCTTTCAGTCCCCAGGATTAAAAGTGATTCGATCCAATGTCAATGCAAGATTGTCTGAAAATGTTGCTTTTAGTAGGCAAATTTCATTGAGACTTCAGTTCACTGACAGAAAACTTCAATGCAATAGTTAATTTTCATTTTATAGTCTAATCTGCATTTCACTGGCATTAGAGCTTATTATGAGCAACCTTGCTGTAATACATACGGTGAAATGCCTCACCAGGACTTAAAAGCTAAATATTAGTAACAAATAACAACTACAAATGCACTCACAAGCACACATAAAACCATCATCTCTCTCTTTCGCCAACAAACACACAAACACACACACACACACACACAGACACACACACGCTTCCTCTCTCTTTGGTGTACAGATAAAACATGGAATATAATCATAATAATTTGATTTGAACGCACATTAACATGTATGTTGTTCCCTTAAATTCATTACGGCTGTGCTTTTGGCTGGAGGCTTTGTTTGTCATTGTCCAATTGGTCCGTACCACCCGCTAGTAACTTTATCTCTCAGTCCAGCTTTCCAGCCACCATAGCCAATTCCTCTCTCCCTCCACCCACCAAAACTGTCCTCTTTGCACAAGGCCCCCTCATTCATTCTAATTAAGCCAACTGAAACTAAAGAGCAGAAGCTTTGTTTACAAGGGGCTAGCTGCGCTCAGCATTCTGTGCACGGAGGCACTTGTCTTTCCAGCCAGTCAGGGGTTTATCTAGAGCTACACTTACTGCTTGCACTAATTAACATTTGTGTTTTCCTTTCCACTTATTTCCATATCTGCCACTGTGTGTCTGGGTTGGCTTCACAGAAGAATTTATCAATCACATTTAAGCTATAACTAACACGGGCTGTTTCAGCACCGCAAAAACATGGGCATTCACTCAGTTTTGAGAGAGCAAATTCTGATGCAATAACATCATCATCGGCGAGGAAAAAAGTCATGCCAGACAAGGTCAATAGTAATTTTGGTCATTATAAACAGAATAACATTGTTATTTTGCTGTGGAAAAAAATAAATATATTAAAGGCTGCTGGGCAAGTTAAAAGGAAACATCAAATCCTAAAAATCTCCTTGACAACTTCACAATGTTGATAAGTTGTCAGACACCCAACAGCATGGCACAATGCATTCTGTGCCACATACGTTGATTAAGTAAAGACTTTGCAAAGGGTAATGAAAACACAGAGTGTTGCGACTGCTATTGAAAAGTGCGACAAGTGGATGTAGTGCAATTCACAGTGTTAAATAGGTCGTACGACATCAAATAGTTTACAGGGATAAAAAAGTTAGCTAGATGTTGTGCTGAAATAACTTGTTGATCCTTTGTAGTGTGCTACATCGACGCCGACCATGGTGAGCCGGCTGTATGACTGAACAGTATAAGTACTGTGTTCCTATCCGGGTACATATATTCCATGTTACTTGTTATATCATTTTGGATGTGTTACTTTGCCAGCTGTGATTGTGCTACGTCCGAGCCGACCATCCCTCATTCCTCCACCCAACACAACACAATGCAGAGTCAAGGGGTAGCTTAACTACCCAGTTTCAGTGGTGTCTGGCTGAGATTAGTTACATCAAGTCACACGTGACAAGCGGAAGAACCACCTTTGAACAGTACACTTTGTAAGTCTGGCACCTTGCTCTGTCACTTGTCAGCAAAAGTGGTAAACATGAAAAGTGGTCCCTGGGAGACCAGCATTAGCAGTTAAAGGAGAGAGCAACAGGATGAAAAAATTATAATCTGTTGTGGCAGTTAGCAGAAGTCCAACCTAGAAAATAAAAAAGCCAATACCTGCATTTAGCTGAGGCCAATTACACATCAGCTGGATCACCAGGCAAGAAGCTCAAGAAGAAAATTCCCAGTACCCTCTGTATTACTCCAACAGTCGATTTTTGAAGGAAAGACATTACTCTTTTAAAACACTGAAAACAAAGGTGGGTTGTGGTGGGGTAAGGTTGTGGAGCAGCAGGATTTGATTTTCTTATCCTGGCAATGCAGTACAACAATGTAGACAAAAACTATAAAACTTTTCTATAACATCTACAGAGTGCTAATGTAAAAGCAAGCTTACAGCCAGCTAATGTTAATCCAGGCAGCCCGCAAGCTACTAAACCCTGCTCCAGCCCTTACGGTCCTTACAACAGCGACAGTTTCTTACATTATTTTATTACAAATTTCCTAATGAAGCAAATGCAAAAAAGCTAAAATTAACTACAGACTAGGTAAGTGATTAGTTTTGCCTCAGTAGGTACTAAATTATACTGCATCTTCTTTTCCTCCTTTCGAAAAAATTCACTGCAAATTGTTCCCTGTCTAAGAGACAGCGCCCTTCACCCAACAGTCCGGCTTTTGCTCTGTCACATGAGCACGTTTGTCAGAACAATAGACATACCTTTATGGCAGTTTAAAATGCATCGCTTCAGGCACTGCTTTTGGATATCTCATTTGAACGAACGTGAAACATTCAACTGGAGCACCTATTACAATCTGGTAATTGTAGATGAGAGACAAGCACAGAGATGAAGCCGCCCCAGGAGTGGGACCAGTCGTCCGATTCTGTCCAGTTGAGGCTGTTCAAGGCTCTATTAGGGATCTCCCTGGGAGGCGCCCTTTGGAGGTGTTCTTAGAACAACTGAGGAGACCATGGGGAAATCTCAGGACCTGCTGGGCTGTTTACTTACTCCTTAGCTGGTTTGGAAACAATTGTGGATCCCCAGTTGGGTGACTGGATGGATTAACATCTGTACTGGACCTGCTGGTTAAGAAATTATACACCACAACGATAACAGCATGCATAAAATACATAAAAGGGGTTTATGTGTATTTTGCTGAGTAATTATCCTCTCACAATTTACAACTACAACCATATCCATTCCAAAAAAGCTCTTGCAACTTGACCAAAACAAGGTATCCATCAGAGAGGGGAAGTGTATTTTCCTAAATACCAAGAATGTCCTGGCCTACCTGGTTTGCGTCTGTTTTACCATCTAGTGTGCACCCTGTTCATTTTGATGCGAGGGATGCTAGCCCAAAAAATCAAAAAGCAAACAGGCAAGAAAAGCATCCTCCTGCTGCTTATGAGATTCACATCTCTTGATCGATAATAATAATTTTTTTTATTTCTAAAAACTGAAATGCATAATGTTCAATCATGACAAATGAGAAAACTTACAAATCTATGTAATGTTGACCAAAATTTTTGTTGATTAGATATAATAGTACAGGTCCTCTTTGTTGTTACCACATTACAGCAAATGTCTAGCCTGCAAAAAGTGTTGTGTTTTTTTTTTGTAACACATGCAGTTATTATGCTAATTGTAGCCGGGATAGTTTTACAAAATGACAGATGTTTGAGTTACTTGCATTCAGGAGAGAAAGGAATGGAGCAAAAGGAGCAAAAAGAAAAGAATAAAATGGATGTTAAATCAGCTCTGAGGTGTTTGGGCCACACATCAGCTCCCAGGTGTCTGCATTTTGAACGAATGGGATTTGCCTTCAGCACACAACACTGCCTATAAGTTACGGGATTATCCTGGTCCAGGCTGTGGATACTTAGTGAGGTGTGGACAAGTATATGGGTGCTTCTGAGAGAGTGAACGTCGGAGTGTGGGTGAGAGATGGGAAGAGAGGCTGAGTCTGTACACCATCTCGGAACATGTAAACAACCTTGTTTGCTGCATAGCGCCTCAGGGTGTGAAAGTCTCAGGGAGAGGCGGCTCACTCCGAGTACCTTCAGTTATGCTCATATGTAGCTTCCTGAATTCCACATGCCCTCGAGGCTTTATAGGCTTCATGTAAGGATCAGTCCCAGATTTGTTGACCTGATTCAAAGAAAGGTATTTAAATATACTGTATGTACATGATAATGTGAAATGCAGGCATTTTGTACAAATATGAATATGCAGTTCAAAAGAGACCTTACTGTGGAAATGTTTATGTGTGGTGGCCAGAAATGTATTTTGTAAAAGTAACCCCATGATGTTACATTCCAAGTTTTCATTGCTTCCACACTGCATTGCTTTATTACATTTTTTTTTTCTTTTTTTTACTGATTTCTGTCAATTATTTCTCAGCAAATTTGCTTGGGACTTTGCTTTACAATGAGGCTCATTGTCTTCTTCTTTTAGTAGGCAATACAATCTGTGGATTCGGAGAAAAAGAAAAAATATAGCACCATCTGGTGGTGGTCAGCAGTAATCCACTTACCAGAGTAATTAGATGTAATGGGACGTTTCCCTGCAGCCACTCATTATGCAGTGTTACCAGCAAATCTAACACTATAATGAACGCTATAGTGGAATAGTTTATCTTTTTAATTTCATCATAGTCACTGGTCAACTCTACACAATTGACAGTGTGTTTAGTACTTATGCAGTGCTGCAGGACATATGATTAAACACATGACCTTTATACAACAATAGGTACATTGTTATACAAAGAAAATGTTGGCTCCCATTTTCTCCCATTCCCATGTTCTTACTTTTGAATGAGAGGTTGAAACAGAGAAATGTATTTGTAAGTGTCAACTGGTTAAATAATGAATAGTGGATTTTGTGAAATTAATAACAATTAATGTATTTAAGCTGGAAATTAACCCCCAAATCAATAGACATCCAATCAAGGGGGCAATACAGTTCTTATTACTGTATTCTCTCATTTTAATCAACAATCAGATCATTCAAAGTTGTCTCAAGAGACGGCAGTCATCTCTTGTCCTCATTCTTCTACAGTATGTAGGAAGTTATTTTTGCAGTGCAGGCTATGGAATAAAACCACACCTTTGCTTCCATTCACCTCCTACTCAATATTCACACCAGCTCAGCTTGCTCGATTCCCTTTTCTTTTCCAGTCTCTCGCTCTCTGCACCGTGAAGCCGTGGCCATTTTAGATGTTGCCGTATGGTTAGTTAAAGCTGAAATCTGTAAACCTGTGTGTGCTGTCACCACCCATGGGATCAAAAAGTAATTCAAATAATGGTGGAATTACAAAAAAGAAGATGGCAGACCATCAAGATGTAATGTGATCTCACTGGCCTCTGTTTGACAAATTCATGTAATTAATATGTGATTATAACAAATGGCAAGTACAAGTTATATTACTGTTCACACAATGTGCAGAAGGCATATGAACAGTATAGCTCTGCCCCAATCCCCCAATACAAAAATAATTCTAAAGGGTTTTGAGTAATGTGTTTACATAGAAAAAGTAACAAAATTAAGTGTACTCAAAGAGCTATGTATTGTAAGTAAGTAAGTTGCTTGATGTTTGCATAGGAAATGAAAAAGCTCCCAAAAGAAAAAAGAAATATATATAAAATTTGCTATTGGTCTGTTGCTTAATACTGATGTGTACTTCCCTTGAGAGCCTAGTAGCACACTGTGGTGTATATGGTTAGGAAGCAACTCCTTGGCAACAATAACACAATGCACTTTTTTTTCCCTTTTTCTTGTGGAGATATATCTATTTATCAAATTCGGTTCACAAAGACAAGCAGTTTTTAGGGAAAAAAATGAAGAAAAGAGCCCACAGCTCAATGCAATACTGACCTCTGTTTCTTTATTCACATACAGTATAAACACAGAACCTATGACGCCATTGTGCCTAATTTTTATAGAACAGATCTGCGAGGACTGGTTTTGTGCACAGATAATACACTTCAGCAGGCACAAGTTTGCAGGAAAAAAACACATTTGTCCTGAGACGTAAACAACCTGAAACGGCAAGCAAGCACACGCACACACACACACACACATACAGGCACACGCTCAAACAGACATGTCACCCAATGTATCCTGCAAGGCCAACTGGTTCCATGTTCATATTTGGAGATGGTGCAGTCTATAAACATGTATTGTGTGCCTTGGCTCCAGTCCTGAAAAACATGATTGAATTTGTATAAAAAAAAGGAAGACTTGAAACCTCAGGAAAAGCCATAGATATTGAAAAACACCGTTATTTTCATCATTTCGTCCAACAATAAAGGTTATACATGACTCATAACATAAATGTATTATGATATTTTCGATTCTTCAAGCTCATTGTGTTTCAGGTCAGTCATAAGTCAAGCTCTGCGGAATCAGATGAAGGATATAATAAGACATAAAGACAGAATTTTCTGCATTATCATATGATAAAATAATAATAAACACATAATTTGACCGGAAAGAAAAGTTGCCACTTTCAGTTTTAAACAACTAGTCCGCAAGAAAATATCCGAAAAAATCATGACACGCACAAATACCTTCAAAGTATCCAGTGGTGGTATATAACAGGTACATTGTTATATACTTATATACATGTACTTGAGTACAATTATGAGGTACCTATGCTTGAGTATTTGCATTTTGTATGGGACTTTATACTTGTCCACTACATTTCGGAAGTATTGTACTTTTTACTCGATTACATCGATTTAACGGCTGCAGTTAATTACTTTGCAGATGACGATATTATATACAAACCTATGATAATCTTATAATATACAGCGCATAGCTATAGGTTAATCTTCCCAACTGTATATAAATTCAGATTAGCTCCACTTCAACCAGTTGCAACATAAAATGCTGCTTAAACGTCAATCCATCACTAATAACAATAATAATCCAATAATATAATGTGTAGCTAATAATAGAACCAGATGGTGGCATTTTTCTGTATAATACTTCTGCTTTTAATGCTTTTAGTACATTTTACTGTTATACTTATTCCCTTTTACTTAGGTAACATTTTGAGTTCAGAACTTTTACCTGTAATGTACTAATTTTGAATTCAGAACTTTTACCTGTAATGTAGTAATTTTACATTGTGGTATTGCGACTTTTACCAAAGCAAATGATCTGAATGCTCTTTCCACCGCTGATGAAAACTGACTACAAGCTGACGCTGTGTGAAAAATTCTGCAGTCTATGATTTCTTATATAGGTGAGGTAATGATTTCTTGATAAGTTAATGCAGGCATATAGCACATACGAACATTTTAATCATTATTTTTGATTTCAAGGAAAATCTAATTTTTTAGAATTGAAAGTCAGTCAGAAACACTTGTGATCCAGGTTTTAATCGTGTCTCCTGTAGGGTGGGCTGAACGCTGAAAGCGTGACACACCATTCGGATCTGGATTCAATGTACGTCAAACTTTGGTAAACTGCGACGTCTCATTATTAGTCATCATGCCAAACCGTACATGTCCACCACTTGGGTTGAATAGTAACTTTGGAGTGAGCGGTGCTCTCTGTTGCTAATATTATGAAAAGTCTCTTTCCAATGCCAGTGCTAATGTAGAAGTGTCAGATCAAATCAGGAACAGAGTTAAGAGAAGAAGCTCCCACCTATTTCAGACGCAGCCAGTCATCAGTCACAGCAGTTGTCGCAGACGAGTCAACGATTGGGCCTGATCACTACCTGTGGCACGCTCAACAATATTTCTATCAAACCCTCAGACGAAAACAACTTAAACACGGTATAATTTTCATTTTTCCTACTTTTTCCACTATTATTATTAATAAGTTCTGGAGTGAGTAGCATTTCTGTCTCTTTATCCAGTGTCAGTGTTCTGCTGCTTTATTCGTACTGTGATATTGCTTGTCCTGAGAGATCCTGGGTATGCTGGGAGTTGTTTTTTTCCAGCACTACTAATGCTCTCGGTTTATTCACCACAATATCACAAGGCTGTAATAAACCAGAAAACACAAAGAAGAGGGTTTGTCATATTCACTTTATTAAGATAATTCCAGACAAAAGAAATATTTCTTCAGAGACAATATAAAAATACATGACATCAGTTGAATAGTATCTCAACAAATGGACCCATTTTAAATGGTAAAAGGCTGCCCACTCTAGCACAAAAATAACACTGCATTTTATACTTTATAAAATCAAAGCAGACATTCTGACGTGTTGTTCAGGCTTCAGATTTTTTGGTAAGAATTCAGAACTTGGACATTGTTAAAAGACTGGAGGAAGAATCCATTAACGTAGGCATAGTTTCCATTGTACACCTACACGCAAATGCACAAACACACGCACTCACGTACACACGCGCACACACACACACACACACACACAGAAATCCGGTACATATACTATGTATATGCACGCACATATTTGGTTAATTGCGTAGAGTGTCAGAGGAGGAGGAAGCTGTGGTCAGAGGTAAGGAAGGGATCTGCAGGGCTAACAAGTGAAATAACTGACAGCCTTTGTGATTTTACTGTCAGTGTGAGACACTGGGACTGGTTTAACACGGGTATACCTGAACCCTGACTTTTGAAAAAAGAAAAAAAAAAAAGAAGAAGAAGAATACGTCTAATATTGCAGCTATTTTCTAAAATTAAAACTCGAAAAACTGCCAGTGTTCCATAATCAACTGGGATGCTACTTTGTGGTGAGACGTTCTGTCTTTCAGAATTCAGAACGCACTTCCCCATCACACCCACCGAAGACAGTTCAATGAACACAATACAATGTCAGGATGTCAGTATCAGCAGAGATACGCCGTGTTTTTGGGAATCTTACGGTCAGGGCAAAAAGTCAAACAGGGGTAGAGCCATCAAACCAAACGTACTGTCTGTGACATGAAACGTGACACGCGCTGTCCGTGACTACAGTGTGGTCTCAGACTTTTGGACCCCATGAGAATGAGAAAGAAAGATTACAATACAGAACAAATCTTGTGCATTTGATAAGTGCCTTGATTAGAAATTGTCCCAGTTCTTCAAATACATAAAAGAATGAAGCAGGTTACGAAAATGGTTCAAAGTAAGAATTTCATACAACACCTAAAAGAAAACACAGTTAAAAAAAAAAAAAAAAAACTACATATAGACATTACATACAAGTTAATCTCATCATATTGCACAAATACTCAAGTGGCAATTTGTACTGGCCCTCTTTGTTCTGTCTCTGCACAAACACACAAAGAAAATCAGGCATGCAAAGTTAAACGTAAATGCACGCACACGCTGAGCGAGAGAGTAAGGGGGGGTAAGCTACATAGCTCGAACACATACAATGAAGAGACATTTTACAAATGTTGTTGGTTTGGAAAACACTCAGCATTTTTGAGATTAGGTTTGAAGGTGAATAAATTATTTTAACAATCCAATAAGAAGGTGAGTAACTATTTGGAATGTGTATAGGCATCAGTAACAGTAAATTCAGTGTATCAAATGTATATGAATGGTGAAGTTTTAACATGACAATTTTGGTGCTTTTGTCAAGGCTATGTCCTGTAGATACAACCGGATTTTTTTTGAAAGGTTGCCTGGTTACCTACAAGACTTGACGTGTGATGGGAGTATTGTTTGAGAGGTAAAACAGGGGCGATAAAAATATAAAATACATTTACATTTGTACACTGAAACAAATAGTGGGTTCACAGATCAGCCGTCGTTCTACAGTTGTACCCCTCGTGGGAGTCTCTGTCATGCATCTGTGCAGCTCCTGTCTAGCATTAGCACTGCAGCAGCTGATGCAGCCTCTCACGTGTGGTAAGCAGAGGTTAATAATTTTACCTCCAAACTCGTCTCTCTCAAATGACAATTTCCATATCATTACAAAAGTGCTGTGACAGCTGATTAGATTAGAATTTTTAGAGTAGTCTTCATGGGGTTAAAGTACAACTTACTGATTAATGTATTGTTGCAAACAGAACATACAAAATGTGTTATTATACTATTGTTACTAGTGATTATACTATTGAATCCGAATGAGCTGTATTCAGAGCTGGTGACTTATATGTGTTGTTAACGTTTAAAGGTTAGAGAAAAGTGGGGTGAGTTTAAACTCACTCACCATTTGCCAGGTTTCATCTGGGTTCAGATTTTAGGGACTGAGGTTTGTCAATATACCAAGCTTATTCATTTAAGACAAATATTTACCTTAAATTGCACAGATTCCACTTCCTTCTGCATATGATATAATACTAATTAAATATCTAATTCATTATAGAATATAACAGCCTGCTGTTTGTACCTGTACTTCTCTATGAGTCCAGTCACATCGAGATTGCAACCTGTAGCCAGAATGGCTTGTTTGTCAAAGCAAAAAGCTCTGAATGGGCTGGTGATCCATAACATCCATTAGAGGTCTAAAAATTCTTTCCCTTCTTTGCTCTCATCTCCAATCGCAAGACAGAGCAAAACATTAGTGGCTGGCTACTGAATGAAAAGACACTGAACATAAACAAGCAGGTTGTACAGTCTATACATGCTTAATGTCAAGTCTTGATCTTAAAATAAGGGAAGAGTATTGGTTTATACACCATGAACAGCTGCATTTTAGTGCACGAGATGATAATTAAATCGGCCTGAAAACACTCAAGTGCAATACATGAAGGTCTCTTTGTGAGTAGGTTTTCGTGTATGTTGACACAGGCATGAATTTTATAGTGGCAACAAATTTTCAGGCAGTGGTGATGGACTTGTTATGAATTCTGATGAGAATAGTTACCGTGCAAAGGAAAAGTACTTGAATACCACGTCCAGACAGACTATTTTAGGGAAACTCCACCCTGTGGGCGCAGCTGCAGGAATCCATATAGGACTGTGAGTCCTGAAAACTGATGCGCAGACATTACCCAGCTCTGAATACAGCCGTACATCTCTGCATGCGGTACTGTATGTTACAAGAGTGATTATTTCTGAGCTCACATAAATAAAAGCCCTTTTCTTAATGGTTCACAATTTACACTGATTACACCGATTCGATAGCACGAAAATGGCACCATAACATTGTTTCGTGAGCTACAAATGACCCAGTGGGTCAGCTATAAGATTCACCTAAAGTGACACAGAATAATAAGAAATGAAAAAGGCAGAAAGTAAGATTAATTCACCAGAGAAATCTAGTGTTAAGTTTAAACTTAGCTCCAGACTTCTAAATAATAGGAGGTAGCTGTTAACCATTGACCTCGAACTCCAATTAAGACAAATACCCCTTGAAGTGAGCATTTCATTGACTGGTTTGAGATCCTTACATGTTGAGCTTTTCAGTCCCCGAGGTGTTGTTGATAACTTTTTGGAATGACCTAGCCAAAAGCCCTTCGTATTTTTGTAGCTTAGATGTGAATGCAAAACAGCTTTTCATCTGTTCTTCAAAGTTAATCTTTTGACTGGTTTGTGTCCTGACTGACTATTATTGTGCTGCCACCACACAAGCACAGTTCATTGAAAGGAATTTAGTGAATTTCCTGTTAGCTCTTGGGGGATATGGTTTGTTTTTCCTGTTGCTGGGAGCCAATTTATTTTTTTTTCTCTTTCCCTCTAACTTCCTGTCTAGGAGCTTGACTTTACAGAGGGGCTACAAAGGTAAGCATCAGAAGCCATTGATTAGACTTCTGTTATCCGTCACCCAGGCCCCCCGCCTCCCACCCACCATTACAAACTCCCAGATCACATCCATTTCAGGCTTGGTGTGTCAAAGACGTGGGTTGTGCTTCTTTAATCAGAAGTTAAAGGGGACAGGGAGGGGAGAAAATGCTTTTTAAGCATTATTAAAGAAAACAAAAGCACAAAACCCATATAGGTGACTTTGAAGGGAGTTGGTGGCCCTGCTGGTGGTGGAGATTACAGTAATCTCATGCCATGCTGCTGGTTGGTGTGCTTTGGGTGCTTCCAATGCTAGCGTTGGCACTGCTGTTCTCAGAGGGGGACGGGTTGGTAGAAACTGGTTGTCGTTTTGCTCCTGAGCAGGGACATCCTGGAGAAAGAGGAGAAAAAAAATCCAGTAAGAACATGATAATGAGTAAAGAACTGATGACAAGAAAAGAAAAGAAAAGAAAAGAAAAGAAAAACATCCTTACCGGGAAGATTTGCAGCAGTTGAACTCATGTCCAGTCCAGTTGGGTATCCTGAATTAAGCAGAATGAGACAACTTCAAATCCAGACAAATATGAATTCAGAAGTGTATTTAACCACAGACACCACATTGTTAGCCATACATGTACCTGTTTTAATTTTGATAAACCACAGTGCTCCAATTAGTAATACTCCAATCAGGAACCCTCCAAATGCAATGCCCAGAACACCACGTAGGCCAAAGTCAAAGCATTGTGGGGCTGAAACATACACATAAAAAAACAATGTATACAAGCTTCAGTTAAACAACAGCAATTGGCAACAACCACAAGTCAAAACTGACGGTTACTGCTAATGACAACACAGTATGAAAATTTATTTGCAGAGACTTGAAATGTTCTTGATATAAAGTAGCTTGTCAATCACAGCGAACATTCTGATACTGTTTTGTGTTTTGTCGATGTGACAGTGTTGTCGTATGGTGATCCAGCTGCAAGTTGTTGATGCAAGACAGCTGACATACTGTATTATGGTATATTACAAATATTTATTACAAAGATATAAGGTGGAATATGTTTTGCCCAGGTAACAGAAAACAGATTTCAGAAACCCAATCAAATTAGCTAATTTCTCTAGAAAACCGTTGCAGACGAGCTTTAACTCAAATTCAGGATGTAGGAACTTCTTTGAATTAATCAATAAATGTGTGTTTTAAAAATAGTCCCCGCTTTCAACTATCTACCTTTATATTGACAATGAATTTTTAATGAAATTATCAAAGAGACGACTAAATGTTCAATGTGAGGGACAGTTAGCAGTTTCATGTCTCTACAGCTTGGTTTTCTTACTTGCACTGGCTGAAACCAACAGGTGCCTCAACAGTTAATTTAAAGATTTCTGGAACAGATGTCTAACAGTAATGTAAAATACATGTGATTTGTACAAGCTACGGTACACGAATGCTTCCCTCCTGTCTCCTAGTTACCATCAGGATACATGCAAGCCCATGCAGAAAATACAACAGTCACTACTTTGGCAGTGTGACCTCACCATAACAGAAATAAAAAGAGGAAATTTGTACTCTACAATTTCCTGTTTTCTAATTTAATGATACAGATTTCAATTTACAATCAATTTTGGCATTGGTGATGGTCAAGCTCTGTGTTGGCTTACCCTACAAAATGTGTTTCTCTGTTAACAATCTTAGTAGAAAAACATAAAACTCAAGACTCAGCTGCAATAAAAAAAAAATCACTTTCACCTCATAAAAATCGAGACAAAGCAGCCCTAAAAAAGTAAGAGAAAAGGCAAAACACGTGATCAAGCGTCTGATGTAGAACAATACTGTGGCAAAGACATACTGTATTAGCCTGGAGAGGCATGCCCACAATTTTGCTTCACTCATTGTGGTCTGGCAAAGTCATGAACAGATGGCCTGAGACTGTAATAATTTCAAGAAGACAGTTTCCCATTCACTCAGACATCACCTTAAACAATGAAACTACTCAATGGGCACTTATTGATCTCTGCTACCAATTTTCAGGCACAAAATAAACATGCTAGACGTTCTTAAATCTTTGACCAGGCTACACTGGCTGTTAATTTGTTTCCAGACTTAAATTTTGTACCAAAATCTGAACTTGAGGGGCTACAGACACAGCTTTGTCTGACAACTCGCAGGTAAGCAGTCCGAAGTCCCCGCCAGAGCATAAGCAGTGTCTGCATGCTAGGTTTTGCATATCCGGAGAAACAGTGTGCAAACACATGTTTTCTCCCTCTCCCTTTCCTCTGGTACCTGTAGAGATCCTCCCACAAGCCTCCACAACATTTGGAAAAAACTAATCATCACCTTTGCACGAGTTTCTCTCACCTGCCTCTGTTGCCTCCTGCCTCCTGGTGGAATGTGCTAGGCTAAGTACTATACTGGGCTTCGACAATACAGCTCTCCTTTCCTGAAGTACATTAAAGACCGAACATGAAGGACAGCAGACAGCGGGTTTGTTTTGTGGCAACTTGCCATCACTCCGTGCATCATGTACATTTGAATAACTGATGTGTAATGTAACATTGCAAAATTCAGGCTCATCCTGTCCTAATAAGATGCAGAAAAACTAGTCCGTGCTTTCGTCACTTCTAGGCTGGATTATCGCAACTCCTTATTATCAGGCTATCCCAACAAATCTTTAAGTACTCTCCAGCTGATCCAGAATGCTGCAGCGCGAGTAATGACAGGATCTAAGAAATGAGATCACATTTCTCCCATATTAGCCCTGTAAAATCCAGAATAGAATTTAAAATCCTCCTCCTCACCTACAAAGCCCTTAATGGTCAGGCACCATCCTATCTTAAAGAGCTCACAGTACCCTATTACCCCAGTAGAACACTGCGCTCCAAGAACGCAGGCTTACTTGAGGTTCCCAGTTTCCCCAAAAGTAGAAAGGGAGGCAGAGCCTTCAGTTATCAGGCTCCTCTCCTGTGGAACCATCTTCCAGTTTGGGTCCTGGAGGGAGACACCTTCTCAACATTTAAGAGTAGGCTTAAAACCTTCCTCTATGATAAAGCTTACAGTTAAGACTGGCTCGGGCTTGGCTTGAACCACCCCCTAGTTATGCTGCTATAGGCCTAGACTGCTGGGGGACTTCCCATGATGCACCAAGCTACTCTCTCCTCCTCTCACTCTCCATCCAGACGCATTCATATCCCATCAATGCTCGTTACTAATTTGACCTCTTCTCTCTCCAGTAGCTTTGTCCTTTCTCATCTCTCTCATCTCTCCTCCTGTTGCTTTCTGCAGGTATTTCTGCCCCTGGTGCTGCAGAGTCTGGATCTGTGACTGCAAACAACCTACTGCCCCCATGATCCTTCTCAACACCCGCTGCTTAAATTATTATGATGATCATTATTATTATATTTAGTGTTATTTGTATTATTATTCACCTTATTTTTATAATCATTAGTTTTATTATTAGTCTCATTATCATTTTACATCTTTATGTGGTACCTGTACTGTGCTATGTTCTCTTTCCTCCCTTCTGCCCCCCCTTTCCCTCTCAACCCAGCTGGTCGAGGCAGACAGCCGCCCACCATGAGTCGGATTCTGTTCAAGGTTTCTACCTGTTAAAAGGGAGTTTTTCCTCACCGCTGTCGCCAAGTGCTTGCTCATGGGGGAATGTTGGGTCTCTGTAAATGTCACTACAAAGAGTAAGGTCTACACCTGCTCTATATGAAAAGTTCTCTGAAATAACCTCTGTTATGATTTGACGTTATATAAATAAAATTAAATTGAAATTCAATTGAATTACTGTGCAACTGAATTGTGGTGCAACTTCCTCTGCAGTGAGCCTAGATAAAATCACTTCATGCTAATGTCAGAACATACACCAATTAAAGTGAACTGTATAGACAAAAACTAAGTACAAAGTGTGATATTGTACATGTAACTCCAAAGGGGTTCATTCAATTTTTTTAAATTAAAATGATTATTATTTAATATTAAATTACATTAAAGATTATTATGCGTATTTGATTAAAAAAAATAGAAAATATCAACTGAATAAACATCACCCAGAGCACTGGAATAGTGACATCTTGTGGGCACTTGAACTGACTGCATCCCAGACAGTCCACCCAGTTTGTTGATTTGTCAGTGAGGAACATTCCTTGACCCTGAATGGGCCAGGAACATCACAGCAGTTCGAGCAGGCTTTCTCTTGAGACTTTTTTTTTTTCTGTAATCAGCTGCTTTGTTAGTTTGTATCAGTGAGGCTTTGACAGCAAAGCTGAATAAACAGGGGCAGGAAGCAGAAGCTCCAGTGCAGGTGGAGAGGAGGAGACAGGCAGCAGGCCTGTGCTGTGACTCCCTGGAGTCCTCTGTATGAAAACTACCAAACAGGAAGGACTGCTGAATGGAGCACTCAGTCCTGCCCAGTGAAGGATTGCACCAGAATGCAGTCTGCTAGTCCTGCTGATATAACCCTTGTATCTCTGACACGGGCTAATGAATGGAGCCACATAAACAGACCTACCAAACTAGCATGTTCCTTCACAACTACTTACATTCCTGTATTTCAGTCGCTCCAGAAAAACATTTCTAATTACATAAATTCAAGCCAAACGGCAAAGAGAAGGGAAAACAGGACATAGGAAAGCATGGATGAGTAGTTTAGTCAGCTTCCTCTCCACATACACTGCAACAATGAGACACCAGCTTTTATATTTCTCTTTTAGAACAAAATGGAGAAAAAAAGGAAGTTTAAAATATAAGCAAATCATTTATCAGTTTCAAAAGGAAGTCTGACAATCTCCAGGTGTTCCCTGATTTAATCAACATCTACTGTCTTGTGTCATTTTGCTTTTAAATGGAGTCTGAATTTTCCCAGAAATTAATCATCAGTCTTGAGACTCTCTTTGTAAAGAGGCATCTTTCCTTGTTTGAGTCAACTGTGCTGAATGGTCTGACAATAGCAGCAGGCCCAGTGGCTATGTTTGGACAGCAACACAGTCATACCACCTTGGAAACACAAAGGACTTCACCTCCCTCCCCTGAGGGCCATTACTTCTGATTGTGGCCACAAGGTCAGCCTGCAGACCTTCCTAAAGGACGAGGCCCTGCCCCGCAACCCCTTGCTGGCTTCACTACATATCCTGAGTTCACTGCTATGACAACCGCCAGCACAACATTTGCTGTGCACTGAAAGCAACAATAGGAATGAAAATTATAGCAGCAAGCAGCAATACACTGATGGAGCACCAGACTAACAATTAAGTCCTGAAGGCAAAAAAAGGTAATTTAAAAGTTTTTGTTTTTCTTCTGAGAGTTCAGAGAGTTTACTGTTAGAGAAATAAATATGGAACATTCATCTTCATAGTAAGGGTTTGTTAAAAAATGAAACTTTTAAACTCAAGGCCACCATCAAAACAACATTATGTGGACCGTTTTGGAGAGTGGACCTTTCTGCATTTGTTGAGTTTTTTGCATGTGAAAGCAGTTTCAAAAGGTTTTTTGTTTGTTAGATTATGTAAAAAAAAAAAACCCAAAAAAACAAAAAACTGGTTAATTACACAATCAGGATCAAGAAACAAACGGAAAAAAGGATCACACACTTTATAGTGTTGCAAATGTTTCTGTTTAGCTATTGTGAAAATTCTTGCTCTACTAAACTAAAAAATTATAAAGTATTTATATTATAATTCATACAAGAAAATCACTGAGAAGGAAGAAAAAATTAGATAAAGCAAGGAAATTTGGAACAAATAATATCCCTCCACATGTCCTACTGCCTCCTACCACTATGAAATGTTATGTCATTTTAGTAAGTAAGAGTAAATTAGATTAAATATTTTGTTTTGTTAACAAAGAGCCTATGATAAAACTGCTTAAGAACAACTTAAGATCAAATCTGGCCCAATGTGGGTTAAAGTATTATCTGCTTCAAAGTGGCAAACTCAAAAAATTAATTGATCCATATTTTGGAGTTTAAACTGAACTCACTTGGTGGTTTCAGACACGGCTGGGTAACCTCCAGATTCCTCTTCACTCTTCCTCCATCTCCACATTTCTAGTGAGGGGGTAAGGACAACTTATCAACAACAAGAGAACAACGAATCAACGAACCCAAAAGGTCACAATGTCAAAAGTTCCTAAACTGCATTTAAGCTTCAGTATATTGATCATGCTGGAGATGAAGAGAGGCCTCCATCGACAACAAAGCGCCAGTGGCATGAGAAAGTTCGGGTATCCCTGGTCGAAATTTCTGTTACTGTGAATAGTCAAACGAGTAAAAGATTAGCTGATGTCCAAAAGGCACAAAGTTATATATGACACATTTCTATTTTAAGCAAGATTACTTTTTATTTCCATCTTTTACAGTCTCAAAATAACAAAAAGGAAAACGTCCCGAAACGAAAGTTTGGGCACCCTGCATGATCAGTACTTAGTAACACCCCCTTTGACAAGTATCACAGCTTGTAAATGCTTTATGAAGACGCTAAGCGTCTTTCAGCTCTTGTCTGAGGGATTTTCGCCCACTCTTCCTTAGAAAAAGCTTCCAGTTCTGTGAGTTTTTTGGGCTGTCTTTGCATGCACTGCTCTTTTGAGGTCTATCTACAGATTTTCGATGATGTTTAGGTCAGGGGGTCTGTAAGGGCCTTGGCAAAACCTTCTGCTTTGCACCTCGTGAGGTCATCAATATTGGATTTTGAGGTATGTGCAGGATCATTATCCTGATGTAGAAGCCACTTTCTTTTCATTTTCAGCTTTTTTACAGGCAGTGTAATGATGGTGAAAATTCTCTGGTATTTAATTGATCCATCCATCCCTCTACCAGTGAAATGTTCCCCGTGCCACTGACTGCAACACGAGCCCAGAGCATGATCAATCCACCCCCATGCTTAACAGCTGGAGTGGTGTACTTTTCATGAAATTCTGCACCCTTTTTTCTCCCAACATATCATTGCTCATTGCAGCCAAAAAGTTCTATTTTAACTTCATCAGTCCACAGGACTTTTTTTCCAAAATGCATGAGGCTTGTTTAGATTTTCCTTTACAAAACTTCTGACGCTGCGTTTTGTGGTGAGGATGAAACAAAGGTTTTCTACTGATGACTCTTCCATGAAAGTCATACTTATTGCCCGTGTCACTGCAAAGTAGAAGAGTGCACCACCACTACAGAGTCTGCTAAATCTTCCTGACGGTCTTTTAAAGTCAAACGGGGGTTTTGATTTGCCTTTCTAGCAATCCTAAACACGCTAAAGCTCAATACAAAATGATGTAGACCACCAAAGGGAAATTCTAATATAGGTTATGTTTTCTTAATGCATATTTAAACAGCTTTACTAATTTCAATGTAATATTTTACTCATAAATAAAAGCATTTTCATTTGACATGGTTTTGTGTGCTATGTCAAAAATAGTTGATGAATTCCTACCTCACTGTAGCAGAGTTTGACAGAGCATTCCAGGTCCCATGTGGTGGTCGTCAGCTCTTGGAGCTGGTCTAAGGAGAAGCTGAGTCGGGTGCTGTTGGAGCAAGAATTTGAGGAGCAGGCCTCTAGAATGAAGGGCAGCTCTTTCACTACGGGGCACGAGCCCTTGGAGCGCACAAAGCAGCTGATCACCTTGATGGTCAAGACAATATCCCCTAAAGTGTGCCCTGAAATCTACAGGAGACAGAGGATGGGATAAGGGATAAAATAAACTGCTATAGAATGGTAAAAGCACAAGAATCTGTTAAATCAGTTAAGTGTGGTGAAGCACTACATGCTAGAGTAAAACTGCAGTAAAATGATTTGAAATGTTTCGTACAGACTAACCAATAAAACTTTCATATATATTATGTATATTATGTACACTACATTTAGCGTTAAATACAGCTAAGAGGGTAAAGATTTCTTACCTCTGCATAAATTCTCTTGTCACTCTGTACTTTGGTGTTAGGGTCCAAGGGAGAACGGTAGTCTGGGGAGGTGTACAGCTGCATCAACAGAGGCATCTGATGAGGGGCATTAGTTGTAATGGTAATGACTGGGTCTGGTACTATTTCTGTAGCTGAGAGAGAAACGGAAACAAAAAATATACCATATTCATCAGTTTTATCACGGTTAATGTGCTTTTTTGTCTTAAAGAAACCCTCAAAAGTGCCATACAAATCGCAGCACAGCACACTGTGTATGTACAATAATACATTTCATGTGATGATGGTGATGATGATGGTGAATATTACTTTTACTATTATTATAGCAGTCATTATCCCCCTGATTTGTGATCTCACCGCTGGCATTATGTAACATGTATTTCGTTGGGTCTATAAATGTTTACCGTTTATTGTCTTACCTGAAGGGTCATTTTTTACAAGGACCAGTAAAATTGTAGAGTCCGCTGGTCTGAGTTCAGTATAGCTGGTAAAAGTACTGACTTTAAAAATATCCAAAGCCTTCCTTTGCACATCGTCTGCATTGTCACTGGTCAGTGTATATGAAGGCGGGATTCTGTGTGTGATGGTGGGCAGCAGGATGTCATTGTTAGACTGTAGAAAGAGAAGGCGAGTTCAGATAAATCAGTAGTGATGTAGAGACTGTGTTGTTCAAGTATTATTATGTGTAAGCAATCTGTTGACTTTGTGGAGTGGAGTCTTTGTCCTCTGAATAAATCCTGTCTCACGCGTGGTTGTGGTACAATAAATATGATAAATCTATGAGCTTTAATTACTGGAGTGTGTCCATGTGTAAACTTACACCAAACTGGGTGTATTGCGGATTGAGGACAATCCATGTGGTGCCCTGAGGACCTCTCAGGAACACCCTGATCTTCTTTGTGTCCACGCGAAGTGATACATTGCTGGAATATGGAGAATCAAAAATTACGTGAGAATGTTTGCCAACAAGGAAAGCAAATGAATACATAAGATGCTATGTCTTGTGAATCTCAAGGTTTACCAAATGCTGGCATTCTCTGGGATGTTTATGATGTGAAGCTCAGCTTCATCACCAGGGTTCTGCTGCTGCGGGGAGCAAGATGTGAACGAAGACGCCAAAGGGATTTTTTCTATCTTCATAAAGTGCTTCTCTGTTGCATCTTCATTTTTAAGTATGCAGTTGCGAGAGCCAGGCTTGGTTCCTGTAAAACCACAAATATTAATTTTCCATCACTGTTCAGTCATTGTTTGTAACACAAAATGACATGGCAGTGGAATTTATAAGTAAAAAATGATTTCCGCATGCATAATCCCATTTATTAAAGAAAACAACAGCTCCATAAAATGGACTACTAGCACTTTTGTTTTAATACTTAGTTGTGGCAGTGGCATAATGGCTACAATAACCAATAAGCAATTATAGCCTGTTATTTAAATTAATTTAACAGGGTAGTTTCACTGAGACGTATGCTCTTAGAGACTATTTCTGTTAAATGAACTGACATTTCAGTTTACAGTGTTTTACTTGGTGGCCATTGCTGGGGAGTCTTAGTCCAGTCCGCAACAGGAGACCAAACTGAGAGGGCAGACACATTAGCACCTTGCCTTTCTGTCTGTGGAAGATATTCCCGGAGTAGTGTCATGGGAGAACACTATGTTCAGCCTTTGACCAAATAATGGTGATGGACTGTTCACAGCTGCACCCTGGTGCAATGCTCAAACACCTACACACATTTTGTTTCAAAACACTATGCTTGAAGTGGGGGTGATTAAAGTTCCCCGCAGCACCTCATATACCCTCACCACACCGATAACCAAATACACAGAGCAGTGTTTAAATACCCAACGGAATATTTGAGCCATATTTGAGAAGTAGTGGTACTGGAGTGGTTTGAGAAAATCAGAGTATATTGCAACCAAGTTGAATCCATGCTGACCGCGACTGCGCCCTTTGCACAACAGAAACTACCAGCTTTTAGCAACTGTCTTTCAGGCCAATATGGGCTGAGTAATTTGGATGCAGTATCCCTCCAAGCTACTTCTAGTTAATACAAGTCCTGACTGGCTTTTAGCTGGACAACTAGAATTTAAAAGTAGCTCCCTTAAAACTGATTAAAACTCCTCTTTTGCACTAGCAATAGCATGGCATGAATTTCAAATCACAGACATTCAAAAAACCTGAGGGACAGGTACATATTTTCTACTCTGCTACTCGGTAAGCCTTCAACTGGGCGACACTGCACAAGTCTGTGCAATTACTTGTGTAGTAATTGCACAGACTTTTTGAAACGCACAGCCTCCGCAAGTTCACCTAACACCCCAATACTGCCCAAGAGATACAACAAAATAGCGATGTAAACTGTTCTCCTGCTTGAATAATTTTAATGCACGTGTGGACTGTGAGTTAAAATCTAAAACTAAGTTTGGCTGGAAAACAAAACGCATTTAAAATGAGAAAAGAGCAATATGCCACTGGCAGGCAGCCAACCCATCACCTACAGTAAGTCCCTGTAATTGATAGACCTGGAGAAGAACAGACAATCATAAAGAGAGAGATTAAAACTAAATTCCTCCAAAACACTGTGCAAAACACTGGACATAAAAGCAGCCACCACTATTCCAGCATCGCCACCGTTCACTCCTATCTTAACCCATGTCACACCTCTGCTTTGGCTCAAACCGCCATAAGGAGGCTTTGTTAGGAAATAATTGTGCTTGCATTGAGCCTCCTGCTGCTACTGCTGCTGGCAAAAATAGCCAATAATATCCTTATGTCCAGCCTTTGCTCACTTTAATTCAAGGTGTTTTTGTGCCTCAATCTTCAGCATTTTTGGCCATTTGTCAATGGCTTGTCTTTCCAAATTTTCTTGTCATATGCAATGATGTCTTGTCAGCACTGGTAGTATTGAGCTGAGTCCCCAGCTCGTTATTTTTCTCAAGCTAAGGATTTGCACTGATTACATGAGTTTTCAACACATGGCAAGCTTGTCAATGTCCACTCTGTAAATGCTCATCATCTGATCCTGCATACTGTGAGTTATAAGTTTTCTGGTTTGAAATAAAAAGTTCAAAGCAACATATTTGATTTCTTTTTATTTATTTAACTCTATGTGTGTATCTGTTGTGAAAAATCTGTCCACGGTACACATTAAGAAGCAATGTATAACGAGTGTGCTTTTGAGGTCCTCGGGCTTGTTTTTTCCTACAAACTGACTTGAAAACAGTAGAAATAAGTGTGTTGATGACATACAGTAATAGAAGTGCTTTCTGTGAAAATTAAAATGTAAAAATCAAAAAAGAGAAGTGGCATATGCAGGCACTGAAAAACACAATGTGGTCCCCTTTTATATACACTTAAGAGAGGGTTAGTGATGAATTTTATCAAGAGCTCTGGAAACAACCCTGCATCTTTGATTACTGTACTGCAGGCTCACTGTAGAGTTATGTAAGCTGGAGATGTATGTTTTGCCGGCTGTAATTACTTTCTCTCTTCAGCACCAAAAATATTGTTTTAAACCAAACAAAAATGCAGATAGCATATTCCAGATAAACATCACGGGTGATAAATCTGAGAAACTTCTGGGCAGGAAGAAAGTCCTTTACAGTATTGCGATGATTTGACGGACTATAATGCTGTTTCACATGCATGCTCATTTCATATGTATGCCATGTTACCAGATCTTGCAATTGACTCCCTCCAAACTGGCAAATAATGCCCACAAATTAATTAGGAAAAACCCCTAATGTTAATTAAATATCAACGAGGTTATATAAGTAATTCTCACCTGTTGTTCCTGTGGATGAGATTGCTCTCAGATTTCGGACTGTGGTGAATGAAGTCACACCACCAAACGTCTGTCTTGCCCACTTGACTAGCTCCTCATCTTGAGTGGGGAAGTCTTGCTTGTGGACATTGTTGTGATGTTGATTACCGTGTAGGACAATTGTGGAGTTATTGTTCAACTGGAAAGTAGAGCCCAAGTCATGTCAATTAGTTTCATTACAGGCAATGCAACAGTTCCTAAAGGCATGAGTCTGTCTATTACCCATTTCTGCAATAACACAGAACTGACTGAGTCAGCTTTATGTTTATTTATATTTACCTCATATCTGCTCAGATTTTGTCATATCAAACTTGTTTGCCCATCGCTTTCATTCTCCTCTAGTTCTTTTTCTAACCCTCCACCCAACTCTCCCTCTATTCTCTTAGCAGGGTCCTGTTAAAAAGAAATGTTTATTATGGTTAAGTGTCCACGAGTCCAGTTGCACAACCCTGTTGGAGCCAAGGTCTTTCCTTTGCTTCCTGAGTGGGGCCAGGAAATGGGCCCTTTTTTAGCTTCGTGCGTCACCGCAGTCGGCTGGAATCTGGCTCCATACAAGGTATAAATATATATATACATCTATCCCATAGACTAGACACTGCTGTTTCCTCGTCTGGACCAATGGGAAATAATGGAGTTTACATTAAGCTTTGCATGAATAAGAAGGCAGGGGAAGGCGTTAGGAATAGAGGAGTGAGTACTGTCTACAGTAGGCTTCTAGCCTGTTAGACCAAAAATAAAAAAAGCACTCATAAATAACAATTCAGTGTTGCAGTTTTATTTTGGGCTCAACCTTCAGTGGATTTTAATCTACTCTGATTTGTCGTTCTCTTCTTATGCAGTCCAAAGGCTGAAGAGGAAAATAAAATGTTGCACAAGTAGTGCACCTCTTAATTTTGTAGACACTGGCATTTACACTCAAGAGCCGCTCATTTTCTGTTTTACAGAACAGAAAAGTGAGAACATCCACCACAAATGGTTTTCAGAAATCTCTTATTTCAGGTGAAATTTTTGAGCTTTAAAATGTGCACCACATGTACAGTGTGATGCATCTTTACTGGATTCTGACTCAACAAACTATTCAGCCTTCCTTGTCTGTGAAAATAAGTAGGGCGGTGGTGTGCTGAGTAATTTTAGAAAGGACTGTTTTTTTTCATCCTGTTAGTGTTTATCAAGCGTGTTTAAATAATGAAAATCACTCTCCTGACCTGCCTAGTGTGTATAACTATTTGTATGTTTGTTTTTGTCCTTGCGTCACAAAGTGAGACCAAAAAAAAGGTGAAAGCCAAGTAAGCCTGAGGGAGTCATTGGTCTTTCTACATGAATATTTGATTGATATGGGATCAAAAATAGCGTGAAGGGAAACGGCAAAAATAAAAGAAGGAAAGCCAGTCTTGAGAGACAGGGGAAGGCGCGAAAAGCAGGAAGAACAGGGGAAATAACAATCGTAATCATTCTGATGATTAGGGTAGAATTTAAGTCAGATTGGTCTCTGTGAAATCTCTGGAAAAATGGTTTGATATTCTGCAGGCCCAGAGTAAAGTTCAAGGAACTCAAAGGTGTTTTAAGTGAAAACAGCATCTTTATCTACTGCAGATTACAGCAAGTTCTGATGATACTTGGTTCCCATCAGCCTGTCCTGGGATTGATTCATGAGTTCCAGATGCTGGGCTCCATCTTTTCACCTGATCATTAACATTAGATTCTTTCAAAGAAGGTTATCTATTTAATGGTTGTAAGTATATTATAAGTGAGTGCTGTATACTATACTGATACTATACTAACATGTGCTCATTTTGTAACAAACTGTTACATAATATCCTGAAAACAGTATGAAGACTGACAAGACTTTATGGGTGAAAATATTGCTGTCCCCAAGTGTTTTTTAAAACAACACTGTGCACTCAGGTCAGCTATGGGAGGCCAGCAAGAGCTGTGATTGTGACACTGAGCCAAGCTGTCAAGTTGGTGACCAACTTTCGCAGACGCTGCACAGATGATGTTCCTCTTACACTGCAATCTGCAGTAAAACACTATTATCCCCCAGTGATACTGCTCATCCCATGAAAACATCCTGTGGTCGCAGGCAATGTTGTCCAGGCTCTTGACAGGACATGATACAGGAGGTGGTATCACACTGCTGTCAACATATCAGCAACTGATGACGTTCCTGTAAATATTTCATCATTGTGATTGGTCACCTGTGATTTTATTTTATTTATTCACGTATTTTTTATGTGTTAGCCTGTTAACTATGTCTACAAATAATTTACAATACAGCTGACCATTTTTCAAGCATATCATAGCTTTTTAACACACGTTTCGCCTGTCTTCCAGTGGTTTCAATTCACGTCAATATGAAAGTACAGTGACACATACTGGGTGATCAGCAGAGTTAACATTAGTTCATCTTTAGTTTTGTGTCAGCATGAAATTATTTTTTTTGGGTTGAAGCAGTTGAAAAGGTACCATTGTAAGAACGACTTCCAAGTGATGCATTCATGTTCAAACGTGGAAGAGGAGCATCAAGCTAAAACGTTGTAATAGAGACGATGTGAATTTGATAGCTTCTTCTACTCCGAGTGTTCCCTAGACTCTTTCAAACAGTTCACTGTAAATGTTTAAAAGCACAATGATAATGTAAGGTTGTGGAACGAAATGAAGATGATAAAATCTTCACTATCATTCTTCCTTCCTCAAGGAAGTTTTAAATCTCATTTTAACTTCAATTCTATGATATGAACTGACACCAGTGACTGCAAAGAAGGTAAGAGAAACACAATCAAGAGAAGTGCTCCAGTAATTTGTACAAAACCTAAACTCTGACAGGGGAAATAGCAAAAGAGGTTGAACCTGCTTACTTCACGGACTGATAAGCTTTGGCAAATGCTCAGCAGTGATGTAACCTATTTGTAGTTGGGATAAAACTGGTTTCTTTAACAAATGGAGATGCTTAATGGTTTAACTATTCAAAGTCCTGACCAAACTGAAACTAATCAATGTTAGGTGATGATCACAAACAGATTTAGAATTAATACTACAGTTTAGGCAGTCTCACTTATGCAAACACATAAGTTATTTTTAATATAATTTCGTGTTTAAGACAGGCTATTTAGTGGATTGTTTCAATAACAGTATCTTTGTGTTTGATTCACGTTAGGTTAATCACCAAGGCCAATTTAAATTAAAAAAACAGTTTGACAAACCACAGTAACCAGTAACTGTGACCACCAGTGCTACATTTTTGTCCTCATAACATTATTATTCCTCTATTTCATTAAACACTCAAGCAACTGAATAAAAGTTGTTTTGCGGCCCCTTAGATTTAATTCACATATTCATTTAATCTGAGAAGTGTGTAAAAGTCAAAATCTTAAAAGTCTTTGGAACATTAATTTTAAGGCCAATGGCATCAGCCCCTCTCATTGCTGGCCACTTTAAAACTTCTCTTACCGATTTTATAGTGTGGATGATTAAAACACACACAAACAAAAAAAAAAACAAAAAAAAAAAAAACTGCCTCATACAGAACAGCCGATATCTATGAAAAAACAACTTAGTTCACTGTCTCTCTAAACAGGCCCAAAGAACTGCACAGCTGTGGCAGTTTGACTGTTTGCAACCAGCTGGCACTGGACACATTACTGAAAAAATAACCACTTATAATGGTGTCCCTACAACCTTTTAATTTTTCGTGATTAGTTAATATTTGTTAAACAACCTTGTGTATCAACAGCAAACTGCAATGTAATGGAGTGATGGATACATGGGAAAAAGAGTGACCAATGAGCTGAAGTTAGTGGTAAAATGCATGACCAGTATTTTATTTCCCTTCCCGAAATGTACCCATCCCGCACCCGGAAAAGTACTAGGTTTGAGCACAGCCTGAATGTTAATATAGAAAGACAAAGAGACTTTTACTCACATAAATGTTAACATCTGCGCTGATGTTGTATAGACCATAAACTGTGTCTGGCGATGTGAGGATAAGGTTCATGGGCTTGGCATTGGTCATCTCGAGAGAGAACATCTTGTCATCCTGAGAGGAAAATAATTGTGTTACTTGAAATCTTACCTCACATCAGGACAAAAATTGCAATTGGCATGTTGTCAGTCAGTTACCCACACACATGTATTGTATTCATATTAAGTTTACATATTTACAGTGTCACTCATCTAGCTGCAGACTCAATGCTGCTTAAATTAGCACCTTCTATTCTTGTGTGAAAGCGGAATAGTTTGGAGTTTATGACTGTGTTGTATGCAGAGACGGTTCAGCAGTGGTGTAAATCTCCAGGTGGAAAACTGGGACTGATTAGGAAGACAAAAAAAATCAAAGTGGCACAACAATTCACTCACACTACAAAGCCATCCATATGGGAGCCACTGTGCTGTCGATAATGAGTTTTTTGGTAAGTGTACCATGCTGAGTGTATGCTGTGTTATACAAACGAAGCAATAAAATTAAAAAAAAAAAAAAAAAAAAAATTGTGAACTTTATGCTTGATGCTCCTATAAGTGTTAATTGTGCTATCATATGGCACAGTGCAAGGATAACGATCTGTGCAATCTTGTCAACTGGAAACACAATAGCTATCATGAATCCTGCCTTTATGACAGGCTCCATTAAAATGTAATATTTTGCTGAGATTCATACTTTACTGCTAAGATTAAAAATTAAAAACATCATAAATATGTGAATTAGGCATTTTATAAAGTGTGACAAAAAAAATTGTGAGATCTAAGCCATATATATAACAAACTAATGCAGAGTTAACAAAGTAACAGTAAGTATTTTGACTTTTATGCACAGAATCACAATGTACCAGTATCCTGACTTCAAGTTACTATTTGTTTTCTATGTAAAAGATACAGTTATTCCCCAATATGCAAGCGTCCCCATCTGGCATGGTGTATCATTAAATGAAGAGACCTCAAGTTGACACTGCAGAGAGACATTTTGCTTGCAGCACCAAGTTTAAAAATAGTTCCAACTGCAGTTTAATTCTGTACAAGTCTGATTCCTTTTCTACCCTATTGCAAAAATCAGTGGGGGATATGACAATTATCCTTGTTTTTGCAACTATGAAATGTCAACACATGCATCTCATCCAGAAAAAGCAGTGCCTGTCTTTTGAGGAGGGTTTGGAGATAGGCAGGAAGGAAGCTGTCTTTGCTGTCTGTCTCGTTTGACACAGACTTTAATGAGGTCACGCAGCATGGTTCTATTATCAAGTAGCACAAACGTTCACTTACACTTCTACGTAGCACACAACAAGATAAAAAAAAGTCAAAAGAAAATCAAAAGATATCAAAATTAATGATTTATCTGATGTGCAATGAGCTGCTTTTTTAAATTTTATTTAAGCTTTATGTCTTTATCATATTAAAACTATGGGAAACAGTGTTACAATACTCTCGAGTAATGACAAAAATATGAGTAAAAACAGTACAATCACACTATGACATTAAAAAAAATAATACTGATAATAAGAATTTGGAGAAGCCTATTGTGTCACTTAGAGTTTTTTCAGATATAGTATTTCTATTATCATTTTATGTATTTTTTATAACTTGCAACCCAGTGTACTGCCACATATGACAGATCCTGATGGTATTTACTGCGTATACTGTACATAAAACTCCATTAACATCATTTAACACATAATGTAATACCTCATTAACCATACTTTCAGGTTAACCCAGGGTTAGATTCCATAATCACCAGCACAGTCACTCCAGGAATCAGCCTGAATTACCATTCTCCATATGTGCGCTGGGTAAAGCTCGTACAGTTTATCTTTATGGATGTAAGTGGTGGTGAGTAAATCTTTTCACAGTGGAATAATAAGTCTGAATTTAGAGACTTTTTTTTTTTTTTCAAGACAGACTTAATTCCAATAAATCCTAGATCTAATTACTTTGACTTCTGCAATAGCCCCAAGATAATTGGGTTTAGAAAAGTGAAAGAGTCATGGATTTGAAATCAGTTCAATTTTATGACTCAATGCATTAGAAATGAATGAACAGCTTTAAAATAGCTTGGAAATATCTCTCCAGAGTGAGACTTTTGCGGAAATCTAACATTCATATATACACATTTCTGCTTTCATCCATCATGCCTTTTAACAAATACTCTTTCTATTATTTTTGAAGTCTTTCAGAGCACAGCCTGTTTGGGAGACAATGAGCTTCCTGGGAAAATAGTATGAATTCCTAATATTAAATTAATTTACTTGCTACCTGATGTTGCCAGAGCATTATCCGAGAGAATTGTGACGAGCTCAGGCCTGAGATTTTAAAATTTTCAGACTGGTACAGAACAAATTAGGTGTAAGGAGACCGTCCACAAATTGCATATGAGCAAAACACAGATGCATTTGCAAGAGAAGCGCACACGCAGAGTGCAATGGACAGACGGATCTATCATCTCACACACACACACACACACACACACACACACACACACACACACACACACACACACACACACACACACACACACACACACACACACACACACACACCATAATCATCAGAATGTTGTACAAGGAGGGTTTTGCATAATGGCTGCTGCACCTCATAAATGTCTTCAGTCCCCTTATTTTCAAAAATTGGTCAAAGGGGGCAACCGCAATTGTAGGTGAGAAGATAGTGACATTTGTTACAGAACATAAAAATGATAATAACTGCCAGGAGATCCAAAGGGGAATGTGATGTCTAAAGCCGCAGCATATTCAAGTATTGTGCTCTGTCTATCATAATAACGTAACACTCTTATCCGTTCTCTTGTTTGATGCAAAAATTGACTCCTGCATTCATTAGTCTGGTTATTTTAAATTCCCGTGACAGAGCTAAAGAAAATACAAAAACTTGGAAAGAGAAGGAGTGTAGAATGATATCACAAAATAAACATGATAATATAGGTTTTTCGGGGGAAGGACTAATGGACTGGCAGACTAAAGTTGTCTGGGACATTGGGAACGATGACCAAGAAATATTAGATAATGCTGCATATGTTTCCATTTGTCTGTGCCTATGCATGTATAATGTGTGTGATACTGTGTGGATGTGGCAAAGGGAGCTGCAGGTAATCACATTTTGATAAGATAGTTGCTTTCCATCTTCAGTGCAGAGCATTTATATAAAAATAACCTGAGACTCCATGTCTCACAGGCAGAGTCTGAGAGTCTCAGAGACATTGAATTGTAGAAACAGAAGGTCTTCCGAAAAAGACTTCTTTGTTTTTACCTGAATCGTGTTGCATGTACATACAGTAAATGAATGAATGGCATTTCCTACAGAGTTCATTGTGCTTCAGACAGATATAACTCATTGGGGTTTTTCTAATATACTCCTCTAATGAACTTCACATTGTCTCTCTGTCTAGTTTCCCTCCCTTCATACGTTTGTGACTTTCATTCTTTAATTTTGAACTCTGAATCATGACTGTTGCTGACCCTGATCACTCACCTTTGCTACTTTTGTTCCTGTGCTTTCAAGATACAATCGTTTTCCTTTTCAGACTTTTTTTTTTTTCTCAAGAGCATTTTCTTTCAGGGCCTTCGCTGATGCAGTTTCCAGTTATTCTTTTGGCTCTCTCCCTTAACTTGAATTGGCTCCGTTGGTCTAGTCTCGGACTTGCGCCAAGACCCTGACTACCCAAGCCACTGTGTGACATCAATGGGCCGTTTACAAGCTGCTCCTCCTTATGAATTCTCCTGGCCTGTGCAGCCCCTTGATGCTCCCTCTATAATTCTCTGAGTGGTCAAACTGTAAGAGTCAACTTTCTCTGGCAGGTTGTAAATCAGTATGAAAACAAAGGGATGAGAAAGAAGGTGATAAGAAAATTTAAAGGACAAATGGGACATCAGAGGCAAACCTCCCATCTGACTGGGCAGTTTGGCAAGGGACGACAATGTTCCCCTTTGTCTGTGTTTACAAGAAAAATCTGTTCTAAACAGACAGTCAAGAGCAGATAAGAGGTATGTGCTAAGAGATCTTATGTCCACTTTCTTCTGTCATTTGATAAAACATCTATTCATCGTCCCACAGGAGAACCGGATAAGCTAACTCTGCACAACATCCACTGCATCACACAGATCCCAAGTCAAATTCCTCTTGTGAACTCCCACAAACCCCACACCAATTTATACTATCCTGAAAGACACCTCGCACCATTCCTTCTATAAACTTTTTTGGCACTGAAACGTGTCTTTACTCTTTCTCCCACACAGCGTAATGCATCTGGTTTTACTCTTCAGGCCTAATAAGATGACTGAGAGGAGCAATTCCCTCCTAATATGCTTTAAATCTGTTTTGTCATCAAACAGCCTTTTCTTCTGATTTCCAGTCCATTAAATATGCTGTAAAATTTCAGTTCATTAAAAGAGTCCAAACACTTGGCAAAAGATCTCAGTAACATTTATGCCAGTAAGCCAGTCTCTGAGGCAATGACAATCATCTACTTGCACAATGTTTGTGCACTTACTTAAAACAAAACTCAGTAATGAAACAAACGTCTTACAAACCTTGGTATCTAAGATTCAGATATGTTAATGTGTCTTTGCGTAAAATAAAACCTAGACTTCAGTATCTTAAAATATCAAATTCAAAATAATTAATTCTGTGAGAAAAGTACTCTGCTGTATAAGTCATCTTATCTTACTGGTGAAGGTTTCCCTTAAGAGAAAAATTCTGACAGTCTCTCTTAAGCTTTCCTAAGCAACTTGAGGAAAGGACGTTTTATTAATTTTATAGAAGGGATGGATTCAGGCAGGCACTGTATGGCACCATCCTGTGATGGGGTCTTAGCTAGAGTGCACATAGCACATGTGCTTTGCCCCTCATAATCACCACCAAATGAGGAAGAACAATCAACAGAGTGAAAAATATAAAAAGACAATAAATAAACAGCAGATGCTTAACACAAGTTATGTGAAAGTATTAAATAAAGAACTCTAAGTAAGAGCAAAACGAAGAAGCAAACAAACAGACTACACTGATAAAGAAATGACTAATGTGAGCTGACCAATGAAGGACAGTGAAAAATGGAGTCTGGCACAGCAATAACAACACATAGATTAAAAGTTTTCTGGAGTCACTTTTTGGTGTCATCCCCTAAAGCTAAAAGTTTTAAGATCAAAATGACCCAACACACTATCTGCTATTATTGGTGTATGTGTGTGTGTGTTTGTTTATCTGAAACAGGAATTCTTAAAACACACAGCCAACCTTGTAGAACTGGGTTGTTATAAAAGCTTGTTTAATGTAGAAAAAGAAAAAAGAAAGAAAGAAAAAGAAAAAGAAAGCCTGTCTTTCTGTTATGTCCGGCATCTGTTAATGGTTAGATGGTTATGTGGCTGATAAAAATTGAACATGGGCTGTGTTCACATTTTTTAGTGTGGGAAGAAAGTGTGGGCTTATTTAATTCAGGGTCAGGGTTAGAGTTCGTACAACAGTATTAAATGTACAACATTATACAACAGTATATAACCTAAATGAAGCTAAATGTATATCAACTAAATCACATTATATATATATGTCAGTTGGTCCATTCTTCCATCTTGCCTCTTCTGTCTTTACTTCATCTGATTAATCTGAGCCAGATTAAAACCAGTCACTGTGTATTAATGTTGTGGCTGGTTGGTGTATATCTATAGAGAGGAGAGCTATCAGTCAATCTCTGCCAAGTCTACCACGTTGTCTTAGCATTAAGCATTTATTCTGTTCTGCCTGTCCCTGTTCTGCTGACTCTATGCCTATCTTAAATGAATAGTTCAATTTTTTGATAGCTGCACCTATTTGCTTCACCACAGCATTAAGACGGGAGTCAGGGGAAAACAGCAAACCTGGCTCTTTCCATTATGAAAAAATATGCCTATCAGTGCCCCTAAAACTGACTAATTAACATAGTGTATGTTGTTTGTTTAACCCCTACATAGACAGAAATGTAAAGTAGCACAGAGTTTCGTGCTGGAAGAACTTCTGAACTTTGTGACCTTGTGTTGACCACATTGTACAACAAGGCTTGGGAAGTTTTAAAACTGCATTTTTTTAAGAGATGTTTCGTCTCTCTTGCACAGGTCGTCCTCCAAAGTTGGCTTTGCTATATTTTAATGCAGTGCGAAATTGCATACAATCTGGCAGAGCCTCCAAATGTGTAAATAAAAGTAAAATTAAATTCAGCATTGTGCTCCAAACTGCTCCATCCCATGTTTGTAACAGTGAGGGATATATGTCATTAACAGAAAGGTGTGAAATGCACACATGTGCCGTGCATAGACTGGCACACTACTTCTTTCTTTTTTGGCGTGACTTCACTTGACATCTTGTACTGTCAGATGAAAATACACAAGTTAAGTAAGTAGTAAGCACTGGCAGAGTATCTTGCATGTTATTCTCTGTCAAGCAGATTTTTCACTTGTTCACATTTACATAATAAGCACCGGTTGGTTAGCATCTAATTTGTATAACCTTGACATGCTTACCGTGGTGGCAAAGTTAAGGATATGGACCTCTGCCTTGTCCTCTGTGACGAAGCTGGTCCAGCAGCCAATTAGCATCTCTCTCACGTGGAACCATGGGCTGTCATTAACCTTTTTTGGATCACAGGTCTGACTTGAGGCTAAAAGAAATCAAGTACAAATGGTTAAGCACTGTCAGCAGCATACAATCAAGTTACAGTAAATAATTGCTTGCCTCCAGCATTAATACAAAACGTTTTGCATTATCAAGTCTAATGTGTCAAATGCCAAGTAGTGCAAGATTAAGGCCTTCATCCATAACAATCCTGCCATATTTGGACATGAACAGCACATGAATGAAGACCTTCAGTGTGAAAGCCAAAAAGCCATAATTTAACGGACAGATAAATCCAACAATGTTACAGATGCATTGTCTAAAAGGGGCTAAATTTGTTATTAGTCATTATGAAAGTTTTTCCCTGGTTTCAGAGTATGGATGTTAAATGTGTGGGTAGGACTACATTGTTTAAAACGGATCTGCTGGTTCGCGTTTATCAGACGTGTCAGGATACTGGGCTGCAGTCATCCATCAAGCCTGCTCACTCTGCTCTCTGCTATGAGCCTGCTGTTTAACCTGGGATCTGTGTCTCAGGAGGCTGAATTAATCGAGCCAAGGCTGTGCGGCCATGGATGAGGTTGGGTATAAATGCCTGGTGTTTGACCTGGGTTATGCGTGTGTGTTCTACTGTGTTAGATTACAGTGAGTATGCGTGTGTACGTGCTCACTTTAACCTGCCTGAAGTTATTGTCAGGGACAAAATATTCACCGGCAAACTTCCACTTTCCTCAAGAAGAAAAGTGGAGACAGAATAAAGAGGCTCACATGTCTTTTCAACTCAATGAAAAACCTCTTTCCTGGCCTATCTCCCACCTTTTGCTGATTAAAGATGGAAGACTCTGCCCGAGGCATTATAAAAGTCCTTTGGCATTGCAGTCTTTTTTTGCATTCATAGTCTCAAATCAGGATTTACTCCTGAGGATGAAGCCTTAAAGCCACCCATCTTCACGATGAAATAGGCTCTCATGAGATCAGTCAGAACTACTCTGTCCTGTGCCTAATCACTAGATGAGCATATCTACACTAAGATGGATATAAGCAATATATGCCTGAGCATCCACCGTGCATGCTTCGATCAGCCCCAACAGTTGGTGCTGAACCATATAAGTGAGCAAGTGTGATAGCATAACAGAAACAACTAATTTAGTAAGCAAATGCTGCATGACATACCGCTCCACTGACTTTTATGATGTATTTGGTCTGTTTACCCAGCAGGCCACAATCCCTCAGAGAGGGGATATGTGGAGTAAAGCAAGTGAGATGAGAAAGAAATAGGAATAGAGAGGAAATGGTTAATGCAAAGTTTGGAAGGTCAACAGGATGTGCCTTATTTAGAAGCAGCACTAATCAAAGACCTTGGTTGAGGCAAAGTCATCACTCGCGGTGGAGGAGAATGGACAGAGGCAGAGATAAAATATGTTAGAAAGTGATGAATGCAAAAGAGAGGGAGCTAGAACATGTTACATAATAAGCTCTCTTTCGTTTTTTTTTTCCCCACAATAAAACTGCATTGGTATTATGCACTCTTAGTAATTTGTTCAATTCATCTACTTGTTCATATAGTCAGTGACCCACTATATCCCTGATGGAAAGAGAGCTGCTTTTAATTTGATCACAGGTATGCAATTACTAGAATTAGTTTGTCAGATGCTGCTCATTGATGAACAGTTTGGTAACGATGCATCTTTTGTTTGTGTCCCATGAAAATACATTTTACCACGGCCCTTTAGTAGCATTTTACGGTCAAATTAAGGACACATTTGGCACTATTTGGGGATGGGGGGGGGGGGGTCTTCTGAGACCACAGCTTTTTTTTTTTTGCAAATTAAGATGGAGAGCCATGTTCCTTTGCCATCTCTCTTTCCCTGCCTCACCCCAGAGGTCAAGGCTGGTTTCCTGTTATTCTGGCTCTCTGTGTTAATGTCTGTTGCTCAATATCCACATCCATAAAGTTATTTCTCTCTCGTTCCGCTGTGACAGAGTCAACAGCCCATGACTGTCGCCCGGGAGGTCTTGGTATAAATCACACTGACTGCGTAAGACTGTGCGTGTGTGTGTGTGTACATGCATGTGTCACTAGTCTCCTTTTTACGATTCACCATAGGATATGAAGAACATTCATTTTGCCCCCTTGACCCCGGAAATGCCAATGGCCTCGCTAAGCGGTTTGCTGGTAAATGAGGTATAGAAGAACCATTCCATTCCCTGTCCTCTTTATCTACTTATATCAGTCCCCTCCATTTCCTATTCCATGAGAAGACATGTTTATGGATGTTGGTGATTTCCATTTAGATGTTAGGTATTAGGAGGAGATGCAAAAAAGAAAGCATTAGTGAATTAGAGAGGACAGAAAATGGGCTCAATTCATGGAAAGTGCATATAATCAGATTTGATCTTAAAGTTTTCTTTCGTTCTTAATGCAAAATCAATGTCAGTAGTTAAAGATGTCATATTAAATAGGTATTAGTGAATTTGTATGCCTGAATAGACTACTGCTAATTACCATATTAGCAACTCTATATGGCCAAATTAAAAGACTTAATAGGCACTTTTATTTAACTGAAAACATATTAAACATATTATAGCAAACTAATCAATGGCATATAAATGAAGGTCAACAAGCGTGCAGCCAAAATCAATAATGGCCGACTTACTGTTAGCGAATCAGCCTTTGGAGAAAGCTCATTTTTTTGGACCGTGCCAATACCTGGGAGTGATGAATAACTTACAGTATGATGCAATTTAAAAATGCCCTCAGTTTCAAAGTGCGTCATAGTTTTTGTCTGGAGCAAAAAAAAACGATAAAAAACAAAAAATGCAGTCTGGTCCTTTTACATCTCCAAGATCTATCTGCTCTAGTTTTCCTAACCTCCAGGGCATTCCAGAAGAAGATAGGAGACTGGCTGACCAAATCACAGACATCCGTTTTCCGCATGTGTTCAATTATGCATAGTACCACTAAGCCAGCACCACTACCGTGGCCATATTAGGACATCTCAGGATCAGCTTTACATTAACTATGTTCTACTTACATCAGTCTATAGGCCTACTTTGTTAAGTTCAGCTCAACATGCTGCCTGTCATCAGGTTGCTGTACATCGTCAGTTTCAGTTGTACTTCTTTAACTTCTTTAACTTTAACTTCCATCTGCCAGTTTAAGCTGTAGGTAGGCCAGTTTAGGTAAAACTTGTACTTTATGCAAATACGTTACAATGCTAACATTATCATGTTAGCAAAGGTGTGAACTACACACGGTAGAATCTGAAGTACAGTTGCGTCTGATGGATGTTGTGTGGGAGCTAAGCCCCACAAAGTAGAGCTTAGACTGATAAAGCAGGGTCCCAGATGTATGTAATATATTATTATTGTTGTATTAATTACAGCCATTATAAATTTTCATCATATAATACTGAACAGTCAACTAAAAGATTGATATACTGCAGCTAGCCTGACCCACAACATCCCAGTAATGGACTGTCTATGTGTGCAACCAAATGTTATCGCCATTGTTTCAATATTTAAATTAAAACACTCTGTAAAGATTTAATTAATTGAAGATGCCAACCTGAACCTTCTAAATGAAGTTTTACTCTCCAGGAGGGACCCATGTAATTATGTAGAGTGTACCATAGCTGAACTGAGGCCAGTGGCTGAGCTTGGGCATTACTGGAGACCTGAGGTGATTTATCATTATTAGGGATCAAAGTGGCCCTACAAAGTGCTGACAACCTGTATTTCTCATTCTTCTTCTGCTTTTCATCAAAATAGTTTGAACTAAAAAGCTACAAGTCCCTGACAGGAACTGTTGTGACCTTCTCACCAGCATGTTAAACTTAAGCAATGGTGAAACACAGACGACTCGCTGACTGTCTAATCCTTACAAAATTTGATTACAAATGTTAAGCAGTGTTTATGAATGCAAAGCAGAACATGTACATTTGAAAGTTGGGTGGATCAAATGACATTATATGGTTACAAATGCTCTAGTAAATTTGTTTTTATTTTATTTTTTTAATGCAGCCGCCCATGGAGGCATTAGCTAGGCCAAAAAGGGAGTGTGGGTTATGTGAGCAGTGCACTCAGAGCCCCATCCCACAAGCATTACATTATGCTAACAACCCATAATCCAACTTCAGGGTAGCATTCCCCACATTGTTATACACTATGTTAACATTATGGTGATAAGAAAAAATGTGTTTCAATCCATCCTATAGAGCAAACCGGAATTAGTTGTCTCTTAGTGGGGGTGGAGAGAAAGTGAAGAGCTGCAAGTAGAAACCTAGAGTGGCTGGGAGTGGAGTGATGACAGAACGCCTTAAGTGATTAGATGAAATTGTTGTCGCTCCATTCCATTTACATACTCAGAAGCACAGTAGAAAAACAAAATAAGTTTTGAAAGTTTCTAAACTATAAACAGTGGGGTCCAGAAGTCTGAGACCACTTTCCAAGACGAATGGGAAAGTGGCCTCAGACTTTTGGACCCAACTGTATCTCACCAATTGTTCTCATCCTGCTATGGTCTGTCATTTGGTCATCAATCTTGTGTCGTAAAGTGCATTTTAGTACAAATGCTGGCTCCTGGCTGTCCATAACTGCACAAAAAGCAGAAGTACATATAGAGGCAGAGTTCATTTTTGGTTGCTGTATATTTGATGATATCACTTCTTGTTTTAGACAAAAAGTGTCAGCATCTCATTGGTCAGCAGAAAAAAAAATGACCTTAACTAAATTTAAATTTGACAGAGCTCAGGTAAAAGGGGTAATAACCAGAAACCTACCAACAGCAAATTACTTCATGGAAAAAGGGCATTTTTTTTTAATAAGCTTATTAAAAAGTCAAGTAGTACTAGAATATTTGATTAAGATAAATGTCTTCTTGAATTAACAGATTTTTTGCTGTGATTCACCGAGGTTATGTTTCCCCTATTAATGGTCTTTTTCTATAATTACAGTGATTTGTGAAGCTCTCATACATTCCATTTTAGGACGAGCATTGTTGTTAGTGTTACTGCCAGTGCTGTTTATGTTAGTGAGCTACCAGTAAATTAGCCTCTCAAGAGCTACCTGCCTGTCTCTAACACTGTTGCTTCAACTATAACTGCCTATGCAGTACTGACAGGCAGTGGCGAGCCCTTGAATTTAAAGTTTCTCTCACACCTTAACTAAACGTTGATTTAGATTCAAGGGATTGAGTACATGCACCCCAATAACTAGCTGCCTTTCCACTCACCTCAGGCTAGCGAGCACTCAGGCTTGATTTCATGCCCTGGCTTTCATGCCCTCCCTCATTGTCAGTCACTGTGAAAAGAGCATCAGCTACTTGCCTTGAGTTTAGAGGCAAAATGAAGACTTGCAGAACTTGCAGCTGGAGAGCATGGCTGCATTTCAAAGAGAGAGAGAGAGAGAGGAAAGAAAAAACAGGAGGGGGAAACCCTGACAGCAGACAACGTCAAGACCAACTGTCTCCCTTGGTCCCTCGGGGTAGAGTAAACTGTTTGTGTCCAGGGTCGGGCGACGGAGTCATGATGGGGAAGGGGGAGGGAGGGGTCAGCGCCCCTATCAGAGCTAGTCGGGAGAGGGAAAGGGGAGCTTCAAGGCTGGCTCAAGTTTCTCTCTTGACTCCGCACACACACACATATACACACACCTATTGTCCCAGAGTTTCCGCAACTGCAGATTGAGGCCTGACCATCCACAGGAAGGTAAACAAGCTCTTATCAGTGCTCTGCAGGGGCCTGCACTGTCCCCTGGCCTCTCACCCCTGCGTACTAAACATAACACACTCCATAAAACACACAACCTTCCTGACCATCTCACCTCCCTCCCCTAAGCCCAGAAATTCTATCCAAAAAAAATTGCTGATTAGTCTTGTCAGTTTAATGGCTTAACATTTTTTGTGTGCTTGCCTGTGTGCCAAGTCCTGCTTCCAGTGTTTGCTGGAGAGGAACTGAGGATGTGATAGAAGGTCTGGAGACAGCCTGTCTTCACACTAGCTCTGTTTACACCTCTGGGAGTCATTCGTCCGTCGTCTCATCGTTGTCAGAAGCTGGCTGAACAACAAGTCCAACAGTGGCGTATGGAAGGTCTATGGCTCACTTCTTCCGTTGTTCACTCACTCACTTTTTGCCCTGTCTGCTGCTAGTCACTAGCCATTCTATATTATTTGATGCAGAATAAGTTGATTGCATGGCTTGTGGTTCTTTGTAAGCTAGTCACATCTGCAGGCATGAAAAATATATCCTCATTTTTATGTTGATGCTCATATATATCCTCAGTTGATCTATAAATTCCAGACACCATCAGTTACTAGGTGTAGTGCATCCTATCCATTCATTTATGTGGTTAGATTTTCCCCCAGTACACTGGAAGAGCTCCAGCAAAACAAAATTAATCATCTGAGTGTTAATTGGTGGATGGACAGACTAATTTAGGAAGTTTCATTCTAACTGCGTGCAACCAAAGCAGACTGAGGCGTTAAAGATTCATTGCACAATGGTTGCTCCCAATCATTCAAGATTGATGTAGCTTTTCACAACATGTATGCTTCATGTAGAACCAACAGAGATTAGCTCGTCTTTCATGACTGATTTTCGCCAGTGAATATTCACACATTCTGAGCTGAAGGCTCTGATATTGTTTTAACATATTTAAAGAGAATGAAGTCAAAGGTGCAATCCATGATCCAAGTGTAAACGAAAGGGAAAATATACAGGACTGGAGAGGCTATCACTCCCTAACTGACAGACAGCTCTTTCAATACTCACAAACCAAAAGGACCAAATATTATATTCTGATGCTGTTAAACTTTGTTGACACCAGTAAAAGAAGCCTATTTTCTATTCTGATCAGCTGAGAAATACTAAATGTATATTTTCTCTTTATATACGTAAAGATACATTTAAATTTATACGGTCACAAAAGAAAACTTTAAGAACATAAAGGTTTTTGAATTACTTCAGAGAGAGCTATGAGACGGCTTCACATTTATGGCTTCATTTTCACAATTTAACTAATGGGAGTGTCTGGAGTAGGGAGAGTTGTTTGACAAGTGTAACTTTATTCCCTCGCTCATATGTGAAAAGATTATTAAGTGTCCTGAGTTTGACTGGTGGATTTGTTATAGTTACAGAATATGAGTAATTAAAATAATCTGTTCACATATTCTGCTTTCTGACATATCACAGAAATATGAACAAATGAATAATCCACCGTCCTGGGAGGATTCTCTCATCACATCAAACATACTCACATACACACATACTCCACACACAAACAAAGTCAGACATCACAGAGATTTCAGCTCTCTAAATACAGATTGACTGGTGTGGCACCTGAATCAACAGGAAAACTACCCACCCAGTGCTTGAATCAAGAGGCTATGAAATTATAAAGCACTCAAATACACACTGCACATTGTCCAGCACTGACCACTTTAGAAACCAGGGTAGTCTATGCAGTCGGATAGTATGTTCTCTTAAGAAAAAATGCCATGTACTTAGTACAAAAAAAATGGATTAACATTCTCTAAATCCTATTTGAGGTAAATATGCATTCCATAACTGTTTTTTGTTGGAATTTCCTTCATGCCAAGAGAAATGTCCAAAGCAAAGGCTTTTCGTTTGTCATGAAGCATTTTAGAATATTTTAGCTGGGCACATTTTGTTCACGAGTATTGAGCCAAGGAAGATTAAAGGACTGATTCTGCCCTACATAATAGTACTGTCATTAATTATAACCACTAGTGAATAAAGTTTTAGTGAAATGAAGACATATGATGTAGAATACTTTCATGTTTTGCAAGAGATCTCGAGCACTCCCAGGAGTTTCTTTAACCTACTTTGAGCACCTTTGACTTGAAGTCATAGGTGAGTCAGTGGATCCATTTTCCCTCCAAATTCTTACCTAATATATAGGTACACTTCTTGTGTTTGTGCAGATCCCAGCGTTGACCATGGGCAGACAGACCTAAAGATAAGGAGTACATAATGCCATGCCTTATCTGCGCAGACAGCAGGCATGTTGACATGGGCACAAGTGGTCGCCATGCTGACGAGGCGTTTATCTCGCCCACTACTAATGAGCCATTCAGTACTCATGCAAATGCATAATGACTAGCTTTGGGCCGTAGGGCGCAAGACCTTATAGTCACACAGTGATGGTGTTTAGCAGAAATTCAGACAAGATTCAGCAAAAGGCCGGTATCTGAAATCTATATGATGAACAGTGACAATATACTAAACTCTTCCTGTACTTAAATGATTAAAAATCCAGATGGTTGTTTGCACTGGAGATGATAATTAAACCAATGCTGGTGTGTCATTTCGGGTATACCATAAGAGGGACCCAATTATGTAACACAGAGGTAATGGCCAGGCACCATATACAGTATGTAAGTGTTCGTGCTTTCAATCTTTTCAGATTTTAAACCAAAAGTACTTTTTCTTTTGTTTGTTTTCTGCATTAGGAAACTTATTTAACACAATGTACAGAGAACAGGGTCCTCTCCTGGCTACAACAGCCTAAAATAGGTTTCCGGTAATAGAAAGAGAAAAGAAATGGGGAGATAAGGTAAAAGAGCTGCTGAGTCTGCTGTAGTGCTTCCCAAGTAATAGAACAATAATAATGCTAAAACTACTGATTGCAGAACTAATTGTTTTCATCTAATTTTCACCTGCTTTTATTATACAAAACAAATACTGATAAATTCTGGGATTATTTTTCAAATTTAAAACAATGAGATTCTCAAATAAAACCTGAAATAAGACTTAGATTACATGCCAAATTCTTTTTTTTTCTTTTAGGATAGCACAGATATCTTCATTTATATGCTACATTGCACACTAAAACCATCTTGATAACCAATCAAGTGTGAACTAGTGAAAATCATGTGGGAACAAACAGAAGAGAGGAACATAGCTTTAGTGAGGCTCCCTCGCACTCAATTCTGTATTCAAACAGAGGAAAAGCAAGGCAGTCAGAAATGGATTGTTATTTGGGAGGGGCATAACACTGAAGGAGATTGAAATCGGTCTGAGCCAGCGACAAGTGGTCGCGTCTCCCTGCCACCCAGTCTGACTGCAGGCAGAGCTGGCTCACTACAGTAAAACAGGGGAAGTGGACTGTTTTGACTCTAAACGCCATTTTTAACATGACGTTTTTTCTTATTCATTCTTCTTTTTTTTTTTTTTTTGCTTTTGGCTTATTCTACTACAGCATGACTTCTGAGAAACCCTTGTCATCTCTTTCCATTTCTTTACTTTTTAAATCCTCGGCATCCCATTTCAACAAATTCCTCTCTTTTTTTTGGCCTTTTTTTTGGTATTTTTCTTACTTTCTCTTTTATCTAATTATTCATAGCCTTGTATTTTCACTTTGTATAACTTATGATTTAACTCCCAGTCTTTATCTCTGTCTTGTCCTTTTTCCTGTCTCTCTGTTTCTTTAATCCCCTATTTACCTCTCTTTCCCCACATCTCCCTTCTGAACCACTTATCTGCTCTTTGACAGTCACAAAAATTTGACCCCCCACTCCCTCACTGTCTCCATGAATCAGTCTTTATGAATTCTGTTATCTCTGTTTGTCTGTCTGTCTGTCTCGCTCTCTTTCCCTCTTTGATATCCATTTTAAGACAGCCCTCCCTCCTCCTCCAGCTGCTCGCTAATCACTTTTGTACTTTTCCTTCAGCCCGTGGAGGGAGACTCTGGGGTAGGCAGAAATGAAGCAGGAGGTCTGGCAGTTAACATCGTGATGCCTGGTTCCCACTGGGAAAGTTGTTGCAGCAGGGGGCATATTCAACGCTACTTCCCTGCCAGGAAATGCCAGGCAGACAGTGGATAAAATCACTAAATACAAAGACTTCAGTCAGACGCATAGATAATTATTTATGTGTCCTACTGCTACAGTCGGCTTAAGTGGTAGTGATTATTATGCTTGCCATTGTAAATTGGTCTGGAAATAAAAATTAGAAAATCTTCTCCAAAGGAGGTGCCTTACAACTTTAGCATATTTATTATTTAGAATTGGCCAAAAATTTTAGCCTATGCTAAATTTTAGCACTTGTTGCCCAGTGCTAAAATAGCGTCTAAAAGACGCTTTTGAGTACCATTATGGGAAATGTTGGCATTTTTGGAGCTTGGCCCATACTATGGTCGTACACATACATTCTTTAGTTTGTATGTGCCGAAAGTGTTCTTATTTTCTTTTTTTTCCAAATGTTTAGCTGGTATGGATGACTAGAACAATGGACATCCCTGCAGAAATCAAGAGGAGGGCACACAGAGGATGCAGAGGAGGAATAAAATAACTAGAGAATAGAGCAGGGTTCAGACAACAGACACTGATGGAGAATCAGAAATATAAGCCGTATCTTCCTATTATCATGGGCAACATAAGATCACTGGACAACAAGATGGACGAGCCAGTGGCAGTAGTGATGAAATTAATGGGACTTCCGTGAGTGTAGTGATATGTGTTTCACAGAGACATTGCTACAGGAAGATACTCTGGATTTCATCATTACCATCGACGGTTTTCAGATGGTTCGGGCTGACAGGAATAAATTTAAGAGCAGAAAAAGGCAGCAGGCTTGCCGCTTTTATTAACAAAAAATGGTGCCACCTTGGTCACATTACTTTAAAGGAACAATCCTGCAGCCCAGACATGTAACTGTGAGCTGCGGGGCTACATCCATACTATATACACAAGGAATTTTCACACAACATCTTGCCCCCCACCCACCCGGACGTCATCCACTCTGTTACCACAAGACTCTGTTGCCGTGAAACTCCAGACTCTGCACCCCAGTGCTTTCTTTATGATCTCTAGGGAATTCAATCAAATGCAACTGGACAAGACTCTCCCCACAATCACTCAGTTTGTGGACTGCGCTACTAGAGGAGACAGGACCCTGAATCTGTTGTGTTCCAATGTTTAATAGGCCTACAACACCATCGCTCTCCCCTTGGGAGATCAGACCACAACCTGGTCCACCTTCAGCCCAAGTACAGACCACTGGTCATGCGTCTACCGACCCCCATCAAGGACTGACTGTTTGACCGAATACATCAACTTCTGTGTGGTTACCTTTGTTCCGGTCAAAACTGTCCAATGTTTTCCCAACAACAAGTCCTGGCTTACCAAAGACATCAAAGCACTCTTGAACAAGAAGAAGAGGGTGTTCAGGTCAGGGGACAGGGAGGCATTAAAGAGGGTCCAGAAATAGCTGTCAGTGAATATCAGAGAAGGCGAGGAGGCCTATTGGAGGAAGCTTGAGCAGAAGCTGTGGCAGAATGACACCAGGGAGGTCTGGAGAGGTTCTTAGGACCGTCACTGGTTACAAACCCAGCAGTCAGAAGGTAGATGGGAACATCAACAGAGCCAACAAGCTGAACTGTTTCTTCCATATGTTCAACGTGCAGCCTCACATTGACCACTTTGATCAAAACCACCCAGTGACAACGACATCTCCCACCTGCTGACCATCTCTGCTGACCAGGTCAATAGGGTGCTGAGTAAACACCACCAGGATGATGCTCATCTGAGGTCTTGGATCATGGACTACCTTACTGGATGTCTTCAGCATGTGCACCTCAGAACTGTGTGTCAGACACACTTGTGAGCAGTACTGGCGCTCCATAGGGGACTGCCGTGTCCCCTTTTCTCTTTACCCTGTACACCTTGGACTTCAGGTACGACACGGACACCTGCAACCTACAGAAGTTCTCCAAAGACTCTGCAGTTCTTGTTTGCATCAGCGGGGGGAGATTAACAATAGAGTAACGTCCAAACAAAAAATGAAAACAGGCAATACAGTTCGTAGCCTGTGAGAAAAGGCAAGTCTTTAGCATGTTTTATTAAAAAGGAATAACTCGGCTGATCTAACATAAAGAAAAAACAAAATCCACTACTGCAAAGGCTTCACCGCCTGTATGATCGAAGCACAAACAAATACCCCCAGTTAAATGACTAAAGGGATTTAGACGAATTGTGGTACCAGAGGTGCTTAGAGATAAACCCATAGACCGGACCAACCAAGGCCTTTAAAACAAACACCAAAATTTTAGACACAATTAATCACACAGGGAGGCAGCCTAGTGAAACTAAGACGGGTGCAATGTTGTCTGTTTTATTGGAGCTTGACAGAAGTCTGTTCAGAGATTATGGTTAAGCTGCAAACAAGAAAGAGAGGCCGGGCTGATCCTAACATATAGGGAATTTTAATAATCAAGCTGCAAGGTGAAAGCAGGGATGATCTTTTATAGTTTTGAAAGACATAGACAGTGGTTGATTTTATAAATAATCTAAAGCTGTTGAAAACAGAGAGATCACAGAGATCACAACAGAATGTATCTATTTTTCTTCAAATTTCAAGGTACGATTATGTATTTGAGCTGTGTCTGGGTTCTTTTGCCTCCAGCTCAAGAAAGGCAGAGTGAAAGTCAGCACTGTTGCTAAAGAACTGGAGTCTGGTGGGTTTAACAAGATAAGCACAGTTTTACTCCGATTTAGCCATCAATCATTTCAGACCAACTATAGAGTCTTTACATTTCGATATAAATAATATTAGAAAAAACTCAACAGGGTATTCATAAGCCAGTGGGAACATTTAGAATTAAGCAACAGTCTTTACATATCATATTAATGACTTACTGTTACAAAGTCACGAAACTTACTGTTATGTAAGTAATGTGATTAGTTTTAAAAACTACATAACACCATTTAATCTACTAATAGCCAAGCCATCATACTGCATCTGTCTGAAGATAAATAAATACACAACAACAGAACATGGGTCATGGAGTGTTTTGGGTTACTTTAACTGTAATTTAGCTTAATAGCTACTGTACAAACCACTCAAACCATCCTGATATCGAGGAGCTGAAAGAGGGTCAAATATATAAAAAGTTTAAATAAATCTAAAGTAAGACTGAGTTCAAGTAAAAACACAATAGACCATGCCTACAATTGGCAGAGAGTATCATGGGATTTGTTGCAGGCTATTTTTGATTTACTTGTACTTTTTCTGTGTTAACTTCTTCTTTTGAGGAACTTTCACATTGTGTCTGCTAACGCAGTGACTTGCAGCTGAGATGGATGTTACTAAAAAAAAACAGTCTTTAAATGTGAACACTGAAAACATGGGTGCTGTATTTTTTTAACAGTTCCTTATTCAGTCTGGGAATGTGTAAATTTGATTTCATATAGAGTGTACGGTCAGCCTTAGTGTGTCACACCTGATGTTTGTGCTTCATTTGTTCAACAACAACACAGTACTAAGCCCAGGAAACAATGTCAGAGACAATAACAAATTACTATGACTATACTGGACTATGTAATGATGAATAAACAATAAGGGAGATAGACAGACACCAATGTTTTGATTAATGCTTCAAAATTCAGTACACAGGGTCAGAGTACCCTTCTGTCTAAGAACAGTGTCACAGCTCCCTCCGGATCTTCTCCTAAAGCGGCTGTAGCAGATGCAAAAATAAGAGGAAAAAGGACATTCTTGGAACCTCTTTCAAGAAAGAAAAAAGTGATAGCAAGTACAGGACTATGTGTCACAGAGGCAATTAGAGCTCCACCAGCAGACAGCGAGACTGATCCCCTGCGGAGGAAGCTACAGGAGGTCAACTCTCCGCAGGTCTGCCAGTTGGGCAAAAAATACCTCTGTATCCCTGCCACCAGCACCCCTGCTGAGAGGGTGTTTAGCACTTGTGGCAATATTGTGATTTGTCATACAGTAGGTCAGCACTGAAGCCAGATTCAGTGAACAGGCTTGTTTTTCTGGCACATAACCTTAACAGTGATGTATTCTTGCCAGGGCCACTTTGCCTTATTTAAGAAGCAAGTTGGAAATGCCAGTTTATTTTTCTGGTGTATGTTTATAAACCCAGAGTATGATAAAGGTTATTTGGCACTGAAGTGTTTGGTTCACCTTCAAGTGTACAATGGAAAAAATAATGCATACAGGCTTATTTTGCTGACAGTTAATATTAAAACTATATTACATAATGGCAGAGTGCATTATGCTTATACATTTTTGCATCATGTTATATATTTTTTAAATAGTTTTTCATGTTACAATTTAGAACTCTCAGGTAGTGGGCACAGAAAAATCTAAAACTATAACATATTAAAGTAAAACCACCAGACCATAGGGTTGAATAGACCAGTTCATCTCTAACAGATTGAAAACTATATTTTCTACCTGGAAAAAACAATATTTGTAACTACAAGTGCCTGACATAATGCAATTTTGATATTGATATTTTTAAACCAAATCACTAGATCTGGATCATTATATTGAAGATATTTGCACTAAAGGGACAAATCGTCAAATAATAAGCTATTTAGCATTGTTTTATTAATTGAAATCCATGTGGCCACCCCAAACGCCAGATTGCTGCAAGGAGGTGAGACCCAAACACCCCAAAGCAGCAGTGCAGGGGACTGGTAAGAGCATGAGGTCGGATTATAGCCTGAGGGCATAGAGAGGGTTTCAGATCCCTCTGCCACCTTGTAGGGATTACAGGTTTGAATTTGATATGGATGGTCAAAGGCAGCCACTGGAGGGGGTGTTGCAGGGGGGGGCCAACAGGGGAGGATCACATCAAATGTATGACCTCCCCACATGTTTTTTCTTGTTTCTTGTGCCTGGACTGTCCCTATAGAAGATATTCTTCTATCACTAAAACCTGAAAAATTACACAGACACCCAGGGTGACTCAGTGGTTCACATGGTTCATATTTATCTACCTATTCTAATAAAATATTATATACTACAAGAGTTGTTGTAAAGATAAACCATCATTCAAGCCAAGAGACCCCACAACAACTATTTTGCACATACCCTCTGTCTACAGACCAGCTGTAAAATCTTGATTTTGGATCCAATAATAAACACAAGAGCAAATACTGCTCTTTTATGTCTTGAGTCTTGAGAATGAAATGACGTCAGAACACAGGACAGGACAAGATAAATATCTGCCTTTGAACTCTAGGTCGACAGAAATATGCCCTGTAGGACTGTCCAAGGTTGTAAACTTTTAAATAAATGCATGTTTTAGCATGAAAACCCAGTAATATAAAACCTAAATATTGAAAATACTGGATATCAGTTGGTAAGCTTACCAGGGGCTGCAGCAGTGATGCACAGAAGCAGGGCAAACCGCGCCAAGTGACCTTCCATGACTGTTAACTTTAAGTTTCAGGTGTTGGTAGAAGGTGAGTCTGGGTCTCTGGGGCGTGAGGGTGCTTGGGAAGCGGCTGAAGTGTCCTTGTCTAGCAGCAGAGCAGCAATGACTGTGGCAGCGGAAGAGCAGACGATTCCAGTCTTTAAAGGTCGAAAGGTCAGGAAAAAAGAAGCAGGGAATCAATGAGGAGATGTGATGGTTGATAAGAATGTGACTCACTCAAGCCAATCTCATGCATGTCACCCTCATACTCAGCGTACAATGTCAAACCAAGTATTGCATGCAAATCCATCTACTATTATCCAAAACCGTGTCATTAAAAATCTTATGACACAAATATTTTCTATGATGCCGATTACGCGCACATATTGCCATAACTATTGATAACTAACATGAATATTGACAGTGCAGTTTACCCCTTGTAAGGTATCTGATTAAATTTTAGCTCCATGCATCAAAATAACTGAGAACACACAAGGGACATGGGTCCTTCACACAACCTGACAGTGAGGGAAATGTTGCTTAAATGTCTTTAATGTTGCTTAAATGTCAGTGGGATGGCAGGACTTTCTCCCTGAGGCAATCCCACAGCATTTCCCCTCCGTCCTCCCTGTGCACAATGACGGGTCTGAACCCAAGGGGTTATCTGCTGGTCACTAACTTCTGACCGGCTGTTTCAGGAAGCACTATGACACGGCTTTCTTTAAATAATATCACAATGCCGACATCAGATAAGAAGGAGACTGCTCTTGTTATATGATTCATATAGGGGGGGAGGAAGAGCCTGTGTAAACTGTTTACGCGCTTCCAAAGGAAAACAAAAAGAAAAAAGTCACGTTATTTCCCTGGACCTCTTACTATACGCGAAAAGTGTCTTTACCTAGCAACATGGTGTACTTTGGAAGTAAATAAAATAGGCTTAACGGGTGAAAAGCAATGGCCTCCATTGATTAACATTGATAAGTTATACATAATTTCATTAATGAGGCGAAATAGTAGACTAAAATGAACAGTGAAGGCGCCTTACAGACGGCTGTCAGCCTCCCTTGGCCATCGTCCCCTCGTCTGCACGGCTCTTGTAATTAGCACTTTCTAGCTAACGGCGGTCATTTCATAACAGGCGTAAAACGGACCGGCCGAGGGTCGAGGACTGAGTGTGGCTAACTCGCTGCCCTGTGGGCTGTCAGGGGAAATAAAACAGACCACACAAGGCACTATAAACGTTCTTTAAAACAAAAAATGTATACTACTGATAATAATAATGCTAAATTAAAAAAAAAAAAACCAAAACAAAGTCACGAAACTTACTTTTAAGGTAGGGTGTGTGTCTTTAATAAGGCAGGCTTGATAATCCACAGGCGAGGATGTGGCTGAGCTCAGCGATGTAGCGATGTCAGGACTTTCCAAACTTTTTGTGCCGCCTGGGCGGTGCAGATTTACTTTAGCACCCCTCCCACCGGATTCCTCTTTCTTAGTAAGTGCTGCCCCTGTCATGCATTGTCTTATCTGGTCGGCGCAGAGTCTATTAAAAAATAGGCTGCGTGTAAATCTCCGCTCTCCCGAACGACAGCCTTTTACTAGACGTGCGTTTCTGTCACCGTTTTGCCCTCACGTCCGCAGAAAAAAAAAGGCACCTATTGTCTGCGCCGTAGGTCCGGCAGCTCACATTGACGAGATAAGATGCCGCAATAACCCAGATCCCGATCGGGTAATTGTAAGAACACTATCGCTGAGTTAACGAGGAAAAAACTCTAAAGGCTAATGGAGCAGGAACGAGGACGTTGCGGGAAACTTGACTTGAGAGTCATCAGGTTTCCAAGGGGGTCTTCATTATCACAAGTGTTTCACTGATAGTTGTCTAATGCTAGGTCAGAAAAAAAAAAAGAAAAAGGAAACCGTTAATAGCTGACTCGGCGTGCTGAATCTTCCAAAATGTGAACAAATGCAGGCAAAAAAAAAAAAACAAAACAAAAAAGGTTCAGTTTGTAGACAACAGTGTAACTCACTGAATCCATGCCAACATTATAATTCCTGTTTCTTGCAAAAGTCTTCCAAAATACTTGGTCGTAAACAAAAAACAAAGAAATTTAAAAAAATCAATATATCGACATAGGATAGACACACACAAAAAAAGTATCCACACTACTCTGTGACATTAATATTTCCCAATGATCTTGTGTGAGATAGTTTTCTCCTAAGAAGTGAATGTTAATTAATGGAATTTGGGGTTGCTGGTTTTTAATCTAATTTAACCTTTTTACATTGCCTAAGCTAAGATAAACGTGTCATGACTGTGGGATTATACATATTTAACTGACAAAGGTGTGTGATTATTATTTACCTCTTGGCAAGAAAGCAGATAAGCGAATTTCCTAAAATTACCTATTATCTTCCATTAGTATTTAAACCATTAGTAAGAAGTATATCACTATGTGAGCCTTGTCTTGTGTAATGTTAGGACATGGTTAGATTAGAAAAAGGAGAAAACAAATGTCTTATATTTAATATTACGATTAAAATCGATGCACAGAATAATGATAATGAAATCTATAATAATTTCTCCGGGTTTTACATTCACATTTTGCATTGAATGTAAAAATGTTTTACAAAAACATGACTAATTGTTGTACTTTCCAAAGTGGACTAACCTTGGGATTTATAGAAAGAGGGTGGATTGAAAAAAAAAAAAAAAAAAACACAGGGCTTTACCAGAAAGGATACGGATTTTGTGAAAGCAGGTCATGAGTAATGACAGTTTCATCTGGCATCTGAATGTTTCCAACAGAACCTCAGTCACATATATTAGTAATATCCTAACATTGCTGACATAAAAGTGTTGTTAGATTCCTTTTAATCCTTATGCACAGAATGATGGAAAGCCAGAATCTTACGTGTAAAATAGACAACTGTCGTAAGGCTACAATTAATACAAAAAAAAAAAAAAAAAATGCCCCAGAAAATAAACAATACACACTGTGAGAGAGATGCTCTCAAGGAAACAAATACATTCCAGAGACCTGTTTCAGTTATAGGCCATACTTTATCTAAATTCCACACCGTAGTTCCCCCGGAGCAATTTCGGTCCTTACAGTGAAGGGTGAAGCCGGTTTTAGGAGGACACTTCAAGAGAAATGCCACCTCTTTAAAGAACCGGTATCGCACATGAGGACAGTTTAGTCAGTGGCTTTGAACGCCCGTCAGACTAAAACCATGAAAGCCTCTGAATTTATGATGCCACAGTTTGCATTCTTTTCTGTGGGATTTTTGTTGCGGCCCTTTTCTGTTCTCTATCTGTATCGCCATTATCAGTTAAAATGCATTTTAACGTGTGGTTAGAATGTGATTGCGATGTGGAACACCACATATGTACAATAATATATGAAAGCATAGCGCACACCATACAAAAAGACACAATCGTGCGTATGTGATCGCAGAACCCCTACCAGCTTTTTATCTGCATTACACATGCGAGACGTGCTACGCAGCACAGTCCAACACGTGTCTGCCTTTGTTGTGTTACAAATTAATTGACAACAGCGTTGATGCTGATGAGAACAGCAAGCTAAATAGGCCCGTTGAAATTATTGTCTTATGCTGCCATCTCTTGTGTTGCAACCTGACAACAAGTTTCAGATGTTGACTTGAATGTTTTTCCTCTCATTTACATATCTCCAGACAGGTCTTTAATCAAGTCTAAGCTGCCCGAAGCTGATTCCATGTTTTCATCATGCATCACTGTGAATGCCTGAATTTTTGCCCATTCTACGGTATGTACTTTAATTTTCTAGTTTTTTAACATCTACCTGTTCACATATGGTCACCACACTCAAATATAATCTACTATAGTAATGTGAAAGGGAGTTTTTGTTTCCTTCAAGGAGGCAATTTCAATATAATTACAGTGCTATTATGGAAATTATTCACCTATTGTCAGTTAAAGGTTAGTGCTGTATTTTATGGTCTGTACTTAGGAAATTGATGAACGATTTAAGAAAACTAGTATGTTCGTTTTAACGAAAATTATTTACCTGTTTTCAGTGAGCTTCAGTTATTTTTATGCACACAATTTTCTGTTAACAGCCCCACAATGCATTGCATTTTATAGATGTAAAAATTATACTTGTGTGACCGTACATCTGTCACTGATGACACAATATGGCGATGATTCATAAATGCCGGACATCTTGATTTATTGCTCGCTAAAAAAAATGAACCATTAAGTGTCTGTTAAACTGGGAGTAATAAATGAGTGAACGAAGTAGTGCTTTCAGACATAGCACTAAAAACTGATTGTAAGTTTGACGTTTGAAACGGGAAAATGAACGACATGTCAATAGGTCTTTTTTACTGCAGGCATTTTGATTTGTCAGAGTATGAAAAGCACAGATGTTACATATGAAATTAAACCACTGCAGAAGAAGATGGCACGAGATAACATTAGAGCACTCCTAACAAAGGAGCTCTAGTCAGGCTTCAATCAATGGTAAACCTTGTGGAAAATGTGATGGACATATGGCATTTACTGTGTGTTTATCGCCTGTATTGATTTGAAGAACGCTGCAGTCCGTATATGCCCGCACAGCCCTGAGAGGAGGTCTCGTCAACCAAAATAAGTAAAAAACACTTCTGTGGGTGTACCGTGGCTGCGTGGACCAACCGTGGAGAGACAAACACAATTACAAAAAAGACATGTATTTGTTTGGGACTCACTGGAGGTTACTAGTGTTATGTGTTGTGAACTGTACAATCTGCCCAGCAGCCCCTCACTAGGAGCACAGGGAGACTTAGAAATTAGATTTATTTCAATGTATTTATTTTTTTAATCTTTCATATTATATTTTGTATCTACATATTAAAGAATGTTTTGTGTTTAATTGTTGGTGAATTTGTTTAACCCGAATTAACCTAACAATGAAAAAAAAAAGCAAAAGCTTCTCTGGAAGGAAAAGCGTTTGTCTTTGGCTGCTGCACCACTACCATTTTGTGAGGAAAAATAGACTGGAAAAAGAGTAGACACAACATCCTTCTGTACAGAACAGACGCAGAGGAGTCATCAACCCATCAAATCAACTCTCCGCACAGAGGAAAAAAGACATATATTGAAGACTGGACTTCAACAATGCTACAAAAGCATTTAGAATAATTACAAAACTGCTGTAGCAAACAAAATTATACAAATAGCAACTATGTCTGTCTCTCTCTGTTTCCTTTTCTCTCTGCTTTGGGTTTAAATGTGCGTCATGTGGTGTAAGCCTTATAGCAACACTGGTACACAACAGGAGAGCAGAAACAAACTCTTTCCTCTTTCACTCTCAATTCAATGACAAAAGCCAGTGAAGCATTTCAGTTTAGTCTAGTCCTGATATTTAAAAAAAAAAAAAAAAAAAGTTGAAAGAAATGTCCGAAGTGAAGCGTATCTCCTTCCTTTGCCAAATATAGGATTTATGATTCAGGAAAATACTATACCTACACATCACACAAACGATAATACCCACTTTAAATCATTTCAATCTTAGGGAATAACTCACAGGCACAAGATACTCGAAAAAAAATGATTTATCTGTCTCAATCATTTTAAATTGAGCTTCATCTGCGTTAGGACTTTGGGCACGGGCCTATTCTAGTTACTCCGTGACTGCAGATCACAACTGCTTAATGACTAATTGCACCAACTGACATGTGAGAGTGCTAAAAACCCACATTGCATTAATCACAGTTATTCAAAGAGCCTTGTTTTCCTAGACTAGTTGATATTCTGCCTATTCACTGTGAACTTGCCATAACCTCCTTCCTTCCTACATTAACAGAGAAATGCTCATGGGATACGACACTAAGTAGAGACGGTTTTACACAACTTGCATTCTCTGTTACTTAAACGACTGCAATCCTCTAGTAGTTTGCACGGCTTGGATTTTAATAGCCGAGGCATATGTCACAGTTGGCATTCATTTAAGGTACTCCATCACATCTGTGGCTGGCCAAAGGACACTGCTACAGTGGCACTCTCCTTCAGTGGCTTTCATTTTTATTAGAGCCTACCCCCAACTCTACATCCCCACCCATGAGTAGTGTTTCAATAACAGGAAACAATCGGCCATCGTCTTTCATCACAGGTTGACGCTGGTTCCCGCACGGTGCCACTGGGTCTCTGTGGTGCCAGCCAGCCAGCCTGCCGCAGTCCGTAGCAGAGGAGAGAGAGAGAATAAAGAGTATGCGCCAGCTTACTTGTTTCCTTATCGTCCTCCAAGGGGGATCTGACGCATGGCCTTACAGCAGTAATATCCGAGACTGATACGAAATGAACAAAGCCTGTTAGCCTTACACAGTCATTTAATGTACGTCTACAATCCCATAAGGCAGCTAACTGACAAGGCCCTCGTTATAGGAACATGTTTTCTGAAAAATCATATTCACTCTTGAATGTAATTCAGGGTTTTTTTGCTGGAAGTGCCGTTAGGATTCAGTTAAGCGAGTGGCCCTGGTTAACTTCATGTTGGAGTCACAGAGCCACATGTAATTGTCTGGCACATTCTGAAATGGGGTTATTTTCTCAGCAAGCTGGCCATGTCTAAAGCTGTGAGGGTTCCTGTATCCACTGTGGAAGGACGCCAGACGATCTCCATGAGAGACTGCGTGTCCGGGCTATGTTTATTCATGGACACTTCACATAGGGTACTACTTTTTTTTTTTCTGACAGCAGAAACAAAAGTAATATGTATGAATGCATATATTCCGCTTCAGTATGTCTGTGACAAGCTTTGATTTTTTTTTTTGTGTGTGTGTTTTGAGCTGCCACGTGCCACGGTAGGTTTTCCATTCGATTCACTTTTCTATTACCGGCCTTAATGATAAATGACCGTTTTTCCACATAGGTGATACCAAACTGATATGTGATATTAACAGCTGCTTTCACACTACTCTCCTTGTAATTATGTCAGACTCTGCAGCCGCAGTAGGACACACAATTGTATAGGGTACACACAATTTTAAGGTTCATCTTATCCGCCTCGGTGGAAGCCGTACACAGGTGGTTACGTTTGCAGATTTGCAGTTTGGTCATTAAGCCTATTTCAGGGCTTCAACCATTACTTCTGCAGGTGGGGGGAAAGTTAGTTATTTTGTTGACATTCCTCTGCATGTGATGAATGAATGCATGCTCCTCACTTGATTGAACACAGATTTTTGTATTTTTTTTACAATTTAGTTATCCAGCGGTCAATAATTCCTTTACGAAATGTTTGTGTACTGATCATATAGGGATTTTAAAAAATGTGTATGTTATGCAATTCCTTTAATGTAGGGTTTTGATTTGATCATAAAGACCAGATGCCTGGGTTCACAAGGGCTGAGATGAGAATTGATTTTATTTTATTTTACTTTATTTTTCAGTACTACCACCAGGGGGCTTCTGAAGGCAGAAAATGTTCAAATCCTACACATAGCGGATTTAAATAATCTGATCAAATATTCTTTACTTGGTCCTTGAACTTAATTCATAATAGGTTATTTTACGCTCTAGGTTATTTTACGTTCTAGGTTATTTCCCAGAACTGGAGCACACAGTGACACATGGACTCTCTCCCCCACACTCCCCGTCCTTTTCATTCTCCCTCTGTTGTACGTGATAAATTCCACAGCCCCCTCCTATATTCACCTTTGTTTTGTGCCTTTATTAGATAAGAGCAGCATTCCTAGCATTCAAGCAGCATCCTCGATGACTTTATGAAAGTGCTTACAACAGACGCCTTTTCTTGCCTGACTTTCCGACGGACACATCCTGTCCCCCTTCAGAGGCCATTTTCCTCTTCCTCATCCCTACAGCGCAGAGTCATGATCAGAGCTCTCCTTGGAGGGTAGTCCGGATACCTGTTGCAGTGTTTGCTTGGCCAGCTTGAAGTGTGTGTGTGTGTGTGTGTGTGTGTGTGTGTGTGTGCATTTTTGTGTGAGGAAGGTGAGAGGTAAAGGAAGACCTGTTGATCATCATGGACTCCAAGGAAAAGTTATAATAACAGTAATGAACTATGGCTGTAGCAGCATGTCCTGTATCCTGTTGTGTCTACATGCTTTCTGAAAAGCAAAGCGTTTCCTTTTTCAACTTTAAAGCGCTCTTTTTGTGTGTGTTGGGGTTACAGTATGTGTTTGTTCAGGGTTATTCACAATGTTAGTCTGTGTACTATTAACCAGTACTAATAGTCAGTAGATTGCAGGTCACTAGAAAGTGTTTATTTTAAATATTCAGACACAGTCACCACTAATAAATTAATTACAAATTTTGTTTTTTTTTTTAAACTTTAATTTCTTCCTTCTGTTTTTCTTTTTCTCACATATACCACTTTATAGACACCCATGTTAAATGTGTACATCTTGATGAAAAACTAGAAGGTTTCTGTTATAAATGGATTAATGGAAACGAAAGTTGTCCACAGCGGATCATCTCTGCCATTCTTCAACGGCACAGTCACAAAGCAGTCTAAACCTTTGTTCCATGATTTCTGGACTCTATATATGACAGGGTTAAAGAGGGGAAAAAAAGATAATGTAAAGTGCAAGTTTGCCCCAGAGTGAGCATGGTGTCTTAAAGGTTAGAAGACGGCTGACACCTCCTGTATATTTTGCCTTTTGAGATGCAACGTGGATACATATTAGGCATAGAATGGAGGCAAGACTTGTATGGAGAAACAAATGGATTTTCTAGGTGCTGCCTTAAACGGATTAATTGTTGTGTGAGTTTAAAACTGTAGATTCTTATTGCTGGATTAGAAGTGGAGTTAAGGCATCTTTGATCCTTACTGGCCTTCAGTTTGTTTGTTTTTTAACCAAACTGTGTGGGAACATGTTTTTGTTCATGTTTAGTCCTCATGAAATTGACGCTGAGAAAAATAAAAATATAAACCCGCAAAAACCAGACACGGCTCATCTAGTTCTGTTGTTTTACTTCAGCGCATCAATGGCCTTGGACACTTGGCTGAAGACTTCATCCACTGGCAGCTCAGAGTCAATCTAGGCAAGGCAACACGAAACCATATGTAAGAATACATGTCAGATTTCACACATTTGGTCTTCCAGCGTTCACCAGTGTAGCAGTCATACTCACCTTCCTCACAATCCCACGGCCCTCATAAAAGGCGATGACCGGCTCAGTGGCCTTGTAATACAAATCCAGACGCTTCTTGATGGTCTCCTCATTATCGTCAGAACGGCCGCTGGTCTCACCACGCTTCAAAAGCCTCTTGACCATGGTCTCTGCCTTTGCATCAATGTACAGCAGCAGGCATGGTTTGCCGATCTGGGATCAGGGACAGTTTACTCATTTAAGCTTGTTTCCAATGTCGCAGGCGTGAATTATAGACCCCAAATCTCGCGCCCTCTCCTACCTTCTTCTCAAACTCCTCGCCCTGCTTCACCTCACGGGGGTAGCCATCAATAAGGAAGCCCTTGGAGACATCAGCCTTGGCGATCATGGCGTCCTTAATCATGTCTAAGACTGTGTCCTGCAAGCCGCAGCAAATATTATGACCAACCCTCACAATGATATAGCACTTCAGATAGAAAATAACTTATAGTTTTATTTTAATCTCATCTGTGCACACAATTTGTTCGGTACTGCAATTCCCCTTTACTTATTTGTACAAGTAGCAAAAGATAGAAACAATACTTTTTGGAAAATGATTAAATTAAACTGTAGGTCCCTCTCTTACCAGGGGCACAAGCTCTCCCTTCTGCATGATGGCCTGGAGCTTCTTGCCCCTCTCAGAACCAGAAGCCACCTCAGCACGGAGCAGATCCCCAGATGACAGGTGGGTGTAGCCATACTTTGCAACCACCTTCTCACACTGGGTGCCCTTTCCGGAGCCAGGCCCACCTGAGACAGACAGCATCAGTATAGCATGACGGAGACAGCTCTTGGTGGTTAAACGTATTGCTGCTAAAAATGAGACAAAATTGGGGCCGAGTGTACTCACCCACAACAAAGATGATCTTGGCATCTTTAATTTTGTCTGAAATAAGCATGTACAAAAAAGGTTGAGTCCAAATGTGTGAGTGGGTCAGTCTCTCTTCTAACCAAAACTTAAATTCATGAGTAAAGGATTTTTGAAACGAACCATCTCGACGGTGAAATGTGGAATCAGTGGTACACGTACTTCCCATTTTTATAGCGAACAATGTCACCCGGTCCACTGACTGTGTTCGCCTTAGTGTACGTTTGTGCTATTACTCAAACAGTGTTGCCATGGCAACTGTTGTCACCTAAGAATGTTACGTAGCCAAGTATGACTGTTCACAGGAAACTGCAAGAAAGGTCTGAGTTTTGAACCTAACAAATTTGCAGAAAATGAGAAGAAAAGATCGAATTTGGACTAGTTTTTTAACAATATTGAATTAACTACCTTAATAATATTGCATTTTGTGTGAATATTGTATCATAATAATGTGTTGTTAGTTAAATGTGATATGACAACAATTTACTTCTCAGTGAAAATACTTTTTTAAGTGCAGTTTCTTCAAGTGTAAAATGTAAGACGTCCACTGTATTCTCAAAAATCACCAAAAGAGGGCAGTAGAGTCTGAGAAAACACAGCAACCTTGCCTCTGCATCGTTTTTAAACCAAAAGACTAACAATAAAAACACAAACGAACATTTTCCACATCATTGAATCATCATTAATAAAGCATTTACAATCTTACTGGAACATATGTGTTATTTACCTGCCATTTTGTGATGTCAGATGAGTGCTTCCTTCAACTAAAAGACAGAAAAGGACACAGAAATGTGAATAAATTCACCACAGCAGATAATTTGACAGCAGCATAATCTCAGTAGGTCACACGTTTTTTAGGTAGTCCATTAATGTACAGTAAACTGACGCGCTCTGGTGTGTGAAAAGTGGACAACAAGTGTCTGGACAAGGCTCCATTTTGAAGGTCTATTTCGGGAGTAGGCTCTTTTTTCAAGGTCATATAATCATTTGCATACTAGTTGTATCTATCCAGAGAATCAGTACTGCTGTATTTAAAACGCTCTTTATTTCTGAACACTGTGAAACACTAAATTTTATGTAGCACTATAACACTATCTACTGTTACCGAGAAACACACCTGTGTGGCAGGAGCCTGCTCTTCCTGGCCTGGGTGACCGTCAGTCGCAGACTTTCTGACCCATAGACACATAAACGCATCGGCAGACGTAGCAGTATTGCTTTTACATTATGTCTCAACACTGATAACATTTTGGCAGCAACCCCACTGGAAACCCTTCACTAACAATTCAACAATTTTTTTTTTTTTTTTTTTCCTCCGGTGATGTTAAAGCTATTTAAAATACATTTTGAAAGACAACGAGATCCTGTGACTTCCTGGAGATTTGGCCGACCTGTGGAAGAACAGAAAGGCAGTAGACGCTTCCGGCGCCAATTTAGAATAAGACCGATTCAACTCCCTCAACATTCGATTGGCACAGGAATGCCTTTTAGGTGTGTATTAATAGTATTGAATATATCTAATGAAGACAACAGCCACAGTTTCCTTTTTAAAATTCTCTGAGCTGAATTAGAAAAAGAAAAGAGAAGGATGAGGAAGGAGGTTCGATGTGTCATTGGGGGATGTTTACATCGATATCTTTAAGTAGCGGCTTTCCTGTGTCATGTGCTCGGGTTGAAAATGAGTGTGTTTAAAAGAACTAACTTCAAATAACTTTTAGATTTGGCAGCTGTCGTCTGTGCCAAAGGAACCGCCCGGGTTTGCATTTTCCATTGACTACAGGGGAATTCTCTACAGGCCAAATGCCATATAGACCATCTTACAGCGACTTTCACCTTTCCACAGAGTTGTGCATACTCCAGTTTTGGCCATTGTATTTGCTTGTCACTAGGTTGCTTACATCACACACACGTGTGTGCTAATCCACTAGCCTGAGGAGTTGCTGTTCTGAATTTTGTGAAACCATATTTGTCACAAGAGGAAAACAGCTGCTTTCTTAGGTCACATGATGAGCACGAAAAATTATAATCAAAAAATATATTTGTAGCCACAGTACGGAGCATTTTGTGTAACAAGACTTGAATTTGACCCTGTGAGAGTGTGGCTGTTGGCACACTGGCACACACCTGCTATGCAAACTAATCTATAACAATAGTGACAGATATAGAATATCTGAAAGTAGAATATTAGAAAGGTGATATAATATATTGACGGTTGATAAATTAAAGGAAAAACCTGAACAAATGAGTGGCGAAACAGAACTAATGCAGACGCTTCCCCGCAGGTGCACTGCATGGTACAATTAAGCATTTAACATCCAAACACACGCTGTGGTATGTTCAAAAATGCTGGGCAGGCCCAGTTGATTCTCAGTTTGTATCAAGGTGGCAACAGGAAAAGATCTGAGGGACTTTGAAAGAGGGTTAATGTTGGGGCACGGATGGCAGGAGCTTCAGTCACAGAGACGGTTCAACTGGCTCGTGTTTCACTAGGAACAGTGACTAAATTGACATTTGCATTTGGATCTGTGGGAAAGACATCGGTAAATAGGGTCGGAGATTGGGGTCGACTGAATACATTTGATGATCGTGATGTCAGTGCATTAGACAAAGAAAGAAAAAAAAAAAACACTGAATGAGGGAATATCTTTTGGAAGAAAGGTGTTTATCCCTCTAGCAGATTTCCAGAGACTTGTAGGATCAATGCCAAGGTGCACTGAAGCTGCTCTGGCGGCACGTGGTGGCCCGACACCTTACTAAAACACACTACGGTGGTTTTTCCTTTAATTTGTCATCTGTACTGTATGTTTCTCTGTAGCTATACTACGGCAAAGGAAAACAAATAAATAATAGTTGTATTGTATATGTCCCATATGAAAGATTTTTATATGTCTAGAGCTAGCACGTGTTCCCTGGTTTACCATAAACATAAACTTTAGCAGAGTGGACACAAAAGCTGCAAATGCTACCAGCTCGTTCTCTGATTCTCACTGGCAATACTCCTCAGTACTGGTGGTGCTGCTTCTCAGGTTTCATGTCGGTGGCCCTTAACTCTGTGGTCCGTGTAAATGTCACTTGGAGACTCCTATCTGAGTCAGCACAGAGCCGGTTTGGGAATACCACTCTGGCCTATTATGGTTCCATCTCCTGTGTCCCTTGCTTCTATGGCATGTCAGACATGCTCTGGTTCTAATATGGTGCCAACAGCATTTCATGGCTCTCTGTGCGGGACTGCTGCATGGAATTGTGGAAGGGAATCTATATGCAGTGAAACGCAGCGTGGCGTAGCATGTCCCTACAGAGGCTGTATCAGTACTGGAGATGTGGCAAGATGTTTGAACAAGATTTTGTCATGTGTGGACAGGGCCGTCTGGATTTTGTACTAGGACCGGACCCATATTGTTTCCCTTAAAATGCATGAATCTCTTACAACCAAAAAAATAACGTAACACCATGAAAGCGAGTGCGCTGTTAATACAGAATGTAAGACTACTTTAGAGAAACTGATGGAGAGACATTCAAACGTGATTTTTTTAAATTCTGTCTTTGAAATGAAACATAGAGATATTGGCTTCACCACGGCCTCCACCCCAATGATAGTCCAACTCGCCTTCCCCACTCTCATGTCTTATTACCGTTTTTTAACATGCAGCCCAGCTAAAAAAAGATCCAGTCAGTCTGCAGCTGTTAAGGGATAGTGTATCAACCATTCTCTAAAAAGCACATGGGGATGAAGCTTTCACTCACTGCCCCTCGAAGCAACAGGAGTGAAAACAAAGTACCGAGTACATAATCTATCTGTACATTCTCTCTGTATACTGTTGGTTACTTAGGCACTCTGCAATCTAATTGGGCGTACTGCCCCTTTAAGGGAGAACAGGGGACCCTTTGACGTCAGTGCAGTGAGAGATATTCCATGTTGTTTGTGAAAGGATGGAGCGAGATGAATTCAGTGTTTGCTGTGGCTGTTGTGGACGTGTTTATGTTCTAATCTGCGGGCTTTGAAGAATCAATAGCACTCAGCCACTAGTCAGCCGTTAATGACCATTACCGTGGCTAAAAGCATGGCAGTGGAATTAAGAGGCAAGAGCACCTTGCACGAAAATGCCCTTTAATGGGTGCATGTGGAGGAGAGTGTTTAAACGTTACTAGAGTGGAGGCGAACCATCTGCAATGAAATGCCAAAACCAAATGTCGGACGATAGAAATAACAATCAGTGATAGATTATTTTGGTGTAAAGCGGTTATGTCATCTATTGAGTGTCATCCCTGTGCAACACACACAAGCTGCATACCTTTGCACTGTACAGAAAAAGCCTGATCTTCTGATAGTGTCAACCATTTTAAACAGTATAACTAACCAAAGTTGGTCAAGAAACCAGTTGACAGTTTACCATTACAGTCTTCTGTTAATTCTCCCTCCCCATTCAATCAAACAGCCCTGCCCACTCTGTCTGCCCACACTCTTTCTCTCAGACATCTCTCTATTCTTCACTCTCTCTGCCATTTCCTGCCTGCTCTTCCTCTATGGAGCCTTTGTCCTCTGTACTGACCTCTCTGTCGCGCTGTGGCTCTAGATCCCAGTGCAAGGGGCTGCTGTCCCTGGATCCCCGTGTGTGTGTGTGTCTGCACAGGTCCTGCTGCACGGCAGCCCTCCCTCCCCCATGCTATGCCTTTTTATAGCTCAGCTGAGCCTGCCCAGCTTGCATTGCATTCTGGGTAAGAAGGAGGAAGAACAGGCAAGGAGAGTGAGGGAGGGAGAGTAATGATGAATGACAGGAAGGAGAAGGGGTGAAATTAGAGGCAGAGGCAGAGGAGGGGAGGGCTGTGGCAGAATGTTAGACAGTAAGTTTTAGTTCAGGTCATTGGGTAATGAATGCCTGCATATGAGTGTATCCCGGCAGCTTCCTTTTAAATCTAAAATGTTGTCCTTTACTTATTATTCGATGAGAAGTGTGTACATGGTGATCATAGAGACCGTATTCATCAGGATGTAAGATAAAAACGGACGATAACCTGCTAGCAGCAGATGACTTGGAAGAGCTTGGAGCCATGAAAGCTAGCGGTGATGTATTGTACAACGTCTCACCCAGCCGAATATTGGAAACTGGAAATATGTAATGGGTGGGAGCAGGTGTCATCATATTGGAGAAAATTGCCACATTTGCAAAAGGAAACTAGAAGCTGAATAAATATCTTTGTGTTTTAATGAATTCTTTACATTCCTACTCAATCTCGGTTATGCAAACGAACTGGAAGTTAACCAACGAGTTTGTTTAGCCCTTTGTGCTTTGTTCCCCTGCAGATTGGGCTTGAGATATCCAACCCATTGAAAGTGTTCTCAGCAGATCTAGGACCTATTTTCTAATGTACTTAATTGGATGAAATTCGGTGCCATAGAGGTAAGTGTTACTCATGTAATTTTCCTAAGCTTAAAAAGAGGAATTTATGTGTTCAAACTTGACAAAAGCTACCCTACTGCCTTTTTTTTTTTTTTTTTTTTTTTTTAGCCAAAACTAAACAAAAACAGAGCCCAAAGAAACATCTGAAACATTTTATTAAAAGCATGAAGGGACACATTCATGTCCTCAAATGAAACATAAATACAAAATATATTTATATGTACAAATTATGGCAGAGACAAATAGAAGCGTACCTGGTACTTTCTAATAATGTTAATTCACAAAAAACATAAAAAGGAAAAATTTACTTGTAGCTCCCAATTTGTTGTTTATCAAAGAGAGATGAATCAAACATAACCAATACGAACCTGGTACATGATGCACCCTGGGTCTGAACTCAGTATCTCTACAGTTCGTATAAGGTTTGAGGTACAAAAATGAGGTAAGCACTACTTTTGAATAAAAAGCAAGCCCATAGGTAAGATCAAATATGTTTTGCTATGTGCAGCAAAACATCTCAAACTCTAAGCCAATTAAAATTTCCTTTCTGCAGTTTTTTTTTACCTGTCTTGCTTTCATAGCAACAAATGGATAAAAATGCACAATTGGCTCAAACCTCATTTCGACTGTTCTTTTGCAAAAATCTCCACATTTATGGTACAAGTTAGCAAAACTTTGCTGCTGAAGCCAGAGGAAAGTTCTCACAGTTGTCATACTTGGAACAGAATATCATAAGTACAGTGTGGTCAAACAATTATTCAAGAGGGGAATGCCTTTTATCCCCAACTGACTGCACTCTGTATTTCACAGAGGTAATACAACATTTTGACCACAGGGAGGCACTACACAGCACAATGACCCAGAACTCAATTTTGTTCACGGTATTGGATTCTTCAAAAATATGAAGCATCCGTCTTACCCATCTGCTTCTATTTCTATGTTAGTTAATAATAATGGCAGTAAGCATTAGTCTGTTATCAGATGTTCGGAACAGTAATGGCAGCAGATAGCATCACTTTACAAGCCAAGCAGAAACATCAACTAGAACTTGAATAATCACACAACTCTAATCTTGAATTTTTAAAATAAGCAGCTATTTCACATCATTTCCTCAGTAAACTCGGTTACTGCATACTGTGTGAAGAGACTGATGCATTTTATAAATGCATAAATGCACATAAATAGCATTTGTGCGGAAAATCATATGTCAACCAGTCCGTAAATTTAAATGAATCTTTCTCTGTCAGCACAAATGACGTGTGGTTCTCAATCAGCAGAGCGTTTGAAGTGACCAGCGCAGTTTGTTTAAAACTGGAAGGCCATCCCTAATACTGTTACGGATCAAATAACACCAGTTCTCTAATAGCGGTGGGAACCACAAAAATGGATTGATAAAAGCACCGTTGATCAGAGTATAACTGAACTGACACGCTTTGTTGAAAATGATCAGATTTCAGCTCAAGATTTCAGTGCAGATCTATAAAATCTCTTATATTTTCATTAACTCTGTTTCTATCATTCAGTCTTTGTGATTTCCACGATTCACGCGGTACGTCTCCACATTAAATCATCAATATTACACTGTATACCCATCATGTGCTTCTAAAAACCAAGTCTGACACCAGGGAATACAATCTTGAGTCTGAAAAAATGCTGATTAAGGCATTAGATTGAGTATATATTTCGTGTTTGTCACCCCAAACTTATATCCTCTTCTTCCCCACACCACCCACCTTATATTCTGCTTGTTTTCCTGTTATATTTACACACGTCTAGAACACCATACATTGAGCAACATTTGACAGGGCACCACCTATTGCACATGGAATTTGTCTTGTTACTAAAACTCGTGTTAGTTCAGCCTTTAGTGCTGTTTTTAAATGTTGAGGCATCCTTCTTTCATTTCTCCTGCTTTTAATTTCTTTGACATGAAGTAGTGCAGTATTATTCACCAAGTCCTAGCTGGAAAATCCACCAGGTGGCTCTGGATCAGTGGCCTGAGGGCTGTCCTGGTCCTCCGTGGGCAGCTGGACGCGCTGCTCGTCCATACGCTTGGCCTGCACCCTCTGGATTAGACTGAAAAAGTCTTCATCAGGCACTGTGGGGGCATGGGGGCCGGCTTCTGGTGGGGAGCACCGCTGGTCATCAATCCTGGAGGACTGCAGTTAGAAAGATGAATACATTTAGAGAGTGAAGGCAAAAAACTCCCTTTATTACCAATACAACCAAAGTCTATAAGACTAATAATTAAGAGTCTAAGAGGATTAAACCCTTGAGTTCCTGTCATACGAGAACTGTGGCCTTACTTGGCACTTGATAAGCATGTTGAAGAAGTCATCACTGGGTTCTTGATGATCTCCCTCACCCACCAGGTGTCCCAGGTTGTTATGGGTAATCCTCAGGCCTGGAAGGTTACCAACATTAACCCGCTGGTCATCAAGACGCCGGCTCTGAGAGCTAGCAATCAAATCAAACAGCTCCTCGGTCTGGGGGGAAGTGGTAATTGCAGGATCTGAGAGAAGAGAGAAGAGCCCGGTGAACGCAATTTGGAATCTCAAAGTTCTTAAAAAGAAGTTCAGATGTATGTAAAATAGCTTATAAAGATCTAAACTCGACCCACCTATCATCTCGTTCAGGGACGGCATGGAGTTCGCAGCACCTTCTCCATTGTCTCCGTTCTGTGGCTCATCAAGATGGCAGCGCTGGTCATCCATGCGGCTGCTCTGGAACTTGCTGAGGAGGTCAAAGAAGCAGTCCTCATCGGAGGGGTCACGGCCCAGCTTCTGAAACAAAAATGACATGTTAGTTAAAAAAAACTCTCATTCTTGTTCCCTCTAACATCTGGAAATCCTCTCATTTGTCTATTTACTTTTACTTGATTTCCTTGTAACTTTTGGGTGACCAAATATTCTCTAATAATACAGATACTGCCCCATTTGCAAGCAAGTCTCTGTTCCACTTTCCTCCATTCGTCAATGCATTTTTACATATCGGCTTTTATTTCCCTCTTTCTGAAAAGCTGAGACATGACACTTTGGTTTGTCGCACTCTGCAGTACAAGCCAATCCCAACTGAATTGTTTCAAGTTCATGAAAGAGAATGTCGTTCACCTAGTTTTTACTGGACTACCTGATTATGTTGAACTGTGCCTAGATCTAAGAAACATAACCTGCAGGTGAAATAATTAAACTCAATGCCATTATGAGATGCATAATGAGGATTTTCAAGACGGCCAGCTCGTGTAAGAGGAAAATAATCTGATTATTTTCTAACTCACACGGGATGGCCTTCCTGGTGAGACTACCTTGGCCTAGATACTGAAGGTGGGACCATATCGTAAATGTCGTTTAAAAATGAACAACCCATTCACACTGAAGTAAAATAGCTCACGTAGTGGTAACCTGCAAAATGCGATGGAGATTTCAACAGATAAAGCTGTGGCTGCCACAGACTGCTTTTGAGGCACTCACATTACGTATGTTGATCAGTTATAACTAAATATGATAGAATATTCATATATATGGTGTCAATTTGTATTAGCTGTGTTAGTCGTTTGTTACATTTTTTTTGTTTTATTTCAATCATTTCAACCTAATAAGTTAAAAAGCGACACTTTAAAGTTATTTTAAAATGTCATCATTGGTTTGAAATTTCACACATGAGCAGCGGAATTGTTGTACGCCAGCTGTCGGTCAGATGAAAGCGCTGGAAATGAGTGTGTGACTCCAATCAATGATCAGCTGATCAATGATTCAATCACTGAAAAGCCCAGCACCCTGACAATGCTCCGACAGTGCTTCGTCCATTGTTTGTTTTCAGGTAACACCAAGAAGTGCTGTCTCGCTCAGAGTCACAGTCTAAACTTTGCAACTTAAGTGGATAATTTATGTCAAATGTTTTATCTAAATATAGCTGCAAAAACAATGAACAAGCAAAGCAGATATGGAATTAATTATGTTTGACGGGTGCTACTGAAAGATTCCATAAATCAAGCTGCAGTGTTATGATGCTGAGCGAGAGCTAATATACTGGACAACAGCAAAAAAAGTGTTGTGCACAACAACGTTGAGCCAAAATAAAAATTAAGCTACTGGCTCACTGAAAAATTATCCGAGAACAGACAAAAGTGCCAACGAAGGAATTTAGATCAGATAAAAGCAAAAAAAAAATAGAATATAAAAACAAGTTCCCAGCTGTATCTTGAGATAAAATAAAATACTAAAATAGTAGGCTGAGTTATACTTTCCCTATCTTATCCTACAAATAAAAAACTCTAATAAAAACTGGAACATGAACTGTTGCAAAGAGAGGAGTTAAAATGTCCATAATAAGCTGTGGCCAGAACCTTTAAAATGATAATTTATTAAATCATGAAATTATTTTTTTCAACTAGTTAAAGTAAAGCTAGCTATGCTTAAATTGCTACAAAATACCAAACGATCTACATATTAATAACAACTATAATATCATATCACTATAATAATATTAATAATTTTGGTTTGTAATTTTGTCAAAATTATTTAAAAACAATTATGCTACAATATCACAGGATAGTTCACAGTGACATATTATAAAATAGTGCCATTGTTTTGTAGTGGATGATGTTTATGTGACACCTTTGACACCAACTACTGGATAAAGTTAAAACCACTTTGCCTTACGGCAAGATATGAAGTAGGTCAGAGTCAGCAGACATCTGATTTCAGTCAGCTCTATTCTGGGAATCCTTTCCTTTTTACTGCAACGTTTGTATTATAAAATCCCACCATGGTTCAACAAACATACGCAAGTTTCACTATTGACAGAAAGAGTGAAATATCTACCGGTACAGTGCAAACACACAAATTGCAAATACACACTTCCTTGTGTCAGAAATCTGAAGGGAAAAAAGGTTAGTGACCTCTGGTACCCTTTGAAACATGTTGTTATTCAAGCTTTAAAACATAAATGAAGCATCTTACCAGCGGCACTTCTTCTTTGTCCTCTATCTATCCTACTCTCTCATTCCTCTCTGAGCTCTGTCCACTAGCCTCACTCACACCTCCTTCTCCCCTACTTTCACCCACCACTTTACATCACTCTCTCGCCCTCTGCTCTCCTGCTGTACTCAACTCCCTCCCTCCAATTTCCTCTCCTCGTGTATCCCTCTATTTCAGCCTTCTATTAATCTCTACCATCCCCTCCCTCCTCCTCCTCTCTCTCTCTCTCTCTCACTCTCTCCCTCTGTGGTTCTCCTGCGGACCATTTTTGTCCTGTTCACTCACTGTGGGAAAACAACTCATTACGGGATGCGGGGGGAGGGGGGCGACCCTGTGGGGAGGGTAGCGGTTCTGCGATCAAGGTCACATTATCCGGAGACAGGGAGAGCTGGGGGTTGGGGGGGGGGGGGAAGGGGGTGTAAAGATGGGTACAGCTATGAGTAAACTGCATGCCAAAGCATTGGCAGCCAGCAGAGATCAGCTACCCGGAAATGACAAGAACCACCAATGCCAGCACTCAATTCTTCAAAAACTCACATAACAAAGCTGTATAATATACCGTTCATAACCAAAGATTGTTTTACTAGCATTCACATTAAAAAGCCCTCCGTGCGACTGTTTTTTACTTGCTTGAATCAGCAGTGACTTATAGTAGTTTCTGTCCTGTGTCTTTGGCCCCATGGTCTCTGTGTGGATCTCCTCACCCTCTCCCCTTTCTGTATTGTCCAATTAATCAAGTAGGCCAAAGGGACAGAACAAGTGAGATAGGTACACGTGATGACAATGAGAGAAAGAAAGTTGTTTGTGTGTGTGTGTGTGTGTGTGTGTGTGTGTGTGTGTGTGTGTGTGTGTGTGTTGGGGCGGGTGGATGGAGGGAAATAAAGACTCATGTAGCTTTTCCCAGATTATATCACCATGGTGTTTTCTAACCTGTTGTGTTTTTAGATGAGGTATTAATTACAGGTGAAGAATGGAGGAAAATCACATCACATCCAGATTTAATCATCAGTTAATCACTTTTTTTCCTTAATCACCGTTTGCTCAGCCCCTGTCCCAAAAAGCAACTCACCAATTATAGCTTTTTCCTTATCATACTTAAAATGCTAGGACTCACTACTTCTACACTGCAATACAAGAACAATGCTGTTACTTTATTTCCATGTTTTCCACGTGTATCATCATCTGATGAGGATTTTGACTTTTTGGCTGGAACAGGCAGCTTTAGCCTCAGTCTTTTAGCATTATATAATTTATGTAGCCATCCTGTTAATATTTATGACACTTTTTACAGAGTTTTCATTTTAAAACAAGTCAGCTGGAAACCGTGAAAAGTCAACCTGGAGATGGCATTTTAAAGCAACTCTTTTGGGCTAACGTTAGCGTAATCGGCTAGCTTACAGCTGGTAAAATCTGCTAGCCAAGGCTGTCATTTCAGCCCACAAAACCAACTGCCACTGGCAATAAACATGAGAATTCTGCTATTGTCTACATCTGTCTTAATTCAAGAATCATTTTTTTTTTCAAATTACTAAGAATTTCGAGTAAATTGTGCTGATGAAGGCCATGTAATATGGGTGAAAGCTCCAGAACAGGTGAGTAAGTAGGCCCTGAGTTGAGAATGTTTCATCAAATGCTGTTTCCAAGGACAAGAATGAACTGTCTAGTTCAACTTTTAAGACAACATGGATACGGGAGCTAACTCCATCTACTCAAGAAGACCGTGTGATACAGTCCAAAGCTTCTCAAAATCCCAATAAGTGGTCCTTGATTTGAAACTTTATTGACAACTATACTGCATGTTATTAAATCCACAGAACAGTTCAAACATGATCTTAACAGGTTCATGGGAAATAACACTGCTTTGAATCTGATCTTAATTATGACAATCAAACTTCATCATCATTTGACGGTTCCACAAAGTTGGTGCCCTATTTATTTTCTAACTGCCCCTGAAGATACAGTACATCCTCATGATATCACGAGGTGGATTCCTCTCTAATTTATAACTTTAGGAAAGAGCAGCCACACAAGTTCACAGACACACAAGTGGGTGTACGAGATTGGCAGATTTGAAAAAGGGTGTGCTTCAGTGTCATCGGGATTACCAACATTTAGTTTTGGATGCTATTTCCAGTACCTTGTGATGAACTATCATCATGCAGCCCAGTAATTGTCTTTCTTTTCTAGGATGTCAGCCTCCAGATTACAACAATTAGCATTGTCACAGACACAAGGCGTGATTAGGTGCTGTGGGGACCCTGAATTTTAGGGATACAACAGCTGTGAAACTGCATCTTAATGAAGAATCTAGTTCACAGCAAATGGACCACTGTTGGTATTTAATGAGAAGATACCTTTACACTGTAGCTGACATCTTACATCATACCGTATAACCTCATGGGAAATTAAAGGAATGTTCCCAATTTAATCTCCCTTCTATGTAAAGCAGAAGCCCTGACGACATGTTGGACAGGGGATGAAGTACAGAAAAAGTACAAAACTGAATTCAGTGATCAGATCCTCTTGATGCTTTTTGTGAGAAAAATTAAACCCATCTTTTCTCAAGTGGGCTCTCAGTGACTGAATTAAAAAGCTGGCTTATTTTAGATTTAAGTTGATTATGAACTAGAGTGTATTATTCTTACATATTATGGGAGGCTACATATATGTTATATATGCAGCCTCCCATAATATGTAATCTGAGCAATTTTTTTCTATTGTCAGCAAAAGACAATAGAAATAGAAAAGACTTTTTCTTCTATTGTCAGCAAAAGAAAAAAAATTGAGAGGAAAATACTAACATTTTAAGTCTTTATCAACTAACGTTGTAATGACAAAAATCTTAAAACTAAGGAGTGTTTGAATGTTCATACTTGATTTACTGTTAATTGGACACTGTGTATTGAGTCCAGTATACAGTATGTAGTGTAGGAAAGTGCAAAACTTACATTTTATAATCACAGCTTCAGTTATTATACATTAATTCCACATTTAAATGATACGGTAAAACCTTTTCAAAATAGAATAATATGCAATAGCTCATGTGCCTGAAATGTTAATAATTACAAGGCTAAAGCCCAAAATAGATGTTTACATGACTATAAAACCGTCAACTTGGTTATTCTTTGTCAAACCTTTAAAGCAATACTTGGACATTCTGGGTCATGTGCTTACTCGCTGTTTTACCAACAGCTAATGAGGAGACTGATACCCCCTTCTCCTATATGTACGGTAAATATGAAGCTACTGTGAGGCGCCGGTTAGCTTAGCTTAGCATAAAGACTGGAAACCGGGGGGAAAACAGCTAGCGTGGCCCTGTCCTGAGGTAAGCTTATACCCGACGCCACTTGAGTAACATAGTGGCACACTGGATCGGAGTAAGAGCTAAAACGGCCGTGAGGATAAAGCCACTCACTGGCACTGGAGGCGGGACTTGCACCGTGATGTCATCAGCATCTACAGGAGAGTCCAACCACGGCCTTTCATCTGATGACTGACTGTCGGGATAGCCTTTCCTCTTACCAGGCTGTGACAGCTGACTCTTGGATCTCCTGGGTATACTTTCCAAGTCTTGGTTCTCACCATTCTGCAGTAAAAGAACATATTGTTTTTGAGGGGTTGATGGCTGTTTGGGGAGAGTTGTGGGGATCACATTTACAGGCACATTTCTCCCTGGGGTCTCGTACTGAAATGTGAGAAACACCTTATCTGAAGAGAACTTCCACAGCTCTACGCTGTCCATGCTGTTTCTCTTGGTGAATTTGGGTCTTGCTCCTATAGAAAAAAAAATAGATAGGTAAAAAAACATAACATCACAGAATCTCTCATACAGTTTACTCTAAAATCGTTTCATAAGCTGATTCAAGCGCGAGAGGCACTCTCTGTTTGTCTTTTTTTTGCAGCACCCTGTAATGTCAGTGTTGGTCCCATGATGTTCGCTGTGGCTATGAGGTTTAGGCAGACAACTGAGCAAACAGTCTGATTAAGCATCCGTCTGCCAGCTCTGCACCAGAGAGGGAAATGTAGGACATGGGTGTGAGTTTCTGCCTGTAGAAGGATTCCTGAGAGCGAAACATCAAAGAAAAGCCAGGCTGATTGTATAGATAGAGTCTGTACAGTTCCTCTGTGATTCAATATATGAGTTTTGAAATCTTCTCAATTATGTGAGTTGGTGGGTCTTTTGAGGGAAATCTACAATTATCAACTTTATGATTTGAGGATAATGTTGAAAACAGACTTCACCTTCATGAGGCCGGAGGTAAAACGAGAATCTTCACCTTGCCCCAAAAATATACACATCCCCTTGCTCTCGCTCACATTTAGTTCAGACATAACACAGACACTGTTTATCTATCTGTCTCACCTTAAGTTAGTTTTACATTTAATATGGCCACCTTGTGTACACATACAGCATGCCGAGCTCTCTCAAGCCCACACATGCTATTTTTGTCGAACACAGAAGTTAGAAGACCAGAATGTACAATTTTAAAATGGATTAAAAGTCTATTATCTGTAGTTCTGAGGTGATTCATAAACCCCATTTACTAAACCACTTGGTAAAAACTCTATACAATTTTTTTCACAATTTCCTAGAGATCGATGGTCATTATTTTTTGTTCCCATTTCATTAAGGTGGGAGGGCAAGTACAGCTCCAAGATAACTTCCCCTAACCAGAGTTGGCAGAGTGCAAACAAACAGGTCCCTTATTCAAATACACATTCAAACATACACACAAATTCACACACAGACTTGGGCTTTTTCATCTGCCGCACCCTTTCCGTTGCCGTGATTAAGGAAACTGATTGACTTGCTTACATGACGTGCAAGAAATCCAGTTAAAGAACTGCATGTAAAACACTGATGGAGAGGACAAAATTGTCATTATTTCATTCCACAGTTAGAGAGACTGCCATATGACTCTTGTGTTTGTTTGCTTCTTTTACAAATCTAAGGTTGTATATGAATTACAACGTTTTATATTATGCAAAATCTACAGCTGAATAAATCGTACGGAGAAGCACAGACCTATCAATCTTCAATCTAAAGTAAACCTAAAATCAGTGGACCTTTGACGCTGAATGTGATCAGCTTCAAGTGTTTTGTACAAGCTAAATTATTACCATATAAGGATCTAAACATTAGGCGTCTTAATATAATCCCACTTTACGATGGTTAAAGAGCTAATTCTCACATTGTTTTGAGATGATAACCAATATACCTGATAAAAAGATCTGATATTAATTTGTATTTAAAAGCACTTCACAATGTGCAATAATTGTGTTATACTAAAGAGCAAAGACCTCAACTCTTAGACTGGTATTTGTAAATTAATATATGTAAGTTAAACTGACATTGCCTGTCTGCATGTGTCATTATCTGAACAACTATAATTAGTGGGAACGGTAACAATGTCATGTTTAAATGACAAAGCAAAGATAAGTGGTATCAAGTGTCATTCCATTAGCAACATTCATTGGGAGTATATGACAAACATATGGTAAATTAAAGCCTCTCTTAAATCAAACTCTCTCACTCTGTAAATTTGTGTATGCATATGTATATATACTTTTGCTTAAAGGAAAAGTTCAACATTTTTAGAAATATGCTTATTTGCTTTCTCGCTGAAACTTAGACGAGGATAAGATCAACACCACTCTCATGTCTGTCCATTAAACATGAAGCTACAGCCAGCAGTCCGCTAGCTCAGCATAAAGACTGGAAACAGCTGGCCTGGCTCCGTCCAAAGGTAACAAAATCTGCCAGCGCCTCCAAAGCTCACCAATAAAACGCTAATATCTCATCCAAAAAGGTAGAAAGAACTTTAAGTGTAACCTTGCATCTCAAACTCTGAACTGCAAGGGGAAAGGTCACTCTCATTGACCCCCAGAGCCTCCATCAGCTGCTCCACATTCATTCTGGCTGTCAGCTCCCCATTTCTGTCTCCAATCTGAGGAAGAGATAGAGAGACGGAGACGAGGAGGCAAAAAAATTAGGTAAAATGCAAGAAGACTTTGGGTTTTTTTTTAGAATTACTGAATTTGTGAAAATGTCTCACTTCTTTAGAGATGTCCAGGTGCTTCCGGGCATAGTGGAGAGCTTGTTTGTGGTTCCCTAAAGACACGTATGCATTTCCCAGACTCCAGCAAGCACGGCCCTCGCCAACCCTGTTGAGGCATGAGCATGCACGCAAATTTGAAAAACTATTCCTCAGCTCACGCATGTTTGTGTGTCTCCATTAGACATTGCTCATGCTCATTCTACCTATCGGTCAGCTCCTGGGCAATGTACAGGTGTTTCAGGTGGTAGTCTATCGCCCTCTCATACTGCTGCAAAAGAGTGTAGGTGTTTCCCAGACTGTAACAGGCCTGAGCCTCCATCACCTGGTCCCTCAGCTGCCTGGATAGCTGCAAAGTTTTTCTAGAGAAAGAGAAACAGAGGAATGAAGAAGGCGAGTAAAGGAAAAAATGAAGATCCAGAGGGTAACAAATGGAGAAGGTTTTGTTGTGTGCAATAGGGTGGATGAATGAAGACAATTATTACAAGAAAAAAATGAAATAGCTGAAAAAACTATTCTCATAGTATTTTCTTTTTTGTATTTTAAGAGTTCATGTCATGCATTTGTTTTTTTTCATATTCAATTCGTACTTCAGTCACATTTTCACCTTCTCAGAAACTGGTTCACTTCATCTTCCCTCCACTAGATGTCAGACTGCCTTCTTTTCTCACCTGTAGTAGTCCGTGGCCGTGTTGAACTGGCCCAGGAATATCAGGGCATTGCCAAGGTTACTGTAGGCTCGTCGTTCGGCTGCTTTGTCCCCAAATTCTTTGGCAATGGATAATCGCTGTGAATGACAGAGCAGCAAGGTCAAGTCAAACCAAAATAACAAAATACATTCATTCTTCTTCTTAATTTGAGCAGATAAGTTCTACCAAATTCTCATGTCATTTTACCTTTCTTAGGCATTTTTTGACTCACTGTACAAGGAGAGGCTGTTACACAAGGTCAAGTTGCAAGCTCTGTTGGGCACATTATTTCATGACCAGAGGTGCTGCTGCAGCAGCGGCGCATCAAATCAGCTCCTCTGATTCCCTTTATAAGCAGTGTGCTCCCCTGCATGGTACAATGATAGATTTGTGATGGGGAGGAGAGGAGAGACTGGCTTCTCCCACGAGGAAACAATAGGTTTGCAATGGAGAGTGACAGGAAACATGGGGGGAAGCGGGCCTGAAGCCATACTTACCACTGATTCACCAAGAAACCAATTTCCTCCTTTTTTTTCCCCTCAATGTGAGGCTATCAACCTCTGCACACTGTGTGTTGGTGCAGCCCGCGACGGATAATGACCCACTTAAAAACTCACGGAGGTGAAGTTTGCCCGCGAAAAAGCTGGCGGGGGTAGCAGCACTAGCTATCTTACATTAGCACTGCACAAGAAAACAACACACATTTTGATCAAACACTATATTGCAATTACCCTCTATCCCTGTCCTTGGCAAATCAGACAATTATACAAACATGGATTCAGTAAAAATGATGGCACACAATACTTTCTGAATGAGAGATCAGTTCCCCCTTCTCTCTCAAACTGATTGTGCATTAGCGAGTCTTGCTATTTTGCATGTAAAATTTTAGCCCGACTTAAGTCTGTGCAAGGCAAAGTAGGCAAGATCTTTTCTCAGCGTGGAGCGAACGCATACAGCCTGCTTCTTCCCTGAAATGAACGGCAGTCCATTCTGACTGCACCTATAAGGTTAAAGCTCAACAGGACACTGTCGGCAGTTGAGTTTCGATGTTTGAACACAAACTAAATAACCACTCGTTATTTAGTGGTAACAAGCGGTTATCACTAGATCAAATTTTGTCCTGTGGAAAAAATCCCTTGCCGCAGGGTTTAGACAAGACAAGCTAAAGATATATAAAAAAAAATTTAAAAAAAAACAAAAATATGATAATGTGTTTTAGTTTAGGTACATATAATATTATTGTGTGATGAATTTGTGAAATGAGACAATTTTAGTCATTTTTTGATTAAAAAAATAATGCACTGAGTCCCTTGATTTGTGACTCCATTCGAGAACATTTTCCCCACAATCTGGTTCAGACTTATCATGGCCAGCCACAAAGTCACTGAACAGCTGCAAGGCGAACGACCTGGTGTGACAAGCAAAGTTACGGTGCCGATCTGCTGGTGCAAGGTCACTGCTCTGTTATGGCACAACATCAGGGCTGATATCACGCGTGTGCCCTGCGGCGGTATGAATACGATGCTGGTAAACATTCTGGATCTCTCACCTGACGGTGGAACTTGATGGCTTCAACAAAGTTTCCCAGCAGATAGTGGGTGTTGCCCAGGTTCCCGTAGGCTCTCCCCTGAGCAGCTCGGTCTCCGAGTTCTTTGACCAGACACAAGTTCATCCTGCAGTGGAGAGTACACACCAGTTTAGCAGCGGTTCGTAAATGACGCTTAGGCAGATTGTTAGTACGTATGTTAAATATTTTCATCATTGTACTTGTCCGTCCAGTAAGCAATTTATTTTAATCAATTCATAAATGCAGGCATCGTAGAGCAACTGAATATACTAAAAGTCTAAAATATATTTCTAAATATTGGTGTAAAATAATACCATATGTTCATGATAGGATATGTTACAACACACAAAAAGCTTACTGGTTTTTGGTTCTTGTTAATTTATTTTTTGGGGAGTTTTTTTTGCACATGATCATAGAAAATAATTATTCCTATATGTATATTGTATTGAGCTATAAATCATTTCTATTGTCTTTGACAGTTTCTACTCCTGGTGGTAGCTCCATTATTTCAAAACGGGCTAAAAAAAAAAAAGCTGCTATTTTTCAGCACCACCCTCCTTCACATTCATGGAGCCGCACACATTCCCGCCAGTAAATTGCCTTTTTCCAAAGGGTTTTGGATTAATTTGGATTATTTTAGACTATTTTTCACGGATCTACACACAAACCACACAATCAAAGTATATTATGTCTGAAAACCGGAAAATGTTTTTCTTATTTCCTGATATGTTGGGCTTCAATATGTTCACTCAGTAAGATTTTACTTTCTTTGCAAAGGCACTCGCTAAATTGACACTAAGTACGGTCAGTCTCTTTTAAATGTCCTTTGGAGTCCACATGTTGACCAATTAAACTGACTTTGCTCAGTTGATTGATTTAGAAAGAAATGTTTCCAGTTCCACTAGATAAACTTGCATGCCAGAGCACTCTACTATGAAGTTTAAAGATCTGTACAAAGATTTCAGATAATAGCATGGAGATATATTATGCGAATTATATTTCTTAAGAGTGAGCACATTTTTTTTACAAAAGCTGGTTCACCGACCAGACTGAGCAACCCAATGACAAATCTGCCAAGACTGCAGTTCTGTGGCAACAAGAGAAGATCTTATCAAAAGAGTAGCAATCTGTTCAGTATGTCACAAAAACGGGCTATGAAGCAGATTAGCCTGAGGGAACCACTTTTACCAGCGGCACATATGAGCCTGGAGTTTACCAGAAGGCATATGAAACACCATGAGTAGAGGGGTAAGTTATTCTATGGTCCGATGAAAATAAATTGAAATCACCAGCAAGAATCTAAAGTGATATTCTGTCGAGAACTGATACAACTTATAATCAATTCTCACAGCATCCCGGCTGTAAAGTGTGATATTGGCGACACGCTGCAGAGTTGTTTTTAAGTATCACGGAAGGAGAAGATGAATAAGGGAACATTCAAGTAAATGTTGTTCTGCAAATGGGCGTGCAAGATCTTAGAATTGGACGGTTCGTTTGGATCAAACACACACACACATATTCTTAAAAAGGGTTGTGAAACTGTCAAAGAGCGGTGCTGACAAAGCTGGGAACTAAACATTAAAAAAAAAAAAAGAGCATATGTGCGGGTAAAAAAAAAACTCAAATCCAGATGTGCTAGGCAGGTACAGATGTATTCCAGAACAGCTGAAGTTGTAATAACTACCACAGGTAGTCAAAGTAGGGCTCAAAGTCCCAATTCATACCAATTTAAGTGATATTTCTGTGTATACTTTTTGGAAAACCAAAAAGTAACAATATTGTCGCGTTTTCGGCATTAAAACAATGCTGACACCACAAAATGCAGTATAACTCTCTTGCCTGTGCTACTACTTTAATTGTGATTTTCCGTGGTATACGTGCACCTGTTGTGTGTGTTCTTTACACTGTCAACTATACATACTCGTAAAAGCCAGTGGCTCTCTGCAGTGTTTCTCTGACATCAGGAGGCAGGTCCCCTGGTTCCTGGGTGCAGCCCCATAGCTGCTGTTTGCCCTTCGCGTGAAACACATTCCCTATGTTATACAGTGCTCTGGCCTCTCCAACCTAGAGCCAGAAATTAAATAGATACGGAACAGAGAGGTTAAAAAAGCGTCAACAAGGATGCAAAAAGTGTGTGTGTATTTATCAAGAATAAAGATTCAGATTTTATTTCTTTGATTTATTTTGTGTGTGTGTGTGTGTGCGCGTGTGTGTGCATCTTCTTCTTTGGACATAGAAAATAAAGTAACGAATGCAAGCATTTATACTAAATGGTAGTAATGACATTAATTTTACAAAGGTTCTGTGGGACAGTTGTGATGTTGCCTAAGGAGCAGATAAACATACAGGCAGCAAAGGGTCTCAGTATATTGTTGCTTTTTGAGGACTTTTAAGGATACTATTGAAATTAAAAAAAAAAAAAAGAAACATGCATGTTACCTTGTCACCCTGCTCTTGAGAAATTTCCAGATGTCTTTGACAGCACACAACAGCTTCGTCAAAGCGCCCCAACACTTTTAATGTGTTACCGAGGTTTCCACTGGCTTTTCCTTCTCCAATTCTGTCTCCTATTGTTCTGAGAAAGCAAAGAAAGACATTTGTTGGTGTTAAGTCATAGGAGCAAAAACTACAGTTTTTCTATGTTAATGTTGATTTAGTTAAACAATAGCCATTGAGGTACTGTAAAAATATTTAATTGAGAGATGCCGTATAGTATATTTTTAATTGGTTGCTTACTTCCCTGGCATCAGGTCCCAGTGGCCCTGGTGAGACTGTAATGTAACAAGGTAAATCTCCCCAGGGTCTTTAATCACTTCCCTGCTGACGTACCAGCTGCATTCACTGCAGGGGTCAGATTACTCATACAAACTAACTATCCAGCTGGTAGCTGCTGACCTGTTACTATATGAAAGTCCCCTCACTTTTTCTTGGAATTTTCATTGTCAGACTAAATGTCAATATTATAAAATCCCTACTGGTCTTTATGCATCTGACAAAGTAAACAAAAATCTTTTGGAGAAGAATCATTGGCCAAAAATGATTAATCAGAACACAACTAAGAAATTCCTTTTGAACGGAAACGCAATCAGGCTTCAGAGATGGCCACAGCAGAATTTCCCCATATTCATTAGTTATAAATTGTATTGTTTCAATCCGCTGCAGTCATTGATGTATCAAAAACATTTAAAACAGTGATTTCTTTTGTTTTTTCTGTCAGCTGTGCAGACTGCCTTCAATTTCAACCAGATGAAAACCCCTATGACAGTTCCTAACTATCAATATGAAATCTGGTCAACCTCACAAGAACACCTTCAGGTTAATCGTTGGGTTAATCACAATTTATATTAATTCTATTTGACTATTTAAGAGTTCACTGAATATGAAGATGAGACTTCAATCTGTTTTCGTGCCTGTGTGCCACTTTTTGTATGGGTTTCATCTCCTTTGGAATGCTGGGATATATAAATGCATGCTTTTCTCTGTGGCTGGGAACTGTGATTTGTCAAAAATACTGTTGAGGGTGAACAAACAGGAGATGGGGTTTTTCCTAAAACTTTCTGATAGGTCAATACCGGTACTGGCAACTTGAGACCATCGTTTACTATGCAGGAGGTAGCAGCTAATGAAGGAATGCAGAGCTCACCTGGCCAAGGTAAGGTCATGTTTGTGGTACTCCAGGGCTTTGCCATACTCCTTGAGGTAGAAGTAGGCATTTCCCAGCTGGCTATAGATGGCACTGAGGGTCTTCAGGTCTTCTGTGCCGACCTGTACGGCTGCCTCAAAAAACGCTGTGCCCCCTTTAAAGTCTCCAGCCTTGCACAGCCGCTCGCCTTCCAAGGCCAACTCCAGGCAAGAGGCCTCCATCCTAAATGTTGCACGCACAGGTTTGCACATACATACAGAAAAATACAGAAAAAAACGGCATTAACATATGAGCACATCAGAAAATGGACAATGTACAGTAATATGGCCCCTTGCTACAGTGGCAGTGCAACTTCTTCTCACGGTGAGGAGCAAAGTGGCAACATCACCATGACAACAAGTAGTCTGTAGCCATATCTGTGGACTGTTGCCTGAGCAACTGAGTCTAAGCTCTGAGATGAGCACTGTGAAAAGGTGTTGCACTTTTTAACTCATTATTGTTCATACCAGCCTGTTTTTAAGAGTCGGACTTATCAAGACGCAGAGTTTTCTTGCATTATCATTCGGCTATATCAAACCGCCTTGCCGCACTTTTTGAGTGTAAGAGAGACTAAAAGTAACCTCACATGTATAGTAATGCTTTCTTTTTTTTTTAAGTACAGTAAGTCATTTGACAAGATTGTTCAAAGTTCACGTGGCCACTGAAAAAAAAAAAAAAAAAAAAAAAAAAAATTCAGCAAATCAGTGATGTTGGTCAGTCCTGTGACAACAGTCAATGATCCGTGCAGTGTTTCTCTGCTCACCAACCCTGCTAATCTGACATAATAGAAGCCACACGTTCCAGAAATAACCATCAAAAGCTAAGTAGAGAGGAGCCTTCCCAGCACTTCTACAAAGCCTTGGCAACTGCTGGATCAATGACGCTGACTCAGAGAATGTAAAAGAGAGTCTATTGTCTATGGACAAGTTCCTTATTTTTAGTGGGACATTTTTCAAATTTTAAAAAGGTATTTGATGGAACTTAGTTTTTAATCTTTTGAAAAGTAATACATCCCAGATTCACTGTATAATCCAGGATAAACTAAAGACCAGCCAATCTGGTTGCAGCTCCAAATTCCAGATAAGGTACTAAAATCTAGAGTTAAGCAAGGATTATCCTTGAATCTAATCAGTTTTAGAAAAGGCACCATTAAAAAAAAGGTACAGCATAGAGATGCATGTCATGATGACTTTGAAGTCAGGTGTAAATGTATATGCAAATGTACCTCTGTCTCCCTGCTTGCCAAAAACTCGACTGTAATTACAATGGTAGGCCTTTTTTAATTTAACTGGTCCATTGTAACTGGTAATTAACAGTAATTTACATTACTAACGTGATCTTCTGATCAAATTTTCTTAGCTTGTCCTGATCTAGAATCAGGTGTGGCTCACCATGGTCATTTGGTTCGCTCAACCAAGCAACAAAATGAACTCAGAACTGGTCCTTTTCAGTGTTCTGCCAGTACCTGTGTTTTTGCTTGGTTCGTGTTTTGTCCACATACACCTGTAGCTCCAAGTATAAAGGCCTTAGCATGGCCTGAGGTCGGGGTCCACGGTGGACAAGTCTACACACTGCTCTCTCTGCCCCAGTCAGAGGGCAAGGCTCAGATGCCATGAGGGTAAAGGTTCACAAGCGCTAGCTATGTCAAAAACTCTGGGAAATGAGCAAACATGGAGATGACAGTTCATTCAAGAAGTACGTTTAGTGTTATCAGCTGGCATAACTCATCCAGATGAAATTTCATGCAATCAAAATATGTCCATACAAACTCCATATTGTCCAATGAATAACTAAACTAGAATCCACGATGTCAGCAACGTTGCTGCAAACCTGGACACATTCCAGCTGGAAGTTCTACACAGTCCGAGACCAGCCAAGAATCACATCTGCTTTTCAAGTCCTCGAGGACGTTCCAAAAACTGAATGGTGGACTCTTTACTCCAGAAGCCGAGACAGTCAGGAGGGAATTAGAAAAATTCCATGAAAGAGCAGTTCCGGTTACAGATGTATTTCTTAGCAAAAACATGCTGATTAAAAGTCTAAAGAGGGCATGTTTCACTCATCCGAGTGGATTTAATCAAAAGTTTGAGATGTCTGTTGCTGTTATGTCATTCGGTTCCTACTATCCCCAACAGAAATGTGTTCTCTCTTTTGATCCTCTTCAACCTGTCCTCAACTGTGACAGAGAGATCCATTGTTGTGCCTTGCCATTATGAGCCACAATGTAAAAGAGGGATTGTACGATGTAGGGAACATTCTTGGTGAGAGCACGGTGGAGAGTCTGTCACAGCGAAGCGAGCGCAATACCTCTAAGCTTGACCAATGCCCCAATGAGAGACAGAGAGGAAGGGTGGGAGAGAGAGAGGCAGGGAGAGAGAGAGAGAGAGAGAGAGAGAGAATTGCTAATCCAGCAACCAGCCACTACTTGGAAGAGACCACACAGGACACTGAGTGGCCCAGGCTAATCCATCTATCTGCTGACACCAGCAGAAACATTATTAGGTCACCTGCCAGGACAAATAAGATTGTGAGTGAAGAGACGGTAAGGCTATAAATAACAGGACCGCACTTGTACACACATTTTCAATTAGTTTAATTAAAATCAAACTCATTTGAAGATGGGAACTCTTCATTTACGTTAATGTTATTTGTCTGTTTTTCTTGGTAAAAACCCTTAAATGTTGTATTTTGATTCTAATGCCTTACACAACATATAATTTAGTAAGTGCACATAATTTAACATTCTCAGATAAATATCCAAATTTGGAAACAAAACGTACATAATGTTTAACATAATTACCAAGTACAGTTTTTTCACTTCCAAATAATGAAAAATTCCAATTAAGTGGTTAACATCTTGCATGATTCTTCACTGAGCCAGTGGGTTACTGAAAAGATTAACTTGGCTTTAGCTGGTTGGATCCACAAATTCTATACACCGATCAGTATACTTTAATCTCCATTACATTAAAAACCTGACTCTCACACTTCCGATAACTTCTGTCCTTTATTTCCATACAGCCAACAATAATGTTGTATGTGCAAAATGCACTCAAAAATTGGTGAGCATAAGGTCATGGAAACGTCATACATGTACCGACAAGCTTGACATAGGAGTAACTATTAACAATAACAAATTATATTGGGATTTTATTTATTTTTGCTTAGAATCAGTCCAGTGTGTTTTTGTTTTGTTTTTTGTTGCACACACAGGAATTTGACCTCTGCATTTAATCCATCCATGAGCAGTGAACACATACTCACACTAGGAGCAGTGAGCGCACACACACACACACACACACGCACACACACACACACACACACGCATGCACAGCAGTCGACGGCCACAGCTGCAGCACCTGGGGAGCAGTTGGGGGTTTATGTGCCTTGCTCAAGGGCACTTCATCCGTGGATGTCGAGGGAGGTGAAAGCACTGATCATTCAAAACCCCCCCGTCCACATTTTTTTTCCCCTGCTGCTCCAGGGAATCGAACTGCTGCCCCCTATTTGCCAGTTGTTAGACATGTCCTTGTGTCAGTTAGTTTTGTTGACAGTACCCCCATCTCCTTCCACTCTGTCACACACGCTACAGGCACAAAGATGTGTCTCAATACACGAGTTACCCCTATGACCACACTAGGACTTTTTCACAGCAGACATTTTGCCTTGTCTTTACCAGAAAAAGCACAGGTGTTCATAATAGCATTAACAACGGCTCAGTAAGCCAGGACCCTGAAACTGAAGCAGCTGAATGGAATTCAGCCGTCACTATCAACTTTTAATATCAACACGTATGCTTTTCTTTCTGGTCTTCTGTGAAAAGGGCTTATGACCCCTTCAAAACCACATCCTGATCCAACAGGCTGAGATGATAGCTAGACTGTACCGTACCCTCTTTGATCTGACAAGAAAATTGTTGTATAACTCACCACGGGAGTTTCCATCAAAGGGTCTTTTCTTTCCTTTGTTGCTTATATCTCTCTCTCTCCGTGTGGACTATGCGGGAAGAAAGAAAAAAAAAAAAAAAAAAAAAAAAATCACCTGTCCCTATATGGACTTTTATTTTCTGTTATTGATATATATTGTGAGATAGTACATTTTCTGAGTAATCAGTTGAGAAAATGTTAATGGATTAAATAATAAGATAGAAATGTCTGTTGTTGGCTTTTTAGTCGAATTCAAAATAATCACATTTAATACCTCCTAAGTAAAAGTACTTCATCACACTGTAGAAAATCATAATCATAATAATTAAAGTTCAATATTGCCATATAAAAGTCCAGCTCATTAAAGTGCAACATTGCCCACAATCTCACAGTATATACTGTCATATCCCCACACTCTCCCGGTCTTCACTGGTACTATATTATCAGTCTGAACAAACATTTAAATACATGAAGTTATAGAAGTACTACACAAGCTCAGTTTTAACTAGTGGCTCTTTTTGGGGCAAGAATAAACATCTGAAACATTCAGTTTCCACATTCCCTTTATTCCAAAAGGTGAAATGAATTGACCAAACTGCCTTCCTTGTTCATAACAAATGAATCTTGCCGTTGTCGGAGAGACATACCCAAGCCCTGGGGCAAAAGTACTCCCGACATCTTTTCGAAGGGCTCGCGGTAACAAACGAAAGTCATCACTCTGGAAAAGTGGGCAGAGCTGCTTACCGTTGTAGATAACAGTCAATGAAAATGTGCAAGGTCATATCCTTGGCATTAAACAAACAGACTCAACAGCAGCAACTACGTCTGCAACAGTTGACGTTTTTAATGGAGGAAACGCCCCAGCTCTGAAATCCCTCAGCAGGAATGAATAGCGAGAAGAAAGGGTGTAGGTAGAATACAAAAAGAAGGAGAGGAAATCTTTCGATCTGACAGCAAGGCTCAAGGAGGTAGGGTAGAAACCTGGCATTTTTCCAGTCAACTGTGGATGCTGAGGCTTTGCAAAGACACCAACGCAGTGTCTTCGTGGAAGCAGCTGAGGCAGGTTGCTACCGAGGCGTTGTTACAGAGGAAGGACAGAAGATGAGGAGGAGAACATAGGGACACTGAATCCAGCTGCAGATGGTGATGGGGCCTCTGTAAACCATCACTGAACTGTAAGACCCTGGTCTTTAAAACAGTTTGTGGAAAATGGGTGTAACCTAAAGAAGGCCTGGCAACATGGTTAAAAAAAAAAACTTTTTTACCTGCTGTAAAGTAACAGGCCAATATATCATCACTCATCTTGATCAAAGTCAGTAAACGAAAAGTAGCTAGCTTGAGGGTTAACTGACAGACAGAAAGAAGGATATAAGCATGAGGAAAAAAAGGCATTTATGGACATGTAAGAAAAAACGCAAAGAGACAACAAATCAAAGACAAGGAAGGGATAAGTCTCCATCCAATGATTTTCACAAAGTGACTTTCATTCTCGCCGTCTCTGTGGAAGGTGGAAGAACGGATCTGTGCAGTGCAGTCTGCCTCTCTCTCCTCTGATTACCACTCTAATTGGTCTGTTTGGGAGACACTCATCCCATAATAGGCCGCCTGCGGTCTAAGAGAAACAGTCTCCCAGTGCCGCTACCATGGTAGCACAGAGTACATGTAACACATTGGACAGGTTTCAGTGCGTACGTTGGGGAGGTCAAAGAGAGGTTTGTGTGTAAGCTCAACTATGCCGTGTCTCAGGTTTGTCCCTTCAGTGGAAAAAAAAGTATAATGTGAACAATGAGCCTTCGTCACGTCACGAATCACAATGTATAAATTGTTTGTATAAAATTGGGAAGATTATGCTCTTCTGGTATAAAAAGCTTTCACTGTAAAAGACAACTGAAAGAAAAAGACAAACATTAGGTTAGGGTTAGGTTTCGGCGGCTCAAAGTTTTCCTAAGTAAGTTTAGGGAACAGACCAGTAACGGATAACCATTTAGCTGAACATAACGTATGAACAGAAAACCCCCGGTATCATGTTTCAGATTTTCAGAATTAGTAGTGAAAAGAATCCTCTGTGAAAAATGTCGAACAATGGGCTAGTGCTGCAATGCTGCAATGTACACCTCCTACCTGCTGTATCACCTCTTCCATTAAGTGTTTTTTTTTAGTAAAAACTCCATTAAGACCACACTCTTACCGTGACTTTGCAACAGCCTTGACTAATATTCGAGCAATTAACAGTAGTTCCACCAGTCTGAAAGAAACGTATTCCTGGTCCGGGTTGATTTAACAAACCTTTATGTGATCAAAACTGTCCCTCAAGCAAAACATACCCATGACCAGAACCGCACAAACCCCAAATCAGCATTAGTCTCTGGTTTGTGTTTCCAACTGTACTTGATACTTGAGCCTCTGCACGATAAATCTACTGTCACTCTGATCCCTCACTTTAACCACTGCGTAACAAGCTCTTCCTCAAACTGCATCCGCATGTTTGGTTTTTTTTTAATTAGTGTGACGTATCCACCTGATAAAGTATATGTACACAATGTATATACAAAAAACAGTAACCTTGCTTACTGTCAGATATAGTTAGAGGAAGCAGGATAATCTATAGAGTCACATAATCTATAATGAATAGTACAATTTTGAAGTGTAATCAATGGTCAGATATGGAACTGCAAACCTCGATATGAGATCTGACCCAATACCTGATGGATTTTCTTTCTTTTTTTTTTAAATTCTAAGTAAAAATAAGCCAAATTTTCTTTTACCTTTTTTACTGGGAGCTCTACTGTTCCCATGAGTCTTGGCTTAGCTAAGACACTCTGCGCTCAGAGTGGTAATCCAGCCATAATTACAGAGTGCCACGGCTAGTTGTCAGGGAAACCATAGAGAAACTCTCTAGGAATGTTTTTCCTCTTGCAGTGCATGTCTCTTTCAGTTAGAGCAGAGCTTTCCCCTTCTTTCTTCTTTTGTCCGATTCTCTTGTAAAACTGCTTTTTTTTTTTTAATTCTCCATGATTCTGTTTCTCTCAACTCTTAACCCTGCTGTCAGAGGTGCTATTAATGGGGCAGCAACATCTAACACGGTCCCCTAGAAAATACTAAGAGAAAATAAAAAAATTTCCACGAGTGTAATATTTCCAGAGCTCTGTAGTTTAAAAGTGTGACTGCGAGATTTAAAGTGGATGTACACGATGGAGGTTCACTGCAGCATTTGGCTCAAAAATATTGTCAATTTAAACTGAAATTTGGTTTTAAAACATTTCAGTTCTGAATAAAAAAATGTCTGTATTCTTTTCATGAGCACTCATATCTGAGATCAGTGATCAAGTCTCTGTGAATAACGTGACAGGATCAAATAGCACGCCCATTTCCAACACCAGGCATTTATCATTTCACAATCAGGTGACATTTAAGGACACCGCCTTTTGATTGTCAGAAATGTTCTGTAGAAACATTCTGTGGATGATTTAAGACTGGGTCACACATAATGTGTAAATAAGGAAGTTAAATTGTTTTGCTTTTTATATAGATTATAGATTAAGATTATATAAATCTAACCAAGGTTTCAGTACAGTGAGTATCATTTAATTTAATCGGACCGGTTACCAGAACTAATGTAAGTAGATATAAGTTTTAAAACACAATTTTCAGGGCCGCTTCTATCCATAACCAGACACCGTTTTCATTTTGGCAATATCCAATAAATAGAATGAATGTCTGGGAACAAAAGGTGTAACAAAATTTAAGCATTTTAGACAGACAGTCAGATAGATAGATAGAAGAATAATTATTTATTGTCCCACAGATAATCTATCCACAACCCTCATTGTAGAAAGGTCATGTATTGCCTTTATCTGTCTGTAAAATACAACAATAGCAATCACAGAGGGCAGATCTGGCCGTATGATCATAACCGGCACTGTGACTCACTCTTGTGTATTTATCTTTGTGTGTGTTTATTTGTATATGTTTGAGTGTGTGCGTGTGTGTGTGTGTGTGTGTGTGTGTGTGGGAGCGTGTGTGTGTTTGTCAGGGTCATGACAACCCTTCAGGGCTTTTGAATGTCACTTCACAACTCAACTGTTATTAACATTCCCAGCAGCCCGCTCTGTGTCACAGACACTGGGCTTCAAATGCAGCGGGAGAGGGGTAAGGGGGGCGGGGGGTGTCACAGTGGTGTCACAGTGGTGTCACGTGTCACATGGTTTTACTCAAAAACACGGAGGCAAAGACGGTTCTGTTAAATGTTTGTTAGTTTAATGATGGCTAAGTTTCCAGCATAGTAAATGTGTTTGCTCGAAGTACATCCCACAATCATAACTAGTCTATGTCCCCCACAAATGAAGCAGCGAGTTGTTAACTTATACTGTATCACTTCGATCCGACTTGTAGCCTTTCTCTGAAATCATTCCTTTCGGAAAGGTTACCGTGCAGTTATTCGTTACACTATTTCCCTAAGTTTTGCATAATCCGTCAGTGGTAGATCTGATTTACTCTGCTTGACTAAATGCAACTGTAATCTCCATGATGTCAAAACAACAAAGTAGTGACGTTTCCTTCTCACAAGTTTTACCAAAACCTGATCAGTTGTGTCTAAAATATGGAGACCGGTGAGACTGACCCACGGGCATGGTATGTGCACGTTAATGAGTAGATCTGAAACAATTAGTCGATCGATCACTTAGTCATCTGACTAACTAAAACTTTTCAAACTTTTTCGACAGTAGAGTAATTGTGTCAAATTTTGCTTTCAGCTTCTCAAAAGTGAGAATTTGATGCCTTGCTTTGTCGTATATGATGGCAAACTGACCGTCTTTGGGTTTTGGACTCTTGGTCGAATAAAACAATATGTCATCTGAATATGTCATAACGGGCATTATCACCATTTTCTGAGAGTCTATAGGTTAATTGAGGGTTAATTGAGAAAATATCAATAATGAAAATAATAACAGTTGCAGGTCTAGTATTAAGAAGTATAAAAATATAGTACTGATTTTCATCAGTTTTCTATGTTTTGTCAAAACTGAGTAACCATAGTGTATCTCAAGCTATTGCATAATGGACACACTATTGATAATACTCAGTTGGGACTGGCTTTGACATGCAGGTACAAGTTCAAGTTAAAACTATTCCATAACATATAGGTAGAGAGAAAATAGAGATAGTGGGGAGACAAAGAAAAGACAGAAGATTTGCAAATAAGAGGGTACGTGGATATCACATATACACCCAGTATGCAAACATGGCGTAAAAGTGGTAACCTTTCTGGCCCACAGAGCCTGTGCATCTGCCTTCATGTACTACCCAAGTGATCTCCTGACACACACGGAGTGTTTTTACACCCACATTGCAGGTTTAAAACCAGAGCCTTGTCCACGGTCAAGTGTGTCCAACCTGCAGACAGACTCTCTCCCTCTCTCTCTCTGCTTTATTCCTCCTACGTCCACATCTTATGAGGCTCCTCTCAGTCTGTACATTCCAGCCGCAGCAGCTCAATGACCCGAGCCAGGAATGAGGCTTGGATCTGCGCTTTGGCCGCGACTATGGCTGGGTCTTGGGCTTTAAATCACTGAGGGCTGGCTGGTCATGTTCCCCCTGCCTGGCTCCTCCTTAGTAAGCAATGCCCTGAGCTGGCAGCCTCTGCTACTCTCCCTCCTTTCTCTCCATTCAGCCGCTCCCTTTTCTCTTTTTCCTGACAAACACCCCCCCCACACACACCCCCACCCACACACACACACACACAGACAGACACACACACACACACACACACACACCGGACGTTTTTGTCGATGTACCCCCTGGGGTTCTTACCTTGAGTGCAGCCTCTTGCTGGCCAGATCCTGGTCCACGCCGTTCGCAGCGGACCGAGCCATTGAACCGCTGCTTATCTGCCGGCCTCCTAGCTCGCTTCCTCCCGCTATGAGGCCCCTTCACAATGATTTCCTCCGGAGGCAGCTACCCTTTTCCTCCCTCCCTCCCTCCCTCCCTCCCACTCTCTCTCTCTCTGCTTTATTCCTCCTACGTCCACATCTTATGAGGCTCCTCTCAGTCTGTACATTCCAGCCGCAGCAGCTCAATGACCCGAGCCAGGAATGAGGCTTGGATCTGCGCTTTGGCCGCGACTATGGCTGGGTCTTGGGCTTTAAATCACTGAGGGCTGGCTGGTCATGTTCCCCCTGCCTGGCTCCTCCTTAGTAAGCAATGCCCTGAGCTGGCAGCCTCTGCTACTCTCCCTCCTTTCTCTCCATTCAGCCGCTCCCTTTTCTCTTTTTCCTGACAAACACCCCCCACACACACACACACCCCCACCCACACACACACACACACACAGACACAGACACACACACACACACACACACCGGACGTTTTTGTCGATGTACCCCCTGGGGTTCTTACCTTGAGTGCAGCCTCTTGCTGGCCAGATCCTGGTCCACGCCGTTCGCAGCGGACCGAGCCATTGAACCGCTGCTTATCTGCCGGCCTCCTAGCTCGCTTCCTCCCGCTATGAGGCCCCTTCACAATGATTTCCTCCGGAGGCAGCTACCCTTTTCCTCCCTCCCTCCCTCCCTCCCTCTCTCTCTCTCTCTCTCTCGCTCGCTCTCTCGTCCTTTGCGTCTCCCCCCTTTTCCCTCCCTCGCCTCTTCCCCCATTCGCCACAGCAATGGCAGCTGCTGAGGAAGTGAGGCGGTGCTCGAGTACACCACGGAGACCCACGGCCCCGCCCCCCCCCCCGGGCGTCGCGTCACGGGCCGGGGAGTTGCTTATGTGTGGGATCGTTGAATGTTGCCGCCACGGGCGAGGTGCGCCCTTCACACTCGTCAACGCGCTCCGTGCGTGGACAGTCAGGCGTCGGTGTCTTGCCGTCGGTGCCAAACCTCGTGTCTCTCTCTCTCTCTATCTCTCCCTCTCTCTCTCTCTCTCCGTCTGCCTCGCGCCGCGTTTCACCTGCACCCGGCGGTGACGTCACGGCGCGTCAGCTGCGACGTCACCGCGGCAAGCCCGGGGCGTGAAACCACTCGGGGTCAAACCAAAAAAAAACAAACAAGTGCTTGGGGGGGGGGTGTTAGTTACTCTTCGTGGGTTTTATTTACACGCTGTGCGACGAGACAGATACAATTAAAACACTGAAACACCCCCCCCCCCCAAGCTCCTTGTTCCTCATTAGTTCCTCCCAGACATTACAGGGTGTTTTTCATTTTACATTGGGAGTTTGAAGCTCAGTCATTTGATCTGGTAACCTCTCATCGGGGCTGTAGCCAGGATGAGTCCAATCAATCCCCCATAATACGAAGTTATTTGGATTTTCCCATGCTACATTTTACCAACTGATACTAAATTATGTCTTAAAGTCTTCCCCGTGCTGCCATTACATTCTGGTGGGAAATTACGGAATCCTTTACTCTGTAATTTATTCAACGGCCTAAACACAGTCCCATCTAAATCTGAAAAAAAAAAAAAAAATGCCGCAATCGGCCTGTAAAATAACCTCACCCCGGGCCTCTAAATCCCACAGATTCCCAGTAAAAATACAGAAGACATGACTTCATTGTGCTCAGTGGTAACTGTGGCTCTGCCCACACTTATGATTCGCTCACTAGAAGGTTGAATGATGGTGTTATTATTTTTAAGCGTTTGAGAACCCGGTTTCCGATCTAAAGTGCTTTTCAACTGCCTTTAAATATTCATGACAAAAACGACCCATCAATCAAAGTTAGGGTTCGGGGGGGAAAGATTGTAATTTATCAAGGGCTCAGCACTCCAAAACTCGGCTAATCTGCGTCAAAGGGGGCTGTGAGGGTTTGGTTTGATCAGGTTTGATTCACAGTGCTGGCAGCGTTCACAAACGGCTCCGCGGCTATCATCACACTTTGACTGCTAAATCCTGATTGGTGCGTGGAAACCAGTGAGAAGAGCAAAGGCCAAAAATACTAAAAACGTAAATCTGCCATGTGACAAACTGTTCTAGCCTCGGCATGCAATTGTCAGACCCCATCACCTATGATGAGAAGCTGATGGCCAAATTTGATTTCAGGGCCTTTGAAACGAGATGTGACTGTGTCGCCAGTACCGTTAGACCCAGCGAGAGTCAACCGACCTGCCAGTCTGTGCAGCTTTCACCCACTTTGCGCCCGATGTTGGGCAAGCTGCTCCCAGCTCACTGGCACAAACCAGCTGCGCTGTAAAACCACCTGGGGGTCAGTTGTATAACAAGTCAAAGACAAAGAAGTCTCCTACCTCCCTCTCCCCTTCTCCTGCATCCGGGCTACTTTGCTTACCCTGCTGCCACGGTGACCTGGACCAGGATGAGCAACAACAAAAAAAAAAAATGGATGGACAGATGACATGGGAGACGTAGACGATTCTCTTATAAATTTCTGAATTCACTAGGTGATCATTGGGTTCACACTTAACAGGTGGTGAGAAAGAGGAGTCCAAGTGATGCTGTTGATGTGTAAGTTACAGTATATCAAGCTAACGTATCCAGCCACACATACTCTATATGCTGGCCTAGCATTTTGCACTGTACCTCCTTTGATATATCATCACTGCTGTCATCGGCCACATTAGCAGAGTAATTTGTTCCCAAACTGCGAGCACCGCAGCTTCCCACTCGCCTGACAATCCCGAACTCTCCCATAAAACGCCTCCAGCTGCCTGCACCTGCATCTCGTGGACTCGTTACCTTGTCACCCAGATCTGCGTCGCACCACCTTCCCAGGTCTATGGCAGTCTTCCTTACGGCTGTTGGTGGGTAAATCATCAGCGATGCAGAGCCCTGGGACAAACCTTTCCCCTCACATAGAGTTGTTTCATTCCTGTCCTATCACGGTCTATATTCTCATTCGGTTTATTTAGTTGCCATTTCATACGAGGTGCTGTAGTTCTTATGCTGGGCACGTTGCAGTCTTCCCCTGGCGCCCCTTCACCCCAACCCCTGCCGATGCCCTGACAACTACACACTGCCATATTTTTGGATCTCAAGATGCTGCCCCAGCTTTATGCTGCAAGTGTTTTGTGAAACACATCTGAATATCTTAAGCGTATGTTCTAGGTTCATAACACAATGAAGTACTATCAGAAAGGTAACAAAAATGTCACATAGAGAGTAGACTATATAATGTGTCAGTTGGGGAAAAAAACAATATCTGGTTCTGATTCGGGTCCATTCCTCTGTCATAGAGGAAATGGAGGGGCTTTTCTGTGCCATCTAGAGCAGCTGGTCAGGCAAGGTCCTCATAATTCTTAAATGTGGTGGTGGTGCTGCTGCTGCTCCCCAGGCAGACATGCAGCCTCTCTCCCGGGGCTCTGGCTACCTATCCTGAACATCTGCTGCCTGGAATTTAATACATTAAAACAAGTAGCGCTTTGGAAAAGGTAGCAGTGATAGGAGATGTTCTGTGAAATAGTAAAATCATAAATTTGGTCTCATCTTATGTTTTCTTATGTTTCTGTCTCATATCTTTTGTTTTGTTTTTTCAGAGACGCACCGAGTGAGCATGCAATGCCGTTCCCAATAATCTTTCATTTGTTTGAAATCTTTTACTACCTCACAGTTACCTGCATGTTAATCGGAGATTGATCCATTCTTTTTTAAACTGTTTATCTCACTCCAATTGAATATTAATCTACATTTTTGTATAACATTTCCATATGAATTTACGTGATAAAAAAATACGACTTCCGATGGATAGTATATAATTAAATGATCAGCATGTTATAAAATGTGTTAGCCATGTTGTTTTTGTTTTGTATAATTATATCCCACCAGTGTCCTATCAGTGAGCTTTTGGAAAGACTGAGTTGCGCACATAAAGAGGTCTCTGCAGTACCTGAGGTCCACCATAGGATGGCAGCAATGCACTGGTGAATGACAGGGCACTAAATCTGTTTCCCCCCATGCTGGAGCATCACGGAGACACAGGGGGGACACATGAGAGGAACTGCAGGACGTCCTGTAGTTCCTTTCGTGTATTCACAGTAATCTGAACACCCAACAATAAAATACAGTTCAATAGGAATGCGAAAATACTGCCTTTACGATTCCTATAGTGTTGGGTTTTTCTCGAGGCTGATTTTTTTTCATGATGTCTTTTTAAATAACATATAAAATCAGCATTAAATTAAGCCTGTTTGTCTGTTATTTAGGCAACATAAGTTTGAAAAGATTCCGTGTCCAAAATGACAGTGTGGTCATGGCTCTACTGGAACAATCTGCGTGAAGACATTATACCTACAATCGTGTTTTGTTTTTTTTTTAAATGATTTTTGGCTTTTAGTTAATAACTTTTTATTACTTATTCTCATTGTGTTTTGTGTCATTAAATTACAGCTGCCTTTGTGCAATTGTTCCCTTTCGTGAATTCTTAAGACTAGACATATTCCAGTATTATATCTTTTTTCCATTACTGCTCTGTGGCATTGGTCTGTTGCTGTATTCATTTGAAATAAAATGTTCAAAAACTGGACCAGTGCTGGCACACATAAGCATGGATGCATACGCAGTAACAAGTACGTTTAAGGACGTAAAAGGGTTTTTCTGTCACTTTGAGATACAGCACACATCCAGTGGCTGTGCAGTTATGCTCCCAGCTGTTGTGCTGTGATGTTGGCAATCCTGTTGTTTTGGTTGCAGAGTATCAGGTTTTATGGCTTTTCAGTGCCGTGCTCCATAATGCTCCTCTTCTATCGCACTAATATGCTGATACCAACATGACAACGTATGATGAGATTCAGATATGTGAAAACGCTGTTAATGTATAAAGACAGACATCCACACAATTCAGAACCCCTTCACCCGCCACAACAGGAAATCAAGTGTTCCTTAATAAATATAGGATAAGACAGAATAAATATTAAATTTGTCTGATTAGCTTAAAGGATCATCGGCTGTCAGTGATTGTAGATTTCTGTGAATTTTATAATTTGGTGCAAGAAAATCATGAAAGAAACAGCCGGTGTTCTTTTAAAACATATACATATATATGTCGTCATGTAAGTGTATGTGTATATATATGTGTGTGTGTGTGTGTGTGTGTGTGTGTGTGTGTGTGTGTGTGTGTGTGTGTGTGTGTGTGTGTGTGTGTGTGTGTGCATGTATGTCTATGTGTGTGTATATATATATATATATATATATATATATATATGTATGTATATGTATATACATATATGTATATATGTATGTATATATATGTATGTATATATATATATACATATATATGTATATTTATGTATGTATACATAAAAAAATATATGAAAATATTGATGATTTGGTATTATTTTACTATTTACAGTACCATTTTGTGTGTGTATATATTACCTAAATTAATGTCACTTTACTGTTACATCAGATTTCTTTATTATTCAGAACTCCTCGTTTAACTGAGGGTAATGAGAAAAATATTCCTAGATGACAAAGGACCAGCCACTAATCTTCAGAGAATGTTTATAGTGTATTTGTTTTTGTCTGATATTATGTCATTGCCTTAGGAACCACTCATTTTAATGAAATGCCATTTGTGCATTCAGAATAATAAGCCCCACCAGGCAGCCACTTTATACTTCTAAATTCTGTTTTTTTTTTATCTTCTTCTCTCCCTTGCTTTATATTTTGTTGTGTTTTGTGGCTTAATCTTTCAGCTATATATCAGTTGGATCTTCTGTAAAGGCAGAAAAGGCAAAGGCTCATTACAGACAACAAGGAGCAACAAAAGCGAAATGAGATTGCGGTAAGCTGATTTCAGATTTAAACTCAGCAACTCAAATTTGTTTCTCTTTTATGAGCCAGCCCATTTTACAAAAACAAAACCATCTGCCTTCATATATTGGGTAGGTTGTACTCTTCCATCGCTGTTCATAAAAGCAAAATACATAACGGATTAAGTTCGTCAGTGACAGGAAATCACAGTGGTCACATCTATTTGGTCCAAAGAAAACAAGTCATGTAATGTAAAGCAACATCAAAGAAGGCTGTGTTTGTGTCTTCCGTCCTGCCCAATGTGAGGGTCGGTCTTGGGGTCAGCCTTCCATTTTTCAGAGTCCCACCTTGCACTTACCAGCCGCTCACTCTCCAGTAAAAACAGGAAAAATATGTATGTTGCATAATCCTCTTGAGTGAAATTGACCGTGAAAGGTTTGAAATAAAATACTGCCTGGCCACCTGGTAATTTAAAGGATAGACATTCTTTCAGAATATTGGTAATTGCTGCACTAAGAACGACACCCACTGTGCCTTGGAAATTAATGTGTCGGTGGTATGTTGGTTTGACTTGTTTTGGATAAATCACCAGGATTTTAGACACTTGGTTGTGTGTGCGTAGCCTGTGGCAGCATTTGTGGGATTTGTTATCATTAGAAACACATCGCTGATATTGTATGAGCATGTATAGGGATTAATTTGTGCCAGAAAGCTTCTGTAGCTGCCAGCTTTTATATCCCTGCCAATGAAGAAGATATTAGAGGTAGATTTTACGAGAGACAGGTGTACTAAATAGGGGAAAATGTACCTTGCTGAGTTACAGGTTTTATATTATTGGTCGCAAAAGAGACAAAGGATGCATTTAGTGAGACTATTGTTTGCCTGCTGGGAAAATGTAGTTGGAAAAAATGAAGATGACTCTGCGGAAACAATAATGGAATCTTTTTAATTTTGTTTTGCTTGACTATATCCAGTTACAACAGCAAATTCTTTCTGAAAATATTTTTGGCTTGGAATCTGAATTCTGTTCCTCAGATCCCCAAGTACATATTTGTGGGGCACAGAGTAATGATTCCGGGCAGATAGATGGAAACTTCCAGCAATGTAGTCTGCTTCCACTGCTTATTAGTGGTGGGAAAGACTGAAACATAAAATGCACATAAAAGGCTCCAGTTCCCCATTTCAAAGGGACGATTCCCCATAAGGACGATATCGGGAATCTTCCTGAGTTTGCACAAACGTCAGCATCAGCATCAAATGGGACCTCCTGTGTCTTCACTTGTAAATGCTGTGTGTTTTCTGTTGCAGCTTTTTGGTTTTTCCCAGAGCAATAGAAAATTTCTGCTGTCAGCTTTTGACAAGCCTACAGTATGTGTATTAAAGGATGAACTGAAGGTCCAAACATGAGATATATGTCAGGAAAAACTGTTTTTGTTTTTTTTTTGTATAAAATACTTAAAGTGCATGTTCTGTAACAAAATCATTGCTCAAGAATTATAACATCTTGCACTTGCAAACGTAGCTGTTCAGCTGCAGTTGACAACATGGCCTCCGCAGTTCCTGAAAAATGTCAAAATTGTACTGATGGTATTTCAACATTTAACTTCATGATGTAATGTGTGTATGCCACTTGCAAAAGATCTGGCATACCAAGAAAAACAATTGAGGTTCAGTACAAACGACGGTGGGAAAGCTACATGAGCTGAGTTCCATATGTAGCATACAAATGAGGTTGATAACAGTATAACACTATGTCAGTCACAAATGTAGTAGATCAGGAGACAAGTTAGAAAAAGAATTAGCTTTTTTTTTTTAATAAATATTGTGAGATAAGTAGACACAGGGTCTTCCAGACAGACCGTAGGTAATAGCAGGGTTAAACAGAAATAAATACAAGATGAAAGCCGATTGTGAACAGGGAAAACGACATCTATGGTTGCATGCTGTTAAAAAATACCTACATAATTTGTCTCTTCCCCTCCAGACCAGTATCCAAGTGCAATATATAGCTTATTTTAACGGTACACACTGACAGAATATAATTAATTGTATTATAGTCACAGTAGGGGTCAAGTAGGCCCCTCAAAATGTACAGACTGCTAAATATGTAAAGCTTGGGCTTATAATAGACTAAGCCTGTTTGAAACACTTGACCTCTCATGTGAGGCAGTCTGAAGATTACCTTCAATCTGTGCCCTCACTGATTTAATCAGTGGGATTTACATTTTTCCAAAGACATGCATGTAAACTTTGTAACTTTATAGTGATTATCAGATTTTTTTTTTAATTGTCATTTTATTTTTTGCATTCCATATCTTTGAAACCATGTGCCAATGTAGTCAGTTTTCTATTGAATTTGTCGGGATTAAATAAAGTAGCAGATATGCTGTAAATGCAGTTTATTTTAGATTAAGGCTATCATCTTAATTAAAAAAAAATATTTTATTCAAATAATTAAGCAACAGCAATATACCACCAGAGGGAAGACAGGGTACCCAAAGGAGTGTTCATTATTCACATATTGCACTATGTCGTGTCAAAATATACAACATTAACAATCAAAATAAGATATAAGTTCATGATTTTTGGCAGGCAGTGACATCAATGATACAATATCACTTAATAAATCAAGTTGGAGCTTATGCTTAATCATATGATATGTAACATATGTTCATGAACTGCAAAATTACCTTTTGAACGTCTGATGAGTCCATTACAACAGTGTCTTTTCTCTTATAGTGTTGTTTCTCTTGGAAGTACGATTACCTATCAAAAATCTGGGGCTTTCTGATTTTTGAAAGCGAGACAACAGGCCTATTTAGCTCATTGCATTACACTGCATCAAAATCTGCCCATTTTCTGTGCTGTTTGGTACTAATGATAAAGCAATCTTTCAACAAAGCTAAGTAATGACAGTGGACTGGAGGGAAGGAGAAAACAATTTGCGTAATGGAGAAATCAGACCTAATCTTGCCCAGAACTCAGGCCTAGGAGCTGCGGGAGAAGATGAAGGGAGGGAGGGAAGGGGAACAGCAATGGATGAGCCTTTAAATCTGTGAGTCCACCGAGAGCTGATGTGTCTTAGCCCTATCCTTAAACCTCTTTGAATGCATGTTACCTTGCAGCAATCCCCAAGACAGTGCTTTGGCCTCCAGCAATCCCCCTGGCGTAGAAGTATAGTTTGCCTCTATTTCCCATAATGTTATGCAGGCATGTTTCTGTCATTTCCAGCAAATCATGTAACTGGCTGCTGCTCTTTACAATGAACATCACATTTACTGTGTGCATAAATTGCTGTGAATACAGATTGGATTACAGTTGTAAGATGACACACCATATAAATATCTTAAATTTTACTCTAAATTACACATGCATTGTTGTACTGTCTATACGGCTATACAGTATGTTATATATTGTAACCTCAACGTGTATGGGTAGATTTTCTCCTGACAACCAAGGGGTGGCAGTGTTGTTTACTCCTCTCCGGCAGGAGTTCACTCAAGATGGACAACTATTATAGATATGTGTAAAGGATGAGCATACAGTACATAAACACCTTGCAGACAGTAGAGAAATGGTTGCATTAAAGTAAGTCTAGAACCAATGCTCACATTCCCATGTATACATTGAGACTGTTTTTTGTATATATACGTAATTGTTCCTCTTGTCCTTATTGGCCTTAAAAAAAATTCCTTTCCATTGTGATTCTAATGTAAGGGATAAAGGACAAAATCAACAGTGTCTGTTCTTTGCTAAAAACACATTTTAAATTTCAACTGAAAGGGATATGAGGCTTCTGCAGTCCGCATTAGTCCCCAGAGAGTCTTGTGGTGGAGGTATAGGGACACAAACGTTCACATTACATGCTGAAGTGGTCCAACTTTGATATTTTTGCCTTCAAGTTGACTCAGATCTGATTTTTTCAAGAAAGTGTTAACAAACCAAAGCTGATTTTTTTTTCATATCAGATCCGGGCCACTTGCATAGGTGTTTTGTTTATGATTTGACTTTCGCACCAATGACATTATTGTTGTTATTCTTGTACCTATGTGCCTCGCATTTCAGTTAAATCTGCGTATGCGTGGCAGTTAGGATCTCAAAGGTCCGCACACCAGTGCTGGATACACGTCACTTATAAATATGAATGTGAACGATCAACGCAAAAAGATCAGATCTGACTCAAAAAACCAGAATGGAGTATTAAGGCCTGTAATGTGAACATGTGAACCAGAGGAAACTTTGCACTAGTGAGACTGTAACTTTGTACAATCTCCACTTGATATTTATTATGCAGGTTGCTAAAGCCTCATATTAGCTTTGTCTGAACTAATGAATATGTTTTTGCACAGGACAATAATGGGGACTTTGTCCAGCATTTCACATTTTTTCATGGCCAGAATAGACAGAAGGAACTATTACAGCAACTAAAAACTGTTTTGTTGTACATATGGGCATGTGAGTGTTGTTGTATGACAGACTGGAAAAAAATATGACCCTATCCTTTAAGCAGCAAATCGGAAAGATTTAATGTTAACACCTTAAAATTTTTAAGTTCATGTAATTGCATGCTAATCCATTGCTCTGAAACTGAAATGGAGTTGCCATATGCAGTAACATACACGTATTAATTTCTGATTGATGATTGCTTGAATGATAAAAAATACACCAATGTTTAACATTTTAAGAAAGTTGTCCCCATTCCTGTTCATTAAATTGATCACTTTATTTCAACTGCAAACTTTTAAAGGAAGGATGGCTTTAAAAGTGTATTTTTGTCACCACTATGCACATGTTTATGGCAGTAATTTATTCATCAGTACTGGGCAAGGCGACATGCCGGTAGTTAAACCTTTAATTATGATAACTGCTGTCAACAAGAGTTTCCATGGAGACAGTTTCTGTCGCTAAATATACTGCAACACTCCTCAAATTGACCAAGCTACTTAAAAGTTGGAATTTCATGTGTCTCTCCACAGCATGTTGTGGAAGTTATGGATCAAACAAATTTTTAAAAATAAAGGCATTATACAGCGTGTTACTGATCATTTGTACAAGCTGCCAGGTTGCTGAAAACTGCAAATGGGCATGAGATTTCTAAAATTATTGATTTGTGTTCACAGCTAATGCTCAGCCCCTCCTGCCATACTGAGAACAGGGTGTTATCTCCCCTTAAGCCTCTGTACACTCAAAGAAAGTTATTATCCAATCAGAAGAAACACCGAATACACACATTAGAATGGAGCTGATCCGTTTTCCCTTCCAGTAGCCAAGGCAGAAACTAAGAGTTGACTGCTAAAGAACAGTTAAGGAGGGTATGAAAAAAAACAAGTACTGCAGTGTGTGTGTGCGTGTGTATGTTCCTAGGCGTTATGCTAGCATCTGCCAGCATATGCTAACCTGATTTTCAGGTTAGCATCTGGGTGTGTCTGTACGCCAGTTTGTCGCATGTGTGTCTATACTGTACTGTATATCATCTGTCCATGTGTCCGTCAGTGTGTACGTGCGTGTCCCAGTGTGTGTTTCCTACTGTCTGTCTGTCTGGCAGCGTCATAATGCTGAGCTTCGTGAAGCCTCTTGCCTCTCTGTTGTGGCTCCTTGTTCTTGGCCTACTTTGGGAGAGGTGAATTGAGGGCAACTCGAGTCTATGGGTAAGGGGATTAGGTCTCCAAACACGCTCCTCTCCAGTTTGGGATTTTGCCTCGATACCAGACACTTAAAGTCTGCCAGGGATTAAGATAAAGAGAGAAGTAAGAGCGGCGTGTATTGTGGTTGCGTGGGTAGATGTTTTCAACAACAAAAAAAGGAAGAGGAGGGGCGGGTGATGGTTAATAAAAAAAATAAGATGCATGGTGTATTAGATCATATTAGATATGATCTAATACACTATGCAGCATTTGTTGACCTATTTGCCTGTGGCTCGTGCCAGGATGCCGGTCAGTATGTTTTCAAGGGATAAGACTCAATAATGGAGAGGCTGTTCTTTTTTATTTCCTTTGTATTAGTGGATGATCTCTTCTCAATTCAATGGTTTAATTAGGAAATGGCTCAATATTATTACTCTCACAGTTTCCTGATTTAGCAAACAAAAGTCTTTGCATAACATTTGCACAGGAGCATCCATTGTTAAGAGGCATCCCGAAAAGAATCATGGTCAATCTGACATGAAGGCCAAGCTTACAAAGTGGGCATATTTGCCACTGCTCCACTGACTGCCTCAATTTTCAATCTTCTTGTAAAAAAGACCATCATCTGCATAAAATGACATTTTTTAGATCCAAGGTTTGCTGGAATACTGTAATATCCACAAAGAATCTAAGGCACAACAACAGGTAAATCAAGAAAAAATAAAGCTACCAATTAACGGGTATTTTGCGCTGAGAACAAAGTGGCACATCCTCCGAAGTATTTATCAGATAGAATATTAAGAGCATCAGGTCAAGGTATTACTCGTCCCTGAACTTTTTATGTGGCTTTCAGGAGTCTTCATTAGAGTCTGTCTTTTCCTTTGTCTTGACAGAGTGGCGGGGGGGGGGGGGGGGGGTGTTCCTCCACCCCTCCACACCACGTCTGGAGGCTCCTCCTGGGTAAGAGGCCGCTGCTCCATCACGCTCCTCCAAGAAAGTGGGTCATGAGTCTGAGACTGTGGGATTACCGACCATCAGGCAGGCGTGTGCCAGGCCGCCTCTTATCCGTAATGTTTACACCCCCCCAACTAGTCCCTTCGGTGGAAAAGAAAGCCAAAAAAACACATGCCCTCCACCACCCAACCCGCGGGTACACAAACATTCATCTTCAACCATAAGCTTGTTAGTCTAAGACAATTCAGAACTGATGCCCAATGCACATATGGTCATCTCACAAAGAGGAGAACAAACAAAAGTGATGTAGTGATTGAGGAAAAAGTACATTATGTTGCAACTGTTCAACTTCTTAAAAGTCATGGCAATGCATATTCACAACAATATTACTAAAAAAACAACTGTTGGCATGTCACCCTAGGATGTGGGATCTGTACAATGTTCTCGATGAATAATTTACTGAATCCCAGCTGGCTCAGCAATAATGACAACTAATAGGGACAGAATGATAAATGCTAGCTTTTAAACAGCTGACCCTCATGATACTAATGGCAGGCTGGTTGTCTGGTATGTTCTGACATGGAGTATGATTAATCAGCAAATAAATTACTAATAATAAATACATTCATTTTGCAGCAGAATGCTTACATCCATCATGAGAGGTCACTGTTGCCATGTACAGTCTCTAATCAGTGTCCCTCTCTCTACTTTCCATGTAGTGATGGCGAAGGAAAGGGATACATCAGTGGTAGAGAGTGTAGGCTTTGAAAGGTGGATACAAAGTAAATGCTTGGGAAGGAAAGATGGGTGAGGGTGTTAGGGGTTTAGAATTAAGTAAAAATTAAAAGGACCATAATTATAGTTTGTTGTGTTTCATGCCGCATTAGATGGAACAATAACTCATCTGCTCATCTTATTGTTTTGGTCCATATTGGGCGGCTGGAGAGAGAGAGAGAGAGAGAGAGAGAGAGAGAGAGAGAGAAAGAGGCAGGACAGAGTTTTCAATTAAAGTTCTATTATAACCACCCACGGCTACACATGACCTCCTGAAAAATCCAAACACAATATTAAATTTAGCCCTGGTGTCTCATTCAACGGATTGAGAATTTTTGTCACAGAAAAGAAGCAGTTTTCTTGTTAGGTCTTATAAAGGTATAGACATACATAAAATAAAAATATGTATCTACATACATATACCTTATATACATGGTACCATACAAAAAGATACGAGACAGTAAGATGGTTTTGTTGACTTGTGATTGTCTTAACAACACCAGACCTTCCTCCATCTGATCAAATGAACTTTAATTATAAACATTTCAAATCTTAATATTAAGCACACTAACAGGATTTCTAATGATCCTGAACAAACTTCTTCTGTAAATAAAAACCTTTTAATCACACACCAAAAAATAGAAGCTATTAAAAGTTGCGCTGATTTGAATTAGCCATATTTTATTCATTTAGCTAGTTAACTACACTGTATTTCCCAAAACCTGTTGTAACTCTTTGGGGCCTTTAAGGTTTCAATGTTAAATAATGTACAGCTTTGTCTGCATTACACTTCCAAGTCTTGACAGTGGAGTGGAATAGAATTCTGGATGGAAAATACTGAATATTGTGCATGAATGCTGAAAAGTCTTTTATGGATTTATTTATTGTCCTAAGAGTATCATCCAATGTAAATGCTGAGTCTAGTGGAAATAGTCTATAAAAAACCCACTAAGTGTGTAATTTATGCTTATTTTTGCCATAAGTTTGTTATTCTAAGACAAATCAGAACTGACGCTCAATGCAAACACAGTCATGTCACAAAGAGGAGAACAAACAAAAGTGACCGAGTGATTGAGGAAAAAGTATATCATATTGCCTGGTTGCATGGTCATCTCACGTCTCTTTAATTGTAGACTTTAAATTCCCGTTCCCGGAGAAAAAAATTAGGAAATAACCCCAGTGTCACTGAGGGACACTAAGGAAATCATCACCTAACTGTACGGTATGTCAATAAAGACAGCTGGGTAGGTATGTGGAACTATTTACTTCTCTATTTGTGTTTGCTGAGGATTGTGTTAGCTGGCCTTTTTAACAACAGCAGAATCCAACAAGATAAAAACTGGAATGAAGAAAATGTAGTTAGCACAGACATGTATAAATGAAAAATTAAGAATGCTGCAGCAATTGTCATATATTTGATTTTTTCAAAAGATCTACCCTAGAGTCTTGGCCATAGACAACCTCCTTAGCTGCACAGATGCCTCTTTTTCATTAAAATGGATCCACAAGCAACCCAATAAAGATATCCTATCAAGGTTACCAAAGCTGGTTAGGCCTACACAACTTAATTCAAACCAATCTATAGGTGTAAAGCTCGAATCACCAGTAAGCACTTTAGATTTTCTTATTTTCTCTAGTTTTTCTACCCAAATATACCACCTACAGACCAGATAGACCCCACAGTAGGCCAACATCTGTAATGACAAGCGCCGCTTGAAAGGTTTGAACTCTGACCTCCCAGGCATTATATCTGCCTCTAGGGTGGCTTATCATCACTCTGAAAAGCTGATATTTCCCACCCTGGACAAAGACGGGTAAAACACACCACCGGGTAAAACATAACCAGTCGGGTCCCCAGACGGTGCGTCGGAACTGGCTAACAGCATCCCCCATATAAATGGATGGACAGTTGTTGGCCTTCATTGTCTGAGCATGAAACTAGGGACACATGTTGGGTGGTAAAAGTGTCAAGGCCTGACTGAAGAGCCATTGTACTGGTTTCCAGTGGTAGCAGTCAGGCTTTGTTCGCTGTGTTGTTCATCATTAGCATATCAATATTCAAAGGGGCTGATGCTGGACAGAGGTGGCAGCCTTTTCAGCCTAGAGTAGACCCTCATGCACAAATAATGAAACCTACATTCAACCCTTAAGGGCCAGCTGTTGAGTTAAGCCCATAATTGATAAGAAGTGTGATGAATCATATCTGATCTAAAAGCAGTTCTGAGTTTGAAACACAGCTGGGACCATTTGTCCATTTTCTCTTTTTGCTTTAAATATCCAAAGATCATTTCAAATGTCTTACAGTGCACATGAAACACTTTTGACCCACTTCTCCAGTTCTCTTGGAGTGAATAACAAAGGGCTAAATGGTGCTACCCATTCAACCCCACAGCACCCCTCCAGCATACATCCCTCCCCTTCTTCAGCTCAAGCCAGCTGACCCCAAGACTGGCAGGCCAGGAGACAGTTAGCCCCGTGTGTTATTGTGTGTGTGTGTGTGTGTGTGTGTGTGTGTGTGTGTGTGTTTGAGGGGCAAAGCCACCAGAGAGTGTCGGTTACTCCGAAGGCCAAGCGGAAAAGCGGTTGGGCAGTTTAGCCAGCTGCTGAGAGAGCGAGCCACGGCCGGCCTGGTCAGTGAAACCTTGCCAGATGGAGCCATTTCAAAACAAAGAGAGCTGCTCGCTATGGTTGAAAAACTAGAGGCTGGTAGCTCAAGGGACGCGGAGGGTGGACCTTGATCTACAGTAAAGGGGTTGTAGTTGGGGTTTGTAATATCTATAAATACTCTTTGGATGAGGAACTCAGTCGTACTGAACTTTTGGTTTCCACTTTAGTAGAACACCTTTGTTGACTTGTCTCTCAAGCTAAGACTGATCAAGACCGAACTGAACAGCAATAAATAACTTTTCCTTTGTCCTCGTATTGTTTTGCACATTCATTGACGTCATACCGCTGCCATCTTTGGCATCCTCTTGCCAACTTTTTTTTTCCTCTTTCTCTCTCTCTTTTGCACAAATTTACTCTCTGACTCGTTCTCCCCAGACAGCAACAGGCCGAGGTGTCCTGGGACTACTCCGCTTAGGAGTAACCAAGCCTGTGTAATGAGGCGTGTGATTGCCCCCCCCCTCCTGGACAAGGCCAGTCTTTGGAGGACATGATTGATCATGACAGAAGCACAATGGGAGCCTGGTGTCAGAGGGGTGGCATGGCCGCACATGGACCCCCCCATGAGAAGACTTAGTCGTCCAGCTCAGCTGTGCATAAGCAGTCATACACAGACCTACACAAGCACGTAAAATGGCATGTTCAGACAAAGCGAGAGAATGTGCATGTAAAAGCACATGCATACAAGTCAACGCATCGAGAGGCAGTCAGACTACAAATTCTAAAAAAAAAAAATCTCATCAAATTTCCGAAATCTCCTTTGAGAGACAGCCAGTAGACTAAAGGAGCATATTCTCCAAATGTTTCATTCCTCTACTGGTATTTTTGCCATTAAGTAAAGGCCTTTAATGGTAATTATTTTGTCTTTTAGAAAACTGTGCACACTTCACACTTGTATTTGCTGATTTAGCTGAATGCTAAGCCGGACATTTCTTTGCAAATCACTGTCAAAGCAAAATCGGTCAAAAGAATTTGGTTAAATTTTATTGAAAAAAAGAGATACATTAATAGAAACTTTTTTTTCCAGTAATAATTCTGGACTTTTTTCTTCTATGTTTTCATCAGACAGTATACTGTATACTAAAAGTTCACACAAATGTTTCATTTTCGTTTACACCCACAAGAAAAAAAAAAGGGGTAAAAGTGCATGTCTTTGCTCCAACTAAAATCATTTCAGTATAAAAATACAAACATAAGCTAAGCCCATTCTCTGTCTTACATGAAACACGGCAGATCTCAGTAAAGATTTGTATTCCTAAAACTATTCCATTCTCAAGTGTCCCCACTTGAAGGACAGCTGAGGTTTCATACGCAGCATACCATTTGTTCTTTTGAAGTCACCCGCATCCACAGAGCACTTGTGAGCCTATTGAAGCTGCTCATATTCAAGGTCAAAAATCAAGTTGTAATAGGTGCAACAGGCCGAGGTTTTATGGAGGACCATTAATGGTTGATTGCGGCCGCTTTCTCAAGTAGGACCCAGGTGTATGGACACTTTACCAATTTTCTGGGATGATGCTCTACATTTTACAGAGGATGAAGAAAACAGGATAAAAGCCGCGGCATGTTTTAGGGGTTTGGCTTATCATAATATTCATGCAGGAGAGCCGAGCAAAACAAGATTTTTATAGAAGAAAAAAAGTGGCCACAGAAAAGTGGTGGTAACAGCTTCACCTTTCATACAATTTCAAACATACAGTGGTGATATAAGCAATAATTTTGTGATTGTAATTTATAAAAAAAATAAATACAGGAAAATGATTCACTCATGATGCCTCATAGATCATTAATTCATGTTGCACCATGCACAGTGTTACAACAGCCTGGCAAAGACAATCCAGGAACACACTCTTCTCACAGTGGATGAGAGGACAAGGAAAGCAGTCCTGTTGTTGTGCTCGGAGCCTAAGCTCTTTTGATGCCGCGTTGGCTTTAGGATGCCAGTGACTGTGTACAGCTCCTTCCAGATTTACAAACAGTTCTCCCTTAATCTGCACAAAGATCCACACTGGCTTGTTGACCGGAGATTACTGCCCACAAAAACAAAACAAAAACAAAAAAAACTTGCTTCTTATCCATGAAAACAACCATCCACTGGACATTGTTTTTAAAATATTGGCATCATTTGAATGTGTAGTGGAATTGCTGCCTGGGGGGGGGGGTGGCGGGGTTGCCAAGTAGGAGAGGTGCAAGGAAAAGGTGGTTGATTTCCTTCCAAGTTTGGGAAGCTAATTGCCCTGGGTGGACTAATGAAGAGCATAGGTCTAATTGGCTTACGCCACTTGTGGGCTGGCGTGCTGGGCGAGCAAAATCGAATCAAAGCTGTAGGACCACGTCGGAGTAGTTTCGTGCATTGTGGTGGTAATTGGCACCGCGTCAGAGGCGTGGGGGGCATGGCACTCAGCCAAACAGCCCGCGGGCTCTGCGCAGGCGCGTGCCTGAGCGGAAATTTTGACGGGGAAACGTAAATTAGCGACAGACATTATTCATGGGGGGGAAAAAAAAAAAAAAAAAAAAAAAAGAAAAGAAAGGGTGTCACCAATGAATTACATTTAGCTCTGTGCGTTTTGAGATTCAAACATTTTTTTCTACTTACAACTATTCACCTTAATCGTTGTCTCCCTTTACGATCGCACGTTTTTTTTTCTCCATCTAGGTCCTGAAAAAAATCAGCTGATGAGAAAAACTTCATCGCTGTTTTTTCCTCCGAACTTGTGTATTTTAATATACAAGTTTAATTTTTTTTCCCAATGGCTGTAAACTAATGTCAACGGCGAGGACGTGCTTGCATTCGGGTGCACCTTTTTCTTTTCTTTTCTTTTTTTTTTTCGGTCTAGCCTCAACCGAAACCCCACACAAGCTAAGGTAACGGCACGCACGCTCCATCCACTTGTGTCATTAATGCGATGCGGTCTGCGTTAATCCAAACAAAGGAGAGACGCAGCGATGGAAACGCATGACAACAATGTCCCGAGCGGTGCCCAATTGCCCCATTGTGCGCCCTGAAAGACAGACACGTGCAAAGCAACACGGATAACGAGGGAGAGGGGAGGGCAAGTGTGTGTGTGTGTGTGTGTGTGTGTGTGTACGCGCGCTTTAAGATAGCCACGGGGGACACAGGAGCAGCACACACGCCTCCAGACTGTTTAGAGAAACTCGCCCCCCCCCCCCTTTCAGCACCCTGGACAGAGGCAGCGCTGAGCGCCGTTTACTTCTAGCTGAAGTGAAGCGAAGGGTCGCGAGGCTGCCGGGCTCCCAGTCGGGTCGGGTGACGCTGCTGATGGTCAGACACTCTTCCCGCTGTCTCCACCTCGCCTCGAGCCCATCGACGCGGAATCGACCAGCCACTTGATGAATATTCAAAGTTGCCGTCCTCGGCGGTTGACGAAAGGAGGCTGCTTTTCCAACGTTTTTTTTCAGAAACCAGGCTGCCATCGAACACAGCTCAACTCACTCTTGGGAGGATAAGTCGCCAGAAAGAGCGCGGGTTTGAATCCGTCCTCCAAACTCGGTGACTTGTTAGGCTCTATATTTATTTACTTATTATCACTATTAGACCACAGGCGCGCGTCTTTCGGAGCTGTTTCACGCCTCCGTGGGAACATCCAAAAATGTTGCTCGAGCACCCGGGGTCAAGTTGCCAAAGCACCGGGAATTTCTCTCGGTACACTTCAGGCCAAGGTAAGCACCCGGTTTTACGACTTTTACTGTGCATCGTAATTTGGTTTTGGGAGGAGAGCTTCCCATCGACTGGCAGGGGGAGCGCTGAGCTTTAATTGATGCCCCGGGGTCCGCGAGTGGGTCGCAATTAGGCGTGAAATAGAGGGGAAGGCTGCGAAACCGGCGCAGCAGGTCGGGAGGTGGGTTTCTTTTTTTTTTTTTTTTTTGTTGTTCGGCCGGGTGCGACTCTGACAAGCGTGAAACGGGCGTTGTAAAGTGCGAAAAGGGACCAGACTCCTGAAAAGGTGCCGCGGTCTGGGTACGCCCCACCGGGACATGCACGGTCGAGGCTGCAGGTTTAAAAGTTGCAGGGAAACCGCCTGTCATTCGGCCCGCGTTGATGTATTCAGGCTGTTTCGGAGGCGCTTCTTTTGCGCCGTGTGTGGGAGACGTTATGAATCTGTAATGAGCCCTCATTGTTAGAGAGTCGCGCGAACAGATGTTATGCGCGTGCTGTCATCTCACACCGCCGCCCGCGGTCGTCCCGGGAGCGCGGGGTGCGGGTGCGGGGCGAGCCGCCGGGCCCGCCGTGGCGACGGCAGCCGCCCGGACACTGGACGACAGGCCGCAGGCGGGCGCGGAGCTGCTCCCAGCCGCCGTCCGCCGCGACACGAGATGCTCAACAGGTGTCACGTTCCTGCCCTGACAGGTGGGGCACCTGAGGTTGCTCGTGAAAGCTGATAATGGAGTCTGAAATAGTGCTCCCATTCTAAGTTTCCCATTTACAGCCATATTATGGATTTGTATAAATACTGAGTGGCGTCCAAAGAGGGGAAATTGCTTATTTAAATTGTTTGTTTGGCCTGTTTCTGGAATAAGCTTGCGCGTTGATCTGGGAAGTCGGCATTCATTGTGTCCGAGGCTGAGGTCACTTCACACAAAACTACATTTACATTTTATTTTATTTTAAACAAATGGTGTGTGTGTGGGGGAGCTAAAGGGGGGATTGGATTATATTAGATCAAATCAGATCACGGTTTCAACCCAATGTACAAATTCAAGTTGAAGAAAAAAAAAAAAGAAAATCCAACGAAAAACGTGAATTTCTTTGATCATCCCTGCGACTCTCCCTAACGGACTGACCATTACTCTGATAGTCATTTTATCGCTTTGTTGTCACATTACTGTCGGCCTCGGCCCCTCAAATGTAAGCGATCAATAGGACATAAAAAATTATTACAAAGCTGGGACGTAAGAGGGGCACCCGTGAACCCCACGCCTTTCTCCAAAACGCCTTTCATATACTTCTGAAATACAGGAAAATAGGACATTGATTTCAGATTCATCAGCGGCCCGGGCGGCGGTGGCACTAACAGTGATTTCCCCAGGCGCTCTTTTGTGCCAAAGATCAGTGTCAATAAAATTCATTGGGGTGTTGGCCCGATCAACATGTTATTGAACAGCCAATCTCTCCCCTAAATAAACACTTGTCTTTGAGTCCTCAGCACGCGCGAGATGATGATGTCGTGTGTGCGTGTGTGTGTGTGTGTGCGTGTGTGTGTGTGTGTGTGTGTGTGAGAGATGTTTAAAATCACTTATTTAAGATCTGATCAGATAAAAAGCCTACAGGCACACTATATTAAATATATTAAATCTAAAAAATGCATTGCTGTTTTTCGTACTGCCACGAATAATAATAATAACAATAATAAATAAAAACAACAACAGTGATATTTTTAGCGTCGAACGAGTGTGAAAATACTTGCACGTGGTTGTAAAATAGAGCAATTGCGTAAGAAAAAGAATTGAAGGGCCGACGCTACTTTCATTTTCCAAATACACACGATGAATAAATAAAACCGATCACAGAAAAAGCCCAGGGCTAAGGTCTAAACGAGACTGCGGTGTTTCCTCAGGGCCCAGTCTTCGCTTTACGCGTGGCGGTACTGAATCCTGAATCAAGAATGGATCGTCAAGGCGAATCCTCGCGAGAAAAATACTCCAGACGATTTACCCGATGAACCAGCAACACCACGGTGTCCAGTTTTCCGGAGGTTTTGGGGCTGTAGATCTAGTTTCTGTTGCTCCCCTTCAGTCTAATTTCCGCATGGGCATCATCAACATCTGCCTGGTAATGTCCTTCCCAGACGCGTGGTTCGTTGGCCTTCTAACTCGAGACAATTTTACCTCCTTTCTAAGTAAAGCAATATAGAAACTGTTATATCTGGAGAAACCGTACAATCGGTTGCGTAATATTTGCCATGCTCGTTTTTTTTTTCTTTGTTTTTTTTTTAAAGCAACAGATCGTGTGTCTCTCTCCCACAAAAAATCGTGATAATTTTTTCTTTCCCTTTTATGAACGAGGTCAGCCAAAAAGTGAAACTGCCATCATATTGTTCAATGCAATGGCGGGACTACTCACAGAAAAATAAACCACCATAGGATGAAGTCATTTCAGAGTTGGAGAAAAGTGGATTCGAAATGGAGAAGGTGAAGGAACTGAACTGTTTTCCATCTTTTCCATCAAGTAATACGCTACAACAATATAATGTAGAGACCCCCCCCAACACACACTCACACACACACACACACACACACACACACACGCACACGCGCTTCTTCTTCCGGGTAAGGTGCTCGGTGATGTTAATCTATCCCCCTGTCGCCCAGGAAACGGCGCGGCGTAATCCTCCCACAGGCTTCAACACAGCGACGCGCAAGAGCAAACTCCAGCGCGAACTCGCGCGCCCGCGCTCGCGCCGCACACATTTGACAGAGCCCGTCCGGTGCACGAGTGCGGACAGGTAACGCACAGGACAGACCCGCATTCACGTGAGCGTAAACCATGAGCGATGGATGGACATGGTGAGCGCAACTCTCCAAAAGAGGCACAAACTAGCACGGAGATGCTCCTCGCTCTGCTGTCGCACAGCGAGGAGCTACGGAAAGGTAACCGCAAGACAAAAATATGATCTATTTCTTCGTTTTCGCACCGTTTATATTACACGTGTTAGTGTGCATAGCGCGCAGCCACACACATTGGACTTTTCAAATCGGCCTTGAAGTGTCGGCTGTCGGGCTCTTCGCGGTCTGTTGATCGTCTTTCCACCGCGTTCAATAAGAGTGTGCGTAGGCTATCATCACCGGGGTATGGATTATTGATGCTACAGCCGTGCAGTTGTGTTGGTGTTGGGAAGTCGTCCAGTCACGCGGATCAGTCCTGCGGCAGCTGGGGCAGAGGGTGCGCGCCATTCTCGCTGCTCCAGATCTCGGCAGCGCAACTTTCAGGCATCGGGTTTTAACCTTTGATTCATCCCCATGCACGTTCACGTTCCGATATATCTCGATATTTAGCACATTGTCTTTGGTGGGGGATGAATCCGGCTCAATTCTGCTCCCCCCCCCCACCACTTTAATATGAAAATGGGTTCTACGCATTTTTGTCTCTGGAATAAACCTTTGTTCTAAAGAGTCAGGAGGTTGTGCGTGTTTAATAACACAGTAGCAACCACGTGTAACAAGTGTTTTTGTTTTTTGTTTTTCTATGAATTTGTTAAATGGTTGTATGTTACCGACCATGCCTCCGCCTTTTCGTTACGGACACACTGAGGTTACCGGAGTGGCCTGCTCCAAAGTTAGACATTGTGAGTTTAGGTGTCAGAGATTCCGACTGGGATCCGCAAGCGTCTGTAATTTCAATATTCCGAGTGGGACCATCGAGGGGAGCAAATTGCTCGGGCGCCTTATGGCTTCTCGTGCCGTGAGACCACAGGCCGCGGCTTTCTAGTCTTACAGGGCGCCTTGAATTAATGATGACCTGGACACACCTGTTCTTGACGCTGCCCCCGCTCCCACTTGCACTGGTGGTGCCAGAAGAAACGGCTCGTGAATGTTTCATGAATTGTAAAAACACAGCAAAAACAATAGGAATGGGATTCCTTGCGCGGATGGTATATGAAGTGGTTGAGCCTCTTCTGATGAGCAGTAAGGAGGCCCGATAACGTCTTGCTTGGCATTTCAGTAGTCCTTATTTTTACTATTGTTGTTTTGTTTTGTTTTTTTCATATTAAAATTTCTCGGTCGTCGTTGCTTTTAGGGAACATTGTTACGATGCCTGAAATGGAGCTTGAGAGATTTGCAATGCCTCTCATAATTTTTTTTTTTTCTTTTTTAAAGAATCAGGATTTATGCCCAACAAACGCGTGGATTTCATTTACATCCTTCAAATAATGTCTGAATACCGCGTCGGTTGTTTGCATCGTTACGCACAGAAAATCCATGTTTACTTCTAATGGTTTTATAAAACACATCCCTGACATTTTGGAGTGTGAGTTCCTTAATGACCCTGTCATCAGCCGGACACACGAGCCTAAATACAGCAGTGGTTTCAAGTCAAACACGGTCGTTCAATGAGTAAGAAAGCCTTTCTCGGAGTCTGATTTCGAGCTCATGAAACTTCCCTTTCCACCCCAACGACAACTGCCCCCTAAAAACTGAAAAGTAACATAATCTATTTGTTTCATACACATATATATTCCAGGCTTGTGGTGACTAGGTGACTGGAACTGGACTTTTTTTTTTCTTTCTCGATCACACGAAGCTATAGACGAATGTAAGATAGTTTAAAATGGATCAAAACAAAGAAATTGTTTGTCTTTCTTTGTTTATGTTTTTTTTTTTTTTACCGTGCAAAGCAAATATGTTTATCAACCGTGGCCCGATACTGCACATGGCTACTAAAGCGTCTGCTTCATTGTCTCTGCGAACGGACCCTCTTTTCCGTCAAAAACGTGTGGCCTGGGCCGTTGAGCGAACCGGACGGTGCTGCCCCTTGCACCGTTGTGCTGCGTTTTGGTGAAACATCGAGACAGACATGACTGCGTGTTGATAACATTCATAGCCAAGTGGTAAGGAGTGATGATGATGATGATGCAGTGATGGCGAAGGGAGAGAGGGATTTACAGCGCCAGTTCATTAAACACCAGTCGGTTTAATTTGCCCTCCCGGTGAAAAGTGTGTGTTATTTTATAGACTGTTTTATAAAATCGAAATCAAAATAGCAAAATAATAAAATAAAATGACCAAATACTGAACCATTTTTTTAAAAGTAAAGCAAATATATGGACAAATATGTTCAGTTGAGGTGAAATATTTCCTGCCACATGGCTTATATTTCAGCTATAAAGTGTGATGTCTCCTTATTGAGAGGCTTAAATAATGGAAGAGGTGTAACCACTAACAGGTGATTATTTGAAGCATGTTGAGCGTGCACATATTGAGCCCACTCAAGCTCGTCATTCTGCATCCCATGCCCACTGAACTGACCGCTGCGATTCCCCTCGTGCCTCCCCGCAGAGATCCCGGTGTGCGCGGGCTGCAGTCAACACATCGTGGACCGCTTTATCCTCAAAGTGCTGGACCGCCACTGGCACAGCAAGTGCCTGAAATGCAGCGACTGCCAGGCCCAGCTGGCGGACAAGTGCTTCAGCAGGGGCGACAGCGTCTACTGCAAGGAGGATTTTTTCAAGTGAGTAGCTTTCAGTAAATGCCTCAGAGCTTTTTCTTTGTTTGTTTTTTATTTTTATTTATTTTTTAATATTTTGGGCAATCTTTTTCGTTAATTTCTTCAATGAAAAACATCTGGGCTGCTTGCAATGGCACTTCGACCAGTGCCGCTTAAACAGTCACTGATGGGGGAACCCCTCTAATTTTCCAAAAGGAGATTCGGGACCAAGTGCGCCGCCTGTCAGCAGGGGATACCGCCCACGCAGGTGGTGAGGAGAGCGCAGGACTTCGTCTATCACCTGCACTGTTTCGCCTGCATCGTGTGCAAGAGGCAACTGGCCACGGGGGACGAGTACTACCTGATGGAGGACAGCAGGCTGGTGTGCAAGGCCGACTACGAGACCGCCAAACAGCGAGGTGAGCGATCTGAAATGACCGTAGTGATGTTTCTACGACAGGCCCGATTAAAAAAAAAAAAAAAAAAAACGAAAAACGTGCGCACCGTTTTACACAGACACGGGCCTGCACGCCCTGCGACTGCGTCTCGTTATTGCGACACCTGGCCCCTCGACCTGTTTTTAATCACCTGCTCTGAGCTGCTGAGTCCGACGTGACAGTGAGGTCACCCGTAAACTTTGACCCACCTGCGCTAATTGCATCGTTGCCCGCAACCCAATCGATGGCCAACTTGCGTTAAAGGGGAGGCCCGGAGGCCTATGCGTGAACTCTGCACTCGAAGGAATCCGTTTTCAATAACTCTTATCATCGTGCCGGAGATCGTGTGTGCGTACGGGAAGAGTGTGTGTGTGTGTGTGTGTGTGTGTGTGTGTGTGTGTGTGTGTGTGTGTGTGTGTGTATGAGAGAGAGGCTGTAAGCTCAGTAAGTCGTGGATGCAGACAGTCTCTGTGCCTGTGTCCTTATGTGCAGTGGTCCTTATTATTTACACGATAAGAATAATATATTATTATGTCTATTCCTGTTATAGCTGCAGCAAATGTTCAGCTATTGGATATCTAAGTGTTTTCAAATTAAAAATGCAACTGAATTAAATGGTAGGCACATTTTCTTGAAATCCTACATTTGCAGCAAATTCACATTTTGGGGCATTCATGGTTTGAGGCATATCCAGCTCCTCGAATCCATGTGCATTAGATAGTCAGCAGGAGTCGGAACACGAAGAGAAAGTTTTCATGCACTGAATGACTCAAAAACAGTTGCCCCTTTGAATTTGCCAGGAAGAGGCATATTAACATTTAACTAACTATACAAACAAACAAAACACACCACTGAAAATCAATCAGAACAATAATGCTCATGTTAATGGGTTGTTAATTATTGCATCTCTATACCCAAAAAGAATTTATGTTATCCTATCCATGAACCTTTTTCAAACCATTGGCCAATTTGCTTATCAATGAATACACAAAATATACATTTGGAGATCATTTCTTATAGGGACAATATTTTATTTTACTACAGTTTGTAAAAATTATTAGATTATCGAAGACATTATTAACAAAAACATATAATTCATGGACCTACCTCCCTACAGTATAGTAAAATTTTATCATTTTTTTGTTCCTTGACAAGAAATCGTAAACATTCATATGGGCTTTTACAACTGGACTATGATTATTGGTATAGATGCACAATTTATGGGCTGCCTCATGTGTATTGCTTCTAGATAGCTGATTTGTAGTAATTCAATACACTTGAACGGGTGTTGTCATTACATAGTTGATAGCTTTTCAGCTTTTTGCCAAACACTGTTTATACGCCCAAAAACATTTTCATTAGATACCTTTTTTTTAATATCAAAAGCCTACCAACACCACATTAAGATGACTGAAAACCCCAAGCAGGCTCTGTCCCTCGTAGGACAGACTGGCCTTGGTCAGGTTTTATCTACCCATCTGTTTGTTTGAATTTACTGCCCGACACCAAGTGCTGATTTATGCAACGAGTTGCCGCAAGTTTTCACAAAAAACACACACGTTTATTTTACTAATGAGAGGGCGCAATTACTTGGGCAGCATCCATTTGGGTGATGGTTTTTTGTATTTTGCTGTGCTGGCCAACAGATGTGCAGACACCATGCAATTACGCACAGGATGCCAGATTTTGGTTTATAGGCAGAAGAGATTTTATCCATTCATGTTAAATTACAAAGTTGTATATTATAGAGGCTGTTCTATGCAATCAGTTGCTATGGAGATTTTTATGTTTTTGACCCAGAATACACAAAATCCAAGGATCTGTCTTTACATGGGAAGCTTTCTTTTTTTATACTCAAACTTGTATTATCATAAATCATTTTTGTGTTACGTATTAGAGACAATTAATTTAAACACAGAAGTAAAATTGCAGAGTAAAATCACCATTAGACTATTAGTGTATACTTACTATATTCATTGTTGACAAAAAAGAAAAACTGACAAGTTTGAGATCCACATATTAACTGAATACCTGGTATCTTCTATCCCAGCATTGGCTTACTTATGTGTGTTTTCCACTGACTTTTCAGAAGCAGACTCAACTGCAAAAAGGCCACGGACAACCATCACCGCTAAACAGCTGGAAACACTTAAGAACGCTTACAATAACTCTCCCAAACCTGCCCGCCATGTTCGAGAGCAGCTATCATCAGAGACGGGCCTGGATATGCGGGTTGTGCAGGTAAAGTATATTATTATCCATTAAGGGCTATTCCATTAGTGTCCTGACTTCATTATCAAGGGACAATGGTGGCTGGACTGGCACGAGCCTACTGTACGATCAAGTGTGTGTGTGTGTGTGTGTGTGTGTGTGTGTGTGTGTGTGTGTGTGTTGGCGGGGATTTACGGCAAGATTGAGTAAAATGAAGTCCACATGAAAGTCAGCATGGTTTAAGTGCAAGCTCGTTAACAATGCTAAGAGGGCCCCTCGCATATTGTCCGCTGCCGAGGGGCTTCACACTGGTTGCTAGGTGGCGGTCATATATATTGTTTTATTTGCAAGGACAAAAGTAGAGAGAAGCCACTAAAATGCTCCTCATTATTCAGTGAAAGGGAAGGGGTGAAAGGGGGGGTTACCTCAGGGCGGAATATCATTAAGGAGAATGTAAAACTGCTTTTTGTGCTTGTGACTGCAATGGATTAATTTTGTGTGTAAGCTAAAATTAATAAGAAATGGGGCATTTATTCATTATGTATCATCAGATATCCTCAGACTTCATAAACATTTGCAAGATGTGAAATCTTAGACGGTTTAGATTTAGACCGTACACCGCATGTGTATTGCACGTTTTCTAAAGCGCAAGCAAAAACTTTAAGGATCAGCTCAAACATGGAGATAGAAAAAATTTGAATAATTTAAGTCAGTGGCACGCTAACCTGTCTGCTCCCTGGGGTGATGACAACTTGTAGCTGTCGTGAAGTTAATTAAATGCGTGATAAATTTGGTGTAGGGGCTCTGGTCCCAGGATAACTATTCAGTGTCACTGTTTTAGTTCCCCACTTGGGCTCATCAAAGCCTGAAGTGGTTTCTGGACAGACCTTGAAAATTAATTTTGTTTTAATGCTTGAAGGCATAATATGTGCACCAAGGAAGGAGGACAGTGGATGTAGCGGACTTTGTCTATGAGAGGTTTGATGACTAAAAAACATTACAGGTTATGTATGGTCCTCAAGACTGAGAGGATTATGTAAACTAAGCAAATTAATGTAAGTTAAATTGTGTAAGAGAGCAGTTGTTTTGTTTTACAAAATGAACACGTTGAGGCTGTAGTTTTGAACATAAAAAAAAAAACAGTTTTCTCTTTTTTTTTTAATGCCCAGGCCTAATTTTTCTGATGGAAATTTTAGACATTGTTCTAAATAGTCAAATGTATTTCAGATAAGTCTCAAAAGCCAGGACCAAATAAGAAATCTTGTATTTTTCCCCTCCAGGTTTGGTTTCAGAACAGGCGAGCTAAAGAGAAACGGCTGAAGAAAGACGCTGGTCGGCAGAGGTGGGGCCAGTACTTCCGCAACATGAAGCGGTCGCGAGGAAGCTCCAAATCCGACAAGGACAGCATCCAGGAGGAGGGCATGGACAGTGACGCAGAGGTGTCCTTCACAGGTAGAGTCCACCACACAAAAATGAACAGAATAGGCATTTTTCACAGCAGACATTTTGATTGTCATAGGAGGAAACCACGGGTAATAACATTAATGATGTCTTTTCTTTATTCGAGTGTCCCAGTAAGCCATGACAGTGTGACAGTGAGCCAAAAAGCATGATACCAGGACCCTGAAACTTAAGCAGCTAAATGGAATTCAGCCATCATTCATTTTATTATTTACACCAGTGCTGTGACATGTCAAAATGTCTTTCGTGAATAAAGGCCTATAGGCAGAAAAAGCACAGGTTTAATAAATAACACGCATCACGACTGATCAACTGAGATGTGTCAGTGCCTTGTAAAGTGCATGCTGACTCACGGTCATGGCTTACTGGGGTAGCTAGATGGGACATAGCCATCATTATCGTTCTTAGTTAGACCTGCGCTAAAACGTTTGGTGTTATAGAGGGCTATAGAATATCAATGGGAAACTACTTAATACAGTACTTATTCAGACTAGAGAATACATTTGTTAACTAACAGGCATAACAGAGACCATGGCTTTTTAATTAAGGATGTTAAAGATGAAAAGACATGTTTTACATGGTTCCAAATAATATAATATCGAAATGGTTGATCAGCATGCTAGCATTCTGCTATCACAATAGCTCCCCGAGCTTTTTTAAATGTTTTCTGTCCGGTGCCATTTACTCAGCCCTGGCATTCATTCTCAGGTTTGTACATCATTTCATTTCGTAGAGAGTGACCGAGGAGGGGAAAAGCTCTTCAAGCAAGGGAAGCAAGCATGTTAGCTTTGTCGCTAACAAGACAATAGGTTCAAAAAGTGTATTCAAAAGGCATATTTGTATCACTGACTCCTGTCTCATAACAATCTAAAAACTATGTGTCTTACATGAAGTATTTTATACTCTTGACAGCAGAAGGTTAAGTTAAAGTGGATGACTAAAGTGGATGCTTCCTCCATTTTGGTTGAAGCGCCCAGCTGATCCTGCTGTGAGAAATTTGTGCAGATTTACTTTGCCCCCATAAGCGAATCCACTGATTGCAGTGACTCCGTTGAAATAAAAGATTTTTTTAATGCAAAATGTTGCTTTTGTAATTAGTGGTGTGGTGGCCGGAATAAAAGAAATACACATAAGATTAATCTTGTTCATTGTGGAAAATTACAAGTACCACCTTTGTCTTCTTGTTCTTGTTGCACAGATGAACCACCCATGTCAGAGCTTGGCCACACTAACAGCATCTATAGCAGCCTCAGTGAGTCCTCTCCAGCCATGGGGGGCCGCCAAGGGGGCAACAACCACAGTTCCTTCCCTCTTGAGCACGGTGTCCTGCCCTCTCAAGACCAGTTCCACGACATCCGCTCCAACAGCCCCTACGGCCTTCCTCAGTCGCCAGGGTCACTTCAGGCGCTACCCAGACACCAGCCTCTCATCTCCAGCCTGGTCTACCCTGACTCAGGCCTTTCTATCATGACCCAGGGCAGCGGGCCCGGGATCAACCCTGCCGTGAGGGTCTCCATGGGGGCAGCCAACGGCCCCAGCTCAGACCTCTCCACGGGCAGCAGCGGAGGATACCCAGACTTTCCTGCCAGTCCGGCTTCCTGGTTAGATGAAGTGGACCACGGGCAGTTTTGATTGGTGATCGACAAAAACTTGGACGATTGTATTTCTTTTCTTTTTTTTTGGTTTTCTGTGTCTTCTGTTGGATTTTAGGAACTGGACAGTGATTGTGTAAAGGACTAGACTTATATCCTTGGCTTGGATCTCTCCAATATCTGATTAACAGGTCCATTCAGTATCTTCGATCTGGATGGAAGGAAGGAGAAAAATGCCCTTCCTTTAAAGCACTTGGACTAACAGTTGTTCTTCGCTAGTAAAACTGTGTGTAAAGCAAGGAATCTGTTAAAAAATTTTCAGTTTTCAGATACCACTATAAGCTTTTTTAGAACAATGTATAGACCACAAATAGAGACTCAGAAAGTTTAGACATCAATCATTTGGAATTTCACAGACTCCCCATATATTCTCATCTCCTCGCAATGCTATCTGTTTTCTACAGTGTGTTCAGGTGCATAATTCTGTTCAACGTTCAGAGTCTTTAAATGTCTGGTTGTTGCCAAATGTCTATATATATATATACATACATACATATACATATATATATATATGTATGTATGTATGTATGTATAATGGTTTATCATTGTGGAGACTTTATTTTTATACAAACCCCTTCTTGGACATGAATAAGAATCCAAATGTGAGGACTTTGTACATTCTTAAACAGGGATATAGGCAAAAATGTAGATATTGTCTTAAATGGTACCTAGGGGTCCAATTACTTCTATGCATTTGTGTGTTCTCAGATGTGTCTTGTTCATTTTGTTCTACTGAAAACAACCCCAAGTAAGGACTACTAAAGCACCCGGGGTGTGATGTATATGTTTGTTTATGTGGAAAATGTTTTATGTCTTATTTATTCCTTCTGGTAATGATAATGATGATGATTCCTGATTAAATGACAGGACTTTAATAAATTTGTCACCTAAATCAAGATGGAGTTCTATCCTTTTTGGTTGGCCTAGAAAATTGTGCACCATATGAGACAAAATACGTCACAAGTGTCCTTAAAATTATTGAGTACAGTTTTTAAAGAATATATTTTGAAGCATTGGAAGTTAGAAAAATCAGATTAGAGCCTATATGAAAATAATATATGATATTAATATTTCTTATGCAGAATCTATCCTATACATATATCTTGCATATCTATAGCATAACGCAGCACTGACAGTGATACCAAAGCAAGCCCAAAGTTCTGCCTGTGACTGCAAATTGAGTCCTTGGCTAACTACCAACACTGTATCAGGAGTTCAACAGCTCTTTAGTGGAGAAATTTGATGCAGACAGAGAGTCAGCTCATCAATTCAGAGATTACTGGGTCTTGTTTGCCCAAACGCCGCTATGGGAAAGGAATCTCCAATCCATTAGCTGAGAAGGGATCAAGTGCCCCTTGTGAATTTCCTCATTTGTTTAGTTATTCAAAGTCAGGTTCAATTAAATAGATTAAACTGTAAACTGTGTGTGAGTGTGTGCATGTGAGTGTGTGCGTGTAAAATTGCATGTTTATGCATTTGGATCTCAAATGGTTTGTAATATGATACAGAGACTTAAAGTTTTCATCTGTGCCTTATATCATTTGTCACATTTAAACCTTCTGCTTTCATTAGCAACATTTATTTATTTATTTATGGATTTGCTCTCTCAAAACCTCTAAGCAATTTGTGAAGTGTTGCTAAAGATACTTAACTGACCGAACTTCAGTTTCAACTGAATCATCCTAAATATGTAGTTCAAATTTGGTTTTTTTTGGATAACCAATGGTTTAAAGTAGCTACGAACATTTACTCAAGTACTGTATTTAAGTGCAGGTTTGAAGTGTATTACATATATATATGTATGTATATATATTATATGTGTATATATATATATATATATATATACATATATATAAAATAATATATCATATATATCATATATATATATGTATATATATATATATATATATATATATATCATATATAAGACAGACATATATATATATATATATATATATATATATATGTATGTATATATATTATATGTGTAATGTTTTAATAATTATATATATATATACTCTCTATATGTTTTTAAACTTTTGATACTTTAACTATATTTTGATTATAGTACTTTTGTACTTTTACCTAAGTGAAAAACATATTTTTACACTGTTGTACTTGTACTTTTACTTAAGTAAAGGATCTGAGTATTTTTTCCTCTACTTAAAATAACAATAGTCATACTGTCAAATGATTTATGCTATACTATAGTTACTCTTTTTAGAACCACAAGGCATTCAAAGCAAATACTGTTGTATGCTTATTGTGTATGCAAGAGTGTCTGTCTGCATGATTGTGTAGCTTTGTGTCTGTGTATGTGTGTTTGTGCAGACCTGTAAAGCATGACATGCATGAAGGTGATAGCCAGCTGTCCTCAAACCTTTTGTCTAAGAACCTCCAACTTCCTCCACCATTGATGGCTGGCCACTCTGCTCCTCAGTTTCCCCGAACAAGAAAAGGATCAGCAGACAGGATATTCAGCTGAATCCTTCCAGCTGACTGGCAGGTATCACTTTTGCCTCACAAAAGCGACAGGTGTGTAACCTGACCCAAAGAGTGTTTTGAAAAGACAGGAAGGGGGAGAGAGTAGTGTGTCAAAGGCTGTCTTAACCTCCTACAATACCTGCCTTGGTCAGTTTACTCGCCTGTTTGTATTTGGGGTTTGTTGGACTGATTTATCGCAGGCTCAGAGCAAACAGGAAGTACTTGGCTTAAAAGTCTAAAATGTTCATTTTGGTTCTGTTTACCGGAGTTTAGCAAGTGGCCATTTATGCTAAACCCACATGTACGTGTAGAACTCTAAAAGGTCTTTGAATTTGTTGACCGCATGGCATTTGTGGTCCAACAGTTTCTCAGTAAATGGTTGCACTTGCCTTCACCCTCACTTCTCAGCTTTATCATAGCTTTGTCACACAGCAGGTGTGAAATTTTGGTGACCATGGGATGAACTCTTCAACGCATATAACTGGGATTATCCCACCCCACTCTTCCAGATTGAGTTGGAAATCCACCATTTTCTGAATTAGATTAAGTTAGGTATGCAATTTGTGAGATGGGTGGTATAAGACTGACAGAAGGTGAGAAAAAAAGGAGTTTTCAGTGAGGTGTTAGCATTAACAATATGAATGCAGGTAGCTTCACGGTACGTAGGTAAATGCTGGGAACATAATGTGAGGGAAAAGAAATAGAGGGAAAGAGACGTTGTGGGTTTGTGTGCACGGAAGTGAAAGAATGACTGGTGTGACAGGTAATTGAAACTCATTCTTTTCAGAAAAAGGCTGGCTTTGTTAACACTCCTTCTCGGGGATGAAGTGTAAAGCTGCTAAAGACGATGATGCTGAGAAAAACAAGATACAACCACATGAGTTATCTGGTAATGGCATGTGCAAAGGCAACTGGTGGCTATTACATGTGCAGGCAACAAGTCAGAAGAAAAAGTATGGGAAAGAAATCAAAAATAAAACAAATTTCTGTGAACTTGAAACTGCCTGGTTGTGGAGGTGGTTAAGGAAATGTTCAGCATTTTTGGAAAAACATTTATTCACTTTCAGACTGAGAGTTAGATGAGGAGACTGATAATACTACTCTGTTAAATTTGAAGCGACGGCCAGCAGCCAGTTAGCCTAGCATCAAGATTCAAAACAGGGACATACATCCAACCTGGCTCTTTCCAAAGTGAACAAAATCTGCCAAACAGTGCCTCTAAAGCTCACTTATTAACATGTTATATTTCTGCTTTGATTGATTTGTACAACAACCAAAGACAAGTTGTGGTTCATGGGGGGTTATGTGGTGGACTATGTCTTGGCCTGGCTAGCTGTTTCCCCCTGTTTACAGTCTTTATGCTAAGCTAAGCAAACTGTCTTCTAGGGGTAGCTTCAAACAGTATTTAACAGACGGATGATGAGAGTGGTATCAGTCCTCTCGTCTAACTCATTAGTTTATCCTTTAGTGATAAATGAAATTATCAAGGAAGAAAAACATAGCAATTACACTACATTCAAAGCAAACTAAACTATTAAAACACGTTACAAAACATTCCTATTTTCACTTTTATGCTGAACAGTGTGTCTTTGCCTCTACTTTCGCCCAAATTAAGTTGACCTTAATGTCCTGCTCATGTCATTCATGACGCCTGGTCCGGAGGAAATCTTTTTCCTAACTCATTTTTTCTCTCTGTCTAAAGCACTGTAACTGCACATGTACTGAAAACAAAGTGCCTGGCTCTTGAAATAATTATATAATTTATACTTGAGTGCGAGGTGCATTTTTACTTATTATATATGGCAAATTAGTGTGTCACAAAAATGTTCTTAGATATCTTGTAATTTTGAGTCTCATATCCGCTCATATACTGTGGGGGATTGGTGCATGAAGAGAAATAACCCCATTAAAACTACTTTCAGGTTTCGTCACACCATTAATACACCTCTTTCAGACGACATTAGAAAACCCTCGCATGAAAAGAAGATTTTGTTTGGTCCATAGAGTTAGTGATTGTATGGGGCAACATAATGCAATTTCAGAGATAGACCTTTTTATTTCAAATATTTAACCTCTTAGTACTTCAAGATTTAAATTTTCATCTTTTACATTACGTCTTCGGGTGTACCAGGGATGTATTCATACACCCATCATGTTCATGGGGATTTTTACGTTATCATATCACAAAACAAAAAAAATGATATACCTCACAAAGTCACCAGTGCTGGCGGTATAACAATTATAAAATATAAACTATAATGTGTACATTTTGAAATATAAATTCATATCCCAATGACTGTTAAGGTTGCCTATTGCTTTGCAGCGACTTTTAAACTGTTGCTTTTAACTGTCCTTTATGTAAAGGACTCTAAGCCTGGCAGTATGCCTCATACATGCAAACACACACGCACACACACACATACACACACACACACACACATAAGCCCCCCCAGCCCTGTGTCAGATGGTGCTGAGTAAATCAGGTCTGACAATAACACCTCCCTTGGGTCCCACGCATCATAGCTACAATTCAGACCTAATGGAGCAGCAACGGAGGGGAGGCCGCTTTGTGCGTGCATGTGTGTGTGTGCAAATGTATGCATGGATGCATGGTAGCAGCGGTGTGCTCTTTTTCATTTTGGGACCTCTGGAGGAGGGGAAGGCTGAAGAGACTGGGGGGGGGCAGTGGATTATCCGTGGTACAGATATCAATCAATTAAGACGTGTTAATGAATAACTTCCTCCAGTGGTTAGGGCTTTGTGGTTGCGTAGAGGCAGAGATGGGAAGGTAGAGGTCCTGTGAATTAAGAGGTAGATACAGAGAACTAAGAGGGAAGGAAGATTAGTTGTGCGTCGTTAGAAGATATGATTTGGGGTTTTGTTCTCTCAAAAAATTTAAAACGAGATTTCAAGAGTAATAAACTGGAAAATGGTTTCAATTCAATGCTTTAAACGTATTTTATATAGACAAGAGAGTGTTTTCTGTTTATATATTCCAATTTCCAAGTAGTAACACAAAAACCTCAACGTAAAACTGCTTTAATCTTAATGTATATGGAGAAAACACAAATACAAAGCAGTGTGTCTTCATGATGGTGCACACGGAAGCAAACAAACTGCAAACACAGCGCTGACCAACAGGATACTTTTGTTTATGCTCTACATTAATGGCAGCAGCAGCATTAAAGCAATCTAACTAATCAACACGGTCATTAGCGTGTGTTTTCACTGACAATCTTAATCAAATCTATCACGGCTCCACCTCTCCATTACCCGCCGGCTGCATAATTATCTCTTCATTTCATTCTTAGACGGGATTGCGATATCTGGTAATCTGTCTGCAATGGTTGACTGAAATGCATTCAGGAGCATTCATATAGAAAATGTATGGGTGAATGTATCACCCAGCTGACTTCTTCTCATTGCTGCATCTAGATGTTCATCATTTTTTATGCAATCTTCAGAGCACTTCATACGGACATTAACCACCGAGTGTGTACACGAGACACATAGTGATTTTCAGATAGCATGTTTCGTCAAGTATCATCATTAACAACAACTTTACAGTTTCATTTGAGCTGTGTGTTAACTCAGCGGTATCTGAAAAATTGCATGAAAAGTTGACATTACTCTTTATTAATTGATCTACCTTTTTACAATTATTCAGAGTGGATAAAATGCCAAAAAAACAAAACAATAGAAAACACCTTCTACTACCTTATTCTGACCAACATTCAAAAAAAGCATAACATTTTTGATAATAAAAAACGAAGAAAAGCAACTAGCTCTTTTGCATATTGAAACTGTTTTGATAAATGACTAAAACGTCTAATTATTGAATCTGGATTTAATTAATTTTCTGTGGATCATCTGAGTAATTGAGTAATCATTTCAGCATTAATTGTTTTTTTATAGGTTATTAATCTTCCATCTACAGTTCTGTTGGTTTATCACAATCAAATTCCCTGGTAGATTATAACAACAATGAAGTAGCCCGTTGCTGTGGAAAACCTACATTTGTATAAGCACTGGCAGGCATTTCTGATCATTTTAAAAACTGATGCTTTACCATATTTCTGCTGTGTTTTGCCTCCTTATTACTTTTGTCAGGATTCATAACAGCACGTGCTTATAGTTGCCTCACAGTGGGATAATCACCCTTTTTCTCATTAGGAGCCTTGGCTCTGCAAAGGGCCGTCTCGGGGCCTTTTGGCATCTAAGAGGTGTTAACAGCTCCCCACGGTCGGCTGTCTGGCTCTCACATAACCCTCGACCTCCCCACCCACAAGCACAACACTCACCAAACCACTCAGACTCACAGATGGTTGCTATACCAGCAGCCAGCCATCGTGCTTTTCAATTATCACTACGCCAGGGGAAAAGCCATTGCTCAGCTGTCATCGCTTAGTGACATGGGGGAGAGGAGGGGAGCCAGAGAGGGACGGGGGACAGAGAATTCCTGCATCCAAAATTTGGGAAAGCCAAAGAAGAGATTTCAATATATTGGGGAAGGCATACATATCATCATTGCTTCCTAACAGGTATCCAACCGGCAATACCCTGCATGACAGCAAAGCAGCTGTAATACGTCTGCCGTGACCATCAAAGAGGGTCTTCCTGGTACCGAGGCTGCTCTGATCTCTGGCTGAAGGAACCGATAAATCACTTAGTATAATTGTTGCTTTTGAAGCCAGCAGTTGAAGTGGCAAAGGAAGCAGAGGGTAGCCGGAGCACTCATGGCTCACATTTGTTGCCAGCTACTGTATGAGATGGAGGGAGGGGAGGAGGGAGGACGGACACGGAGGGCAAGCCCTGCATGCTTGCTTGGTGGGGTTTTAATTTCAAAATTGCTTCACTTGGGGGAGAAAGAAAGGAGAATGGGATACATCCATAACTTCTGAAGTTCACCTATATTATGCTACATTTTATTTTTATTTTAGAACCTGGATAAACTGTTGAAGAAATGAGATTGTCCTTCTGTGAAAACCACTGATGCCACTGCTCGTCTCTGCACGCAGCTTATTACAACCCAAAGTTATGTTTATTGTTAGGCGACCTCTAGCGGCCGTAGTAGTGTGACGGGAGCAAAGGAGGAAGTTAGGTGACATAGTACATACAGCGGAGGAGGATGGGGTGGTTTTAATGGGTCAACAAAAGACAGGACTTTCTCACGCGAGACTGCCGTTTGTTTTCCAATGTGAAACCAAGTCAGTGTTGTTTCGTTTTGCCTAAACCTAACAAATCTAACAAACTGAACCAAATCATCACTGTTTTTATTGATATCATAACAACAAAGGTTCAGTACGCCTGCCACTGGTATGCTCCTACGGTTATTATCCGGGGGCAGGGACAAGTGACCTATAAGGTTGTTTAAGTTGTTAGACTCATTGGAGTTTGCTTTTTTGGGTTTCTTTCAGGATGTGTACCACTCTCATGTCTGCTCATTAAATATGAAGCTACAGCAAGGCGAGGATTAGCTTAGCTTAAAGACTGGAGGCAGGGAGAGACAGCTAGCTACCAGCACCTTTAATTTATAATTAACTCATTATATCTGTAAAAAAACAAAACAAAAAAACAAAGTGTAAAACTGCACCTAGCCAAGAAATATTCCTGCACTGTAGCCCCTTGTAAAACCCCAATACAGTATGTCATTTTTACACTTCGGCTGATCAAAAGCTCGGTTGCTAATTTCATAGACAGATATGAGAGTGGTATCAGTCCTCTCATCAAAAAAGCAAATAAGCATATTTCACAAAATGTCAAACTACTTCTTTAAGCTTTTTTGTCATAGCTTAGCTAAAAACTGCTTAGAAGTGTTTATAATGAAACTTTTTGAAATTAGCATTAATGTACTCCAAGTGACGCTATACTACATGAAACGATGATCACATACCATCACCGCGTTATTTTGGGCAAATTTCTTCTTAAAGTCTCAGAATTAGTTATAATTAAAATTTTATATAGAGTATAGTTTTATTTAAAACAAGGTGCAATTAAAATAATATGTTCTGATTCTGTAATTTTAGGATTGTTATGTTTTTATTTCTCAAATTTACGTGATATACATGTATGTATGTTGTAAAAATCTCAAAAATAGCACACTGTAAATCCAATTGTTTTATCCATCCTGGACATATTCTATTTGAGTGTGTTTCAAGCCAAAAGCATGCTATTTGTCTTTCCCAGGGAGAAGAAGTAATCCCGCCTCAGTCCGAGGGCGCCCCAAGGTCGCCACCATCAGTCGCCAACACTCAATCCAGGTTGGAACATTTGTTCCAGCCCCTCTCTACCCTCAACCCTTTGCTTGTTGTTTTCTTTCCTTTTTTTTTTTTTCATAATTCATGTCAAAGGATCTCTGAAGAGATGAGTGAGGGCGGTGTGTGTTGGGGTAGGAGGGGGGCAGTGGATGGAGAGGACAAGGGGGTGGAGAGGGCATACACTTAATCCCTAGGTCAAGATGTATTTATTGAAGATTAATAACCGAGCAGCAATCTCATCATGCTCTCGATGATTTTATAATTTGGTTTTCTGGGGGTAGGGAGGGTGGGGAAGGATCAGGGACAAAAACAAGAGGGAGCTGTGAACTATTGTTAACGCAGGGGCATGAATACGCCACAGTTACTTCCAGGTTGTTTTTTTTAAGCTTAAGTACTTCATCTGAAATGGTTTATGCTTTGCAAGGTGCAACTTGGAGAACAACACACACAAAGACAAAGACAAATGTACACACATTAATCCTACCTGCCATACATGTTTCAGTGATACTGAAAGGAACCTCTTCCATAGTCAGCTTAAATCACAGCAGCTTCTCATTTGACATGTTCTTACCAAACCTTGGTGGTATAGGACATTATTAATAGCTCTCACCCTCTGCTCAGTGTTTCTGTGTAGTGTTTCACTGACTTTGCAGATTGTGGATGTATCACAGTACTTGTACCACCCAGCAATCCTGTTTATGTTGGTTTTTTTTTATTTCATAAACAACACAGAATCTATACTGCGCATCCTGGCCGACCACAAATAACAATAAATGTCCTCTGGGTTTTTGGAGGTTTATACTGATGGTTAAAGGTATACAGTGTCTCTTGCCAGTGTGTTCGGTTTGACTAAAGAATAACAATAAGAATTTCATGAAAATGTAACAAAAACATTTTTTAATCCTTTAAATCACTTTTTTTTGTGTGCTCTTCATAGGTAAATGGATGCATCTGTCAAACTCTATAGAGGAACAAGATGTTTTCAATTTTGTCTACGGAAAGTATATGTCTGAATAGTGCATATGTAGAGTGGCAGCATCCATCTCATTCGGTTAATGGATTTGTTGCACATAAGGATCAAACACCACAAGAGAGGTTGAGAAAGAGACACCTTTTGTCACCAAGCAACAGGGAAAAAAATGGTAAAAAGATAAATTTCAGCTGAGGGTAAAGGTTCAAAGTTCAAGGTGCAGTCTCCCATCCAAATTTATTTATACCCCTAATAGTAATGAGTGGATTGAATAGATTGTTCGTCCCTGACCTTGGTGATCAGGCAAACCTTACGCCACTATATCAAAGCAGACAGGCAGACATGTCTGCACAGTGTGACGGCTGCCACAGTTGGCCCAGAGATAGAAGGAAGGATGGAGGGAAGGCAGGAAGGAGAGTTGGAGGGAGGGAGGTATGTAGAGTAGAAGTGATGGGAGGTGAAGGGGCGCTGCGTTTGCATTTTGTATGGAATGAGCAGCAAGCTGAAGGATGTGTGAAGGACACTAAGAGCAAATGTGCAGTGTGTTTTTATTTTTGCATATGTGTGTGTATTTGTATGCCTCCATGTGGATGTGTGTGTGTGTGTGTGTGTGTGTGTGTGTGTGTGTGTGTGTGTGTGTGTGTGTGTGTGTGTGTGTGTGTGTGTGTGTGTGTGTGTGTGTGTGTGTGCGTGTGCGTGTGCGCGTGGTTTCGAAAGAGGCTGAAAAAAGAGGCCTAGAAATTTCTAAACGGTAACACTGCTCTGTGCAGCTTGGAACAGACCAGGTTGCCATTAACTTTATTTCATATAAATGCAAAGTAAATTGCTAATCTTAGTATCATATCCTATGAAATATTACAGCCTCATTTTTTTTTTACATTACTAAAAATTTGAATTCGATCAAATGGCGAAATCAACAACGGTGATATTGCATCCTCAGTTCGTTTTTGTTAGGTTAGGTTGATAGTTGGTTCATTTTGTAGGGTGCAACATTAGTATAAATTATTCTGGTCAAGATTTGGGTAAAGTTACAGCGTATTGGTTAAGAATAAGGTATATCACCACGCTTGCCTTAACCACCGGGGAAAGTAAAACCTTATAGGGTACGGTTTTGGTCATGGTTGAGTGTAAAAGCCGCATCACCCCACCGATTTCAACATCAAAACCCTTTGTGAACTTTCTCCTCGCACAAACTGAGTCATTGTCATGTGAGCAACTCAAAGTTCCTTCCTCAGCACATCCCTCCTGAGACAAGACCATCACTTGAGTCTCTGAGCATTAGCCATCAAAGGGCCATCCCCAGTTACATTAAATGTATTTAGATCTTACAAAGTGCTCCCCCTTGACTCCATCACTTCTTTAAATGACTTAAGAAGCAAAAAAGGTGGCTGAGGAGGAGGGGGTGGCAAACGGGAGAAAAGGGAGCTCGGGGATTTACGGTGACAAAATGCTGGGGTCAGACAGGGTGTGTGGCAGCAGTATTGATCAGTGAGGCATGCAGCGCACACGCGGCCCGAACCCTGACCCTTAAACAGCGAATGAATCTCAATCCAATAGACTGGAGTGTCTGGTACAGCTTACACACACACACACACACACACACACACACACACACACACACACACATAAAAACACACACACCACACAAATACAAATGTACAAATACACTCATGGTCTTGCTGCCATTGCTACTAAACAGCCCACCGCCCCTTCCTTCCTCAGTCAATATCAGCAGAGCATGATTTCCACATTATAGATTGGCTTAATAAAAGAAAAGGTGTGTATCTGTGTATGAGCACACGTGTGTGCAGCGTATACTTGTGTATTCATAGAGAGAATAAGGAGGTAAAAGATACTGAAAAGAAGGAGAGTGATATAACTGCAGTTTCATTACAAGGCTTCTTTGGAAAGAATTGTGGTCATGAAGTCAGAAAGTGACCAAGATGGATAATGCACAACAGGAGATAATAACAATAACAACAACAATAATAAAATAATAATAATAATAATAATAATAATAAGTGGTTGGGGGTGGTTGACCCCCAACCACCCCCACACCCCAAAAACATGCAAACACTTATTGGGTCTGTATTTCTCAATATATAGATGGAAGGATTCTTTTCTTACAATCCTGAAACAGCTCAGCGTGTCACACCTCAAAGAGCAGGCTGCTTCACACACATGCATGTGTGGAGAAAAGAAAAAGGTTAATGGGTAAAAAAAAAAAAAAGATAATGCAGGAAAAGATATAATGCCCTGTCCCACTCAACCCCTAATTACACTAATTGGATGAAATGCACACAAGAACATATATATGAGAATTATAGCATAAACAGAGTTGCATGAAGAGATAATAATATGCACTCACAAGGACAGGCGGAGTGATAAACACACAGTGAAATATTGCAATACACAAACACATATGAAGTGTTTGCACATATGCGCAGTGTGTTACATTTGAGGTGATCATGAGCTTTCCATTTATTTACTGGAAAAAGTTGTAGTCATGAAGTCAGAAAGTGACCAAGATGGATAATGCACAACAACAACAACAACAACAACAACAACAACAACAACAACAACAACAACAATAATAGTGATTTCTTGGTTTTGAGCTGGATTAATGAAAATTTTGAATGAACGTGATTAAATGGATTTCATACATCCAAATCAATGTTTCAAAAACACAAATATGATTTAAATTTGTCTACATAGTTTTGGCCACTTTCTTACTGATTTCTTACACTATGCATTATTTTTTAGATCCTATTTTAGTGCCATGTAATTTATGATTCATCTTTGTTTTGTTATGACATGCACTACATGTCATATATAAAAACTTCATGAAAATGAGCATAATCATGGTAAGCAAAGCACAAAAATATGGTCTCGGAAAAAACATAAAATGGTATGTTTTACAATACCTGTGGTTGTATGGGATTCCCATAAACTTAAATGCTGGTTTTAAATCCCATAATAACATTTACTTACTGTAACAAAAAAAGCAGATTTTTAATCTGCATTTATGAGGTATATTGAAGTTGAGAACAGCCTCTGTCTTACATTACTCAGAATATTAGAAATTACTGTGATCAGACCTTTTCAATTCAGTCCCATATGTAGATTGCCTACCTAAATAAATGCACAATAAAATCTCTAAACAAAAAACTGCTTGGATTATTCTAATGTCAATGAAAAGCTCTCCTTTTTATTTAATGCCTCTGCCCACTTTGCATTTCTGAGATCTTGATGCTGACACACATTCACCCTCGACCCTACCCAGCACGTACAGGCATGACACAAACATAAGGCTTTACTAATAATCACTTCTTCTATCTTCTTAACCCCTCCAGCCACATACACGTGCCCATGCGCACACACACACACACACACCCCAGGAAGACACGCACACACACACTCTCACACACACTCACAGACACAAACACACACACACACACACCCATACACATAGCTCCGGCTCTCCAACAAACACAAAACCCTTTTACGTAATGAAATTACATAGAGTCATATGTTACATCGTCGACTAGAGTTATGGGTACGTTTTACATAAAATTCACATTGGGGACATTGTCCAGGATCCATGTGTGCATACGGATTTACATTTTAGAGGGTATTAAAGAAATGAGCGGGGTGCAGTAAAATAGGAAGGAGAAAAAATGAAAAAGCGGCCCAATTTCCTGTTCTATCATCTCAAATCCTGGCAGCCATAAATAACCCGAACACACACCCACTTTCTCTCTCGGTCACCCGTATAGGCCTACACAGACTTGCACAGGAAAAAAAAAAAAAATCAAAAACACATCTGTGCACAGGGTAATTTTCCCGTTCTGTTTTTGACATGAGGTACAAAAACACATTAGCATTTCTGAACCAAGTTATTTGCAAAAAAAAAAAAAAAAAAGTTATTTTGTTTATATATGCACTTACTTTTGCCAGGATCTAATCACTGCTAAAGATAAAGACACATTTTCATTTTGATGAGTGAACAGCTTCCCCGACTGGTACTCATACACTATCCAAACTTGTGTTTCTCACACTTTCCCTCCCTGTCTTTCCATTCACCCAGAGCCATTCTCACCAGAGGGCATAGAGCCACTGCCTCTGGGCCAGGCTAGGCCATCCTTAATCCGACGTGGCTCGCCGGATTCCAACAAGCAAATCTCATATTTCTAAACACTGGATTATGCTTTTCTTTTATTACTGCTGGATCTGGAGGAGAGTTGTGGGGTTAGGGGGTAAAACTGAACTGATAGGATTACCAGAAAAGCCTGTGGACTTAAATATGAAGGGAGGAATAATAAAAAATACATATATGTATTCATTAAGATGATGACTGAATGAAAAACCTGAATAAAAGAAGGGCTAAAAATACTGATAAAAGGTAAAAGTAGGTCTGGCACAGAATAATAATCCCAAGATAAGCTCAAAAGCAGTTCAACAATGACACAGAAGACAGTTGCACAAACACGAATGACTACACGTGGTGAGCAGAAACTTAGTGCACACACATCTCACATAAGCTCCCCAACAAAGAAATGTGCATATCAACCGAACGAAAGGGAAAAAAATGTATCGCAGACGGTACACAAACACAAACACGCAGATAAACCGTTGCCTGTGAATGTGGGGCAGATGCTACAAGACTACCAACAAGCAGCAAGATAACCTTGTCACGGGGCAGAGCTCACCTATGCCTACATGTGTATATTTTCCCCATGTTCGGATCTTTATGAGTATAATAATGCTATCATGCCTTGGTGTCGCGGCGTGCTAAGAAGAGCAAAGAGGAGAAGCTGAGAGAGAGAGAGAGAGAGAGTGAGAGAGACAGTGGAGTAGACTGTATGATGCAGGGGAAGGGGGTGAAAATGACCTTGCTGGAAATAACAACAGCAGCCCTTAATGTGTTGCATTACAAGATATGTGATAAAACATTTTTATGGGGAGGGCTGTAAATGCTGCGGTCTCATCCCACACTGTGCCCACTCAGTGGCCCATTTTGTCTATGTGTGTGTGTGTGTGCACGTGTGTGATCGGGGAGGGGATGGTGTCCGGTGTCCAGATCCAGTGATCCCAAGTGCGGGCGGCGGGGGGGGGGACAGAGACATTTGTTCCCACTTTGGTACAGGGTTTTTTTCTGCGTGACTGAATGTGTTCCCTCTCTGAGGTCACGTAAACACTTGGACCTATGCGGACGTGCCCTGTTGTGGGACGACGGCTGAGCATCATCACTTTGATGAGTACCTGTTCTCTCTTGAGGCGTTTCATCGTAATGAGCCCTTCATTTTGCCGCGCAGACAGACGACACATCGATGGGCTTTTCAAGTTGCTTTCAAGAGGTGTTTCTCATGCTCTGCTTTTCTGGGCTGTGAGTGTATGCGGGCTGTTAGGGGAGCACAGGAGCACACGGACTCAGCATTGCCCCCTGATGGCTGAGTCACAGAATAACAGCACCCTGATGTACAGTATAAGGTGTTACATAACTAAGACAGGGCAGCAACCAACAATTATTTCATTATTGATCAATCTGTTAGTTATTTTCATGATTAAAATATGAATAATTTGGTGTATAAATATATGTGTATAAAATAATGAAAAATCACAATTACTTCAAGGCCAAGGTGACGTCTTAAAATGACCTGTTTTGTCCAAGCAACAGTCAAAGCCCCAAAGATATTCAATTCACTATTCAGTGAGAGAAAGAGCCAGGCAATGTTTAAAAAAATTTAAACAATTTAAAAAAATAATTGCAGATTAATTTTCTGTCAATCAACTAATCAATAAACTGATGGATTGCCTCAGCTGAAAACTAAAGTACTGTTTTATAACTTTTTTTGTATAAGAATTAGAAACTCTTAAAAAAAAAAAAGGCGGTTTGCTCTTAATGCAGTTGTTCAAATTGACCACAGTGCCTCCAAGATTTCAAATGTATTGTGTTTTATTTATCCAAAAAGCTGCTACACAACAGTGATTAGTTACTTTTCCTTCCAGTATTTGGATTGTGTAATTTTTGTCATTTAATGTCTTATGCCAAGAGAAAAGGAGTTGTACAAAGACTGACAGCTTCTCTGTGGAATTAGTCCTTAATTAATCTTAACTCTGTCCCTCTTTAACTGACATATTAATGATTTTGTTTATCTTGTTTTAAATTTTCTTTCGGTATTCATGTCGTTCCTCTTTATTGTACACCAGGCACATTTTCAGCTGCATGTACTTGTGTCCACTGAAAACTGCATTAGCCTTTCTCCCCGTGTCATTTTCATTATGTTTTCAATCTTTGAAAATATGATTTCCATAATGTGCTCTCTGTGCCTCTGTCCTCACCTGTGTCCCTGTCTGCTTCTCTCAGTCCTTCCCTTGCTGTCAGTCTTTCCTCTTTCAGTGTTCACCTTCTTACCCGTTTGTGGACCCTGACAGTCTTTCCAGCCCTCGTACCCAGGCCGTGTAGATGTTAGGCCAGGACTTATCGATCAGACTATAAATTACTCATGCATCACCTCTCCTCTCCCCAGTGCGTGTCTCACAAGCGCTCTGAGACCTTATAGAGAGAAGAAGAGAAGGGTGGGATGGGGAGTAGAGCAGGGAGGGAGAGAGAGTCTCCAGCAAATTGTTAATTAAATAGGAATCAATCCTCTGCCATTTATCAGGCCATGAGTCCACCTCACCTTTAAGGGGGGGGGCTGGGAAAGGTAGGGGGATGGAGGGAAAATCAATAAGGCGGACTGAGGGGAGGGATAAGTGTTTAATCCACCAATCAAACTATATCATGCCCGTTATAGAGTGACAACTGGACATTATGGGGTGAACGAGGTGATTTCACAGTTTAGCATCTTTTAGCCTACTACAGTATGAGGCATTCAGAATGTATCAGCCAGGCCCACAGGATTGCCACATGTGCAAATCAAATAGAAATAACAAAACTGTATTGTGGAATCATGGCCAGTGTTGAGCAGTAACGTATTAGTCTGATTACTTTTTTTTTTAGTAGCAAGCAGTGTGGGGGATTATACTACTTATGTAATTATATTACAGTTACTAACCCCAGTTACGCTCTGTTACTTTGAATTTTTTTAACAGTAGGGTTGACAACAGCGTCAGTTCAGTGGAGATAGTGGTGTGCGTTGTCTCAAAGTCTGTTTCCCCCATTAGTCCGTGTATCCCTTTACCTTAACCTGTACCCAAATGTATCTCCATTCCCGACTAGTTATCTCTACCATGCCCAACCACACCCTAACCTAAGCCCTAATGTTCAATCACAGGAGGAGAACAGTACAGGAAACACACGGAGACCAGACTTCCATACAAAAGTGCAGAACATGCTTGGTGAAAAAGCTGGAGGGGAGGGAAGGCGAGCTTCGACCAGAAGAGGAGGACTGCGACTCCCTGTTACTCCGAAGTTGTCCGATGTCTGTGGTATGATTTCGTGGCTGGTTTGCTAACGTTATTCAGTGGTGAGCCTGCCTTGTGTTTTGTTCAGAGTCGGAGGTTGTGGGAGGCCCAAGCTCTACCGTCAGTTAGGCTCTGTCTTTGCTGTGTGTGTTTTCCATATTATTCTATCTGCATAGTTTAGACATTCCCAGCCCTGCAAAAGTATGCATGATTCAGTGCTTATAGAGTACGTCATGTGTTGCACTAATGTGTACATTATTTCAGTTCTAAAATACACAGCTCGCTGTTTTGCAGCTTCATTGTGCGTGTCAATTTATTTTAATTATACACATACATACAATTTATTGCGATAATTGTCTGTGTGTTTGTCTATTTTGAGTGATTTGTTAATTATTTCAGTACTGGCTTACCAGAGAGACTCACCCAAAGTCCATCAATCTGTGCAGTCTGAGAATAACAAGAGATCTGACCCCCAGCTGTAAATCTGAGGAGCGTGCTAAAGTTAGCAGAGGCAGGAAAACGATTCTGATAGGAGTTTTAGCACATTTACATTGACTGAATGTCTTACGCAGTAGGTCACTCTGTGGTTAGAAAACAGCCAACTGATGTCAAGTCAGATCTGGTGATGCAGCAGAGAAGGTTTTTCTAACCTGAACTCCTGCATGGCCTTTGCCTCTTCTAGCGCTAACATGCACAACGTGACCTTTGTCCACTGAACTAATTAAATCCCTAAATAATAAGCTAATGTTTTACCATATGTACAGAGCAATGTACTAACAGCAAACTATATCTAAGATATATTGAGAGGAATTGGTAAAAAAAAAAAAAAAAAAAAGAAGAAAGAAAGAAAGAAAGGAAGGAAGGAAAAAGGCCTTTGGGGTTTTAACTGGAGCCAAAACCTGTAAAAACAAGACTAGCAGCCGTGCTAGCAGCTCTGTGAGGCTGTACTTAGGCACAGTGGTGCTTTCAACTAAATTCTAATATCAGCCTTTAACATGTTCGCAATAACAGTGTTAACATGATGATGTTTAGCAGGTGCTAAACATTAACATTTTGATCTGATGATGCAGCTAGCTGAAAAGTCAGAGGTCACCCGAATTATTCCAATTCGGTCCTGAGGGGGACATGAATGTCTGCACCAAATTCCGTGGCAACGCATCCAGTGGCTGCCGAGACATTTCACTCAAAACCACAACTGTCAACCTCAAAGTGGTGCCAGAAGAAAGGTCACTGGATCAGTGAACAGCAAACATAGGACAGATTAAACCAAAACAGCGTGACTTATAGGTGCCTTTAAAAAAACACCATAGGTAACTTTATTAAGTAAATTTCATGGACCTCAGTTTACTGTAAGGGAAAAAGAAATGCTGACTACATGATCTCAGCACCCTCACAGGAAGCTACAGTCCTTAGCTCATGAGCCGATGGGCATATTGAAACATAATTTTTAAAATATTCCCAAAACCAGGTTTCCCATATAATCTTTCAACAGGCCATCAAAGTACAGATGCTAAGACATCTACAGTATCTACGCACATCTTGTCATACTTAACACGCCTGATTGACACAGAGCTATTTTATACCCACTGTTAAACCATGGGAAACTCTCACTTCTCCTTCCCCTAAGAATCCTGGGAGCTTAACAATCATCCAACATCTGTCTGAAGCCCAGAGAAAGGCAGAGGCCCAGATGTTAGAGAGATTGGTCTTATGGGAGTAGTCTTCTTTGCCCCTTGACTGGGCAGCCCAGTTAGTGAACTAAGATTAGTTACGACATTTCCTGGAGCCAAACATTGCCGGACTCTAACCTCTGATTTGAATTCTGCAAGTATAAGAAAACCTCTACTGTCTGTCATAATTTCAAGGCATTTGCTGACATTTTCACACCCTACTTACTTAATGACAAACTTGTCAATGTTATGTTCTGTGATGACAGTACTAGAACACTGTCCCCAAAATAAAAGACAAATTAACACGGTGTTCCAGTTAGAGAACAGTCAGGATGAGGAATAATGAGCCTGATTTATGACGTGTGTACAGATAAATATTTATCACTTGCCTTGCAAATACATCTCTTGGCCCATTGCCTCATTGCTGCTGCACCCAGGAATGCTAACGATCTCCACTTTTGAGGTGTGTTTTTAAGTGTGGAGTTTATGTGTATATCTCTGTGTCTGTATTTCTTTCTCTCTTTTCTTTTGCTGATGTGACTTCATGGGTGGGTGGCAGAGCTCGTTCCAGGCAGCTGGAATGTCCTCTATTAGAGTTGCTTCTGTTTCGCAGCCGTAATCCTCTCCACTGGAGCTTCGCCTCACTCCTAATCTGAGGCACAATCTCTCCTGCAGATGGTTCTCTCCTTAAGCACCGCAAAAGAAGTGAGCTCATCCCTATCTCTACTGTTATCCCCCTGTTATCTCTCAACTCTCTCATCCCTTTCTCCCAACATTACTCCCTCATTTCTCATCCCGAACACTTGATTTTCCCCAGACCTATACAACATAGAACACTTTCAAATATGCCATTGGAGTGTGTGAGTGTGTGAGTTTATCAGCCCTACTTCCTGCTTTTCTTTAAATCCACAAAGACTGGGAATAACGAGGGATCTGGCACACATGTAAAACCTAAATAAACTAGTAAATAGATAAGAAAAATCTGGTTTATTACATTTAGGTCATATTTTTGTAGATTTTGCCATCTTAAGTTTCAGGTACCATTACACTGTACTCACCAAACCAATCGCTGAGATCTAAGAACATGGTGACATTGTTACAGCGAAGTCCCCATAGGGCAAGACACGCGTGGTCAGATGAGCAGTCAGGTTGTAAACGAGCCCACGGTTGATCAGAATATCTTAACCACTTTATTTGGAGACAATAATGAAGAATAATAATGAAGTATAAGCACACCTGAAATGTCAGTAATGATCCAGCATTGCAGAGCTAATGCAGACTAGACTTGGTGTTCATTGTTATGGATTACACAACCTGGAAAAGTTTCATGAGTCTGATAATTGATTTTCGTACTGTACAGAGATGACTGGAAGACAGTGGCTACCTGGAATAGCTGGGAAATACATGTGAAAATCTAGAACTGCATAGCAGTCAAAAATGGTCAAAAAAAAGCTGTGAACTGTGGAACCATAAGAGCTAAAACTTGTAACACACTGATATGCTCTTTTAAATTCATGTAATTTATTTTCTTCTGACTGACTGACCAGATCATTATATGAAATCTCCTGATTATATATACTTGATGTTTTGTGATCAATGTTAATGAGGCCACTGGTTAACCTAAAAAGTGTCTAATGTGTTTCTTTACTCCTATCAATCTACTTTATTCACTTTTTATTTCAAAGCGTACAATGGAAAAACCTGCACAGCATAGCCTTTTTTAACTGTGTGCGTCTATTACTAAACTTCCGCATCAGAATCGGCAACCCCTCCCTTGAGAACTTTTTTTTTTTCCGCCGCTCCAACCCCCAATAGCTACAGCAATAACCTAAAATTGATAGTCCGCTCTGATAGGTAGTTTTTCTCTAAATGCCGTTCCAGGAGGGGCAGGGGCAAAGAAAGAGATAAAGGATGAGGGGTGATGAGCAATAATCCAGGGCAGGTTTCTATGGCAACAAGGAAATGAGAGCCAGGTATACAATGTGAGCAGAAAGCCAGGAGGCCAGCGCTGTGATCAGGTGCTGTCAGAATACTGGGGGAGCGGGAAGTAAAGCTTCGGGTGTTGGAAATAGATTGCAGGGCATGATTCACTGCAGAGAGAGAAGCCCAAAGAGAGACCAAAGAGGGGGAGGAGGGGGGCGGTGGAGATGAGAGTTGCGGCACCATTTTTCACAGCAGACAAAAACATTTGCTGGTATATCAATTTGGAGCTGCGAGGCAGTCTTCCCCTCCTGCCCCATCATCCATCATCTTTTCGTACTAACCACCACTAACCGCCCCCCCCCCACACACACACACGCTCTGCAGCACCCTCACACATGCAGACATACAAACCCTTACCCTCTGTTTTCCTCCCACTCCCATGGTCATACATACAAGAACGCATGAAAACTTTCTGTTACCTCACGCAGTTACAAGCATGCATGCACAGACAGGCACTTGATGCATTGTGATACCTGTCTCAAACAGGACATAAATGTGTGACCCATGGGTGCTGCGTGTGGGAAGAAAATGCAAAGCAGAGCTGAAACGCAGAACCTCGCGTGGTTGGGCCTGAGAGGGCGGGGCTGAGCGGGTTGCCACGGCGGCCGTCTCCCCTAGTCTTCTCCCATTAGCGCCGGTAGGGGAGACCCCACCCTCTGGCTGCCCCCTTATTGGCACCTTTGCCTGCACCCCATCACTCATCTCCCAGCCATCATCCATCACCCATCGCGATCAATAGGAGGCCATGCATTCATCAGCCCCTGGGTGCTGATGGGAAAGAAGAGAGTCGGCCGGGTGGGGCGGGGTGGGGGAGGAATCACATGGTACAGAGAGGAAGTAGAAAAAGAAGTGAGAAAATTTGAAAGCGAGACAAACTGGGTAAAAAAAAGGAGAAATGAAGGAGGAGGAGTCATGTAGGAGAAAATCTGAGAATAAGAGCTGCACTGAGAAGTGAAGAGACAGAGTTGCAATGTTAAAGCAGCAAGATAACTGCAGAATTTTAACTTGTTTACAGGTATTGGTGTCACCAAGATGAACAATAATATGTTTTTGGGCATAAGATATGTAAATGTTTAGAGGTACATTAAGATGTAAATTTTATACACACACACATATATATATATATATATAAATATAAATATTTCGAGAGAGAGAGAGAGAGCAGTTTTGGGAATGAATGAATGCCATTACTGTAGCAATGAGCACAGAGGGCTCGTACTAATTTGCCATCTGTCACATTCCCAGGTGACAGTGATGAAGCCATCATAATGATAAGTGGTGATTCTGTGCATCTTCGTCGCTACATGAAGAGTAGCATGAAAAAATCCTTTAGGAGAAAGAGAGAAATATAAGTGAAGGGAGGTTTAATGTGCATGATTATACACAGCAAGCACACAAACATGCACACACACATACAGAGAACATAATGGTGTAATGTCACTGTCAGTCATTCAGTTGTTGTCAGTTTACGGCAAGGCTCTGCACTTTCTGCTGACAGCCAATAAGTTGTGCCGACACACACACACACACACACACACACACACACACACACACACACACACACACACACACACACACACACACACGCTGGCTCAGGCCTTTCCTCCCCTGACTGAAGGTGGACCGGAATAGATCGCACTTTAAGATGATGGATGCTCCCTCTGCCCAGAAAGGTTAGGGACGGGGCGATAAGTTACTGAGCACCGCATTCAGGGCGAGTTGTAGAGGTCGGCCACAAATATACAGTAATTGTGATTGCTTGACAGCTGGGACATGAACCTCTGTGACGTCCTGAACATCGACATGACGTAATCTGGTGGAAAATGTATGAAAAAGGTGCAACATCGCCTTTCTCAAATACCTGTGTGTAATCATTAGTTTTCTCAGCTAGCTATTTGCATTTTTTTTAAAATTATTATTAATTTTACATGACGTAATATTAAGAAAGTCACTGTCTCTTCTGTTCTCTGTCTGAAAATTAAATACTGATGCACACGCACAGTAGAGGAAAAAAATCAAACCAGACCATATAAAGACATCCAAATATCCAAATCAGACCAGACTCTCTGGTGGAAACTGGACCCTTCAAGGCCAGGTGAAAGAGTGTGCTTATTCCAACCAATACCCACTCTGTCCCATTTAAGCATCGACAAGGGAGCAGAGGGAGGGAAGCAGAAAGAGCTGTGGGTTAGGTGACACGTCCAGAAGCCACACTACCACCAACTACCCCAAGTCATCCAGTCCGCAGGTCGCCTCTGCGTGTATGTGTCAGATGTCGATCTCAGGTTTCGAACCCCAGGGTCTCCATCTGCCGGATGCTCTCATTGGATTATTCAGGAGAGGCTAAACGCTCTTTGTAGCGAGCTGACTGGCACAAAACCCCACCTGGGCAGGATAAGCCACCACAAGCTCTGCAGCAAGTCTGCTCTTGTAGCATGAAAATGTTGTTACATGCTAGGAATTGTGGAGGAACTAATTATCATGTTAGGAATCGTCTTTTGGGATGGAAATGTGGCTTTAGAACAAAAAAGAAAACTTGTTCGGTTCCAACCTCTTATCGCAGAGAGACAGAGTTGGACCACGTTAGCTTTTACAAGGAAAAGAAAACAAGAAAATAGCTATTTATGTTATTTATGAATTTAAGGGGCAAGTGTAGAATATTTGAGTCTGAGGAAACAGGTTAAACATAGACTGATTTCAAAATTTACAAAATCACAAAGCTTTTCAAGTGAAGACGGGTTTCCACAATTGGTTGCACATTTACTGTATAAGAGAAATTAAGAGAGAATGGACATATAAATATCAAACTACAGTACATGTGCTAAAAGCCATCGCTACCAACAAGGTGGTCGACAGCAGCAGGGACCGGGCACTCTACAGGAAGGGACAGGTTGCCAGGACCATTTCAGTTCTAAGCCGATAACCGCAATGTTTGATGTTACCTGCTTCTTCCTCCTTCTACTGGTGATGTGACCTTTATACACCTTACAGGCTATTGTAAAGCCCTTTTCTAAATATTTCATTGTGAATCTATCCATTGTCCTTAGTTCACACGCATGCACACTCATGCACGCAACACGACCACACAAAGCATTTGTGCACATGTAAAAGCAAATGCTTGTGTACGCACACGTATCTGTGTCTCCGCATGTGTCCCAGTGTAAAAGGAGACCAGTTGCACTTTACGTCTGTGTTTAATATTGGAGGAGTTCGAGGTAACCGCAAACCTGCAAACCTGGGGCGAAGCTGGACACATGATCTACAGCACTGCTGAACACAGCTATTGTAAAAAAAGGCAGCCCTGGAAGACTGATATACCTACGCTGATTTTTGTTCTATTTGCAACACTCATTGATCCATTTTATGTCTGCTAGAGGGTTTAGATATAAAAGTGCTCATGTTTTTCTGTTCCTAATATTGGATTTTTTCTTTATGTGAAATATTTGAATGTGAAATAGCAACAATGACAAGTATGCAAAGGAAAAAAAAGCTAGTAAATACTGTACTTCTTTTTTCCAATGAGGGGCGGGTTGTTAAGCGGGTTTCGGGAATCCCATAAACACTAGCTGACACTGGTATACTGCTGCGAGGAAATATGAGGTACAAGAGCAAGATATGGAGAAGGGAAATGTAGGAGAACGGTGCGGATGGGTAAGCAGAAAATAAACCTTCGCTACCAGGTGGGGAGCCACTAGAATGAGTCAGGTGTTCAGTGAGGGACGAGGGAGCAGTAATAAATGCAATGCTGTTAAAAGTGAGAGACGAAAAGCAAAACATGGGTTACACAAGACACAGAGAAGGTACAGAGAGACAAGGCCTTGATGTAACCCCTGAGCTATCTGCTGTTTCACTAGCTCTCATACAACATTTCTGGGATTTATTATCCATATTCTAAGATAACTCAATAGCTACTACAACACTTGATGTTAAAAGTTGAAGCCTTTGTGAGCAGTTATACTCAATATTTTCCAGAATTTTAGCTTTAAGCTCCGCTAAGTGTACGCCATTAGGCCCTCTCTATTCTGCTGTCAAATGACATTTCTGCATTAGCCGCAGTGATCAACTAGCCCGTGGACTCACTTCTTCTGACAATGTTTAACCTGCAATAATCTGGGGCTTCTAGAAAATGCTTTTAAAGACTGCATAAAACCGAAATTTTAAATAAACAACGACATATGAAAAATGTACTGTCCTTATCTAGGCCCGTCCAAGCTGTTGAATAAGGCTTTGTTCCAAGGCCGCATTCTTAGTCACTTCTGTAATTAAACAAGTCAATGTGATTTTGATTCACGTTTTCTTACTTCTGGAACGGAAGCTAGAAGTCCCAGTTTGACTTGTAGCTCTCTATGCAGACAGAAAATAAAAAAAAAACGGCAGGAGGAATTTAGGTAAACATGTTTACCCTTAAATACTTTCTTTACTGTGTTGGTGGCGTTGATGCAATGAAGTGACGTCACCTGCTTTCCTGACCCGTAACCTTTTGACCTCTGACATCATGTCGCTGGGAGCGGCGTGTGCAGGAATTTTCTTTCTAGTAGCTAGTGGATCTGGATGGGGCAGGTTAAAGGAAGAGCGGTAGCCAACCTGAGGTACTTTCGTAATTGCTGCATCATTAACGGGGTACCGATTAAGATGCGTAGATGTCCGAGCACTTTGCTACAGCTTAGGAGACAGGCTTCGAAAACCGGAGCGTTAATCTTGTGCTTTCTGTCTAGGCCACGTTTTGGTTCAACTCACATGTAGTTGTTGCTCTTTATTTTAAATTGATGGCTGCACTTGATACATGAGTGAAAACAGTTATGACAATAGTGATTTATAAGTGAAGTGAAAGTGTTTTAAGGATGAGATCTTAAAAATATCACAAACAAAACAGCAGATTTCTTTATTTGTCATTTTTATATGCATTTACTGCGTCTAGCTGGTTTGAAAAGTCCAACACAGATTTCATGCACTCATATTTTACCACTGTGAAGTAATTTGCGGTATAAATCTTCTTGCATTAAAAATGTTCTCTTGAGCTGGTCAAGAGGGTTGACGGGGCAGTGCAGGCCAAACGTAAATCAGCATAAGTGATCGGATAGATTTTTCTGTGTTAATGTAACGTAGCCCCGGCATGCACAATAACTCAAACGAGAGGAGGGAGAGCGAGCGTGTCCAGCATCCAGCCCTCTATTTGCCAAACCAATGTGGCCGGATCATCAAATCGACAAGGTGATTGACCCATCAATTGACCCCTGCTGACCTCTCAGGCCAATCAGGCTAATGGTGGCTAGTGGTTTGAGCTTTAGCGCACTAGTATCCTTTCACTCGCACCAGTTATTCGCGTGTCCACATACACACACATAAACAAACACAAACTGACATCCAGTCCTATCCCACACCCTGGGTTTCTAACCCATCTCAATTTTAACTGCCTGTATCGGCACACCCTTCACTGAGGGACTCTTGTTAGCAGTGACCTTTCTCTCCCGGCATGCTTGTTAAAATCAACAGTCCTTAGATCAGGTCACTTTATGGTGCAGTAACACAAGAGGACTGGGAGCCTAAACCTGTTTTGGAATCACGACAAACGTTTTGTTAGTTCCTGGTCTTGTGTAAAATGTACCAAATACATTTGGGAGCACTTGTCCATATTAATCATAAAAATGCAGAATCACCATATTCCATCCAAACTACGTCATGTGGATCAATATGTTTCTGCAGGCTGGATCTCCACAAATCAATGAAATTGTAAAATTCTTGGACTGTGTGTGTCTGTAGATGGGATGTGGCATTGGGGGCTGTATCGATCTGATCCAGTATGTGGTAACTGTATCATGTTTCCACTTATTTGATGTAATGGTAGTGTATGGATCCTTAATTGACAAGAGGGTATACATCAGGCGTGTCCATTCCAGACATCACGTGGTGGACAGGCGTGCAAACTCAAGTGAGATAAAGTGGCCTGTACCAAGTTTATAGTTGCCCGTTTTCACTTCGTGATCCGTGCCCATGTTCTTTTTTTGCCACTCTTTCTTCCTCAACCCTTTTACTGCTACGCCTGAGGAAGGCTGGCAAACTCCGTCCCTTCAGCGTCACGTATAATAACAACACCCAGAGCACACACCGAACGTGCCATAGACAGACGTATTAGTCAAGGTACAGTGACCAACATGCCGAAGTTAATATTAGCCTCCTCACTGGACAAGACTATCTTGAAACAGCGAAACATCCACATTTCAAGCTGCAATCACCGAAAACAACAGGGCTTACCCTCGCTTCGTAACTCTTAGGATCTAAACGAGCTACACCGGTGCCATATTTTTCATCTGCGATGTAAAATTTTGCCAAAAGGACACAAATTTGCAGCCATGGGTGGATTTCTTATAGCAGTATCTGCTCTCTGTCGAGCTATGATCAAACTTGACCCCAGCCTGGTACGTGGGCACAGCACCAAGCCTGTATTGACACGACCGGATTCGAACAGGTGCTGCACATCTTTATCACACGGGTGTTTAAGTTTAACACAACGTGCAATTTACCTTCACCACTTCATCTCACCAATTTACATGTCTGTTTTTTGCGAAGGAAGTAGCGGGGGTGGTCCCACGTCCCGGCTTCACAGTAAGAGTTCTGCAGTGCTTTGGTTGTGGAAAGGTACTGACACAGCCGCAGAAAGCGGTGAGTTTGCCTGAAGAGTTATTACTGCAACAGACTGTAAAGCCCTGCTAGAAGAGCACTTGTCTTTTATAGCAAATCAGAAAAGCTTCCAGCTTCACCTGTTTTTCATTGTACAGAGAGTTAAGTTCATTCCACCAGCCCCCTTTCTTTGAAACGATCAATCCTCTCACTCTCTCTGTCTCTCTCTCCACAAAATCAACTGAAATAAATTGCACATCTTTTCCAAACAGAGCAATTTCTCTGCCCATCTGTTCACCAACGTAAATCAGGGCTTGTTGATGTAAACCTCCTCCTTCCTCAAACTCCCCCCTGACTGAAACAGGCCTAATCCCCCAGTCTCCCCTTCCCTCTAAATCATCCCTGCATATTAATGGCTCTATGCATCACTACCAGATAGAAATAGGTCTATATGCAAAATATGCAAAAACCAAGGCCCTGATCTCTTTGGAGGCTCATAATGAACAAGAAGAGAAGGAACGTATACAGATTTTTAAACAGCTCTGTGTGCTGGCAAACTGACAGTAAAGTTACATTCAAAAAAAGACTTTAAATATCTAGCAAAAATATTTTGTTACTGAATACCAGTCTTTTAATGCCCTCAGAGTAATTTAGGGACTTTAGAACCTTAGATACATGTGCATGAAAGTGCACAAAGTCTGCATTCAATCATGCTTTTATTTTTTTTGCCAGTGCAACTATTTAATTTACAAAACCAGGGAAATATCACATTCTGACTTTCACTATCCCTCTCGTCTCCGGGCATACTGTACCTCTGACGGCAGCCTCGCTCCTGCTGGCATCTCAATGCGCTCCCCAGATCACAGTCCACCACAGACAGCCCCCGCTTCCATTCCTAGGTCCAGGCTGCACAACCCTCTCATCTGCCCTTACAGATATTTCCACATCAGTCAATAATCCAGCCTAGCCCCCATATGCCAAGGATTAACACTAAACAGGAAAGACGGACAAGACAGGCCAAAAGGGATCTTCATCAATGACACCAGGGAACTGCTCTGTGTTTTATTCAATAATTTTACAGGGCAAAAGCAATCTTGAAATTAAGATAATGGAAAACATGCTAATACTCATTTCCCCAAGGTTAACTCTTCTCAGAGTAACAGAAAACCACTACTGACGTATGTGATCTTGTGTCTTTTCAACACGTTTGGACGAAATCGGACGAAACTGTTCAAAATTGTAGAGGCTGTGCAAAGCAACCTGCAAAACTTTGGGATACAGTTGTTCAAATCGACATGTGGCCAGATGAATACTTGGGAACTATGGTGCAATAGAAGCAGGTTTTAATGACAACAGATGGCTTGACGGGATTATGAAACTCACACAGGCGCGTGCACTTAACAGAAACACATGCAAGTGAGATGGTGAATCCATAAGAAAAAACACTAAAGAGGATAGAAAGTGTTTGAACAGACTTGGAGCTATTTCCTTCATAATTCAACTTTATATGGCAAAGAAACTTGGAAGCCACTGTCTGACCCAACTGCTTGCATCATGTTTTATTTTAATTAGTTTAATTGGGTACTTAATTTGCTCTCCGAGGCTTGGCATCCTCCCCGCACCTAACTGTCTTGGAAGTGGATCAGCGTTAGGCCCTTTTCTCATCTTTTTCATTTTATTTATTTAACTTTTTAAAAAGTTTTTTTATGAGTAATTTGATTCCTCAACAGAAACGCACGCTCAGGCTGAGGAACAAACTAGCAACCACGTGTGCCACATTCCTTTGGGAAAAAATAAAAGTGGACAGAAGCTCCGATTACTAAAATGAAAATAATAAACAAGAGCATAAAACAGAGTATAAAACCAGATATATGTGGCCAAAGTTTTGTCTCACAGGCCTGACGGATCTTTTTATAGGAGATCCATTGAGCAGCTTTATAATACTGCACAGCGCAAACCTGGCTTTCATTAAACTTTTACTAATTAAAGTCTCCCTCATCTTATTAGCCTGAATAATTGATTTAATTTGTCTTAGCTGAACTATTGGCTGTGACCTCGACTTAGTTAATGAATTAATTGATTTAGCCCAAGTGCATTTGGAGGAGTCAAAGGGGATTTTGACATGTTGCCCCTTTAATCTTGCTTACTCTGGACACTATTTGGGACATGATGGCAAATGTATTGGCAAAGGTTTTGGGGGGGGCGGGGAGTGAAGCTTTAGCTGTGGATTGAAATTGCCACTCCACAAGTCTACAAGTGCAGAGTAGCTTTGTCCTTCTGCAGTTTGTCAGTGAATGAAGGAATAGCCTTGGCAATGACATTTTAAAAGTGCCATTCTTTGGCTACTTTCAAACTTGGAAAGAAAAAAAACTTGAAACCTCCACAGAATGTACCCACTGCTAACGCTTTCCCCGGCCAACCTGACTTAAAAGTCTTCATGTTTTGAGAGAGGAAATTATGAGTCAGTAATATTGCCATAATGCATGATTAGGACCAGTATACATCCTTTACAAGAGCACTCGGATGCCTAAATCACTAGCGTCTACTTTGCTGACATCATTTTTCTTGGTAATGGTACGAGACAATGGAGCTTCCTCGGCATGGATGCAGTTATTAACCAGATGTAGGGGAAAGGCGGCATCTAGACCTGGCACCATTTAGTGCCGCTCGCAGCTGTAATGGTGCTGTGTATGTCCATTTATCAAAGAACGCAATAATGCAGGAGCTGGATTTTGTTCAAGGGTGTAGGAAGGAAGAGAGATAGCCTGGTGCCATGCCCTTGGACGTGGTGTTCCTCGCTGGATTTTAAAGCATTGGTAGACGCAGTGAAACCTTGACAAACAGCACCCCCCAGTGGTGGAAAATCTAAATGTTGTCTCTCCTGTGTGCTTTTCTAGACCACAATCCAACAAAGAACATCTCATCCAACTGTTTCTCACGAATAAATGATAATGCAACTGAATGCTTTAGAAAATACAAACAAATATGAATCAAGAAAAAACGTGGCTATCTGCAAATGCATTTCATTCAACTTAAGCACTGTATGATTAACATTTATAAAGATAAATCTTACAAACTTCTCCTGTTGGAGGCCTGTGTTCCTTTGAGCAGATTAGATCTGATCTGACATTATGAAACACCAATTTGGGACTTGGCAACGCAACTAAATTCAAACATTTCTTTGTTCTGTTTGATCAGTGAGCCTTGGAAATAGGTCAACTCATGTGATTAAGACTAATTAAAAAGAAACAGCTGATCTACATTGAATAACAGTAGGCTGAAGAACAATTTTGACAAGATTTTATAGAGTACACGATTTGACTTACACAAAACTAAAGTGTAACCAAATTAAACCTTCAGCATTTCTTCTGACCTAGGGACTTTTTCTGAGGTTTCTATGTCCTTTATATGTTTTCTTTGCAAGTTTTTTTCTGATATAACTGATGAAAGAAATCCAGTAATCAGCTCTCACTTGGCAGACAGGAACCATACAGACGTTTACAGGCACAAGTAGTGTTGATTTCTCTGGTGCATAATAGAATAGTAATAAGGTTGACTAGTAGCCCATGCATAAGCTGGGATGGATAAACAGAGATGGATTTTAAGCTTCTGCCTTAAACTGAATAAGGTAAGGGTGAGGCCTCGGGTCAGTGAGAAGCGAAAATGAATGTGAATTAAATAGGATCCCTATAACAAATACCCTGATGTAACATTTGTCTATTAATACTGAAAGTTAAGGCTTCTCTTTTTCTAAAGCAAGACTTGGTTAAGGGTTTGTCCAGGTTTGGCATTGATAAGCCAAAGATCAAGTTTATGCAGAAGAAACAAGATTGCATGAGCAAGTGATGATGAAAGAGACCAGTGAAGGCAGCTCTTCCAATGAATTCAAGACATGTGCCGACATGACCGTAAGCTTTACAAACCCTTTATCAGCAAGACTTCATGGAAAATAATTCAGAAAAACAAGCCATTTATGTAAACGGAAAATTCGGTTATACTGTCTACAACTCCCTAAATATAGATGGCTGCTGAGAATTGAATTTGAAGGCTGGAGACAGTTGCCTCGGGCCAATACATGAGTTTTGTCATTGCTTTGATGATGACTGAGGTGGCAGATTGCACTTCTGGCATTTTGTTTTGAATTAAGGAAGATGAGATATGATGACCAGAGTGTCTGGGAATTAGGATTCAAAGACATCTCCTGCACATTTCAGGCCTTTATGGCACAGAACATTAGAATCTACTGATAAGTGTGTGATAAGTGTGAACTTACTGTCTCGTTTTTTTAGGTGTTAGAAGATTTTCAATTAAACTGTGGCTCATAATGACAAGCACTTTGAAGACATTCGGCGACAGTGAGCGCTCTCTTGTGGACATAGAAAACACCCTCCATTCTAATAAATACAGCCATTTTAGTTTGTATGGCCAGAGCTGACTTCAGATTTTGGCTGCCACTCAAATTATTATGCTATGGATTTCATTACTAAGCTCAATCATAATGTGAAAGCAGAGTACATGGATAAATATATTCCGCCCCAGTGACAGCTTTATGTATGTTTAATTAAATATCATAAGGTTTGTTTTTCTAATTTTGCATAATACACCTTTAAATTCCCAGCAAAGTGATTCAGCACACTATTAACAACTGTGATAAACTCTTTAAAAAAAAAAAGAAAAAGCCTGTATTTGTTATGCTGTATGGTCACCTGCTGCCATCTGGCTTGCTTACAGATAGCTGAGACGTAATCATTCAGCCAAACCATAAATCTGCCCGGTGAAGGTTACTTGATATACGAGAAGCGAGAGGCTAGCACACATTTATGTCACCCCCTACACGCCTGAGGACGTGCATGTGGTCACGCCGTGCAACCTTGTGAGGCTCACAGACACATGACGACCAATGCACGCATGCACTTATCAACGTCTCTTCGCTAAACTGCTGCGCGTACAGTGCAGACAGGTCGCGAGTTTGAGAACTAAGAAATGACGTTGGCAGGTACAAGCATGACACGTTTGTGGCATTAAAGAGGGAAAGGTACCCAACCCGCCAACATACATGTTGCAGGAAAAAGGGTCACGTTAATAATACCGATTAAAGGCCCTGAAAACCTTTTTTTTTCCAACCAGTGTCTTACTTTGAGCAGTGAGGTTTTAGGTGAACACTCCACATTCTGCCAAAGCTCGAAGAGTTTTGAGTGTTTTCTCTATGTTTTGTGTTAAATGAACTCTTCTCAGTGACTTTTAGTGGGTGGGAATCCGGTGGGAACAGATGATGTCAGGAGATGAGCTTTTGTTTTAAAATCTTGATGAATAATGTTGTTTTTTTTCCAACTTTACTTGTTACGCATTTACTAGTAATTCAAAGCAACAGTGAAATATGTAAAATGTGGATATATTTGGAATTTATTAAAAGCTGTTTGGCTGGAAATAGGTTCCCATTACATCTTTTTGACGTTGTAGTCGCCTCGAGTCACAGGTAATACCCTCAGAACATGCGGCGCTTGGGGAGGATCGTGTCATTTTGTGGGTGGTTGTGTCACCGAACTTACATTCTCCTTCAGTTTGTCAAGTTGCGGAGGAAATCACTCATTTTGTTTTTCCAAGATATTGAATCACAGTTACACAAGCAAAACGCGCGCGCGCAGGCGCGCACACACACACACACACACACACACACACACACACACTGGCCGCAGTGCAGGCAATACTCACCCCGTAATGTCTGCTAACTATGTGGTTAGTGAAGGAATAGTTAAGCAATCCGGGCAGGCCAACAGAAAGTTATGCACTAAATGCGTTTTTATCGCACGCCGGAGTCCGAGGCGAGCACTTTTCTCCGGGGGAGCACTTCCCCTTTAACTGGGCAGCTGTCGTCACAGCAGGGTGACTCGTACATTTTGCGACAGGACGTACAAGCACCGGCTCGCCGTCTCTGCCTTATCTCTCCGCTGGTATAAAACAGCTCATCCTTGGTGGAGGGTGGAGGGGGGGGAGAGAAAGAGAGTGAGAGAGAGAGAGAGAGAGAAGAGAGTGAGAGAGAGAGAGAGAGGGGGGACGAAAACAAATCCTGTGTGTTTATCTTACAGCCAAATGTTTATAATGTGATACAATGCACAACTCGCCTGAGAATCAAACACCAGTCGTCTTTTTTTTTTTTTATTGAGGAGGAAGGCGCCGTAGTGTTGCATGTAAGATCACCATTGGTTCTGCACGATCACTTATTTCTAGACCAGAATATGGATGAAAGGTCCTTTTTTTTTCTTTCTTTTCTTTTTTTTTCTTGTGGATAGGACACTGTGTGCTAGCTACGACCAAACCATTCAAACATAACCAGTAGCTTTAGGCTCAGACATAGGCGTAGACCCGTGACTTGAGATGCATCTGTGGTTTTCAGCCTAAGAAAACGAAGTGTGCGCAGGCCTGCTTTTTCTTGTGTTGGGTTTGCAGCAATTTGTGCGAGTGTGTCTCGACAATATGTCCAAAAAACATTCAGTAACAATGTAATTTCTTCACAGACCCCGGTTGCATTTGAAGGCAGGAGACCTTGCTGACCGGACAGCAACTCTCAGCGCACAGGCTCCACCGGCTGCCACATCTCATCCCTGGGCTCCTGTAAGAGCCTCTCCGGGCGCCACAACCAAATGAGGCTAACTGCCTCCCCGGAAGCTGCTCTCACAGAGGTATCCACCCGTACCCGGGACTCCCGTGCACTGTCCTGGGCTCCAGTAGCCCACCCATGCCTGTGATCCCCATCCCACGGCGGGTGCGCAGCTTCCATGGCCCCCACACCACCTGCATGCACTCGGCCTGTGGGTCGACACACGCGTCCAAGCTAGTGCGCACCAAGTACAACAACTTTGACCTCTACTTGCGCTCGCGCTGCATGTACAGCTTTCTCCGTTTCCTCCTCTACTTTGGCTGCAGCCTGCTGACCTCTCTGCTCTGGGTGGCGCTCTCTGCTCTCTTCTTCCTGCAGTACGTCAGCGTGCGCGTGCTCCTACGGCTGCAGTACAAGCTGTCCGTCATCCTGCTTTTGTTGGGGCACCGGCGCCTGGACTTTGGGGTGGTCAACGACCTGATCATCTACAGCATGCAGATCACCATGTTTCTGGTGGGGGGGCTGGGCTGGTGCTTCATGGTGTTTGTGGACATGTAGCCGCGGCGTGAGCAACGCAGGAGCTGTAGTGTACGATGCGAATGTGTCACATTGTAATGTCAGCGTTCTGCGGTTTCGTGGGCCAACGCACACCTTTAGCATGTCCCGTAGGACTGCTCCGTATCACTCAGCTCTAGTCAAAAAAGACCCTTAAACTCATTAAATCTTATTGGTTTAGTTTCAGACATGATAGAATCCAATAAGAATCTGTGCAACATCAGATCTGTGAACCTTAAGCCAGTGGATGAAAGAGTATTTCTACTACATTTTTATTGTGTTTTCGGGCCATTTGTAAACCATTTTTCACGACTTTCAAAAGGGCATCTTGAGTAGAATCTCTTTTGTTTACAATAATGGAAAATGTGACTGTCAAAGTCAATGTGGCACGAAAAAGGTGATGTAATAAATGACTGATGTGCATCAAGGCTGTGTGAGGCAAGGCAGTCATGCGTGCCAAAATAACACAAGTCGGGCCCGCAACGCAAAAGTGTACAATGGTGCCGGGGGTGATATCAAAGGTTATGTCGTGTCTAAACACAATATCATGTAAATATACTTATGTCACAGAAATGAAGCTGATATGTCGTAGATTGTGGTTGATAAAGTGACCAAAACAAGTGACGTTGTCAACGACGGTGTGTACAATGTGTTGTGGGAAGGGTGGGGCAGAGTCTGGCAAAGGGCCCCGTATAAGTGATAAACATCAACTTTTTCTGTAAAGTTAATTAATAAATTTACTGTTGATGAATTGTTTGGTGTAGTCAACTCCGTGTTCGAGTGAATGTTTTTACTGTGCTGTCTAAGACCCATGACGGCTTGCCTCGGGCTGTGTCATAAGAGTGTGTGACAGTTCAAATTGAGAAGGGCTTAGGGGTCAAGTGTTCCGTCAGTCGCTCTTCACATGGTTTCAGACCTGATCTGACAGACTTCTCTGTTTAGCCTCCCTCAGCGCACAAACACCAACCACGTCTCGACCCCGCTGTTTCTGCCAAGCATAACAATGGAAATGGCTGTGTCCCAATCACCTTATATAGCCAACGTTTTCACATAGCATGAAGTACGCTTACAGGAACTAATGAGGACATTGAAATAAGCCTTTTAACACTTAACCTGGTATAAATCTAAGTATCTGTACGAAATATTTTCTGTCAAGTACAAGCACCAGCTCAGATTTCCTTGTTTATCTTTCCCTAGCACAGGAAACAAAGCAAAAGAGGCTGGAAGCCGCCAGAAGGCCATGTTTAGATGTGAACTTTTGACACAGTGGCTGGTGGCCTGACTGGGACATGCTTGAGACTGGCATGGCCTCGGGCTGTAAATGGATAATCAGGGGGCAACAATAAGCTTTTGTTCCGAGGATCAACACATCATATGCCTCGTACTCTGAGCGGGGTCGATTCCGACAGCGCAGCTACACCAGAGGAGAGAACTGGAGAACATGAGTTGTCTTGTGGTGTCAGTGTAGTGCTTCACCGACCAGGTCATTGCCTACTCATTTTCATTTCTTCTTTTTGTTTCAAAAACTGAAGTTGCTTAGTCTGAATGACTTGCCAGCTTGTGTGTGTGTGTGTGTGTGTGTGTGTGTGTGTGTGTGTGGGGGGGCTGCTCTGGTGACTGGTGACTTTAAACAATTACTTGCTTGCAGTAAAATGAAGTGTATCATACCCTGTCAAATTCATTCATCCCACTGTTACAGACGGCTCAAAACCAAGTTTGACCCACTATATAGTTACCAGACCACAATCTATTCCAGCTAACGCAATCAGATGTCATTTTATTAGGCTACAGTTACAGCTTTCACTGGTTTAGCTGAACAATGAGCCATAATGAAACAATCTTTTGATTTCCTTGCAAACATTAACGCGGACACAACTGTGGCAATGGCATATGCCTGAGCACAATAAGGTCATTATAAACCCACTGTTGAACAACACAGACACATGGCAGTCCCTATAGGAATGTCACAGTGCTACCATATATTCTTTTTTAAAAAAAAGCAGGAGGTACAATAAGGCACACTGTAAACCGCTAAACCATCAACCCACTCGTAAGCTCGTGTGGAAATATCGCAGGACTTTCTGTGCAGAGTTGGGTCTCATCGTGGTACAAGCGGGGACAGAGCCTCGGGTGGAAAAACGCGTAGACGCACTTTCACACGCCGAGAAGACAGGAGCGGCGCAGGGAGTTACAAATGAAAACTAACGAGAGAAAGGAGAGATAATTCGTCGCCGGTCCCGAGAGGAGAGATAAAACAGCGACGTCGGATGTGATAACAATTATCAGTCGGGCAGGCTGGAGCGCGGCCAGCGCGGTGAAGCGTGTGCAGGTTGGTGCCTGCGGTGAGGGAAAGTTGACTTGAGATCACGCCGCCGGCAGTTGGCGCTTAGAAATTTTACGGGAGCAGCACACATGCGCATCGTGCAGCCCGGGCTGTCATCACAAAAGGACACGTGAGTTGACCACACATGTACATTTTTCTGTAGGAGCGCGGCGAGGCGCCCCGCCGTCCCGCTCGCAGCCCCCCCCCTCAAAACAAAAAAATATGCCCCGACACGTAGCCTTGTGCACCGAGCACGTTGCACCCGGCGTTTGCCATTCGGCCGGCGAGTTAATTATACACTGCACCTACGGTACAGTAGTCTACACCTTTAAGCCCGCAGAGTGCACCGAGTTCGTGTGTCCGTAAAGGGGGCGACCGTATGACCGAGCACCGTTCGACGGTCCGCTCTCCGCGCAGACCGCAGTCGGACGGCGTTGCCCACGGCCACTCGGGCAGGTCCCACCTAACCGAAAAAAAGAAAAGAAAAAAAAAAAAAAAAAAAATGTCTGTGTCTTTAAAAAGAAGTCTATACCGACGGGTGCATGATGTCAGGCTGCCTGCTGTCCGTATACCGTTCGCGTGAGCGGCGTTCACTTCCTGCAAAGGGGGACGGGCGCGGGCAGAGAGCGAAAGAGAGAGTGGGATAGGGAGAGAGAGAGAGAGAGAGAGAGATGGGGGACGAGCGGCCAAGATAGGACTAGATGGGAGAGAGAGCCAGCGGACGAGGGGAAACCGGGGCCTGCCTTTTTTTTTTTTTTTTTTGGGTTTTTTTTTTTTTTTTTTTTTTTTTAAAACACCCCGCAAACTTTATAGGTTATCCGGAGAGAAAGACTGCCACATCTGCGCCAGCCGATAGCCGCAGTTTATGGAATAGCGACATATCGGGTAAATATATATCCCCCCCTCTGTCTTGGCTTGATGTTTACAGAGCCTGATTTGTGTGACGCATAGGTTTTGCCATGCATTATTCCCTCGCTTCTCCCTCTTCATAGGTACAATAGGCGGCTGCATACCCCGACAGCCTGCTGACATTACACCGGGAGAGTTAATTCTGATGAACCGACAGCTAAACTAAGTTAGACTCTTAAACTTTCGCGAAGCAACGCCACGAAACGTGGAGATTTTACGCGGAGGACGGTAGGTAAATCCCGCAGAAGTGTAGCCTACCGCACGCCACTGGAGGAATTTAATTAGACATATGACATTTGTAGGGTTTTTTTTTTTTTTGGTTTTGTTTTGTTTTTTCACCCTCCGCAAAAAAAAAAAAAAAAAAATAGTCTCACAGTAATGTTGGACGGGACTTTAAAACACGGAACCACAGGAAATAGTATTGACATTAGTCTCAACCGTGTGAGTGGAGAAAGTGGTATGATATTAGAGGTCTTGCGTCACGGTGAAGTCAAAACAAAAAAAAAATCTTCAGCCCTAATGCATCCATTATGTGGCTGTATGTTGCATGATACTTAACACAGATCAGCCGAGGTTGCTGGTGTGTGTGTGTGTGTGTTTTTTTTTTTTGGGGGGGGCATTATTTCAACACCGAAAAAAGTCCTATATGACCCAATACAGCTGGCCTCTCAAATCCCCAGTCCTAAGCATGTAACCTGTCAGCACTTGTTAGTTCAAGACATTTGCATGTTTAGATTACGGATTTGTGTGTTTAAAAAAACAAACAAACAAAAAAAAAACCCCTTCTTAGCACAAGAGACGTAATATTAAACTGTCTGTAACGTTTATAATCATGAACAAAATTACATTATGCGGGCTGTAAAAACGTTGGGCTGTGAGGATTGTGAACCAAAATGGATCAAGACACTTGCATTCATTATGTTAATATGTTTAGGAGGGTGAAAGTCATTGCGAAATGAGTTAAATTATTTAAATTTAAAAAAAAAGTTGAAAGAACAACTTCCCCTTATGCGCTTTGCTTTTACCTGCTGTTGTTTCAGATCTGTCAGTTTTGGCTCTGATTACCTCACCTGAACCCTTTAGGAGCCATCTGAGTGTACTACATTAACCCCCCCCCCATGTGTGTACATAGGTGCAGTGTGAGGCTAGCCGACATGTAGCTTGTGGCACTTTTCTTCATTTCCTGTCACTTTCCTTTCCTCTCACACACATTCTTTCTCTCTGTCACCCTGCTCTCATTCTTAATGTCTAGTCCACGTTCAAGTTACGTGTTTGTTCTCGGGATGACTATGAAAAAAGAAAGCCCCAAATATTTGCCGGTTCGTTATGGGCTGTGTCTTATCTCTGTTTTGTGGTAACAACCCGGACTAAGTGCGTAACTTACAGTGTGGCTTGCATCCTGGTCCCCGACAGGTGTCTCACCGGTTGGAATGGATCCCACCCTAAAGCCCCGCTCTGTAGATTCATAGGAATCGTTTAATGGGTGTAGTGTGAAGTTCACAGCTTGTTTAAAAACACATCCCTCACAATTTTTACGGTTTTGAATCCCACTTCAGAGTGTTTGAGCGTTTTTAGTGACCATCTGCTTCTGCTTCTCTTATGTAAAAAGATCATGGCTGATAATGATTATTGTACTTCTCTTTTAAATAACTGGATCAGTATGTATCCATAGGCGTACCTGCTCGCCCTGAGGCAAAACAGAGACAGCTTTTATCAAGGTGGTTTATATATTTCTCCTCCCAATACGGGGAAATCAGTTCGGGGTAATGTGGTTATGTACTGCCAAGTTTCTATCTTCAGTGTTTAACACAACATACATGGAAAATGTGGGACTTTTTTTTTTTTTTTTCTCTTTCTCTCTAAACGGAGGCCTTCCAACACCACTCGTCTTTGACTTGGACGTCTGCCAAAGGGTTGTGATGGCTCTCAACAGCTGTATTTGTCTGTGTGTGTGTGAGTGTGTGTGTGTGTGTGTGTGTGTGTGTGTGTATATGTGCTCTCACTGTGTCCTGGGATGCCCTTCCTCCATAGGCCTCACACTATACTGTACAACATTCCACAAGGGGGCCCGGGGCTGTCTGTAAGTGGGGAGTGTCAAGGAGAGAGAGAACGGCAACACTGTTTCAAATATAACTGATGTGGATACTGACAGAAAAAAAGGGGTGAGGAGTAAAACTGTGAGACTCTTGCATCACTGAGGGTCTTGCCTCATCTCTTGTTAGACCCAAAAATGAAAAGTCGAGGTTGTCTCAACACATGGAAAGATACACTCTTTACAAAAAAAAAAACAAAGCATAGTCAGGTTACAACCTCTGTAAAATCTCTGCGGAGCTTTGTAAGAGATATAAGGTAGCATTCATCATCACTTGATAAATATGCCGAGCAGTTGGAGAAAAACCGCCTAAAGGTGATCCCCTCTGTTATTTCTTTGCCGGCAAATATTTGAGGACAAGCATTAGTCTTAACTGTATTTTACAATAACACTCTCAGAAAACAGATTTAAAAGTGCAGGCTACTGATACTAAAAACCATCTCAACTGGAAATTTTTCTCCCCGCTTTATCAAAACACATTTATTGATCCGAACTATAATATTTAAAACCTGGAGACCGTGTTTGTCCCTGGTGCTGCTTTATTTGCTGTGTCTGTGCGTGCCCCCATGCTTGGTGCACTTTTCTTCGCATACGCGTGTATACTTGTGTGGGGAGTGTGTTTATGTGTGCATGATTTTCCCTTCCTGAGACAGTTGTGAGTCATTGCTGATGGTACAAGATACAGGGCACCAGTCATACATCATATTCTCATACATTAGTCTTGTATTTCCTACATAACGCAGACCCTGTTCTAGAGAAACCCTGATGGATTAAAAAAAAAAAAAAAATGTTGCTGCCGCTGTGTTCAGGCTTGTTGGTTGCTGTTTGTGGAAATGAAATTCAAATAGTTAAGGATAACTGTGAAGAAAATGTTTTTACTGAATGTTAAGCTAGAGAGATCCAGCACAGATATCCATAAAGAAATCACATAATGTCACAGTTGTTAGAAATGTAAGCAAGACATTTTACTTTAAGCTAATTCTAATTTTATCCACATTTTCTGGACAAATCAGCTGGTCTGTACTCCAGCACACAGTAGTTTTCTAACTGACTATGTAGGTGTTAAACTGTTTTTTTTCCTTGAAGTGGCAACAATTAAAATCTGCTTGCAAATTGTAACGTAACTATTTCCAGGTCTGTATTGGATTGGTTGTCTTTGGCCAACATGCATTGCTATTTAATTTACCGGAGGGAGTGAAAGGAAAGTAAGATAGCTTGGTTCTCTTTTGTGGTGGAACATCCTGGACTTTATAAGTCTGTGAATACGAAAGCAGTCCAGCCTAAATGCCTGGTATTTCCATAAATCTGAGATGATGTTAATGTTCACCATCCAAAATGTTTAAAAGATACAAACGTTACTCAGTTACATGCAGAGGAAGAATATCCTTTCAACTGCGTGTATGGGTTTATAGGGTTATAAATTCTCAAAATCATGAAATGCAGATGAATAGTAAACAAAGTCGGTGGCCCCAGTGATCTTGCCGTGTCCACATATTTCCTCACCAAAGCCGAAATTAAGTTGGAAGTCACATCAAATCAGATGGACTGCCAAATAAGTGAATTTGGCAGCACTGCCGAACGAAAAATTTACTTAGATAAACTAAATTAGGTCAACATGACCAAGGGTCCACTGGCCTGTCTGCCAACTTATGTACAATAGGTACCCAGCAGGCTAACATTTCCCACCTGAATCAATAGTAAAAATGTTTGGTCAAGAAGAGGGAAAATAATCAAAAATATACAGTACATACACAGTAGATGTGTTAGACCTAATTTCTAAAGTTGGAATCAGAAGATTTCTAATGTTATTTTATCTGACGTGACATTATTTTTTTGTAGCCAAGCCACTTGCTAGCCGAATGTTTATGGCATAAAAGGTGATTGCCAGAGCTGCAAAACAGGGTTGGGCGATTCCTCGAATCGCTGCTCATTTAATATGTAATGTGGCAGAATTCCTGCCTTGGAATTCACTACTAGCCTTCGTCAGTCCCTCCCGTTTTCAGCCTCACTCGAGGAAAACAGATTTGAGGATAAGATAAACTGTGTTTCCCACAGGTTGAGAAGTTACTTGTGGTGGTGGGTGGCATGGTGGTGTTACCGGTGTGCATGCAGAGACTCTTGCAGTTTGGGGGGGGTGGGGGTGTCATAACCCAGGTTATTTTTTGACATTATAATTTACCGTAAGTGCTTCATATATAGGCTGTCGGTAGATGCTAGCTACGCAGCCGTGGACAGAAGAAGCCTCTAGTCCCCACTCAGTTGCTGCAGAGCACGCAACTCAGACTGGTGTGTGGCCAAAAATGAGTTTGAAAAGAGTGAAATAAGGTGTTCTAATGTAAGAGTTACCTAAGGTGAAACCGAGCTATTTTATCTACCTGGGCGGATCTTAATCTACCTGGTGTGGGCCCCCCAAGTAGAGCCTATGTATGGGAAATGCTGATAAAACATAGGGATGTATGTGTCTTTTGTCTGTTTATTTTTTGCACCCTGAAAAATGATTTCTTATTCCCACAGTGGTTTGAAGTACAAGCAAAGATAATAATGTAGCTATGCATCTGAGTTTCGGATACCATAAAGTACGTTTTCCATCTTTATTGTCATTAACTACGTACAAATACACATGTACAGTCCATCTGTGTATATTCCAAAGATACAGAAAAGTGGAAAAATAATGAGGGAGCAAATGAGAGAGGATCAGCAAAAGCCATTAGGAATCTTGAAATGTAACTGATTTGGACTGCCTTGGCTCACTACGTGCTTTTCAGGAAGCCTTCCAAGAATTTAGACAATGAACAGTAAACATGGCATGTTCCTCAGAACAATTCCACATTAGATCTCAAAGATCACGTGTCTCTTTTTTTCTCAGAACCGACTGCCCCCACACCACAGTATATTGCAGATAACTGTAGCAGCTAAATTTTTATGTTCCCAGTGTATGTACTGTACTTAAAACTTGACAAGGAGCTCTCACAAAATGACAAATGTGCAGAATTTCTCTCTTTCCCTCACCCTCTCTCTTGCTCTGTCTCAGAGGTTTCTGGTAAGTGACATGTTTGGCCGTTGGCATAATGCCTAGCAAGATCACATGGCATGAATGTCGTGTCTGTGTGTGTGTGTGTGTGTGTGTGTGTGTGTGTGTGTGTGTGTGTGTGTGTGTGTGTGTGTGTGTGTGTGTGTGTGTGTGTGTGTGTGTGTGTGTGTTTGGTTGTACATGTCTGTGCAATTGTGCTTGAGTAGAAAAAAGAAAAGAAAGGGAGCATGTGCACATTTGATTGTTCCAAGCATTTTCAGCATGAATAGGAGCACATAGCCGTAGCAGGGAATTATAGACTGCTGAGAAGTGTGACGAGGATGTGTTTCTGATATAGTCATGAGATCGCATTCTCAAACAGGATGGAAAATTAGATTTTGCACTTCATCACATACTTCATATTCAAACCTATTTTTCTTCATTTGACGGTATTTGTGGCATCAGTGTATTAAAAATTCTGAAGGTTATGTACCCATATGGAAAGCCAATTTACTTGTTAATGTAACATGCCTTAAGAGCAGTTCTGAAAAGCTGAAAAAGATTTCCAAGTTGTTCATACTTGTGTAATCATTCTTAGTATTGCCTGGCACTTGATTTCCAGTTCTGGGAACCTGGGTTGAACTCCCTCTGTATGTTTAATCTACAGTATCTCAGGGTTTACAATCATAAGGTCAGTGGCATTCACCTAAATATCTCTAGACAAAAATATGTGGGTTTGAATCAACTTTTTAACTCCCCATATCTTTGCAAAGGCTTCATTGTGAGTGAAGAACCTTGCCCGAATTGGTTTAGAACAATTTTCCCAGATCCTTAGATTTTCAGTAAAGGGGACATTAAACTTACTGTGAAAGTCAAACCTATAATTCCGGGGATGACGCATGGAGCCATGCACAAACATACACACACTCACACACACAAACACATAAATAAACCCCACAGAATCATGCAGACACACACACACACACACACACACTCACACAGAGGTAGACACCCAGAGAGAGAGAGAGAGCACTGTGGATGGCATTTATCCTTGCAGCCCACCTCAATTTTCCATGCTCTTTTGCTGTGTGCTGTACAAAATTAAATTACTGCAAACTTCAAGCCTCTCTCAAGACTCCTGCCAGTAAACAAAGCATGCTAATTACTGCATAAGGTAATAAGTGAGGAAAGCAAATGGGCTGACCCCTTTTCTGTAGCGATGACCTGTCCTGTATGTGCTCCTCATGTCCTAACAGCCTGGCAGAATGCGGGCAGGGGCCAGTGGAAAAAGACAGGAATCTGAGGCGGGTAGTTTTCACTACACAGGCCCCCCTCCCATTTCCACAGCTAACATGCGTTAGCGATTACTGCTAAATCACAGCATTATACCTACCTGATGCTTTCATTACAACTTTGTTCCCTGTAGAAGGTCAAAACCACTTTGACTTGAAATTTTGTCCCGGTTTGTAACATGTTTTATTACTAAAATTTTTTAATTTCATGAAGTTATTCAGATGGCAACCATTTATTATATATTCTCTAGATGTTCTCTGATTCTGTACACCTTTTTCTAAATATTAAAGGAACAGTTTAGCATTTTGGTAAATAATTAGCTTTCTTACTGAGAGATAGATTAGAAGGTCGATACCACTCTCATACCTGTCCGTTCAACATAAAGCTACAGCCAGCAGCCAGTTAGCTCAGCTTAGCATAAAGACAGGAAAGTTATATGTCAGTTGCTTCATCCGTACAAAAAAAATGCCAGTTGCTTGGCAACCTCATGTTGACAACAAAAGAAACTAGGAGATGACCGCACCCACATAACCCCCATATAACTACAACTTGTTGATATTATACTTTCTCTTTTGTATATATTAAACAAATGAGATATTACGTTTTATTGAGTGACCTCTCTGGTAGTCTGATATTTTTTTTTTTTTTTTTTTTTCTCTCAGCCGGCCAACAGAGCCAGGGAAGCTGTTTTCCCCCTGTTTCCAGTCTTTATGCTATGCTAAGCTAAGATAAGTGGCTGCTGCCAGTGGTTTCATATTTACCGTACAAACATAGTAAAGTAGTATCAATCTTCTAATCGAATTATCAGCAAGAATGCAAAAAAGTTTCCCAAAATGTCAGACAGCTATAGCTTTGACATAATTTTTTTTCATTGATAAAGAGGCCCTTTGTAACTGCATGAAAAACTGACCAACAACAAACGTAATAAGAAAAATCTTGATCATGGTTAATCATCAAAGAAGCATATTATAACTATGATATCTTTGTACAGGATCACTCCTTTCTTATAATTGTGTGTGTGTGTGTGTGTGTGTGTGTGTGTGTGTGTGTGTGTGTGTGTGCGTGTGTGTGTGTGTGTTCATTTTGAGGAACTCCCAAATCTTTTAGCTGTCATAATTTTCTGTTCTTCAGCTGACTGACCCACAGCTATACATATGAAATAACTATGAAAACCCAGTGGAATTTTTCTGCTGTGTGAGGGTGCCGTCTATTTCCATGGTTTTTTTTTTTCCTCAATTCTGACTGGAGACAGAGATGAACGAGCTCTGTTCACACAGGTCAGCCAGGGCCTTTCTCTGTATTTTACCAGTATGATGAGGTTATCCAAGGTGACATGTTATTTGAGCACATGTATGATAGCCTAGACTGGTGCTGACTGGACGATCCGTAGTTCACAGTGAAGTGTGTGTGTGTGCGTGAGGGTAGGGGGTTGGGGGATACATGCACCCAAAATAAATGTGTATGTAATGCTGTGCACTGGAACAAACCATCTTTTATGATACATTTTAACACTAGACAACATTGTGGTTTTTATCATGGGAAATCTTTGCTGTGTGTCATGAGACATTCTTTTGATTCACCTACCCTGATCATGATATCAAATAGCATTTTGTTCCCCTGCCGCGTTTTTTTTTTTTTTTTTCCTCGCAAGACAGTGAATTAAAGCATTCTGTCTGCTCTAATTGAAAAATGTACATGGGGCGCTCAGTCGATGTGGGCACTGCTCTCTCTGTATGTCTTTGTCTGTGTGGGTGCGTGTGTTTGTGTATGCCTGTCTGTAGACAGTGGGGCACTGATGCTGAAAGATGTGTCCTCATTTTTTTCATTGCACAGGGCTCCTCTAGCAGCCATGTTGGGCTGCTCTGATGTCACCCATGTGTCACTGTAGAACATTCAGCTCAGAAACAACAGCGCAGGGTGATCAAAATGGCATGTTTATTCTCTCCATATCTCCCCCCTATCTCTCTGCTTCTGTCATTCTCTTCCTGCAACTCACTCTTTCACTCATTGTCGCTGTTACATGCACTTGAAACTTTAACATACATTTTTTCATTGAAGTTTTTTCTTTTTTCCTTTTTGTCATTATGAAACCCCTGCTAGAATCCAATTTTTTTTTTTTATGCAGAGAAACGCCTTGTGGGGGGGCAGCGTTTTTACTAACGAGGAATTGAAAGATGCTTTCACACTTAAAGGTGCGACGATCCTATCAGAGCGCAACCTCATTTTATTTTTTTGTTTTTTTTTTTTTTTTAAATTTCTTTCATCTTGCATGCCCCTATCTGATTGACGCACTCGCTGAAGCTGTTATCCATTTGTACTTGTTCTTGTAATGTAAATCCACTCTCATAACATGTCAAGCGCTTCCAACACGTGAACATCTAAAGTATAGACCTTTTCAGTGAATTTACTTCGCAACATACCATTTGTTCCCAACAGGTAAGGACCTATAGACCTTTTATATATCTGCAATAGGAAATAAACTTTGGCCCAGTTAGACACCTTCATATTTGAAGTCCTGAAATGGTCCATAGAGTTAAATATGGGCCATTACAGAGAGTCATGAAATGGTGTTTAAACTCAAGTCTGCCGTGTTGTTTTTCAATGGAGAGTATTTTCAGCATATATCAGAAAAGGCTAGAGTTTGCAAAGACCTTTAGTCCATTGGATGGAACTATGCCCCTGCAGCTACAAGGATAAAAATTAAGTACCGGCCTTATAAGAATGTTAGTTATAATTCTCCAATATCTTGCTGGCCAGCAAGTTATTCTTTCAAAGGAACAACCCCCCCAAAATCTCCATGTTACAGTTAATTTATTTTCAGATGACTTAAGTCTTGGTGGTTAAAAGGGTTTGGATGGATGAGGCTGTGAAATTGATCAATACAATTATTTTTTTATTTTTTGCTCTGTTTTTTATAACTTTCCTAAACAGGCAGTGACTGTTTGAAACCACATTTCAAACAAATGCATTTGTTTCTGTTTAACGGCTTGAAACTCCCCCAGCAAAAATCAAGCTGTTTGAGGTTTAAATGGCCGGGAACTCCCCACCAGTCAGTGGAACCAATGAAGCTCCTTGGATGAGTCTAAAGCAGCAAATCCAGCTGGCTTTGATTTCTAGATAGCATTTAACCAGGTGACTAAGAATCTTCATTGGAAAAGACCATAGTGCTGATATAAAAACCAACATATACACTAACCACATGTGGAGACAAAAGGCAGCAGCATGTAGAAGTGAAAGAGATAAGCTTAAGAAGATTGTTAGGTATGGTAAACACCTAAAAATTAAAAATGTTTCTCATTTAGTATCACCTTTTAAAGGTAAACTGTGGAGTTTGTGACCGCTAGTAGTGCCATGGAGCAGGGTTTTTACAAGTGAGGCCTTGTTTTGCTTTTAGCGTGCACATACACCAGGATGAACATACCATTGGTGTCACGTTACTCCATGCCAACAGTGAAGACGAAGACTGCGAGCTAGCAAACATTGATGTAGACAGCTCAAGATTTTAACTGCTATAAGAATTGGTTAAGGAAATGATGAGTGTTTGTGGTTGTGGTAGTAAGCAGAACTTTTCTATGTGTACAAGAAAACTCCACGGGGTACCTTTAGGTAAGTAGTCTGGGATAATAGGACATTTTGAGTTATCGATAAATCATAACAAAACCATTTATTTATGGTTTTGTCAGAAACATGTTTATGACTTGATTATTATTTTATTTTATGTCAGTGTATTCAACAGATCAAAATTAAATGCATACAGTATGTAGATAAAGAAACATGCAAATCAAACCTGCATAGTCTCTCACCACTCCATTCACTTTCTTATGACTTTCCTGTATATAGTATATTTGTGTGCAAGATCACCAATGATAAGCTTTCATTTCATGCTGATTCATCCTGTTTCCTCCATGTTCTACTGTCTCATGCACCGTGAAAATCAAATCACGTTCGGAATAAATGCATAGGGTGTGTCATCACTGATACACATACACTCGCAAACATACAGACCTCCTGTGAAATCTAACCTAATTGTAGTCCTTGTGTGACAGTCAGTGACACTCAGCAGACCATCTCTTTGCCCCTGTCGTCCTCAAATGAAGCTCATGTTAACGGGGATATCAATGAAGTTTTCAGGCCTTGTCCCTGTGAGTCAAAGTGCAAGCGAGTGCACAAATCCACTGTGTTTTAGCATACGTGAGTATCAGATGTCTTGTGGCCACGAGTGCTAGCGATGCAGTGGCACACCTGCCTTGTAATTGTACTTGCAGGAATAAATTATCAAGATGCTCTTAAGGCAGGCATCAACTGCAGCAAATTAGCTCCCTCTTAAGACGGCACGCTCCCTGCCATAGCACAGTCACAATTTTTAAACGAGGGAGCGCATTTGAGATGCCACAGAGGCCTCTCCCGAGAGTAAACCGGTGTCCTTGTCAAAGCAGAATCACAAAGCAGGAGAATAATGTCCCTAGAATGATGCAAATGGCAAATGAAGTTTGTTTCAAGTGGGTTTCATTGTGTTGGTGATAGACAGTTATATATTTGCACACACCTATGCCATGGCGCAGTTTTATAATTTTCTCTGCTGCTTGATCGAGAAAGCAGTTGCCAGTTTTTTTTAGGCATACCTAGCTAAAACTAATTGGGTCTAGAACACCAGCCTTGCAAAAAAAATCCTACCTTCATGAAGGTAGGTTATGAAAAACTGCATAACCCCTTTCCCTTTTTTTCTGACAATAACTTTCATACGCTCCCAAATGGTGCAATTAAACTACAATTAAAGATGCCGTGCGTTCCATAGCTGACACCACCGTCAGTTTGCTCTCCGCCGACCGTTTCTTTTCCAGCACTGTCATGGTGGTCTGTGAAATCACCAAACAGGCAAAGGTGGAAAAAAAAATCAGCTTGAGCCCATCAAAACTGATACTTATTTTGGCAGATCAGTGCACGCCGGCATGAAATTAGAGCCCTTGGGCTCATGGAAAATGTACAGTTATGTGTTATATTTTGCAGACCCACCAGTCCCATGGCAACCGTGCTGATGGCGAAGTTAAAGATTTATTACTTAAAAACTGTCCCAAAAGAAGAAGTATCACATGGCAGTCATGGTGCAGTATTCTGTAACCTAAGTTGTGAACACAAACAAGAGCCGTTGCTGTTAAGTGCTGCTGCAGTCAAACACATTTTTACGCGCATTCATTCTACTGATGCTTCTTGAATCATTTCGTGAGCTGTTGGTCTCTCTCTTCCCTCCTTTTCTTCCTGTGCTGCTTACGTCGCTTCCTTATAAGTAGGAGATTGGGGAGTTTTCGGTCTTGTGTCAGTGTTTGTTCAAAATATCTCGGTCTTGCATGAGTCCTGGGCCTGAGTTTCCTCGCCACTCTAACGTCACACTTATGTGTTGCTATAAACTGGAACGACCTGAAGGCTCCCCTGGTTCTGCAAAATGAGCTTTGTATTACTGAAAAATCCAAGTCTCTTATTCTTTTAGCACCTACGATGTTCTCGTGTCACACTGTATTCTCTTCCCTTTTCCGCTGTCACATGGCAGGATCTCCTTTCCCAGAAATGGCAGTGTTGGAGGCCAGTTTGGTGATGTTGACATTTTGGAGTAAGTAATGTGGAGGTGGAATCGCTTTTGATTAGAACAAAGTGTCAGTTTGTTGATATCACTAAGATTCGCCAGTTGCCCTGCTCTGAAAAGCAGACTCCAAAAGCAACAGTTTGAAATGAAATCCCACCATATACCAAGTCATAGCCGCGCTGGTGAAGTTTTGAATGGAAATGTGATAAGTACGACCGGTCGAGTGTATGTAGCCTATAAGTATTTTTGTCCTTCTGGCTCTTACAGTTTCTCTCCTCACCCAGAACTCCTTTTGAGCTTTACCTTTCTCTGCCTCATTTCCCTCTTCCTCTCTAACTCTGTTCTGTCTGTGACTGCACTTTGTCAAGTTCTCTCCTGTTCTTTTCTATTTGCATCTTTCACACACACTCCCTCTCTCTTTCCTGCCTCCCTTTGTTCGTCTATCTTCTCTCCTCGATGCCTCCTTTTTCGCTTCACTCAATTTAATCTCCCCTCGTGTACCTCCCGATCTTTCTCCCTCTTCTCTCGCTATCTCTCCAACTCTCAACTATACTCCCAGAGGTCATCATGTATGTTGAAGGATGTGTGGATTGATTATGTGTGTGTGTGTGTGTGTTTGGGTGTATGCAGTTGACCTGATGTCCTAGTCACTGGAGTTTGGTGTAATGTAGTAGCCGCTGCTACTGTTTGTTTGTTTACCTCCCACAGCCACTTGGAGTCCATTAGCAATGCCTTTGCCTCAGGAGGATCACTCACACTCACACACGCACATGCACACACATACTGTACATGCTCTTCCTCTGTCTTTCCCTCTGTCTGGTTTTCTCTCACGCACATCACTATGACTGCAAGCGAAACAGAATGGTAGTCCACTGTTAGAGGAGTTTTCTGTGTTTGATTAAATCCCTAACCAGTGTGAAATGTCAGTTTTTGGTGCAATAAGAGGTGGTAGTTAACTTGTTTCAATGCTGTCTTCCTCAACAGAATTTCTGCACATTAATATGACATGTATTTGTGTACACATGTGTGCATGTTACTGTTTATCCCCTTGATACTGCACAGGATAGGCAGGTATTTAAAACGAATGGATAAATGTTATTGTTCATTTTGCACAAATGACAATGGAGCCTTTCACTATTTGATTTTAGGAGGAAATAAACAGTGACCACTAGTTACAATAGCAGCAGGGAATGTAGTATGTGATAGGACTGGGCAATAAACCAATTTAATCAGAGTACCAACATTATGAATCTCTTACCGAAGTCTGAAACTGCAATTTTCAAAAATGTAATTGTCATTTGATTAAATTGACATTAGCTGCAACAGCCAATGGGGCCATCACGTTTTAAAAATCAAGTGTGAACAATGCAGAATCAGCCCGATATTCTACCAAATGAATTTGCACATAAACCATATAGCCTATTCTAAACTACCTTTGTAGAATTGACGACGTTCAGTCCGTTCATGGTGTGTCCCGACTCAATTAAATCTGCAGATAAAAACAGATTTTAAACAGATTTTTTTGGTCTTTTGGGTGCAACAGAAACTTTCTGTTAACACAGCACTGGCATTATTTTTTAAGTTGATATATGGCGAACGTGCTAGCATGCAGTTGCTCATTTACACATGCAGCAGATTTGGAGTGATATTAGAATTGATTTGGAGTCTTGTTTCTGCCCAACTGGCCAAAATTCACTCTTCTCTTAGCTCTGCTTTTGGTCTCCACGAGCTCCTGGGAAAAACACCCTGGCTCTTTTAGCTGCTAAATTCGGCACTATGTTCACGAGATAGCCAATAATTTTGTCTGTCTGTCATTTGATGCTGAGCGGGAAGGTTACAATGGGTTTATCGGATATTTATTCGCTGAAAACGGCTACGGCTGAAAATGATGCTATGTGAGTGAGCAAGAGTGAACAAAAACAGTAAAGTTGTGAGCTGGAAAACCAAAACTGAACAGAGCTCAAGTAAAAGAGAGTGTAAGGCTTTATAGATAAGAACTGCAGAGTAGCAACTGTAACTGATAACTAATAACTCTGTGGGTTTGACACTAATAGTGACTCCTTTCACATCGCACATCGTCATTTGATCCATTGTTATTATAAAATATTGATCGTAGCTGCTTTACGTGACACGCTAAAAGGCAACTTCAGATTAGTTGTCATGGTGATGTAACAAATGGAGTTCGAAATTTCTTTTTACAGTCCCGTGCAAAAGTCCAGAGGCTCTATGGGGTCGTACTATATCAATCAGGACAAACAAATCAGAAGTGAGCCAGAACAAAACATTAAGGCACTAAATGTATAAGAAAATACTTATTGTTACATATAATGTTATCAAACTAATTGTGATCATTTATGATGATACACGTTCTAGGTCCCAACGTTCACATTTTCATTGTTGTATTGCAGACAACATTGTACCATTAGTTAAGCCCGAAATTCAGCCTTTTTTTTTCTTTTTTTTTTTTTTTTTCTCCTAGTCACAGAGTTACATTATTTGCGTGTATTAAGTGAATACAAGTACCAGACAATATTCAGCCCACAACAAATCATTTCATAGTTGTCTGTTTGTTACATAACTGTGTGAATCATTGGAGAATTTTTTTTTTTTTTTTTTTTTTTTTTTTTTTTAAGCAAAGATGATTTTGATCCTGACTGTATGCAGACAACTTCACCCAGCAGGGTCTATACAGAGAATGATGTTGCATTATAAACAGTGATAAGCAGCCTCTCTCACTCTTTCTCCTTCTCTCTCTCTCTCTCTCTCGACATCCCATAATGATACTCAGACAGACTCAGGCAGACACCCGCTCTGTCCCGATTGGTAGAACTGTTGCCAGGGAGCGTTGCCGTCTCAACGTGGATAGAATCTGTTGTCTGGTACACTTTAGACATGAGAACAACTGCAGGATCTGAATATTTATAACGAGTTCATGTAGAGATTGTATAGAAGCAACATAAGCAAGAGGGGATGGATCTTTTCCTGTTCATCTCGCTTCAAAATTTTCTTTCAGTTCCTTCGATTGCTGTACTTTAAATGAGATAACGATTAGTGTTATTACTTTTCTGTGCATTTTTCTTCTTAATATATGTTCAGTGTAGTTAACTTTTTGTTATCTGCATTGTGTGACACCAACTTTACTTCAAGATTGAACTTACTTTAATTATTCCACAAAGTACTAAATTGCGAATACATGAATCCTAATTGCGTATGACTTTTATGGCTTTATGTGTGAATGTTACTCTGTTGTCATTCAGTAGGTAGTTACAGTATAACTAGTGATTAAAATCTGTGTGTGTGTGTGTGTGTGTGTGTGTGTGTGTGTGTGTGCGTGCGCGCGTGTGCGTGCCATCTGGCGAATCGTCTCATTTCTTCATATTATTCAAATATGCCTGGACCTGCTGCTACAGTTAATAACACTGTGCGTAGGTATGAATCCTTGATTAAAATGGATGTAACAGATTCCAACAAAGCAGACAACAACAATCAGAACAGCATTCAGAACTCATATCTCAACTCACCAACTACGCCGACACCCCCACACACGCCTGACATACAGTGCCAAAAGTCACAGCCCGGTATATAACGATGATTATAAAAACACGCCTTGGTATGTGAGAAACTTTGGCATGGAAATGCAAACACACAGAAGGAAATGAGGACACAGGCAGCAGAGAGGCACGCACATACACACATATAATCACTTGTTAGGCAAACAAGTTGAGGGAGTTCATGCCTTATATTTTTTTATCAGAGATGTGCAAAGTCTATATTTAATGCAGGCAGGAGGAGATTGCAATTTGCGTGCGCATGATTGTGTGTGTATATGTGCACTGTTACGCATGTGTGAGTGTGTCTGTCTCTGCACTCATTTTCATCATGTATATTTACAGTACATGCCTCTTTGTTTGATATTCATTCATGCATATATGTACATGAACATGCGGCTCTGTTTCTGTGTGTATGTGCAGCATGGCACACAACCGTCCTGTCTGCCTGACTCAACATATTCTCCGTTCACTCGTTTGCTCTCCTTTGCTCTTTCTCTCCCCCTCCCTTTTCCTCCTTTCAACCATCCCCCCCTCCCCTCCCTCCCCTCCCTCTGGCTCTGCCCGGCTGGCACGTACATGCATGTCTGTAGACTCTGTACTGTGCTTGCTGCCGTGGCACGCGCCAACCTCACTGCAATGCAGCCCTGTGTGCATTAATTGGCAGAGAGACAGTGGATACGTGGTATGCAGGGCGGGAAGGATAGAGAACAGGGAGAGGGGAGAAGCAAGAGGCGATGCAAGGACACAATAGTAACAATAACTGATGGACGGACCGATGGACAAGCGGTGTGGCAGGTTCATAGAGGGACAGACAGACAAACAGAATGTGTGTTGCTGAGTGTGCACAGGGAGATTACCTGACTGTGTGTTGGCATGTGTGGAAAAGAACAGGGGATGTCTGTTTGCATTAGTGTGTTTGCGGATTTGTGTCTCCTGTGTTTGACTGTGCTTTTTGTGGGTGTTCACTCATGTGTACCTATATGTGCCGTGCAGATATCACACTGCTGGGGCAAAGCTCTCTAAACCAAAGTCTGACTCACTGTATTCAACGCTTTGTGATATCCTCCCTTTCATATTTCCGCTGTGAGTGAAGAGTAAAAGTTTGCTCAGTTTAGCACAACTTTCTCTACTTGAGGTTTTCTCCGACAAAAAAAAAAAAAAAAAAAAAAAAAAAGTGCAGTGTGTCTGGATTCTTTCTGAGGACATGCTCAGATATAATAATGCTCTGCATCACATTTTTTTTTTTTTTTTTTTAACAGATTGTGTATTCTTAGGTTCAATGATGGAGATATTTTGAAATCAACTACCAAAATGTTTACTGTCTTCATGTCTCATCACCCAAAAAGCAGCGTGGAGGTCAGAACGCTTCCCACATTGTGTTTTTAGGTTTTTACTCTGCCATGGAAGAATTACATAACATTTACATGTGTATGTGTGTTTATATATCCACACACATACTGTAAAACGCAGTTACTCATCCGTCACAGCAGTTTTGTATTCTTATCCACCCCCTCACATCTTTCTGGAAATTATCTTCTCTGCTAGCTGTTGTCTTTTGTCTTTCCTTCCCTGTCCCAGGCTGCAACATCTGGGTCCTGCCCTCCCATATCCACATCAAGCAACTTTTAGGGGGGGCCTTCAATGCACTGGTCAAAAAAGTAACGTAGGAATAAAACACAAGAAATGTCATCCTAATAAGCGGAGCCACCGAAGCGGAGGCGTAAATTAATCATTCAATTTATCAGTTCATGTAGAAATACAAAATAGTCTTCTGTGACAGTGCTTCTCTCTACTTGTGTGTAGGTGTTTGGCAGAGAGGTCCCTGCATGATTTAGAGAAAATACACAACACTTGCTCAAAAGTAAAATCTCTTTTTTTAACTGTTGTCTGTAGCGTAAGAAAAAAGGGGAAATACCTTGAAATGACAGATTTGTCTTTTTGATGAACCCTTTTAATTCTACAGAAGGAAGGAATAGAGGATTACTGCATTGTATATATTAAAGCTTTCAAATTAGTAAAGCTTTGCCCTACCAAGATGACCAGTGACGCATTCTCTCCAGACTTGCGTCAAACAGGGATTTCTGAAGTTTCACTATGTCTAATTAATTAATAGTGGCTGTGACCTCTGTGAGCTTTTTTCATTTCTCTTTTGTCTTAGTCACTCTCCTCTTTCTGTTAGGCCGTATAGGCATCTGTGTCCAGGGGCAAGTGGCAGAAGTTGCTTCAACCTAATTGTCTTTCTCTACTCGTACTGTCCTCAAATGACTTTCTCTCTGTCTCAACTCTCCCCTCCCTCCCTCCTTTGCTTCTCACTAGCTCTGCCCAGTCTCTGTCTCCGTCTGTAACTGTAGCCTGTGTTTTTCTCTCCCTCCCACTCCCTGCGACGTATAGATACTGCATTGATCAGACACACACGCACAGACTCATGCACACACACACTCACACACTGAGCCTCCCACTTCTTTCATCATTGATTCGCTCTGCTCTGCTCTCTCTTTCTCTCTCCCCATTCTCTGGCTCCCTCTCTCTCTCACACTCTCTCTCTCTCTCTCTCTCCCTCTCCCTCTCTTTCTCTCTCTACAGCGCCACTTGTTGAATTCAGCCCTTGGAGAATAGAGACAGGGGAGAGAAACAGAGAGAGATAATGACAGGGAGGCAGAGGGAGGCTTTGAGACAGCGCTAGAACAGACAGTGAGCGGAGAGAAAGAGGCTTTGGAGGATATAGAGATAGAAGATAGGCTGGGAAAAACAGTGGGAATGACACTTTAAGTGAAATAGAGAGTCAACCAGACGAAGTACATCAGAGAGCTCTCCTTCCATCTCTAACTACTCCTCTTCTGTCCTGGTCCTGGCTGCTGCTGGTGTGTTTGTGTGTGTCAAGGCTCCATGGTGTGTCTTAACCAGAAGACTGGCTTACACAGGTCAGAACTGTCTGGGATAAGAGTGAGCGCTGTTTTTGTGCATTTGTGCATGTGTGAGAGACTGTTAGCAGGGGCGAGTTGTGTGCTGGTTTCACCAGGTGAGTGCTTGCATGCCAGAGTACACAGTAATTTCCCTATGCAGCCTGTACGGTATGTGTTTATGCATGCACACTTTTATGTAAGTAAGCCAGAGTGCATGTCTGTCTGTATGGAGTGCACGAAGTGGGAGTGAGAGAGAGTGTGTGCGTGTGTTTGTGAGAGAGGCGGTGACATTTTTTTTTTTTTTTTTTTCAGTTTGTATTCCTGGAAACTGTTCTGCAGCATTGCTCAATAATGAAACTAGTGCGTATATGTTGTGTGTGTGTGTGTGTGTGTGTGTGTGTGTATGTGGGGGTTGGTGGGGAGAAAAAAAAAACAATGACACAAGGTTCAGGGAAGGAAAGAAGGTGCAAATATGCCTGGACAATGTTACTGAGAGAGAGTAAAAGGAGCTATCGAACTTAATATCAAATTGTGTGTTGTATTTTTTTTTGTTTTGCCAGAGTTTAGAAAGAGGACAAATGCTGACAAAGGTATAGAGTTAGGAAAATCAAGGAGAATCTCTACACTATGACATGAAAAACTGATTGTATTCAGTGTGATTTCCTTGCTGAGAAAAGTTGTTGTCATGGCTGAGTTGCAGGTCATCGAAGTCTGCAGGAGAATTGTTGTTGATGCATTAAGTGCAATACATGGAATGAGTTGGAAAGGTGCCTGGAATTTAAATCATGTAAAACAACATAGCCTTAAGATATTTCACAACATGTTCATGTACAATAGGCACGGCATTGTATCCAGTTTGTGTTTTCTTTTTTTTTTTTTTTTTGTGGACTGACTTTCTCCTTTCTCTCTCCTGCCTCTACTCTCTCACCCACCATCTCCACATCTCTCTTTCACACACCTCTCACTTCTTCCTCAACTGTATTCATTTTCTCACTTCATCTCAACTCTATTTTCATTCTTGCTCTTTGCTTCTTTTAAGATTCTCTCAATTTTCCCTTCTCGCCTCTCTACCTCCCTACCTCCCTCTGGCACGTCTTTTCATCTTTCACACATTTTCTATTCAATCTCACTCTCTCTTCTTTATCACTGTAGTTCTCTTCTCCAACGTGTTCTCCATGCCTTCTTTTTTTTTTTTTTTTTTTTTTACAGATGCCTCACTCAGTGGTGGAGTCTGCAGTGAATATCTGAAACCCCATCTTCCTCCTCCTGTGCGGCCAACATGTCCCAGCTGCTCCATGTGGAGATCCCGAACTTTGGAGCCACAGTTCTGGGCTCCCTTAATGAGCAGCGCCTGCTGGGACACTACTGCGATGTATCCATCCTGGTCAAAGGTTGGTTAGCAGGAAATCTGGAGATTTTATATTATTTACAGAAGTTTGAAACAGTACAAGAATTTTGCATCAATATTCTCAATTTTTTTATCTGCTCTCTGTTATTTCTATTAACCAGGTCAGGCATTCAAAGCCCACCGGGCCGTTTTGGCTGCCAGCAGCCTCTACTTTCGTGACCTCTTCAGCAGCTCCACCAAGACCCAGTTTGAGTTGCCCTCCTCAGTCACACCTGCTTGCTTTGAGCAGATCCTCACTTTCTGCTATACAGGGAAGCTAACGATGGCAGCTAGCGAACAGCTGGTGGTCATGTACACAGCTGGCTACCTCCAAATTCAGCATATAGTTGAAAGAGGCATGGACCTAATGTTCAAAGCCAACTCACCTCACTGTGACTCGCAAACAGCAGGGTCCTTAGAGGAAACAGGATCCGAACCGCAGAGTCCTTCTAATAATGGCAATGGCCTCGCAGTGGCCACCCTTTTGGGAACCCCGGGCTGGTCTCCATCCCTACTCTTGCCGCAGCGTAAGATAAAACTAGAAGTGGGTGACCAAACACCTCTGACAATACCCTCAACGCAAAGCAAGATTTCATCTTCGGAGTTGGGGAGTCGGCTGGCGAGGGCCAGTTCATTGTTCTACACAACGGCTGGAGGGACCCCCATCCCCGGGTTGCCTCCATACCACCTTCAAGGGGCCGGCGGAGGTGGAACAGGAGGAGGAGCAGGAATTGAAAGGTCCAGTCCTGGAGCGTCCAGCTTGCCCACCACTGACAGTCCTACATCCTACCAGAATGAGGATGAGGAGTTTGAGGAAGAGCCCTATGACGGGATCACAGAGGATGCCTACAGTCATCTCTATGGACGTTCTGCTAACCCCTATGGGAGTGAGTATTACATTATATTGATGCTTTTGTGAGATATTTGTGAAGTGTTGCAGTGCTTAGTTGTAAAATAGTCACCAAAGGCATGTTACCCATCGCTGAGCCCTTAGTCTGGAATATTTTTCATCATTAAAAACTTATCAAAATGCAGTATCTTCTCAGTTGTAGTAAAAAAAACAAATATTACATTTTTACCATACAACAAACTCGAGAATATTTTATTCTACTACACGAACTCTCATAGCATTTACTTCTTAACTCCAGTAAATTTAAATTTTTTTAAAGGAAAAACTGGACAGATGAGCAAATGCTAACAAGACAGTCTCAGTGGCAATCCTGCATCCATTTTATCTTTCTAGTCATGTAAGATCTGACTAAGTGCATTACTTTCTCAATTGCCCTTGGCTCAGTTGGACAAAATTCATTTGATATCAGACCAATCTAAAAGTAAAACTCGGCATGACTTGCAGAAATATATAAACATAAATGTTGGGGTTTTGTTGCTTCTTGTCCAGACCTGTTATGTATTGGGCAAAAAAAACAAAACCGATGTACATTCATTTCATTCCGGTTACATTATTTAATCTTTCATAAATCATGTATCCTGCGCATCTTGAAAAAGCAGGATGTTATGCCTCCAGTGTGTGTGGGGGTTCTCTCAGCATAAAGATAGCTTTATGGAGTTATGATTGGAGTGCATCGTGACCAACAACACACTCCTTATCACAGCTACAACAGCTGGTCTGTAATGCTTTGTTATATTTATCTATACACACACACACACACACACACTCACACACTCACACACACACACACACATATATATATGTATGTACCCTACTTTCATACTGTTGTACATTTGCCTACACATGCAGGCAGGATTTTTCAAAGTTAAAAAGCATTGTTACTCACATGTGTTTGCAATGACACATAAACACACAGACCGTGAACCAATGGATAGTCACAAACTCAAATTCACATGTGCAAACACATACACTTCCACACAAGACTCTTTCCATCATTCCTAGCATCCTGCAGCTCAAAGGCATCACACAGGTTTGTCAAATTCTAGAGTTTCAGATATTCATGAAATCCACTCTATCTGCAATCAGTCAGAGCACCCCAGGGTGACATTGTGGGATATTTGAGAACCTCTCACATCTTTCACTTGTGTGTTTGTGTGCGCGTGTGCGCAGGAGGTATGTGCATGTGCATACACTCATCTTAGAGGTTAGGGGAAACAATTTTGTGAGTAAGAACCTAACACCCAGCTTTGGATCTGTCCCCCATCAAAACTTAAGTTGCTGATGCAGCAACATGACTTATCTGGGATACAGCTGCAATGCTCTAAAACATTTATGAAACACAACAAACTGTGAGATTACACCAACCTGCTTTACTAATTAAATTTTGCAGCCTCTCTCTTAATAGGGGACACAGAGGGTATGGATGATAGCATAACTTTGTTTTTGTAGTTTAAGTCTTATAAATGGATGCATGCATACACATCTGTTCCTGTTTTGCTGTGTAACACAAAACCCTTTTGATTTTCAAATCTTGTCTCAACCTTTTCTGTTCTTGCATGCTTTCATCAGTCCAGGACAAGCCAGAGATGGCAGCGGTGCCCTTGGCCTTGGAGAACCGCAACTGCGTGCTGATCCGCCGGGACCTGGTGGCGCTGCCTGCAAGCCTCATCAGCCAGATAGGCTACCGCTGCCACCCGAAGCTCTACACAGAGGGGGACCCTGGGGAGAAGCTGGAATTGGTAGCTGGTAGGCATGCACATATCTCTACACTCTGTCCACATTTAGATAATTTAAAACTCAATTAAATTTAACTGATTGAATTAATTTCAACAAATAAATTCAGGTTAGTGAACTCCATTAATGTGAAATAGAACATTTTCAAGCTGGCCATCTACCCAAAATCAGTAACCGGACAAAGAGGCCATTGATTGGGGAGATAACCCACAACCCAGTGACCTCTGTAATACCCCTTTAATCCAGGAGACACATGTGTTCAACCTGCATTTGACCCAAAGTAGACTACTGTCAGAGGTTAATCTCGGATCATCACCATTCACAGTAAACTGAGTCCACAACTCTAGTTCTAATATGAAGTACATCAGTGCCAAAGCATGTAATTAAAACATTGTAGTTGTTATGTTTGGCTGTCAATAACATTTAGTGAAATTCTTATCCCTGTTTAAAAGCCTGTTCACCAAAGCAGCTTTTTACCCATGTTGAACCCAGACCAGGAGGAGGGTCAGATGATGTACATTCAGATCAGCCCCCATAGCAGGTTTGATCCACGTTACTTTGCTAGTCTGAATGGGATAAAACAAAGATGCAAAAAGAGTTTTTTTTTTTCTGCTGAGATTGAAGACTTTGATAGAAGGGCAACCATCTCTGCAGTAGCCATCAATCAGGCCTTTATGGTAGAGTGACTAGACAGAAGTCACTTTGGAGTAAAAAGCATATGACAGCCAGGAGTTTGCCAAATGGCCCTTAGAGGGCTCTGAGAGCATGAGGGAAAAGATTTTTTGGTATGATGAGATAAAACTGAACTCTTTGGTCTAACTGCCAGATATTGCTCTTGGCTGTCAGACCAGAGACTTTCAAAAAGAGCAGATACTGCTCAACATGTAGCTAATATAATTCCTTCAGTGGAGCATGGCGAAAGTTGAATCAATTTAATATTGAATCTATTCAGACAAAAGAATGGCGTCTGAATACTTCCCACTGCACTTTACAGACAGACAAAGCAGAACACAATGATATGTGCACATGCAAGTTGTGCAAAATGTTCAGGCACAAGACTTCAACAAGTCACCTCACGATCAGTCAGATCATAACTGATTTTAAAACAGAATGCAACGCAACGGAAACATGTAATTCAGTTGTGTAGCATGCGTGTAAGACGCAGAATACAATACATGAATGTGAAAGAGATGGTATTATAAAGAAAGAGAAACCAAGTAATTTAATAGTGTGCTGCTTTTATGGCCTCAACTTCCTACTTCAAATTCCTTTCCCAATTTCTGATTCCCCTTTGGACAGCTGAAGCTTTGTTTAACTCCTCGAACACACATTTCAAATGTAGCAAAAGGCTGAAAGATGAACTTGTAATAGGGGCAAACAGAGAAAAAACAAAGCTGTAGGGTCTTCAAGGAGAAGGAAATGGGTTGTAAATTAGCAGTTTTCTCAGCAAATCCTCTTTTTTTCTTACTACACAGGTACACAGGTGTTCATGACTCGAGGCCAGCTGATGAATTGTCATCTATGTGCCGGTATCAAACACAAAGTCTTGCTCCGCCGTCTGCTAGCCACATTCTTTGATAGGTGAGTATAAAGACATGCCCTACCAAAGAGAGACATTTGTCTTGGTCGTTAAGGACACGCTCTGAGATCTGAAATCTGTGTATGACTCCAACACAACCGCAGTTGTCACAAACCAACTTTCACACTCCATCTGTGGCCATGTTGTGCAGTGCGGTTAGTTGAGTGTTCCCATGTTCGACTACTGCATGTGCCTGTAGCTGACTCTGCCCCCTGGTGTTGACTCTGTGTCCTTGCAGAAACACTTTAGCCAATAGCTGTGGGACAGGTATCCGTTCTTCTACTAGTGACCCCAGTAGGAAACCCCTGGACAGCAGGGTCCTCAACGCTGTAAAACGTAGGTCTATTGTCCAAATCCTTTAATATGTGTGACAGAATTTCCAAAGAGCACATTTGTCTACATGAAGTGTGCTGTTTTTCTCTCTTTTACAGTCTACTGTCAAAATTTCAACCCTAACTTCAAGGAGAGTGAAATGAATGTGATTGCTGCTGACATGTGCACAAATGCGAGGCGTGTCCGCAAGCGATGGCTGCCCAAGATCAAGTCAATGCTGCCTGATGGCATGGAGGTGTACCGTGCAGGAATGGGAATGGGCGCTGCTGTGGGTCTGGGCCTGGCACTGGGTGCCCCTCAATCAGGTGTACCCCTCCACTTCGAGCCTGACTTCAAGACCCTAGAGCAAAGGTTGTATCCAGATCGTAAGGACCCTCTCAGGACTCACCCACCGCTGACAGAGGACAGCCCTGGGTCTGGGGCAGCTGGAGCAGAGGCTGAAGGTGAAGGTGAAGGAGTCGCCCCGGAGGAACAGGAAGAAGATGAGGATGAAGCTGGGTTAGAAGGTGTAGATGGATCACTGGGGGCGCCAAGTTTGATCCCGGGGGCTGAGGCAGGCAGTTGTGGTGACACGCCGCCTGAGCAGGAAGTGGAAAGTTTTGGACAAGGTTTGAGGGTAAATGGACAGTAAATGTCCTTTTGGGCTGCCCCTCACATTGTGAAATCTGTTAAACACCACATTTTCTTTTGCTTGCATCTCGTCCACCACTCTTTCTTCTCCTGTGTGCTTCCTCAACAGGAATTATCAGCAGAAAATGCTGCGCTCGTTGATCTTACTAACAGAAATTTGTCACACATGCATGCGCACATGTGTGCTTGTGTACACGCATATTTACTGATAATGGAAGTAGACACAGGCATGGCATTAGCACATTGAGAAAATCAATGATTTCTGCTCCACCCTTTTCTTCGTATATTCAGTATTTACTCAGTATTTCAGCACCTGCAGCAATATCACAAAGGCCTGATAGCAGAACAAATGGCTTTAATGATTCATGATTTCAGTGCAATACAAAAGCAACAGCTGCTTTGCTGGCAGTTTATGGAGTGTGGTATAATGGGTTGTAAAATGATTCCGTTTTCTTGGGAAGCTGCATCTGAAAATAAACCATGTAACCTTGAAAAAACAGATCAGAGAAACACAGCTCTCTTAAAAAGCATCTTATTTTTCTTGACCACTTTACATCATATTCTTGTATGATAAATATGTGTGGATATATAACAAAGATTGTCTTATAATTAAAGGACAAATACTGTATTAGCACCATGAAACTAAACAATTTTTATTTACTTTTAAAACAGCATGTTGTTTAAGGATAAAGATGAGGAAAGGTTTTTCTGAGAAAGCTGAAGACTTTCACAATCTAACAAATAATCTATCACATGGAGTTGTTTTTTCATGCATATTTGCCCGTGACACATTGGGTTAGACTGTCAGTGTGATGCCTGTGTCTGCTCCAGACAGCCCCTCCCAAACACACACACATACAGATACATACACACACACACACACACACACACACACACACACACACACACACACACACACATGTGCGCACATTTCCCACCTTATGATACGAGCCTTTAATATCTGCACCAATGCATTGAAAATACACCATTCAAAAAAAAAAAAATGTAACAATGCTTTTTAACTTTGAAAAATCCTTTTAAATTACATCGTTCTGTCTTGGAGATACAGAGAGAGAGACATGAACAAGAACATGCACTCAAATCCAAGCTTGCATGCATGAATACAAACAATGGATACAGAGAATTATCGAAAACAACAACAAAGCCAGAAACCTGCATATAAATAAGAAAACAGCTATTGTTGCCTCGAGATATGCCATTAATACACAAAAGAACTTTTTTTCCATTTCTTACTGGGACGTTTCTCACAGACCTCAGTCTGACACGTTAGAACTGACCTGGGTGTGACCCAGGATTGACTGTGTTTGACACAGTACTGATTGGATTTTGTTTTTTATCTAAGGAGCATACTGTCACCACGGGTAGAGGAGACTGACTATATGGAGTAGTAAGAAGAGGTGCACTACACCAAGTGGTAGAAGAAAAAATGCCAGAGAGAAGCACTGTTTCACCTTGATGTGGTGGTGCGATTGGCACCAATACTACATAGTCCTGCTTCCATCCTGTTTTTTTTTTTTGTTTTTTTTTTTCCAGGGAGGGGTAGTTGGGGGGTAAATTATTGAATAAATCTTATAAGAGCAATTTCTGCTGGCTTGTTACATTTGCACTCAAAAAATGTTAAAGGTGGAAAACTAAGGAGTTCTGGCAAAATATGACTGTACTAAAGACTGAAATCTTCCTCCACATCACCCTGATTATTTATTTGATTAGGGTATTGTGGGTTTGGAAAGAAACAAATGGTCTTTCTGATAATGACTGTTTATATAATTTGGAAGCGGATGGCATGAGGCAATGTCAAACAGTGACTTAAACCTGTATTTGTCATAGTCATTTTCTTTTTTGATATATGTTTTCATGCTTTCTGCCAAGCTTAAGGACGCAATCCAAACAACCTTTCTTTGTTTATTTGTGCATTGATTTTAAAAGATATACTGTTGTATGTTTCTTCAGTTTTCTGTGTTTTCCTGCTCAGCAGTCATAGCACATTTAATCACAAGATCAGATCATCTAGTGAAGCAAATGAGTGAACCCCAAAGTTATTTTAAGCCACCACCATTTTGGAAAGAATGGCTAATTATGAAGTGGTTGAAAAGTAAAATTAATCCGATTTTTCCATCACAGAAAGTGATAGCATACATGAAAAACTAAGCAGAAAATACAGTATACCCTCTTGGTATATTTGATCTGTTTGTCTATGCTTCACTGCTGTGCCACTTCAAAAGTTGGGTCTCTGTCTGTGTCCTACACATCTTGTTTCGGGTTCTTTGGGGAAAGCTTTAAGATGGCCCTGCACAAGAAACACAGGGTTAAAATTGCACTAGGTAATAATAATGACGTTTACAGTATTTTTTTTAATTTTTTTTAATTTTTTTTAATTTTTTTTTTTTTGAAGAAATGTGATCTGCCATAGATAAAACAGGGCTGGGCTGTGATAGAATGGCTGAGATGATGGATGAATGTAAACTGTAGCACTGTTTTGGTGAGGGCTCCGAGCCTTGATTGAATATGGTAAAATACTGAATCTCTTTTTTTATATGACTCACTTTTTTTCCTCAATTGTATACTCTTAAAAATGGGCCATAATATAAAAATAATTTGACTGTGAGGCTGGATGATGTTCTAACCTAAAGCTTTAGTGATTTTTATTTTTATTTTTTTTTAACTGATGTGAACAGGTCTTCCAATGTGGCAAACACCAAGGAGCATTTCTCTAATATGTAGAAAACTGAGCAAGGTTCAAGTACAGTCTTTTATTACTTTATTGTTTATAATATCTTTATCCCAACAGTTATGTATGTCTCTAATGTTGAAATGACATGTGTTCACACAACTGAGAGATCCTGAAATTTTCTGTATAGATATACTCTAAGGTTTAGCACATTATTTCTTTATCTCATTTATAATTTATTAAGCTTCAGTTCCTAAAGTTGCTCTTGTTTAAAAAAAATAAAGCTATTCAGTTGTTTGTTGGAGCCACTACCTTAATTACTGAGAGGATCACCTGCACCTGTGATTTTGTCAACCACGGTGACAGTCTTCCCAACAAGGCATAAGTGTATAATTACAGTAATTACTTTAGACAACAAAATATCTTGCAACTTCATCAGCCCGCCACCCCAAATAAATTAAGCCCCTGTACTCCACTGTTAAACTGGGCAGTAAGTATAACATATACATTTAAAATATTTTCCCAATTTGTATTTTCATGCGCTATAAATCTATGCTTTTGGTTTTACTAAGATCCATTTTCAAACAGGCACTACTTTAATTTAGAGGAATTTGAAATAAACTCGAAATTAAAACCAAGCGGTAAATTACATGAGTTGCGAAGCACTGATATACTCCACGGTAGTGATAGAGGGGTGTGGAGCAGTGCCTTAGACTGTGACTGTGTGGGTGTGGATGTTATGAACTTTTATGTTCAGAGAGGAACAAGACAAAGGACTGGTAGAATGCAGACACTGACACATTTTGTTTCCTTTCAATAAAATTTAAATTTTACAAAAATTTGGCCTCACAGAACCTTTGACCAGTATAATGTACATAATATTTTATTAACTTACTTTGTTTGCCATTATGTCATTCTTTAGGGAGATTGTGTGCGCGATCACCAGCCAGATTACGCAGAACAGGTTCACTGCACTTAGATACATTCAACAGCTAATCAACAACAACCTGCATCCCCTGGACTGACACCCAAAAAAAGTGAAATGAAATCTAACATGTGATATCTATCGTAGTCACACCTGTTCGTTCCCTTCATCACATTTAGGATGAGGCTTTTGGAAATTTCACTTTGGAATAGGCTTTGTCACAAAACAATCGCACGTACATAAACATTTTAAACGTATTTCCCCTGATGCATTCACATCTCAGCTTGTTTCATCCAGTTTGCCCACAGTTTTTCAGCTTAACTGCAAAAATATGTCCAATTCTGACCCTGCCAACAAAAAATACCAACCTTTTTTTTTTTTTTTTTTTTTTTTTTTTTTTAAAGAAAATCTTTTCTTGCTTCTCTCCTGCTTAGAGTCTTTTCTTGTGCGGGGTGAATTTGAACATGAATGATGTTGCACTAAAAACTGAGAGATTCTCAGAGAATGTCATGGCTAACCCTTGGGGGGATGAGATCTATTTGAGGTGGCTGACAGAAAAAGTCCTGTAAAATGTACGTAATGTAGTGTATTTTACATGTTTCTTTGACTGAAAGCAGTGTCTCCTTCACAGCAAACAGATTTAAAACTTTTTTTTTTTAATTCAGTGCGGAAAATTGTCTGTTGAAATATCCGCCATTCACCTGCATGATCACTGAAAAGGACAAATTAAGAGATAGGATGGCATTGTTGGTTGAAAAAAGACCTATTTTCACAAACTTTCTTCGCAAATAAATTGTTACTTACTTTCTAAAACCTTATAAAGTGTTCTGTTCATCCCCCATTACTGTAAAACTAATGGGCAAGGTAGTTTTTGTTCCATTGAGTGGTTGATCCGTAAAACAATACATTTATATGCAAAGAGAAACTTGTACAATGAAATGCATGCCATTCAGACACTCACTCTAACCCGATGAAACCTCTGATCTTTATGCACCATGTATTTTATGCTGAATAACTGTTGTCACTGTTAGCAAACAAAGACTGTGGAGTCTTGCAATGAGTAGGGTTGTATTTTTATCACCCGGGCCTTTACTGAATGTTAACCTCTTGTAATAATGACAGCAAAGTAGTGTTAAAGAGTGGAATACATAGACTAACTACCCAGTTGAGTGTGCATTTGAACCTTCTGCAGACTCAGAGAAAATGCACTAAAAGTTTATACAGTATGTGTATGTTTGTGTCCTTGAACATAATGCCAGCACTTTAGAACTACTTAGACAAATTAAAGGAAAGAGACAAACGTATATAGTGACCAAGGGTTAGGTGAATGAGGGGGAAATGCAACCTTTAAAGCCATGTGTTCAGAGCGCTGACAATCAGAATAGGGATGAGACTCAAAGTGCACTATGGGAGATCTGACATGACTTGCTGTGCTCTTGCTATTTGCTTTGTCTTTCTCCAGCTTGCTTTGGTCTCTGCTAGCTTACTCTCCAGAGTCGGGGGGACAATATGATGTTAACCCCAGCCTTCTTAGTTATGAGTGTGTGTCTCTGCAACAAGGACTGACTGATATTTGACTGATACCTTGGTGCTTCGTGAACAGAGCTGTTCCATGTTGACATGGACCATATCTGTAATGCTCTGGTAAGCATGGGCCGAACATGGTCCCAAGTCTGGGCTTTTTGGTAACCTCTTGATGGACAACGGTCCATATGGCAAAAGAGGATCTTATCATGCAACCCTACTCTTTGATCATGGTAATGTTCTTCACTATCAACAGGGCTTGGACCAGGCAAACTGGGATGGGACAATTTCAGTGTTGATATTGCTTTATGTTTAAAATGAAAAATGGTAAAATGTTTATGCGCCTTCCGACTCAAGCATCAATAATATATACAACAAAAATGCAAGTTGCCACTTTTGATGTTGCATAAGAATCTACCTTTCATTCCCATCATGGTATTTTCCACCACCAGTTTCAGTTGTGTAGTCCAAGAGTACCTGATTTCTTTAAATGCAATAAAGAAAAATCAGCTTTCTAATAAAAGTCCTTACTTCACCATAAACTGTCCTTCTCTTTCTTTTGTCTCTGTATGAATTTTATTAAGTTATTCTCCAAAATAGCTGTGTTTCCAGAGCAGATTGGCTGCCTGCAGGGATTTGTTCAGTGCTGACCCTCAAATACCTGTTAAACAAAAGGATCCTGTTTGTAAAGATTTCACCCCAAGGAACCTAGTTTGAGAAGTTTTTTGCAAGTTGTGATGCATTGCAGAAATGCAAAACTGTCCAAAATGTAAATAAGGAGGTGCAAACAGAGGGAAAGTGAAATAGTTATTCTCACAGTGTTTGCTATTGACAGTGAAATACTTCTGAAATTAAAACTATGTTAAGTTTTGCTGAGGGATACACTGGAATTCCCTCAGTGACATTTGTAGCAATTGGTATACTGCCCGAAATCTTATTTCATGTGAAAACTGCAGACTTAGCAGACCTCAGATCTGTGATCCCATTATTTTTCAAAATTTCTCATTGGTGGTATGAGAGCCCCTGGGAAGATATATGGAAAATGAAGATTTCTAACTTGATTTCAAATCGATCCAAATTAATTTACTGTGAGAAATGTATTTTAAAAGAAATATAGAAGAAAAATATAAAACAATACCAGAGCACATGCATCTTTATGACTGTAATAACTTTCTAGGATGATCACAAACTTTGATTGAAAATATCCCACAGTAGTACGTTTGGATTCACATAAAATATAGCAGGTCAATCATGCCTCATGACAAAATGTTGCCAATAGTTTTTAACATGGAATACATACACTTATTTTTGCAAAGCCACAATAGGAATTTATTATAATTTTTTACGGAAGGCATTCATATTCTCAACTGGACTTTTTGAGGTATTCATGTAATGAATGTATTCAGACCACTCAGGAAAAAGAGCCTTACTTTTCTATAGTAATGTAGGTTACGAGGCCTGTGTGCTATCATTCTATGTGTTAAATGCTATAAAGTGACAGTGTCATTGCAAAGTCCCCCGTCATTTTTATTATTAGACTTATATTATGCCCGTCAGGATGGAGACGCGGAGCGATAGCTCAAGTGTTCTTTGGGGAATTTCTAAGTAGTGTTTCTTCATTAATTCCTGTACTTTTTAAAATCTGCCTTGGAGCTAAGTATATTTCTTGTGTCTGTTTTTGAATGTAATTCTAGGATACCGCAAAAATATGACCGCTGTGCCCATTTTGTGAAGGGAGTTTCGGTGTACGAGCTCAGTGTTGTGGTCTCAGGCTGCTCTGGTATCCATTTGTCGTCCTACGCAGCAATGACGTTGTTTTCTTCGCCAAAATCGCGGCGCGGCGTGTGTTCAGCTTTGCTCACAGTCTAATGTGGCTCACCAGAAATTAGTCTCGGAAACAAACTAGGAAATAAATAAACTCAAACAACAGATCGACTGGAAAAGCACCAGCGTCTGTCCTCCAGCATGAGTGACGACACAGACTCCCCTCCTGAGAGGGAAATGAAGGTAGGCTCTGTTATCTGCAAGTTATGTTGACAGGTTAGCATGTCTGAGCTAATGTTTGCTAACACCGTGCCAGTTCATCTTCTGTGGTTCTGGTTAGCTTAGCGTTAGCTGGTCGGGTTTAGGTCTTCTGTTTAATCAATCTTAACCCAAAAGTATCTACAGAGGCACATTTATAGACTAGAGGCGATTACAAGTTAAGAGACTTCAGTAACAGTATAAAAGCATAACAAGAAAAAGCGCTCGCATTTACTTTTATGCGCTCAGTTTTTATGCTAGCACGGTATTTATTGGCATTTAGGTTAAGGTGCTCATTGACATTTGAATATGAACTTGAAAATATTTGAATTAACAATGGCCTGTGTGTGAAATAAAGTGATCAAATACTTGTGACGTTCAATACATTTGGCTGTACCGTTACCAAAACAGTTTAGCATCAATACTTTAGCTAACATGACATGATACATTATAGTTGTTACTCAAGATTTTATCTTTCGATTCGAGGCTTTGTGCACCTGTGGTGTCAAGAAAACTAGTTTAAAGTGACCAAATACTTGTTTCATGAAGCTAAAGAAAACTAGCTCTTCTTGTCTGTAAAGCACAAAATCCATGCTGTCAAGCATGTTTACAGTATATTATTGTTTTCCTCCTGTTCCGTTTAAGTTGCAGTTATTGAACTGGACAAACATTTGTTTAGCATACATAACTGCTCACTATGAAGTAACAAACAGTGCTTGTCTTTCTGTTTTTAGGATTTTCAGTTTCGTCAGATGAAGAAAGCAAAAGTTTTTGAGCCCACTGATGATTTGCCAAAAGAAAGATCTAGTCTGCTTACCATCTCAAACAAATTTGGTTTAACCTTTGTTGGGCTCGACAGGACATTCAAAGTTTACCTGACTCGAGATATATTGGCTGCTGATAAAGTTGACGGTAACTCCAACGAAATAGGTATGAATATGACCATACAGGTTTAAGTTCGAATACTTATCCATTCAGTTTTGCACTGCATTGTCATGTCATGCAATCTTACTTAGAATACAGTTTTCACTTGATTTCCTCTCAGCTCCTTTACTCACAGTTCACTCCAATTTTCTTCTGTGTTCTAGTCAGTGGGATAGCGCCATTGGCAGAGGTGACTGTGGAACTGGTTGTGCACCATTTGGCTCTCAGTTGTGATGAGCTTACTTTGTCAGTATGTGGCATGTCTGAGGGAGCGGGTTTGTTCCTCACATTCTATGATGTCCGCACCTTCATGAACAAGGTGACTACTTTAGTCAATTTACTTAATGTACCAGTGTGTTAGGCACACATCATGCTTATTTCAGGTTCTTCCAGGGGCTGTATAACAAAAATAAAGAGCCCCTTAAAGATTGATTTACCAGTTTTGCTGCACTGTGCAAGAAGGTGTTGCTCTAGGTCTCTAGATTTCTGGATCAATACAGTCCTCCAGTAAGTAATTATCCAATGCAGATGACTGACTGACTGAAATTAAGTGACTACAAGGAAAGTACTGATCTGTTCTCATAAAAATGTTCACATTGTGCACAGAGGGTTCTACAAAGTCTAATTCAGATTAGGAAATGCCTGAAAGGAAAATAAAAGTAGAAGTTATCTACAGTCTCATTTATGGTAGTGAGTTGATGCATCTCTGTAACAAAATGGATTCCTTTTGAAGCTTACATTGTCATTGCTATAGTGTCGATGAGACCCCTAATATGAAGAAAATCATGACATGTTTTTACTTGCTAGTCAGCATAATTTGTAATTAAATTCTCCATAAAGTCTCCAAATTCTTCTACTTTTTTTGTATTTTGACCCTTTATAAATACAGTGTTAACCAGTTAGAATAGGTAGGAGAAGGTAGTAAGTAGATAATAAAATATCTTTTTGGAATTAACACCATTGTGATTTTCAGGTTTACAAATTTCATTTTAAATTTGATTACTTCACTCACCCACGTGTTCAGCTACCAAATGTCCTAGTATGTGCCAGATTTAGTCACTTCAGCATTTGACCTGTTGATTCTTTTTTGCTTTTCCAGGCAAGAATACAGAAGTTACCTTTTGCATCACTGCAGGCAGCCACACCCTTTGGCACTTTAGTGCAGGACCTGAAGTGGAATCCCACTCAGGCATCCACTTTGGCTGTCTGTCTGTCTGTTGGCAGTATGATGATTTTGGATGTTACTGACAGTGTCAAAGTGCAGGCCGAGCTCCCTGCTTCAAGTGGCATCACATGCAGTGAGTGAGACTGAGTATAATAGTTGAGTTTAGCAGTACTCCATATCTCCACATTGGCTCAAATGTACGTTGTTTCACACAGTTTGCTGGAGTCCAAAGGGAAAACAAGTCGCTGCAGGAAAAATGAACGCGACAGTCTGTCAGTATACACCAGTGAGTGAAGCTAATTCACTGTGATCAAAAAAAAAAAAAAAAAATATTGCTCACTGAGAGCTGCACCACCCAATAACTGACAAGGTGAATAACTGATCTTCTCGTCTGTTCAAAAGGCACTAGAAGAGAAGAAAGTTATCCCGTGTCCACACTTCTACACTTCTTCCTCTGATGAACCTGTCAAAGGTAAGATGGCCACTCCTACATATGTAAAATTAAATGAGATCTGTGATGTATGCCCATATACTGATCTTGATTATTAACGGCACATTAGGACAGGGTTTATCTGTCCACAGTATATTACATATTCTAATTTACATTTTACTGTCTTTACTGTGCTAAATCCCATCTGTGACTAATGGGTTTTTTCCCCATTCTCTTTCTCAGCTCTGGATGTGCTGTGGCTGAAAACCTATGTATTTGCAGTGGTATATGCTTCTGCAGATGGGTCCCTTGAGACTCCTCCTGAGCTAGTGTTGATCTCCCTCCTTGTGAGTATGCTCTGCATCCACGTAATTCACCTATAAATTTGACCATATATTTCTTGTGAAATTCACATGAATGTTACCTGAAGGTCAAATTATGCCTCCGTATTGTGCTGTTACACCGTCAGTCTGTGGTTACATAGTCTCCTACCACAGTTGACATGCACGTCCTTGTCGTATGTTATGTTATTTGAGTGTGATGCTTCACATTAGCGACTAACAACCTGTACAAGGCTTTTGCTTCTAGTTTCGCTAAAAGAGCTACTTACTGTAGGTAAGTAGCTCTTTCTGTGTCATGTTAATGCCAATGCATATATCATGATAATTTATCAAGCAGCTAAAATCTGCTTTCGACATACAGAAGTGTCATTGGTTGTTCCATCTTGTTAATGTAACTTAACCAAATGAATGTTGTAAAGTGTAATTTGTATTTATTTTTCTCTATATTTTATTTTATTTTTACAGAAAAAGGATGATAGGATGGAGACAAAGTATCTGAACTTTAGTGACACAGTGTACGGCAGCTGCACTGAGCGACTACACCACTACTTCCTTAGCCATGTAGAGGACTGGTAAGAATGATCACAATATACAGGCATTTACGTTAAAGTAGGCACCAAAAATCCTTATCACTGTTGACTTTAAATGTTTTGTTAATTCCTTCAAACTTTGGCTGTTTGTTTTATTACAATGTCATGTAAAATTGGTGTAATGTTTTGCTTTACTTGATTGTTTATTTCATCCAGGGACCTTGTGTTTGCTGCATCAGCAGCTTCCATTGAGGTCAGCGTCATAGCCAGACAAGACGATAAGGTACCTAATTAAGTAAAAAGCCGAAGATGTTATAGAAATCTTATGTTTGAATGACAAACAGTTTTAAATATAGATATAAATGAAAGGTGTTTCTCACTATGATGGACTTCCAAAAAAAATTTCAAGGAGAGAAGTAAACTATAGTTTTGAAAGAAAAACATGACAAGTGTTTGAGATGTCAGACATTGTGTTAATTTGTTTTAATTTGCAGTTTGTTTGATGCTTACTATATGGTGTGAGGAAAAAACACCAAATGTCTGTAGACTGATGACCACGAATTATTGTCCCTTTAGATCTGGGAACTTTGGATCCTAGAAGATGCGAGTAGGGCTGAGCTTCCAGTGACCGAGACAAATGAAGACACTCTGCCCCTTGGCTTAGCCATAGACTACACCAGCCAGCAGGAGATCCACATCTGTAAGGGGGTTTGGCTTTCTATGTATTTCCTCCTTTAACCTGTTTGATCTGCCCTAATGTTTGTTTGTGCCCTAATGGTTGTCATGTTGCAAATCAAAACAAGCTTATCGATAATCTTGTTTTAATGAACATGCATGCTTAGAGTTTTTCATGGGGAAACTGGTAAGACGTAGAAGTAAAGTTTTTTTTATAGGCATAATAAAGATCTTCTCTAATGGAAGAGGAACCAGGGGCTTTCTGTCATATTCAAGTTAACTTTCAATTTGAGGTTTCTTTGTGCATACAGGTTCCACTGCAGTGCTCTATTGCAGCATGTGTAAAGAATAGTGATAAGCTACAGTCTCAGTACACTGTTTTATCTCAACTGGCCCAGTCAGTCAGACATTCACGTAGAGCTGCTGTTGCTGTCTAGTCACATCTCTCCTCGCTCATTCTAAGAGCTCCCTCCCCACCGTGAAAAAAAACTTGCAATTTGGGCAACATTTTTGACATGATTGTAGTCTGATCAAAACCTTTATCCGAAGTGAGACATTAGATAGGGAAAGCGAAGCGAGAGTAGAGAGAACGATATCTGTGGAGAAAAAAATTCACTCATTAAAATGGCTCAGACAAGCTAGAGGACCACAACAAACAACAAAGCCCAGACAATCCAGTTGCAGAATGCTGATGAGGTTTACCGTGTGCCTCTCCCTTCTGTTCACTCTCTCTTTCACCCTCTCTCTCTTTGCTTTTCGCTATATTTCAAACTGTAGTTTCGTAACGTAGATGAAACTAAACGTTAGATGCTGCAATTTCTTTGTTTTTGTTCTCTGCATTGTGTGCTTATTTTGTGAAGAACTTGGGGTCACTTTATTTCTTGAAAGATAATATTTGCCATTTTCTGTTGGCTTGAATAGATTTTTCTATACGTACATTGAATAAGTAATTCTATTTTTGTGTGTGGGTGTATATATCTGTCCTAGATATAGGTTTGAATTTATGGGGACAATAAAATACTAATATACTGTCATAAAGGAATGAATATACAAAGGATGCAAAATGTAGGATAATACTCAGAGGTGAGTCAGTGGTAATTAATCAAACAATGAGAAAGAACAGCCAGCGCTGTTATCCCCCGATGACAGTGAAAGTTGTACTTGAAGAATAGTTTTAGATAAAATGAAGAGGACACAGTACATAATTATATATATATATATATATATGTACGTGTGTGTGTCTGTGTCTGTGGATATAGATATAGATACAAATTTTTATATAGATATATAAATAGATATATAGATATAGATATATAGATATAGATATGAGAGAGAGAGAGAGAGAGATATTACTGTGTATACATTAACAATTCAGCCACAACACAAAGCTGGTAACTGGTTTTAATGTTATGGCAGATCGGTGTGCATTTCTGTATCTGAAATCAACTCTGACTAATGCATCTTTAATTTGGTGTAAGCATACTAAGTTTTATCATTAAATGTTGGTTTAGATTGGATTTGCCGTTTTTGTCTGTTGCCCACACCAAATGAGGCATCTTAGGACAATTGTCCTTGTACATGACTACAGTGTGCCCTTTTCAACGGAACACTGGTTGCTTATTTTAACCACTGGAAGGCGGAATGAGCCAGAGTCAATTAGATAAATATAGAACTAACATACAGTCTTTATGCTCAAATGCTGTCAACACTTTAATGATTAAAGTGACAAACTGCATTTAGTCATGAGCAGAGAAGGCAGAGTGAGCAGACAAAATCTGCTGTTAATTCTCTGCCTTGTACAGTGGTGTGAGTTGTAAGCACAGAACTGTGCAGAATGCTAAATAATTTCTCACAAAAATGTATTATTATCTAATGTAGATCGCACGCAGATATGGTTCTCAGTTAATACATTGTCTGCAAATTTTGATACCAGAGAGCTGTAGAGATTCCCCCTGATTCTCTGTATGTGGGTGTAATGTTTGGTATGTGTTTGGTATGTTTAATGGAATTATGGTAAACATATTTTTGCCTTTTGCTGTACGTCATGTTGACAATTTCTAGCTGAATGTCTTTTGTCTGACTTTTGTTTGTATTCCATCTTTCCACCCTCTCAAAGCTGATGAGAAGACTTTACCCCCAGCGCCCACTATGCTAATGCTATCCACGGAGGGATTGCTCTGCCCATTTGCTCTGCTCAACCTCAATCCTGGGGTTAAGCAGCTGGTCTCACCCCCCACCTTCCTCCCCTTGGAGGGGGAGAGACTGCCCAAGTCAGGTAAGAAAGCTGGTGAATTGAACAGATGTTTTAATCTAAAAATGTTGTTGAGAGAGTTTCACAGTTGTTCGTTATCATACATTGCAATGGTATACAGTATTTCTTCAAATGATTATGATCTAATGCAGTGTTTGCCAGATTTTCCATTTCCTGGTGCCATCGTAGGCTGTTGACAGACTTGGAAATATCATTTTACATGTCATCCATTTGTTTGTAAAGGGACGCTTTTAAAAGTTGAATATAGTATCAGACAAGTAGCAAGTTCCATAGCTCAGTTTAACAACCTGAGAGACCATTCAAATAAGTAAACACATGTACAGATCCCTCATTGGGCTTAAAAGACCAAGAATAATATTTGCATAAAAGTTTTGTTCCTAAACTACAAATACACTAATGACGTTTGTTGGTTTTATCGCTGTTTACATCATCACATTGGGCCTACAGCTCGTTTTGAGTTGTGTTTGGATGTAGTGTTAATGAGAGCTGAAAAGAAGTATAAACCGTTTTTGTTAATTGTAGTGTAATTTTTAAAAAAATTTTCAGAAAATGCTATTTATTAATACTGACAATTGTTTTATATTTTTCTGTTTCTGTTGCTGGAATGATGTGGAGAGAGAAAATGTGGACTTCTGCCTAAGGCTAATTCAGTTGGCCCTAGAATAAGTCAAAACTTGCCTAAGATGAATTGAGATCAAATGACGCCTTATTTATTTTCTATTCACAGGTTCTTTAGTAATCCAACCACCCAAAATTGCTGCCGCCATCACATCTGCCCCAGCAGCATTCCCAAACCTTGGTCTTACTTCAGCAGCTGCTTCCAGTCTTCCAGCTCCTGCTGCATCTTCCTCCTCTGCTCCATTCAGCGTTGTTCCTGCAGCTCCTGTGTCGTCATCATCATCAGGCTTCACTTTCTCGGTCCCAACTACCTGCTCCACTTCAGCCCCTCCAGCTTTCTCTCTGGGGGGATCCACGTCTTTTGGCTCAGGATCCTCAGGATTCTCCTTTGCCAAACCTCCCTCTGACACTCCCTCAGGACCTTCAGCATTTTCTTTCAGCACCCCTTCCATCAAACCGTCAGCAGTGGCAGCCCCAGCCCCAGCTCCAACACCAACACCCCAGAGCCTTGCCACTGCTTCCCCGCCTATGGTCAAATTGAATCTAAATGAGAGGTACCGAACTATCACTTTATATTAACGTGTTCTGACTGACACGTAGAGGTTTCTACACATATATACAAATATATATACAAATCTTTCTGTTCTTACCTAAGGTTTTCAGCATTGGAGACCCCAGCACCAGCCCCACAGTCTTTCTCCTTCAATTCTCCACTGCCAAAAGCAGTTGTCTCCAATTCCAGTAGTTTGATCACCCCTCCAATCTCAGCCACTAAGCCACCAGCTGTATTAGGTAAGAAATACATGCCTTAGTTCCTTAACTATTATACTTTGCACAAGTGTGTCATTCTTATTTTCTTTTTTATCAAAGAATTCTTTAACTCTTAAGTGTTCATGACAAGGGTTGTTTTTCTGATATTTTGGTTGTGCCTCAGCGCCAGTGCGTCCAGTTCAAACCAGCACGCCACCTACAGTTGTCCAGAAACCTACTCCTGCTGCCCTGGGCCGTGTCCAAACTCCACAGGTCCTGTCTGTTTATGATGAAGGAATTTTTCTGTTCACACATTATCTTGATTTCCTATTATTGTCTTGTTGATATTTTGCTTGAAAAATATGCCAAAAGATAAATATGTCCGCTATTTGGACACAGTGACACATGTTTTGTTTTTGGTTTTTTTGGTAAATATATACGGAGACAGAGAGCTACTACACTGTATTAGTAGCACAATAGCCTCAGACAGCTAAAAGCTATATATAACAGCTAACATGGAAAGCGGGAAACTGAACACACAAAAACTAAATTAACAAATAAAATCAGCAATTGCAAAACAGCAATTTCAGCAAGAGTACCTAGTTGATAAAACATGCAATATTTATGTGGTAACAGATCTAACAAAATGGTGGATGTAAAAATGTCAGTTGAACTGTAACTACTATTGAACTGTGCTGGTAGCGGTTGCTACTAGCAACAGAAGAGTCAGCTGAAACTAACTGCTGGTGGCAGAAGAAAAATATATATATTTACTAAGTAGATGACAGAAATCTTTTAAATCTATTTTTTATTCAGACTTATACGGGTTCTGTGCACGTGTTTGTTTTTCTTTTAACCGACTTTAAACAGTAGTTTTTGATGTACTTTTATCACTTCTCTTTGCAGGCAGCTGTTAGTGTGAAGGCCATGGAAAAGCAGCTACAGCAAAAGAAAGACTCGGATCACATTATGGCTGGTATATTGGAAGAGGTGAGACATGAGAGCCGGTCAACACGAGGGTACCATGTACTACTCTTAATTGGTGAAAAAAAAGTGATAGCTTCTTGGCCCAAACCACAGAAATATATATACTTGCTAGACTCTTGTGTTTATGACTACACACTTCAGGTTCCCTCGTTTAATTATTCCTCTTACTCAAAATGTAATGATAATCTGAAAATTCTTTTTCAAGTAGGTTGACTACAGTTGACTTTTTCTGTATTTTGGTTAAGATGCACATGTTTTTTCAAATTATGGTATGTATGATATACATTTCGTGTAGTTAGTGTAATATGTTAACTTATTAGCGTTACGTGTCACAAATTATGATCAAGTCAGTTTGGCACCCTCTGAACCAGCCTATCTGAAGTTCAAGGCTAGTTGTTGCATAGGTGGGTACTAAGTGGAACTTTACATATCACTAAATTAAAACATTGTACCACACAAACTAGTTGCCACGTAGAAATTAGTTGCTACCAAATTTTTACACCCAGTAACTGCTACATACTGTTAGCTAGCCGACATAGCTAACTGACAGAACTGCTGGCTAACACATGACAGTATATCCATATATACTGTATATACAAATACTTATTATACAGTATATACATAATCATATTTATTGGCTGAGGCATTTCCTAGCTCTAATGGTGCAACCCAATTTAATTAATCATTAGTTTGAAACTATCTACCATAGTAGTTACTAAGAACTAAGTCCTTACTAAGAACTTAGAAAGGACTTTGATTAAAAGTGAAGAATTTATCAATAGCTGATGCAACTTAGTCCTGGTCACTATAAAGAGTGTCGAAATGAGTCTGGACAATTTTTTTTCTCAAATTGTTTCTTAACTAGACATGTCTTTGACTCGTTATCAGATTGCACACTTCCAGAAGGAGTTGGATGACCTTAAGGCAAGAGGTGCAAAAGCTGACTTCAAGGTTGGCACCAATGAGGAAATGAAGGAGTTGAGGAAGGAGTCAGATGACCTCCATATTTTTACCCTGGAGATCAAGGAAACTACAGAGGTAAGAGCATGGTTGAAAAACCAAAACATGTTCAGATGTTGTTTATGTATATACAGTGTTTCCCCTATATGCATTCAGCAGCGACAGTGCAAACAGACATACTAGTTTTTGAGAAATTAAATATTCAAATTTTAAGTCTAGGCCTAAATAACTCCAAAGTGGTCTCATTCAGTTTTACATCATTTGTGCACATTCATGCAAGCCAAACAAACAGTTTATTTATCTGTTTGTAATGCTCATAACTTGAGAATCAATTAATCAAAAATGTTTGCTTTGCTTGCACAAAAGAATGAGTCACCACTTTGGAGTCATTTGGACGTTAATGGGGTGCTGAGGCCTGTGCTCAAAAACATAATATTTAATTTCAGAAAAACAGTGCGAGGACAAATTTTTACTTTGCCTGCATAAACATGCACAAACCAATCAAAATTATTTTATTAATATCCTGCTCATAAGGGACATATGGGGTGCCAGCGATCCAAACTTAAAATTAACTGATGCAACTTTGTCCTGTACACTTATCCTGTTAGTCATTTATATTTGAATTCAGTTTTCAGATGAGTCTGAATAGAATACCATTATTGCCACTGTGCATTTACAACGAGATTCTAACCCTAACCCTAACCCATAATTCGGAAAGACTGGTCCATTAAGTTTATATTATCTATTTCTATTTATGTTCAAGAAAAAAAGATCAAGTAATTTTCTGTGCTGAGGCATTTCATCCTTTGACATTTATTACTACAGCTATCTGGGCCTCGAAAGTCCCGTAAGTGTCAAGAGTAAATTCACACACACTTGACAAGGCAAACATGAATATCCAAATCTATAATTATTTTAAGGCCGTTTTAAGCTATTCCTCAACCAACTTGCATAAGCATTGGTCTGGCAACACACGTGCAACAGCACTACTGCTGAAAGAAATTCTAGCGGAAACACTGATGTCTATAGCTTATGCCCTGCTCTTCTCCGTTTTAACTTTTGTTGTTGAAAACTGCAGCAAAAACAGTATTTTGAACAGCCCTAAATGTTTCATTCATTAAAGCATACCCATATCTTGACTTAATGACTTTTCAAAAGTTTATTCCATATACAGACAAGCCTTTTTAGTCTTTTTGGTAAATGTATTTAAAAGCCATAGGCTGACGTATCTTTTCATAGTTTTTAATATAATGTTTGTATCTAGACTTGTTTGTATTGGCAGGATTATAATGTGAGCCTTGTCCAAAACCGCATTGTCATAAATGTTTAGTTGTTTTGTTGATTGAGTTTAATAGTTGTGGTCTCCTTATTGAATAAGGCCTGTTATGACATTGCTGTCCTCTTCCAACCTTTTTTCTTTTTCTGGTTCTCAGTCTCTCCATGGGGACATTGGGACTCTGAAGACCACCTTGTTGGAAGGCTTTGCTGGGGCAGAAGAAGCCATAGCCCAGAGTGAGCTGAGCAGAGACAGGAATTACAGACAGCTGCTGTACAAAAAACCTCTGGACCCGCGCAGTGAGGAACAGCTCAAGGTGAGACACAGAAAGACAGATGATTCAAATAATGCTTGCATGAGTGGATACGTAAAAGTATTGTAAAGCCTTTAAATGTATTACCTACATACTCAAAGTATTTTTCTATTATATTTGATCTTTTCCTTTATTCAGGAGATTCGCAGGCTGTATCAGTATGTTATGTTTGCTGTGGAAGATGTCAATGATGTGTTGGATGTGGAATGGGAGAAACACCTGGAGAAGAAGAAAAAGCAAAAGTAAGCACAAAACACCAGCTTTTTGAGTATTACTGAAAAGATTTTGGGTGGAGTATCATTTGTTATAAAATATTTCTCCTCTTCACAGGCACATGGTCGTGCCAGGCCGTGAGGGTCTGTTCACTACACTGGCCAATAACCTGTACATCATCAACCAGCAAAAGAACAGACTGGACCAGTTGGTTAAGGAGCTCACGTCACTGCGACTTTACAACAAGACTACCACGCCAACTATAAACCGCAATACTGCTTCAGCAACAACTACTGGGTATGGACAGGCAAAAGGCAATGAGTAGGAGTGGAGGAATATGAGAACCTCAGGGATAAATGAGTATTAAACTTTGTAGATTTCGAGTTCATGGTGAGAGGAGAGAACCTGTGGAGCAGGTTAGGGAATCAGGGACTTCATACCTCAAATGAGCCGTGGCTTAAATGGGCTACAATTTGAATCTTTAACAGTTTTTGAATAATGAAAACTAAATAAATGCAGCTCAGCACGTTGTTTTCATAACTGGACGGCATAATAGCTAACAATATAATCATTGTATTTCATGAATGACATAAAGATTGCGCTCATTTCAGTGTAGCAGCCTTTACAGGATGTTAATGTTCATTTCTAATTATGTGTATCAGTACACTGCAAATAACTCTTAGAAAAGGTGTTGTTTGCAACTTAAAAGATGTTGTTTCTTTGTTTTATGACAGTTTGGAAAGTGAGCTTGAGAGCTTAAGGGACGCACTCCTGAAAGCCAGGCTGGACACTACCCCTCCCAAGACCAAATCCAAATCTCCAGGTATTAATCTTTCTGTGTTTTTGATATAAAAAGCCAAAAAAAAAGCATATTTATTAATTTTGACAAATACTAACTATAGATGTTTTTTCTCCATCAGTCAAGATATCACCAGTGAAACAGTCCCAGCTACGTAACTTCCTCTCAAAGGGGCAGATGCCTCCTGTCCGTTCGACTGCACCAGGTACACATCTCTTACTCAAATTTACCAAGGGTAACACTGATAACCAAAGATGGGAATCTCAATTGATTTCTTTTTTGCAAATTTGATTTACAAACTAGAAATTTGTGGTTGTATGAAAGTTTAAAAGTGTATTTTAGCTTTATCATAAACTCTCAAATAAGAGTGAAGAAAGGTCTGCTTAAGCAAGTAAACACTGGGTACAGTGAACATTTCAAAATTCAAATTACAGAAAAAATTTGTGGAACTTCATGATCCCAGTGAGATTCATGTTGAAATTCTAATATTGATGGCACTGTATAAAATATTACCATAATGCAGCTATACCACCAATGTTCATCTTTCTCTTCCAGCCAACCTGTCTCGCTCAGCCTTCCTTTCACCTAAATACTATGAGGACTTGGATGATGTGAGCTCTACCTCCTCCTTGTCCCAGTCACTGGACCCCCACCCAGCTCACTTGGAACTGGAGGAGGAAGAACTGCAGCCCGAACCCCTTCCCATGTCTGTAATACCCCCAGCATTGTCCACCCCCCGCCACCCCACGGTTGTGAGGACCCCCTCTATCCAGCCAGGCTTTGGAGCCATCCAGTCGACTCCTTTAACCAAAATTCACTCAGTACAGGGTATGGGCTTTGGACTCAGCCCTATTGCTAGCCCTGGTAAGGAAATCAATACCAACTATTGCTATAGAATTCAACAACGATGTAATGCAACATACAGTTGTTAGGCATTCAAAGCCATGAGATGACTGCTTTTAAATTTCACATATAACAGAGAGTTCAACTATTAAACACTAGTAGACATCCCCTGTTTCATAATTGTTGCTCACTGTATTTCAGTTCCAACCAATAAGATCAACCTCAGCGGGGCTGATAGCACTGCTCTTGCCACAAAGACGGTAAAACATGGAGCCCCACCATCTGAGAGGACCATACCTGTCACCATCCCTGCCCAACAGGCTGCAGCCACTGCTGCCCTACGCAGGCAGATGGCCAATCAGAAGACAGGTAGGAAGAACACTACAGAACATGAAGAACGGTCACCAGCGTTTGACTGCAATTGAAAACAATTATCTATTTGTTTATTTTTAAATGATGATGATGAAGATTTATTAAGTTGTTATGGGCAACACTTTGTGTATAATAAGCTGTTTTTTTAATATCATGTTGCTATGCCCACTGTGATTCACCAGGGGGAGACACAGACTTACATAACAAATCATGTGAAATTTGACAGTTTTATGTCTCAGCTCATTTCCCCATCACATCTGAGAATCACTTCCTAAACTGTTAGTTTCAGTATCATTCAAACCAGGCTTATATTGCCATGGAAACACTCAGGCCGTTCAGTTACATGTGTCTGGTCTGTTCTATTTTTGATTTAAATGTTGTATTTACATCACTTGCTCACATATGAATTTGTGTGTGTTCCAGCTGTCGTCAGCACTTCCTTGACAGAGTCCACTTTGAAGACTGTTCCTCAGGTGGTCAATGTTCAGGAGCTCAAGGACAAAGGGCCTCCTGTGCCAGTGTCCAGTATCATCAGGTAAAAGGATACAGATTTTTTGAATAATACTATTGGATTTCCTTAAGTAAAGGACTGTCTTTACTTTGTAAAGATAGCTAGAATCATTGGGTTCACTTAAATCTACCAGTTTAATATTACTGAAACAGGATTACATTGAGTAATTTGGTTCAAAAAATTTATAATTTTGCAGACATATTATGCATCCAACACTACATCATGCTTCATCTTTTTCTGTGATTAATTAAATAATTTGTTTGTTTTGTCTGCTCTCTGATTAAATATATCTATTTCCGATACAATGAGTAGACAGTCTGTTACTATGAGTCCTCAATGGGTTCAGTGTTTGTTTTGAGTGTGTCTCCTTGGCGTAGATTTATCAGGTCAATGAAATCACCTTTTCTTAGCCAAAGCACATGGCTCGCAGAAGCCAGCAGTCTTTGAGGGCGTCATACATTGGCATCCCAGCTTATTTCCTTAATCATTAAATCTGTTCCATATTCTCATATTCCTCATCATTTTTTAAATTTAGTCTTATCTTTTCAGTATTCAGAGTTAAAAATTCTCTCTACATTTCCTTACCTTTCTTAACTTCCCTAAAGTTAATGTAGGTAGTATTGTTATATGTCACATACAACTCCGTCTGTAATTATTAAAACTATGATGTGTATTTTATTGTTTTGGCTCTACTTCAGCAGCAGCACACTAGATTTTAAATTAAGCATTGGTTTCATATAAAAACCAATATGCTGAAGAATGGAGCATAAACAAAACTGTGAGGCTGCACTGTATTCCCTTTGCATGATGGTCTGTTTTCATACCATTAACCTCTTCACTTCCCTTTCTTCATGTCTTTCATTTGGCTCTTTGGCCCTTTGCTGTCTCCTGTGCCTTAGTCTTTCCGCCTCACTGGGCTGTGCTCCACTTTTCTGCTTGATATATCGGCAAGCCATCCCTCCTTGGGGCTTTTCCCAAATAAAGCCTGCTTACAATAACAAATAAGAAAAGTAAGGCATTGTGAGAGTAAGATGATTATGAAAGTGGGCTTTTCCCTGATTCTGCATTAACATGCTGTCCTCGTTCCCTCTGTCAAACAGTAATGGTTCAGACATTCCTTCAAATGATTCCCAGCCCAATGTAGAGAGCCAATATTTATATTTTTTATTTTACTAGAACAAAATCTTAGATTTGAGATATATGTGTGTGTACATATACATACAGAAATATTCAATTTTTGTCATTTCCCACGTATAGGCAAAATTGGTAGCAGAGATCAGGTTTTTGCTTGACCATATACATGATTTGGACGCCTCGTTTTATTAAACATGAATAGCCCATTTCATTTAATTGCAAGATGTACCTGAACACTTTCTTTTCTCCTTCGTCTGCTATTTTCCAGCTCATCAGTACCAGATCTAGCAGCTCAAGTCTTTGCAACAGTGTCTTCCAACCAGGCCAAACGAGTGAGTATTATCTGTCCATCAACCACCCAGCTGTCATTCATCTTTTTCACATACCTATGTCTCGCTGTAGTCCTGTCACAGAGTATTCTCAAATTCATACTGTTCATAAACACTTATTGAATCACTCACAGTTTATATGTTTACAGAACTGATGAAATCTGAAAAAAATATTAACATTGTCAAAATACCTGAAACAATATGAAGATTTTGTTTTTTGCCCATATGAGCCAACCCTACCACATATACTTAAAAAAGACCTGTTCTGCTTTTCTTAGACACAGATTAATTGGTTACAAGACATTTACGCATATCAACTTTTTACAGTGGCATGGTGCATGCACAAATAAATGTCCTCAGCCTATTTTTATCCATTTTACATAACATTATTTAAATAATCAAAATGAACCAAATTCAGTGTTATTTTATCCCTCTCCTCTCAACTTTCAACATGAAAAAATTCACAGATTGCTGACAGTTTTGCATGTGAAGACAGACCCTTAACTGCATGGGTGAGAAATATCCCAGTGCCCTCCCATGTTGATGTTACAAATTGCAGTTGGGTGACAGGGGAACTCCTCACACAAATTTTTGTACTTGTATGGGCCCAAGTTCAGTTTAATAGAAATGATCCAAACATAGTGATCTATAGCTGCAAGTGTTTTTTCAAAACATCTGTTTTAAGATTACAGCTCATTACAACTGTGCTGTTATCTGTCATGATGTGAACGAAGTTGCCTAACGATTTTTGAACTTTCATAACAGACATAATCTAGACATAATAGCTATAATGTGTTATTAAGTATTACGGCCTTGCAGAATTAAGCTACAATAGTCAGTGCCTGTTTAAAACTGTCTCTGCAGAATCCTACCCAAGGTATCCAGAAGATGTCCAGTGAAAGTACATCCACCTCACAAACAGGCTTTGTGTTTGGTAAGCATTGTTTGATGTATGTGAACTGTATAATGAAAGTTTCTTCTTACCTATTGCCCAGATTTGATTACAGATAAACAATATTACAGTCCAGAATATTGCTTATGATCCTTGACCATAGGTCTGCAAAACTGTGCTCTTTTATTTTGCTTTGAGCTTCATGTCAAAATAAGGTGATACTATAACTTCCATGACAGATTTTGACTGACTTCATAAACTTTGTGTCCTTTAGGTCAGCCGTCTAAAACTGATGTTTCCGTGGCACCCGCTAGCTCAGTGGATCAAAGCACTAACAAAGGTTTCTCCTTCACTTCAGGGTTAGTCAGCTTATGAAAATTAGAGAAGAATTCTGAAATATAAACATCATTTAACATTATTTTGTATATCTTTTTTTCATGATTTTACTCATCATAATGGCACAGCAAAAACAATTTTAAAAAATGCTCTAAATTCTAATCACCTTTTTCGAATTTTTGATTATTCATATATCAAAATCCCTCTATTTTCCTGTAAAGGTTTGGTTAGCCCAGACTGCACTTGATCGTTCACTAGACTGGTCAATGTAGCCACTGGAGCAATACATATTCATTAGAGTGTGGCTTAGGTCTAATTTATAAATTTTATCCCTTCGCCCCTGCCTCCTAATCTAACCACATGGGTTAATGAGGTATGGGTGGAGGTGAATAGTTCTGTGAAGCTCTGAATCGCTGTGATGCTCCAGAGCCTCCAGCAATTTGATCAAATCCCTCTAGAAATAATACCTTGCCCAGATATTCTGTTTCACTCTGAAATATTCCCCATTACAGAGACCTTAGATACTGTCACTGTTGTTTCATTGTGAGTTAAATGGTTTCTTTTGCAGGTCCACAGGCTTCAGTTTTGCTTCAGTTACACAGGGAGCTGGAATGTCACAAGGTAAAAACGAGAGCAGCTTACTATCAATGGTTGTAGATGTAAAACATACATGCCCTTATCATTTTCTGTTTTGTTTTTTCCTTATGCCTCTCCAGTAAAGGATGTGAATAAATTTTCCTTTGGTGGAAATGGCAAGATGGCGTTTGGCCAGACTGGAGAGGAGGCATTCTCCCTCGCCCCAAAGTCCACCTCCCCTGCTTTAGGTACTGGGTCCCCCACCCTGCCTCAGAACCAGTCAGGAGAAGTAGCCAAACTGACGTCTACCCCAACTGCCCTCAGGATAGAGCCACAGCCCCCTAAAACAATTGGAGGAGAGACTCTGGGCAGTTTCTCCGGACTACGTGTGGGCCAAGGAGAAGAAGCTAAAGAATCCTCCACCAAACCTACTACTGCCTCATTTACCTTTGGGGACACTGGGCTTGGGATGGGCAAGGGAGCAGCACAGTTTAGCTTTGGTGCAGGTCTCCAAAAGTCTGCAGAAGATTCTACATTAGCAGACTTGTCCAGGGGGGCAGCGTCAGGTAGTTTGTTCAAGCCTCCTGAATCGAATACCAAGCCAGCCTTCTCTGTTCCCCAGTCCAGCTCAACTGCCACAGCTTTACCTACATCTTTCAGTAGTCTTCTTGCAGCATCTTCGGATTCCTCAGAGGAACCAAAAGCTCCCTTACAACCTACAGAACCCACACCATTCCCTGACAAAGAACCTGCTTCAGAACCCACTGTAGAGAGCGCCAGTCCCCCTGTTGTACCAGAGTCCGTAGGGGATGCAGCCACCACAGAAACCACAGCAGCCAAACCAACACCTGCAGCACCAGCACCCACAGCGCCAACACCCGCACCTCACTTGGCCACTACTGCCCCTACCCCAGACCTTTCCTCCTCCATCACTGCACCAACTGAAGCCACCCCTCCAGCACCAGTCAGTGCTGCTCCCACAATAGAAGCCACCACAGACACCATCACCATTGCTCCTGTGCCCACTTCAGCTGCTGCCACCCCTGCTGTGGCACCTGTCTCCCGAGTAGCACCAGCAGCATTTCAGGTTCCCAATTCTGACAAACCTGGTTCCATTTTTACTCAGCCTTCTCCTGCAACAACAGACAGCAGTTCCCTTGGAGTCACACCAGTTATCAACACAGTTGCCCATGCAGCCACCACTCCCACCCCTACCATTGTTAACAGTGCAACAACTACTGCTACTAGCACTTTGTTCGGGCAACCTGCTGCATCTCCAGCTTCCTCAGCCCCCTCAGCCCCAGCAATCACAGGATTTGGCTCATCTGGGTTTGGTACGTCAACTGGAACTGGTTTTGGCAAATCTGTTTTTGGCCAGGTGAGCGGCTTTGGCCAGCCTGCTGGCAACACTGGAACAGCCAGTGGCTTTTCTTTTGGCCAGTCAGCATTTGGAACAAGTTCTAGTAGTGCGACTACTGGAGGAGGAGGTCTTTTTGGTGCTTCTACTGCTAGCAATGTGAGTTCCTTCTCTTTTGGCACAAGCAGTGCCAACACAGCCAGCAGCACTGGTTCAGGGCTGTTTGGACAAAGCACAGCCCCAGCATTTGGCCAGAGCTCTGGATTTGGGCAAGGGTCTGTGTTTGGGAGTAACACAACTACATCATCATCTACAGGATTCAGCTTTGGACAACCCTCAGGTGAGTGTGAGTCTGTACTTGATCTCTTGCTGCTCAGTGGTAAAATACAGGAATAGTTTGTGGCTTACTATTTTATTTAGTTCCACTGAGTAATGAAACCTAACATTTCTGAAGAATACATTAGCAGTATTGCTATAGAAACAAGAGTTTTGTAAACATAATTAAGAGTGGAATAATGTCACTTAAATCGTGTAAAATACAAATGCTAGAATAATTTACTCCCTAAAAGCCTGATCAGATTTGTACTTTGTAAATCTTGTGACATCAGTGTTGTTAATGATAAAAACATTTCCTTGTTTCAGAGAATATAGGGAACTGTGCTGAAAAGTTTTGACAGGACTCCATCTTGTTTTTACCTGCCTTCTACCGTTAATCTGTTTATCAGCCCTGTTTAACTTCCCGTTGCAATTTTTTTTTTTTAAATTAAATGTTGATGACGTTTCTGCCTTTCTCAGCTTTTGTTATTTGGGTTAAATCTAAACTATTTCTTTTTCTCAAGTCATTCCCACCAAGTGGTTTTTCTTTCACATTGTGCTATGGCATATGTAAATAAACACGGCATCTTCAGTTCACAAAATTCAATCCTGTGGCAATTCATAAATTACAAAATGACACCTTCAGGCTTTCAAAATAATCGGCTGTACAGGGTTCTCAATTTCAAAACAGTGAGCCATAAAAAAAAAACCTGTCAGCCAGACACAAAGTGATGTTATATCCGCTAATCAGAGCTACATGGCTACAAACAGTTCAGTCGCAACTGACAATGGTGACGCTAACAATGTCTGACAATCACTGAATTATATTGTTGTATCCGTAAGGGCAGTGGAAACTGATGGAGGATGTTTGAAAACCCATTCGGCTGACCTGCACATATTGTGGTGATTGAAGCCAAATGTGACACTTTGACACTTTATTTTGTCTGAAGTATACTGCCAGCCTGAGTGGGTTGGGGGTGTGGCAATGGCTGTGAGATTTGGGGTGATGTGGCAGTCTAAATAAGGAGGGTGGCATGAGGGGAGTTGTCCCATTCCCAAAGATTCTCTAAATTCCCTGTGCAGAATGGGAATGTCTGTGTCTCTCTCTCTGTGGACAGCTGATGTCAATGTATCAGCTCAGCAGTTACACACAGCTCCTTTCTACAGACTCTGTGGGGGTCCAAGTTTCCACAGTCAGCTCTTTCTATTTTATGACACTCGTGGAAGAAAGGGAAGCGATGTTGTACATTGGTGTCTAGAAAATCATGGCATCACCAGCTACACTGCATCTATTTTAGTAGTGCAGAGTTAACAGGGAGTGTCTCATTCTTGACCGTTTCCTTTTCTTTTTATTACAGCTTTTGGATGCTCTTCTGCCCCCCCTGTGTTTGGCCAACAACCTAACAGTGGGAGTGTGTTTGGACAGGTATCTCTCACTGATTGTTTAGTTTGATTGATCGTATTGTCTTAACATTCAAAATATTGCCCATTCTGGGTACATCATATGACTAATGTTTCTCTCCCAGCAGCAGCCATCATCTGGTGGGAGTCTGTTTGGGTCAAGTTCAGCCAATACAGCAGGCTCCTCAGCTGGTGGAGGATTCTTTAGTGGCCTGGGAGGCAAACCGACTGAAGAGGCTGCCAACAAGAACCCATTTGGCACCACCGCCTCCACCGGAGGGTTTGGGCAGCCTACACAGACAGGTAGGCTAACACAATCTACAAAAACTATAGTTTACTGATATGTTTTTGTTTTTTCTCTGTCCTCAGTGTTACAACTTACTTGTACCATACTGGAGACAAAATGGGGATACCATTAAGCAAAAGTACTGGAGACAAACCCTCATTTTACTGTCCTTAAAAGTTACATTTATTTGCCTATGACTTCTCTAGGTACAAACAGTCTGTTTGGGAATAGTGGTGCCAAGACCTTTGGTTTTGGACAGACCTCCTTTGGTGAGCAGAAGCCTAGTGGGACCTTCAGCACTGGAGGAGGGAGTGTTGCAGCGCAGGGCTTTGGCTCCTTCTCTACTCCGACAAAGCCTGGTACAACTTTACCCATATTATAATATTACTGTTGTTCTTTGGTCCTTAATGCCCTATTCTTGAGATACTCCTACCCGCTCTGTGAAAATAGCGCTTACTTGTATTTTGCAGGTAACATTTTATCAGATAGTTTATAATGCTAACATTTTCAGACCAGACTTATGTCCATGTGCTGTTCATACTTAATTAGGGGAGGGATCCATTGATTCATTCAGAGAGGGCATGTATTAGAGATGTTTGATATCCTTTGTTCTTTCACATTTTGTCAAGGTCTGGCTTAGGGGCTGTAGTGTAGTGATGTGTGAGGTTCGGTGATAGTGGGGCAGCTGTGATAGAAAAGCTGTGCACCTATACATAATCATGTTTTAATCAGCACACAACTTTTGACATTGCTTTCTCCTGTATCATCTGAGCTACAGCAAGCGTCTGTGTCTCCTCACCCCGGTAGAGCGAAAGTGAGGTAGTCATTACCTGCCAGAATACTGTTGTGTTACCTCTCAGAACTGCTAAGTCGCAGTGCAATGAATCATATTTTTGATGTATTGATTTAAGTGTGAGAGGGACATTTTAAATACAAAAAGTATCAAAACTATCATTTTATATAAGGGATCTTTACCTTGAATATCACCATTCATTAGATCTGCAATGTTATGGGTAGAGAGTGTAGATTAAAATATATGTACACTATTTACCATATATTTACTTTATGTTTACTATACATAACAGTTAAAACAGTAATGTCATTACAGCTGATTATTTATGGTTTTATTTATGATACAGGAAGATTCATGTCTGCAGATTTTAATATCAGCCACTGATTTCTCTGAGTTGTACCACCTCTGTGGGAGGTGTGTCAGACCTGTTCATTTGTTCATTTTTTAGCGAACAGATGGTGATAAATACTATCCCCTTTTAAAAATGGGAAGAGAGTTTTATTTGTATAGTAGGACACCAGCAACATTAGGTGTAGGTAGAGGAAGGGAGGAGATTTTTTTTTTTTTTTAGGATAGCTTCCAACTTAACAGTTACCTAGTAGGGTCACAAATGTTACAGTGCTGTTTGGGAGCCATAGAATACAACCTCTAATAGAAACCATACCAAACACATCTTCATCTTATTAATTTGTAATACAGGAGGGACAGATTCTGTACTTGATAAAAGGACAGTTAACCCGTTTAGATCCTCCACATGGTCTAAACTGCCTACTATAAACTCACACTTCAAGTCTATAGAGCTGGTCAACAATTTAAAGAGGAGTAGTTCAAATGAAATTAAGTGTAGAGCAAGTTTAAGTAGGAAGAATTAATGTAAACCCTACCCAAATAGAATATTTGGTTTTCAAGATGTAAATTGAGCTTCTTCCTTGGATTTTCTTTTGTCTTTTTTAAAAATAAGAAATAGCAGCAGCTATCCAAGCTACAGTCCAGTCCACTGGGATACTAGTACCACCCAGCACACTAGTGCCCTATCACTGGCCCATGTACAGGGAATGTAATCTTGTTACATTAGCTCAATCAATTATTTACTGGAGCATGCTGGCAGCCTGGCTGTAATTCCAGTACGCCCTTTTTCCCCCTGCCACTGCTACCTCTGAGGCTTTGAGTTGATGTGAAGTATTCATCCCGTCATTAAGCTGTACCATTGTGCTGTCCCAAAACAGTGGTGTACTATACACAACAAGACACAATATAGTAACTGTATTCACCCTGCTTAGATGAGATACAGTGGGGGAAATGTTACAACTCATTAGACCTGCTGTTACTTACACTACTTACAGGCTAATAACAAGGTAAAAGTAAGTCCTGGTTCAGACCACATGTGGAATGTACGTATAGTAATATTTACACAGGAGTCTGAGCAGAACTCTTCACACTGATGTTTTTTTCTGTCTGTAGCACAGGAGACTTCCCTGAGAAGAAAAATACCCTTGACATAGATCAAATATCCTATTTAGATGACCTAAAGCCACAAAACCTGCTTCACAACTCACCTTTTTTATCTTTCCTTTGTAGAAAAACACTGATTAGTACCATGTACTTCACTGTATATGATCCACTACTTTCTGCTACAAAACTTTATTCAGAACGTGTCTATTTTCCCCTCTACAGGTGGATTTGGCAGTGCTCCAGTGTTTGGGAGTCCCCCTTCTTTCGGTGGTTCCCCAGCATTTGGTGGTGCAGCATCGTTTGGCTCCAGCCCTTCATTCAGCAACACCATGGGGTCTTCAGCTGGTAAGGTGTTTGGAGAGGGAACAGCGGCTGCCAACATGGGAGGATTTGGGTAAGACACTTAGTATGTTCTATCCAAGGTTTGCCAAAAATTTGCTATGAAAATATTTTTTTAGGAATATGTTCATACGTGCGACAGTATTGGAGATTCACTGATCTATTTTAAAATTTGTTTTATAATGGTTTAAATCATTGCCTACTCCAAGTATTCAAGCCATAAAGCAGCAAATATTTTATGTGGCACGACGTCTATGTAGCAAAGTAGTGTAACACATTAGACCAACGGTTTACTTCTTGGTTGTTACATCGCTGCAGTCCGAAAGCATGTGAAAATGTCAGTGTCACCAGGCTTTTTGTGCGATACAGAGAGGGGAGTTGGGGTAGCAGGATTTTGCCGGCAGCGTGGAGCAGCTTTTGTGGGAATCAGAACATCTGTGTTCACCGCAGCATCACACAAGCGTAACACATAAAGTAACTGAAGAGCAGCATTCACCACATTGTTAAACACTCTATTAACATTATAATGTTGAAATAAAAAAAAAAACCTGTTTCAAGGCTTGCTAGTTAGCCAAATGGAGCAGGTTTTGGAAGCCCTTGCTAAAGCTTTGTCCAGTTGAGAAGTGAGGCTGCTTCCACAGTGTTGAATCCACTGCCATTATATACACACAACAGTTTTCCTCTGCTAACTCCAACAGGTAAGACTTTAGGTGGCAGGGGTTTTCATAAAATTAAAGTTTTAAATTTGACAGAAAAATCATAACTCAGGGTCGACCTTCTAGTCTTTTCTTGATATCACTTCCTTTACCAGTGCGAGGTGTTTACTCAGTGTCCTTCCACATGACTAAACAGATATGCGACATTGTAACCAATGCTGCTTGTGCACGTTGATTCCTCTTCCTCACCGTCACCAGTTTTGTGGATGCTGACTAATTTTCCTCTCATATTTATTGTGCCGACAAAAGTTGGCACAATAAATAAACAGTGTTGTTCTTCCGTCTGTCTCATATATGTTAGATTTGTGTTTGTTTCTGCCTCTGAATGGCTCATTGCCACTTGAGGAGAAATTAAGAACACTGGGTTCATGTAACCAGTCTCCCCGCTAATGAAAAAGATAGAGAATCATTGTCATTTTATAAATTAGATTGCAGTGAGGTAGAGGATCAAAATTGCAATTTTGAAATAATTAATTGTGCAGCTCTATTCTGAAGTGTAAAAGACTGGCATTTACTATGAAATATAATAGACCACTGAATGGGAATATCTTTCCTGCTCCCAGCAAGTCAGCTTTAAGACAAGTGAAATTTCTTTTCAGCTACAGAAAAAAGGATTAATTCATCTTTCACATCCTTCCCACCCTTTCCACTCAAATGATTTCTCCAGCTTTATCAACCTTTGTGTGTCAACCATGTGCATGTATTTTGATACCAGTGAGCATGGCTATGAGCCCAAAACTCTAGAGGTCCGTGCAGACTATATTATTCCCCTCAGATAATCTTATTCTGGGGTCATGCTGCTTGCAGATTACACTGGCCTTCTCTCTCTCTCTCTCTCTCTCTCTCTCTCTCTCTCTCTCTCTCTCTCTCTCTCTCTCTCTCTTTTGCTTATTTTCTGTTTTCTTTCCCTTGGGAGTCAGTGGGCTTGGGTCCTGTAGTAGGGATTACTGCTTAAACCCCTGTCTCTCAATCCTCTAGTACCCTGACACACACACACAGCACACACACACACACACACACACACACACCATCTGACGCATTCTGCCTTGCTTGCATGTTTACTTGGATGGAGCTAAACAATGAATAGATCTCGGACGTAATTTCGTTGTCTTATCTCTCTCTACCCAAATAAATTGGCGTAAAGCATGGCTCTTAAATGGCATCCAGCCCTATGGCATAATGTTTTCACTCATTTTGTCTCACCAGTCCCACTCAATATCTCTGTTTATTTTATTTTCAGTCGTACCTTCTGGTTTTACCATATCACATCCGCTGTGTCTACTTTATGTTTTCAGGTTTGCCTCACCTCCCAATGCCCCATCCTTTGGAGCCATAGCTAATCAGACCACACCGTCATTCGGGAGCCTGGCCCAGCAGGGCTCTGGGTTTGGAAGTCAACCCAGTGGCTTCTCAGGCTTTGGACAACAGCCACAGGCAGGAGGTGAGACTACTACTTCAGTTACCTTCTTTTTTTCTTTAGTTTTCTTCCCTCATCATCTTTAAATGCCCTCTTGTTTACCAGCACTTAGTTAAATATTGCAGTCGGCACGGTCAGTGGCTCAAGTAGAGTCAGGAAGCAGTTTGTCCAACATCGATGCAGTTGTCCTCCACCCACGATGCATTGGTTTATCTTCTGTCTGTGCACCTAATATTTCTAATTAGTGTTCCTCAGAAGATAATTTAATACACTGTTTATTTACACTATTAAAAAAGTAATAAAATTGCGCAAAATTTTAACAAAATTAATATAAAGAACAGCAAATGATTGTCATACGACAGAGGCAGCCAAAATTCCTACAACTAAACATGTACTTGTCCTGGTGCAGTGATTACACTGTCAGTGCAAGTTGTGCACCAGATGAAGGTTTGCTAAAGACTTTCATACTTTCATTCACCTTTTTTGGTAAGAAGTTGTGAGTTAGAGCAAACATATCAAATGAGTAAATTTCATTCCTCCACAAAAACATTTTTCTGTGGATATGAAATGTTACCATAGGTAATTTTCCTGTCATTATTACACCTGTACTGTTGCACACAGTAGTAATGGATAGATTAGTGGTATATCTCTGTATCAACTGTATTCGAGCTGAAATGGTTTGTTGATTAATTGATTATCTGATTGACAGAAAAATAATTGGTACTATTTTGATAATTGATGATTCGTTAAAGTTTTTTTCCATCAGAAATTCAAAATATTTGTCGGTTTCAGCCTCTCACATATGGATATTTGCTTCTTTTCTGTGTCATGTGTGATTGTAAACTGAATGTCTTGGGGTTTTGGACTTTTGGTCAGACAAAATAAACCATTGTAAGACATCCCCTTGGACTCTGAGAATTTGCAAATGGCAGTTTTTAAACTGTTTTTGATATTTTATGAACTAATTGATTATTTGAAAAATACTTGGCAGATTAATTGATAGTGAAATAAATGTTAGCTGCCCCGTACTGTATTACTACTGCCAAAATGCAACCAAGTCAAGTGGCAGACAGTCAGCTAGTTCATGTACTACTAAAAGTATAAATATAGCAATCATGACAATCAAACAGCACCAACATGATGGCCATGCTATGGGACTTCTATCAGATTCAGAAATGTCCAACCATTAGGCATCAGAGATGATGTGCATGTCTTTGAGTTTTTGCGTGACTCAGATTTATTAGCAGACCAGCGTTCTCTTGCCGTCTTCCTCCCACTTGCTTCTGTTTGATTGTTGTGTCCTTTTACCTCTTTTTTTTTTTTTTTTTTTTTTTTTGTCTCTCCTTGACTTGTTCAGTCACCTTTGCTTCTGCCACCTTTAATGGCTTAGTTGGTCATATACGTAGTGTACATCAGACTCTCCAATCGCCGCTGTCATCTGTGCATCTTTCTATACCTTCTCTGCCCTGTCCTCAATAGCTCTGGGTGGCAAAGCGTCTGTGTCAGGTCATGTCACGTGCGCAGCACACACACAGACAGACAGACACAGATCTGTCTGTCAAAGATGAAATGAGAATTGCATTAGGAATGTGGGTTTTCATCTTTTGCCCTACTGGCACTCATTATGTTTTATTGTTATAATCACCCAATTGATCCCGTTTTCCCATTTTGTAGGATTCACTGGGAACACCTTTGGGTCTCCAAACCAGTAAGTGTGGTCAACATATTTTGTTTCAATTCATGTCTTTGTCTTTTCGTCGTGTATGAACTGAGGAGTAGACAGAGCCACGTTTCTCTGTTCCTCCCTGGCAGCAGTGTGTTGTGCCTGTGGTGTTTGAACTCTGCTGAAGCTCACATCTTTTCTTCCACAACACTGCTCCCAAAAGAAGCTTTCAGATTCAATACCACCTCATTTGTTTCCTCTTCATCTTTTCTCTGCTCTTTATTCATTCAGAGACCAATTCAGTTGAATTCTGTTTCACTGTATTAAAATACAGTGAAATTTTATTTTCTGGCTCTTTCACCATAAAATAAAAACACAACAGGGAATGGATAATAAAATAAAATTATGTTTATAAAGATGATCCGATAGATAATAGAATAAATTCAGTGCTAAACGTACTAAATATGCAGTACCTTCAAGTGTTTGCACGTATGGTTCATCGTTCTGACCCCCTGTGCGAAGTCACTGTCCCTGAAATGGGTGGTGCACGGTTTAATGCTCCAGCAGCACTTCCTTAATAACTTCCCCCCTTGCGAATTAGTTTTTCATTCCCATCCTACTGTCTCTCCTTTTCATCCCTCAATCCCTGTTTCTACCTCTCCGTGTCTTATGCTGCTTCTCCCTCCATTTGCTGTGTGTCACATGGCAGCCAGTGTTCCCCGGGTTGTGTTCCAGCGGAATGCGCTCTGAAGTGTGCAGGAGTGTGTGGAGACGAGACTTAGCGTATTGGACACATTCATGTGTTGTTGATAATCCTTTCATTCTTTTTTGCTTTCCCTATGTGTCTTCCTCCACTTTACAATTTTGTCATTATGTTGTTCTTCCTGTAGCAAACCTGCTATCCTGTACACTATGGATCGCTGCCAGATCATAGTCATCGATAGTTATCACTTGTTTTCTTGCAAATATACAAAAAAGCAATTTTAACTGAACAAAACAAAGAATATCCAGTTGTACCACAGTTTAAAGCCCCACTGCAACCACTCTGGGAAAAGATTCTAGTTGAAACACTGAATTGAATTAAAAAAAAATTTTAAACAATCCCAGTATTATTTTCAAGAACTTACAATTGTGTTCAATCCTTTGCAATATAAAAAATGTTCCAACTAAAAGAATTGGGCTATGTTTTTTCCAATTTCTGAATTTTTCTACATAAAATAAAAGTTGTGATTTAAAAAAAAAAAAAAAAAAAAAAAAGAGTTGTGCTGACAAGCCAACACAGCAAAACTCAGCAAAACCCCGATGGGACTGTGAAACTCATAAAAGACAGAATAATTTTATAATATTGCTAATAACCAGCCAATGAAAGTACCCTCTTCTATGCACTGTCATGTCTTTGCCTTACTGTGTACGTGTGGTTTCTCTTCTGTATCTGCTGAGTGATTACAGGACAGTTGATCACATACACATGCTTGACATCACTGCCCCTAAAAAAACAAAACAAAAAAAAAAAACAAAAACAGAATACATCAAAATCAGCGGAAGTCACTGCCCAGCATAAACCCACTGTGGTCAACATACTGAATCCTGAAATTGTTTATATCATACTAACTTATTTTCATTTATATATTCCATGTGAAACTGTGGTTGAAAAACACTATTCATTTGAAATTGTATTGCCATTTCATTTACAGTGACATTTGATATAATTACACAAGACACGAGGGAGAAAAAGTAAATATAAAATATTTTTCTTATTCGTGTTGATTTTTAATATTAAGCTGTTAGCTAATATTGGCTGTCTCAAATACCATTAGTACTTTTTCAAGCATTGAAACTCTTTTTCAATAATCTCTCCCTTTCTGCTTTGTCTGTCATCTCTTCTTCCAGATCAAGTGCACAAACATTTGCCAGTTGGAGAAGCTAGTTTTATTAAACCTCCATGAGCTACAGTACTTTCTGCAATCAAGTCCTTTGTGCCACACAATGGGAGGAGGGAAAGGGGAAGACTGTGTCGCATTTGGGTTGAAATAAAATAAATTAGAAAGATAGATTTACATGCTTTTTCTTTGCAGAAAACTTTTGTGTGTTTTAGATAAAATGGCAAGTTTTCAAGCAGCTTGCAGAGGAAGCTTCATTTAAGGGGTTTATGCTTTATTACGGGCTCTTTATATTTTCTCAGGAGACAGGAGAATCACGTATTGGCAACTATACAAACAGAAGACAGGTCGGTGTGAGATACTGGGCAAAACAGATTTTCTGCAGTGTTTTTGAAGATCATAAAATATTACAGATAATTATTCTGTTATGACCTTTTTTCAGAAAATCACATAGTAGTCACATACACTATTAACACGCTGATGCAGTTTACGCACTTCAGTATCATATTCTTTATCATCATAAAATTCATACTCCAGAATGGTGTTGCCTTCTTTCCAGCATTTTAAAATTTTAGTTTCTGCACTTTGAAGCGTCCTAATGTAGAAAAGTTTTTGAGCTTTACTTCTGAACATATCACTCTTTCATGGAATTATGTAAAGTGGTGTTCTCAGCATGGCTATATAAAGCACTGTTAATTCCAGTTCTATCTAACTGTCCATACAGTCTTGAACAGAAAATGTACACACATGTAGAATGTACCAAAATTTAACAAACCCAAACTTTTGAACTATGATAAAAGGAATTGTCATTTGAAATTAAAAGTTATATTTTCCTTTTCAAATATTTTTTGCAGTAAATCCCCTCTTGATGTATATTTTTACACGAAATACCAGAAATAAACAAAATTTCTCAAAATTTCTCTTGTCTACTCGAAATGTGAATTCTCTTAATATCACAATTTATCTGTTAACACAGTCATGTTAATGACTCGTTGATTATGTTTAGTCTTTCCAGTGAATATGTCGTGTTCTGATTTGGTTTTCTTGTAGAAAACCAAGGCCAAAAGTAAATATTGACTGAACATAATGTGACTTATTCACTAATGAAGTGCTTCTTGACATTCTTTGGAGTAGTAGCTTAAAATACCTTTTCCAAAGTCATCATGTTCATCCTTATATAATTGACAAACTGTCATGCAAAGTAGGAAGATATTATTCTTGATATTTTGATTTTATACCATTTTGATTGAATTAACTATATAGCAAAGCATTGTCAGCACTACACACTATCACAGTCAAAAACACTATGTTTAGTGTTTGCTTAATACAATGGGAAATAAAATCTGAATGTTGGTCATACAAAACTAAACAGTTAAATTTGAGGTGGCATGAAGAATAACATAGCTAGCCCTGGGCTCGGTTTACTTAGCTCACTAATTAATGCTAAATCCCTCAGCTCATTCCTCCATCTTCAGGGAGGAATTCATTGACTCACACACAGAGCTAAATCGGGCTGTGGGAGAATGCTGATGGGGATGCATGGCTTGTATCAGAGCCTTGATGTTGTGGCATGTGGCCACCATCAACAGAATTACATTCCCGGCTTATGCCTGTGGAGCATGTCACTTGTCACTCTGTCGACCCTTATCTTCGGTCGCTCGCCTCGGGAGTGGCAGAGGACCTGGTCGCTCTGAAGTGGCACGGGAATGTCAGGGTCATGACGTGACCGGTTGTAGGCACCTGCTGAAATGGTCAAATCCACATCCCCAACAGTCTTAAATAGATCTAAAAAGTGGACTGGAGCAATTTGCTTTCTTCTCAACATATGAAAGATAGTTGACTATGAATCAATAATACATGTGTATTTAGTTTTTTAATCAACAATAATTTATTTTTTTTTTGGGGGGGGGGTTTGGATTGATCAACCGAGTGAGCAACCAGAATATATTCTAATTAGATTTGTGTTCTTGCCTGCTGAGAGGTAATAGTGGCCTTATATACATTATCACAATGATGTGTGGTTAGCACCAGACGTATGTGATGTCTCAGGTAAAGAATCGCAGTTGGACACATTGGCAGATTACAGAGGCACATGGGCAGTTACAGAGCCCACAGTCTGTAATGCTTTCAGCTAAAGCGGATGAGCTTATGAGATTTTCAGCACCCACTCCACAACTGGCCTCTATAAAAGCATTAAACGTCGAGTGTGGGTTTTTTTTTTTTTTTTTTTAAATAATTTTATTATACAAACAAATGTAACAGAAATAATTGACAGTGACAGTACCTCTGTCTCACGTCTCTGTTCCTGATGATGGAAAGTGCAGGAAAGTCTCACACTCTGGAGGATGGCAGCTGTCTTCATGGAATCCAGATAAAAATAGCCTAGTCCAAACCACCCCTCCCCCAACCTCACCCTTATTCTCTGTTTTTCCCCATCCCACCCACCCCCACAGTGAGTGTTGATTAGCAGCTCTTGAGCACATCCTAGTCTGCTTTGCTGACATATTGATCATCTTTACATTTTTTGCGTCTTGTGACATTTCTATGAACAGTGTGCTGCTCCTATGTTGTGTGAGATGAGTTGCAATTTTGTAAAACAGTTTTGCCTAATGGGTAATTTTGTCTGCACAGATAATCTAAATCCAGTAATCCACTAACAGGCGAGGGAGACCTTGTTCCCTGTTTCTCTTCTCTCTGCACACTGTGCAGACTTGGTGGTGCACTGTGGAATCGCCTTTTCCAAGGCCGCCTCCTATTTGGAGAATGCCACCCTTTGGATGGCGAGTGGCCACACTGCTGTGAAAAGGTTGAAAGATTGAACAGGATTTCTTTAAATTCTTGCAAAAGAAAAATAATCAGGAAAATGAATAAGTGAGGTCAAAAGGAGACACATCTTCTCAGTGTCAGCTTTGAGTAGCTCAGTTGTTCTTTCTCAGCAGAGCAAGGACGTAAGACTCAGACTATGTGTATTCGTAACTTTACATCAGAGGAAATCCATCTGTGTCGTATATCGGCGTGCCAGTTGGTCCAGCACTTTGCTCCAGACTGAAATATCTCAACAACTATTGGATTGATTGCCATGAAATTTGTTGAAGATATTCATGGTGCACAGTAGATGAATCCCTTGACATTGGTCTTCCCCTGACTTTTCCTCTGGCACTTCCATGACGTTGACATTTGGTGGTTTTGTGTGAAATGTCTCAACAACCTTTGGATGGATTGCCATGAAATTTGGGATTGGGCATTCGTGTTTCCCTCAGGATGAACTCGCCTAAACCCTTAGCATTTTATGTAGCGCCATCAGCAGGTGTAAATTTCAATTTGTCCAGTGCTTTCTTTTATGACCAAATACCTGCAAAACTACTGACATTCCCATCATTCTCAGCTGTATTGTGTTCTTTATTGCTAATTAGCAAATATTAGCATGTTACCCCTTCTGAGAGTTTGAATTTTTGATAATATAATTCCATAAATCTGCATACACATCTTAGTCCATACTATAATTAAGTTAATTAGATATATCCATTACCAAGTTTTGCTTTGGCATGTAAAATATTTTCACCTGAGACATAAGTTGCTAAGGCCGTTTTCAGAAACCCACTGCTGAAAAGCAAGTGTCATCTTTATATTTATGCCATCGTCTTCCACCATCATATTAGATGTCAATATTTGTTTTAAAATGAAAACATAGTTGTCAGAATTTCAAGTATGGCAATGCAGAGCAGTACTTAGACTGAATTCTGCCCATATTAGCACTGACACACTTTATGCTCCAGCTATGTATTTTTCCTCAACTGCTGTCACACAGTACTGTGAGTACTGCCGCCATTAAATTGCAGAATGTAAAGACACGATCAGTCAGCATGCTAGTATTTGTGCTTAAATGCACAGCTTTGAGCATTGCAGCAGCACTGACATGAACATAATGCATAAAATCTGAGCTGCTATGCTAGTAAGTCCATCAACCTCCCATCCTTTCATTACCTACCTCCCTCAGTCCCTCCTGCTCTTTCCTTCCTCTTTCTTCAACTCACTCACAGGGATTATGCAGTTCAGTGTAATTACTTATCCTGATACTTCAAAGGAGCTTTATACTGAAAATTTTGACTTCCATCAAACTCCATTTAGTCTTCCAAGTATACACGAAGTGCCCCTGCAAAAGACATGGGCTCTCCCTTTTCTGTTTACATCTGACGCAGCATAGACAGGTGCATGCAACAGCAATTTCAACAGTTACTTTGCATGTGAATGGATTACTGAGAATGGGTTTAAAGTCTTATCTAATAGACTTGATCGTGGATGTCAGGCATTATCACAGATGTCAGGGGGAATTCTTTGAGCATCACCAGAGTCGTAGAGAGTTGCTGAGGTTCCTGAAGAAAGCAGTCCTTAAAGGCCTTTAATGAAAACTCAAGACACCTAAAAAGGCAACAACTACTCTTCCTGGTGTTTCCATGAAAAGTATTTAATACTGTTAATCCCATATCCTGCTACTGCTTTTCCATTATTCAAACATTCCCATCAGGGAACATCTAAAATGAGACAAGCAGCATCAAGAGAACAAAAACAGGTGCCGTGTGGAAGGATATCAAGTATCTGCTAATGTATCCTAACTGAGAATATGTGACACCGGATATATATGTAGACCTAGATGCAGACACAGTAAACCTTCTACTAACAGGTAAATTATTTTGCATATATCAACACTTCTGTGTTTTTTCAATACTGAAAGCATTCAACCAGCTGCTCCTCGCCGTTCTCATAATCAGAGTCCTTTATTGCCGGCAGCAGTTATTTTTATTTTATTTTTTAAAACAAGCTGCTTGCTCCGCTGATGTGAAAAATCCTCATTTATTTACTCTGAAGTGCACTTGAAGTTAGCCGCCTTGGCCACAAAAGCTGTTTTTCTTTTATAGCGTAAGAGCTGAGCCACAGCGTCACCTCTGAATTTCCCACTCAGGTGAGCATTTTTTTGCTTCTGCAGCACTGGAATCCAGTTTGAGCTTACGCTTTGGCCCCAGTCTTCACCCAGGTTTCATCTGCTTTGTCAGAACTGATCCCAAAAGTCACCATGCTGTCAGCTAATCCAGCCTCTTGAAGTATAATTTGATTGCAGGGATTTTTATATAATTTATGGAGTCTGTTTTGCAGTAAGCTCATTATTTCATCAATATCCCCTTGAGAGTACTTGACTTTCAGCCCTTGAATCTCAGTAAACACTTACTGCAGTTAATTCTCTTATTTGCTGAATCTAGGACTTTTCCCTTTTCACTAAGCAAGAATCTTGAATTTGAATACATTAAACACTGCGGCAGTCAGCAGATGTGTTGTACTGCCCAGATTTTTAACTAAATACATAGCCACCCCTAAAATTATTCTTTTTTTAATTCTTTTTGTATTTTGATCCTCATAAAAGCTAAAGGCCTGTTGTGACATTGTCATGTTTGTCATACAACTCTCTGGTCTCTTGTGTCAACTCAAGACCTTTTAGCTTGTCTTATCGTCATATGCTTAATGTGCATGATATCTAGAAAATAAGTGTTGCTGTATGTGTAGCGCACACAGAGATTTAGAGAGTCCATTGTCAACATCTGCATGCTTTTATCTTTATGAAATGTTTATTTTACCAGATGTGTAGCGAAATTACCAGTCACTGATGACTATCTGCTCAACGAGGATAAGCAGACAGTAGGAATCACATGCCGTGTGCTCACTAAGCTTTTATATTAATTATATCCAAAAATGTTTGATTACAGATACTGTAAACACTTAGTATTGGGTTCTGAACCAATCGATTATTGTTTTTTTGCTTGCTTCAGCTCTATTAATAAATGGTAAGAAAAAAAAAAAAAAAAAAAGAATTCTTCCAGATAGGAAAATATAACAAATGCAACTAATTAAACCCCACCTACAGTTTATGTATTGTTTTTTATTTGGTAGTGTATTTGAGCGATCTGATTTAGTATTGAAAAATTAATTTGTTTGCTGCTGGATAAGTTTAAATATTGTTTAATCTTATATTTATATTGTATATAAATAACAAGTAAAATGCAAGCTGATACATTTCGTATGTTAAGTTATACGTTTTCAAAACTTTGATGGCTGTACAATAGGGTTTTGAGATCTACTAACTGAAAGTTTCGCTTCGAAGAAAATCCTTTATTAATGACTTAGTAACATTTATACCTGCAGAAATGATGATTATTAGAAAGTGGAAAAACCCATGATAATTTATCGATGTGTTACCAACAATTATAACTGCATCAGTACAATATAGAAAGGCTAAATACCAGCTAATAGGATTTTTATTAACCTTGCAACCCGTAATTATATTCTCATTAATGGCTTCTAACTGATCTACAAAGCCTTGCTATATTTATTAACTATTAATAAAGCCATTAGGTAAAACTTGTAAGCCCTTGACTAGAATTCAGCGCATTTCTGTGGAGGTGCTACACATGACGCTGTGGTGTGGAATGACGAGACATGACAGTCCACACCCACAAATTCAATTTAAGCAAACTGGCGTCGAAGAATGTTTCACATGTTGTCTCTACCGCTATCACTCATCGTGAAATGTTTTGATGTTTCTGAAAATTCTTAACACTCAGAAAACCACATGACAGACCATGAAGGGAGGCGTTTAGTCAGCCAAGACACATGAACATACAGTATATCATCACCTGGCAGCACATCAGCGCCTGGGACAACGCTGCAGAAGGCTGATAATAGCACGCCAACTCAGCCAGTCTCTTTCGATCCCTTTTTTTTCACCTATTTTAGACCTGCCTGAAATTATGAATCAAAGGGGGTTTTACTATCGTGACTGAAGGCATTAATATTCACAGAAATTAACTATGGACCAGACAAGCACAGGTCAGATGAGGTGGTTCGGTTTAACTTCTCATCAAGTAGTTCTGCTTATTGTTGCGTGTAAAGGCTCTAGATGCTTTCCCTCAGGAGCTGCTTATGATGTCTGGGTTTATTACAAAAGCCTTTGGCAGAGTGTGGGAGGTGTGGGATCCAACTACATCATGTGCTATAATTACACTGATGGCAATTAAAGGTTGCCTATAAGTACCCCTGTCCCAGCTTGCGGGATGTTCAGTGTTTAATTACTGTAATTAAACTAAATGGAAAATGATTGTCCTTCGCTGTGGCTTAGTCTGACAGTCCAGATGTGGTACAGATGCACATGTTGTCTAATCAATCTCTTATGTAACTGTAGGCGTTGCAAAGTGAGTGCCTGGCTTAAGTGTAACCAGGATTTATCTACTTTGCTCCAGTCATATACTTAAAGAAGTTACAATATATTTGTGAAGTGTACTTCACAAAAGTCTAACATATTTTCTCTCGCCTGCTTTAATGTTAGTTAAAAATGGTTTTGTGTGTGATTTCGAAGTCTTTGTCTCATAATGGGCAAGTGTCCATTTAGCAAAAACTTAATTGATTAATTATTCCCCCACTTTTTTCTGTCACTTATCCAGGTCCAGGTTGCATTAAGTTAATCAATCATATGATTAGAAATCATTGTCAAACACTGCTGGTAGGCACTGAAAAGATGTGATATAATCATAAATAATTCTTGGCCATATCATCTCCTCTGGTTTTCCATCATATCGTCATACTATGGCCATTGTGATTGTAAAACAGGTATTAAATTGCATTCTGTGTGGTATTAAAAAGGTCTTGAAAAGTCTTAAATTCGACTCGGTGAACTGGGCAGAGAGCCTGTGCCTGATACTAACAACGGGGGATCTCAGATCTTATGAGTGAAGGCAAATATGTTGTGTAACAGAAATCTTCCGTTGTTCCTTCCTCCATTAATTTGTCCTGTTTGTGTTGACTGAGATTCCATCGGGCCAAACAGGATATTATATCTCTGAAAGCGAACACGGTGTAGCTGGTGGCCTCATCACTCTCTGATCTTTTCTTAACAGACATATAAACAGCACAGTTCCTTCACAAAGTATTCATTCCTCAACTTTATCCACACTGCATGAAAAAAAAAAATGATAATCTTCAGAAAATGTTCAACAACTTACTTTCCAACTTTCCATTAGGTGTATGTTTTCCCCATTTTTCATTGATAGATGTAAACAATTTGCCAATATTAATGCATCCTCACATATGTCTTTGAGTTCTACATAGACCTGAGGTATCTTAAGACCCCTGCCAGCTGAGGGCTCACTGAGGTTTCACTTACAACCTTAAATGTGAAGTGTGTCTTTGACCTTAGTCCACGGTTTACTAAATCTAGGATTTTAGAAATACCGTACCCCCCCCGAATGATAGAGAGCTCGGACAGTGGCAACATGGGAGTATTAATAGTAACGTCTGGTGCCAAAGATACATTGGTGCCAGGATAAACTGGTATTACAAATAGGGACAGGTGGATGTATACAGGGAGACACTGCTACATACTCGCAGACTCTGAGCCATGTAAATATAGCCGTGAATGTGCAGCTCAGGAATGCGACAAGTATAGCATAGACAGTAGAGGCTGCAGGTCTGGAACTGAACCAAGCTTGTCTTGAAATTTGTGAGCCAATTTCCTCCATCACATCTTAAGTGATTCTCTGAGCCGGTACTGAGAGGAAAATATCATCTCCCTGCTTATGCTGTAGACTAGAATTTAATTTTAACACCTCACCTACGTGCTTAGTGTGTGGTAATATTATATACCAAGTGAAGAACAGAAAATAAAGGAAACCAAGAGAGCACTTTGCAATCCTTTGAGAACATCTTAGAGTTATAATGGGGGTGCAGCGCAGAAGCGGTGGAAAAAAACTCCTCTGCTATCATTGCTGTTCAGCATACCTGTGTACGCTTCTTGCATTTAAATTACTTGATTCAGATGCATACATTTTGAATCATTTGACTCAGTGACTGTGTTGGTGGAATACAAAGAGTTTCCGAAGCCACTGAGAGTTAGTTATTGCTCCATTGTGCCTAATCTTAGGTTATGTGGCTCTGATGCTCAGAATTTAACCCATTTAATCTTTCTGATCACCTTTTCTTTTTTTTCCCCCTTTGACGAGACGATGCATATAAATTTGAGAAATCATGGTCATACATACAAACTGTCAATTTCAACTTTAGAACATATGAAAGGAAAGGATAAGGCGGGCGGATATATTTTTCTTATTGTCAACTTGTGCCACAAAAACACCAAAACCAACAATGATTTGATTCTACTAACAAGTACTGCCTATGTAGCCAATGCCTGATAGCTCTTTCCGACTGACAGATAGATGAATGTATTGTTAGTTTTTGTGTTTTAATGGTGTTTTAATGGATTTATTAACCCAAAAAAAAAAAAAAAAAAATAGAATATTGCAAGCTTTATCTCTTAAATGGCAATGTGGCTGAAAGTATGAAAATGAAGTATAAATGAAAATCCAGAAAAAATAAAATAATTAAATATGTTTGAAATAATAAAGCCAATTCCTGACTGTTAGAGGAAGCTATTTTACGAAATCCAAACGTAGTCCCCCCCTTTTAAACATCAGAATTCAGTTGCGCAACAAATTCATTTTGAAATTGTCCCAGTTTTGAAGTTTATATGGAGAAGGGGAATTTCCCATCTTTGTATAAAGTAATCTTTTCCAATACACAGATCGTTGAAAATTAAAGGAATAACCAACAAGTTAGATGTAGGGCCACCACAAGCTCCTCAGTGCTCCTTAGCATGGGCGCTCTAGTCTCTGAAACTCTACTGGAGGAATGAAGACCATTCTTCCGAAAGATATTTCCTCATTTGTTGTTTTGTTAATGGCGGTATAGAGGCTTTCTAGTTGGTCCAAAATCACATGTATGTGTTCAGTAGTTTGAGATCTGATGACTGCAAATGAAATACTGGAAACATCAGCAAGTTTACCATTTATTCAGGTTTTCCCATGGCATTATTTTTAACCTGACTCTAAATTTAAAGAATATCTAGTGTGTTCTCTTTACCTGTTTCTTTTACTATCCTCTCTCTTGATTTTATCCAGTTCTTTCACCCTACCATATGTCCTTTCTTTGCAGTATCTCCTTTTATTGCTTTCAGTCGCTGCCGTCAACAAAAAGAGGCATATATAGAGCAGTACCATCCCTTCTGATGCTATAGAAATCTCTAGACTGACTGTAGCATACAGTACATCATGTGCTCAGCAGTGTATGTGTAGCTTCAGGGATCTTTGTGTGCATAAAGGCTTTCAATATTTTTCAATTCTGCACTTAAGACTGCGTTTCTTTATCCTTATTCAGGGGTTACATGGTCCTCTGATTTGTGCAAAGTGAATGAACAGAGAGCCCTACATGTCTGAAGAGAGAACCATCCTGAAAGGACACAAGTACAAATGAAACTAGTAGATACATACATTAAAGAAGGAAATGCAATGTGTATCTGCCAGACAGCAAAGGAAACTCGTTGGTTTCAGTTTGAATATACAACTCAGTCCAAGAAAGTGGGCGACGGATAAAAACATTATATTTATAAATGGAAATGTATTGGCTATGATAGTAGCATAAAAGACCTTTCAAAAAAATAATCTGAAAACATTACTTTTTTAAATATATGACTCTATCTTGGAAAAGTAAGTCTCCATATTTAAGCTAAAAAGAAAAGGAAAGACGAGAGGTAATGTTCGTACATTTTATTAATTCATGAAAAGGACCTTTTTAATATATTTTTTCAGGGATTGTTTCCCCAGCGTTGTGCATTTTCACAGTTTTAAACATTTGCCAGAACTTACTCATTTTCAAGTATTGGTGTAAAAGTCAAAGCTGAACAAAAGAACACATACTGCTTTAACTATTTCAGTGCTGTATTTCCAGAAAATAAACCAAACAAAATGAGAAACATTTATAAATGCTCACAGTATCTTATGTACTACTGTTGGGGTTGTATGTCAAACACTGAATTATGTTATATAATTTCTGAAATGAGAACAGCAAGATGAACTGATTTGTGGAACATCAATTTTTCTTTTTCATAGGATAGAACCAATTGTAAAAGCCAGGAAATGAAGGCAGGTGGTCCTAAGTGTGAACTTTTATTGGTTTAAATAAAGGGATGTCTCACTACATAAAGAGCTGAAACAAAGGTAGTAGCCCTCAGAAGAACTCTAATGGTGTGGGTTTAGGAGAGGATTCTTTCGATCGCTTGGCAAAGCTGTATAAGCAGAAAACACAACAACAAATCATGTCCCACATGGCTACAATTTGCATTTGTGGTGTTTCTCTGGAAATACAATCATGCTAAATGCATCTAATGATCAAAAACAACTGAAAATCGGCCTATTATTAAGTGCCAAGAGGTTTTTGAATTCACGAGTTACGAACAATATTATACGGCATAGTTTTGGCTTTGTCCAATTTTGGCACTTTCTGTTCTCCATAAAGTAAACAAACAATGTGAGGTTTTGTTTTTCTGTGGCTTAGTTAAGGAAGCACATACAGCATCAATGATGTCCTCTTGTGGTGTGAATCTAAAATACACATCTTGAATACAAAGTTAACAGATTCAGACACACACACAGAAGACAGTTAGTGCCCTTTTCCTAACATCAAACGCTGGTGATAGTTGAAAGGCACCAACTCAGTGACCTCAGTACTTCCATTTCTTTTTCATATAAAAATGTCTTAACTCTAGTTTATCAACAAAAGAGATACATGTATCACTTCCTGTTCATTTGTAGACGTGTGTTGGTGCATATGGCTTTGTAGCATGTGCATGTGTTCAGACAGTCCATGTGCAGGGCTGATAAATGAGTTCACACTGCCAATGTGACACTGCTGTGACAATCAGATACCACGCCGGGCCTGCTCCTTTCCCCTCAGGGTGTTCTGTGTTTGTGTGTGTTTGTGGGGGCAAGCTCTGTCCCTGTTCTATGACAAGGGCGTAACCACTGTGTGTTTGTGTGTGTGTGTGTGTGAGAAAGAGAATCATGATTCGACAGTGGAAGGACTGTACATCAGTGAAACTCCTCATCCTTCCTAAATCCCTCCAATGGGATTTAACACACACACACACTCAAAAACACAAGCACGTTGAGAATGCGGGCCATTGCGTGTCACGGTTTAATTACATTGCATGTGGTCCAGCTTGAATTCTATCCACGGTGTCCATACGTCATCGCAAGAGATTACGAGGCAGTCCACAATACAAAAATGACCCTATACTATGTTAGGTGAAAGGTCACTGAGCTCATAACATGAACCCAAGTTTTCTAAATGCATTCAGTTTGTTGTCACCTTCATATTCATTCCCCCACAGCCACTCGACTGTCTACAGTTCAGTTTAGGACTGTGATGGCTGCTCTCGCACAGACACGCTGCCCCTGACCTTTGCTATTTGTCCTCAATTAAACCTCACCCATGACTCTAGCTAGCCCTTGCTTTGCACATCGCGACTCGGCACAGTTCAGTCCATCTAGGGCATGTAAGTGTGTCACTGCAGATCTAATTATGACAGCAGTCCCCAACTAGCCTCTTCTCTTCTCCTTCTCCCATCACCACGATGCCCTGTGACTCAGCCCAGAGCAGAGGCTATCAAGGTTACACATTAACCAAGCCAGGCAGCAGTGTCTGATGTGGCCATGTATGGGCTTAAAATGTCATTTTAATATTAAAAAAGAGATTCACCTCATGGCATGATTTGATTTGATCTTTGAGCTCTGGTTCAGCTGGATATCATTTGAGTCACGTATATTACATTAGTCTAAATAGTGCTCTGCAGAGCCTTCAGCTAGCTAACTCTCCAAAGACTAAAGTGTTAGGTTGTCATTCTAATGAGCTAGCATACGATAAGATGCTAGGTGGACACCATTTCACTCATAATAAAATAAATATTTCAACTTTTTGGACATCATAGTTTTTTTTATCTTTGGACAGATGTGCGAGTGGTATCAATGTTCTCATCTAACCCTCAGCAAGAAAGAAAAGAAGCCTATTTCCAAAAATGTTGAACTATTCCTTTAAGGACTTGGCAGAAATATCAGCCAAATCAAGGTGGGTTAAGTCACACAATAATTCTGTTTTGTAGTGCTAAAATGGACAGAATATCCTAAAATACACAAAGAAATGTGATCTGAACCCAGGCTGAAGGCTTTGTTAAGTCAGTAGTAAAGAGACGCTAATACACTGAAACAGCAGTAGCTTACAAATCTTTTTGAAATGCATGAGCAGATCAGTCTTGAATGCAAATTATTATTTACTTATTTGTTTTGGTTGGAGCCAGAACACAGGGACTTGGTGAGCACAGTGAACTTGCACAAATGTCAGTAGTTTCTGAAAGTGAAAAACTGGCCATTAACAGAACAAATTCTTCCAGAGCTCATTAACAGATTTTTAAAAAGGAGAATTTTCATTTTGCTCAAAGATTAACATTTAAATGGGCATTATTTCGTTTAATATTGGTATTTAACTGACCAGAGCTGTGTGTGTCTCACATTTGCTGGCGGTGAAATAAGAGGGGACAGGCCCCACATTTCTGCAGCAAGAGCTACAACTGGCAAAGCAGAGAAGTGGGTCATCTATATGCCAACCGAGCAGTTGGGGTCAAACTTGCATGCCTCCTTCTCTGCCTTTCAGCCCCCACAATGGATAAAAAGCAAGAGAACGAGGAGGGGAAGGCACAGGAGAGGAAAGGAAGAGTGGGAGGAGGAATTTTGGTGTAGATGAAGATTACAGATGACTGAGGATAAGGGACAAAAAATAGAAAACACTGTTCACATGAGACACAGACATGTTTTGATTTTAATATTATAGAAAGAAAGGGGATGTCGCTGATTTAAAGGAAGGCAATGATAATAAATACAATGTGTATGATTGTCAGATGAGTGGATGACAAAAAAGATGGCAAGAAGTGGACTGCGCACAGCAGCTATTCCGCTGTTTTTCTACTCCAGTTATTGAAAGTTATTTCCCCTGTCTGTGACTTATTAATTTAAAGAATTGATTGTTCAATGTGAGCTATGTAAACACTTACTCACTGTGGCAAAAAAGAGTAGGCAAGACAGGATGAATGAAGAAGAGCAGGGAAGGAAGTGTAAAGGGGCCCAGTGATGGCGTGATACAGAGAAAGGAAAACTTCTTTTCTGAATTTGAATGTTACAGTCGCAACTAAATAGAATAAAGTGAATGAAATGGGGATAATTGAGGAGTGCTTCCGAGTACCTTTTACTCAGCTTTTATTGCACGTATAGTTTGACGTGCTGATTGCTAATGACAAGGGTTGGCTTCAATGATGTTCTCTGTATGTCCAACTGCACAGAGCATCTCTTCTCTTATATAATGCACTTGAAACAGAACTAATTAGTCTGGCTGTATAACTGCATCTACACATAATGCTGGACGTATTTGTTAGACAATACATATATCAGGTAAATGCAACTGAACATAAAAGCCCAAATTTCAGACCCGGTTCTTCTTCTGTGGTGTCCCTCCTGTCCTAAACCCACACATGCCAACACCAACAGTCTGGAAGAGATGGGACATGAGCAAAATACTGCATTGCACTTTATTTAAGGCTAAAAAGTTTGCAGTGGAAAGCGATGTAAACTTAAGGCAGCATGGACTGAATGTTTTGCATGTTTTTAAAAAAAGTACTAAAATCTAGTATGTCACCCAATGCAATTTGCCATGTGAAGCACATGACAGCAATAACAAACAAAATTAAATGCACTCTCTCCCAGCCAATAAATAAAAACACAACTGGTATTTGTACATGACGTTTGTGCATATCCATGTATGTAGCATGTGCGCAGACATAGTCACGTAAATACTCTAATGCACCCACAGTCTCAAACCTTGTATCACTTGGCTCAAACCAAGCCAAAATATAAAATAAAAAATAAAAAACAAAGAAATACCCCTGTTTTTCATTTTTGCAATGACTTCATTTAGCACAGTGAGACCCGACCCAGTTTGAAGGTAGAATGGTTGCAGTTTGTTCACTCCAGTTTTAAAAGTATGTTCAACTAGCCCCCGTCTTCACAGGAACAGCTGGTCTTTTTTTCAGAGCTGGTTTCATTTGTCTCTACCTGTTCTCTCTCCGTCAGTCATTTTAATACATTAGAGAGAAGAGTAAAGAGGCAAAAACAAAAGTTAAATTAATGTCAAAGAAGGGTTAAAGCAGTGAGAGCTCGTGAAGAGCAGGAACGAAAGAAAGAGAACAAATAAGAGATGATACTGTAAAAGTATCCAAGGCCAGCCTAGTCAGTGAAACAGGTCAGTATTTGGGTGGGATGACAACCACAGGGTCACCATTCTTTGGCCGCCACATTAGCACCTGGGCGTCATTGGCATTGGGCTTGACCATGGCGTTAGGGGGGATGGGCTCATTCTTGCCCAGGATCTGGGGCTGTTCCTGGGCCACAGGCTCGTTCAGAACAGCCCTGCAACCCAGAGGCTTTTCTGGGTCCACTTTGATGTGAAGCCGCATCCTCCAGCGGAGTGTCTGCAGGACGAGTGTCTCTGAGGTGGCCTGGTTGATGGCCACCAGCCAGGTCGTAAAGCTCTGGTCGCGCTGGATGCTGCTAAGCTGAGGCACATTGCTGTCACTGACCGGCACACCCCAGGTCACGCTTGGGTAGAAATTGTCATTCATACTAACGGTGAATTTGCTGTCCTTCTTGGTGGGGCCTACAACAGTACAGGTCTCCGTGGTGTTGCCGTACCACGGGTAGTTGACACCATCTGAGTCGCTGATGGCTTGGATCTTGCCGTCACGCAGGTCGGGGAGCTCCCAACTTGACCTGGAAGTTGAAAGGAATCATCAGAAATGGAGCTCAAAGCCATTACGTGGTTAATTAGATTAAAGGATAACTGGAAGTTATCGGTTTTGGTCATCATTTCTATGGGTTACAATAACATGGTATTCATAATCACGCTGCAACTAAGTCTGATGGTGCACGAAACATGAGCTAACAAAAACAAACAAGCCAAAAGTTTAGCAGACGTGAGCACATGTGAAATGTGAAATTAACAGAAAAAACTTTACGCATGCACAAGCACAGTAAGCCAAAGTTTGACCACGAAGCTCTCTGTAAACTGTCATGGATGTTTACAATTCGTAGTTTGACTTTTTCTTTTCCAAATACCTCATAATTTTCTTGACCTGTCTTACTTCCCCTTAGTGATATCAACATCCCCATTACTGACAAAAATGATGGTTAAAACTACAAAAATAAGACCAAAATTGTAATAAAATGGGATTATCCTGGAGGTTAAGTACTGACACAATAAACCATACCAAAGGATTCCTCTTGTAAAAAGCTCTCCATTCTAATCCTTTCTGTATAAGTAGCTGTGCATTTGCATTTCAGCAATCTCCCTCTTCATATCACTGTCTGTCCAACAAAACATGACAGATGCAGGAAGTTCATTCAAAGCCTCTCAGTCAGCACTTTCTGCCATTTATATAACTGCTGCGGAAAAATATAATACAACAATAAAATGTTGTGACACACACAGTAGACAACACAGAACGACTAAAGTGACCTGGTACCTCTACACTGTCCACCTATTGATTTTCGGCCCGCAGCCGGAAAGGGATAACCTTTCATTCCCTGAAGCTCTGGACCAGCAGAAAAGAGGAGAGCACAGCCACACGACTTACTGCCTGGTTGGCCTGGCCTCACATTGTGATTTATGCATTCACCCAGGGTGTGAATTAGCATACCAGGCATGATATTAGCTGGCCCTTGTGTGTATGAATGTGTGAGTGTGCTTGCGTATGTGTATGTATGTATATATCTGTTTCTGAAAAATCACTTAATCCTGCAATCCATTCTGACAGTGGCATAAACCCAGGTAACTCCAATACTAAAAAAAACTTCTCTTTTTCATTATTTATGAGAACATGATTTGATATTAAAATCCAGCTTTTTAACTGCACAGACAATATGGCCTTGCAAGCACATCATACTTGTGTAATCATGTAAACATGTAATCATTTTCCTTCATCAGTTGGTACTTTCCATTATAAGTTAAACCCCTAAATGTTTTTTTTAGTTGGCAGGCAAAGTGAGACTTGGTCCTGCACAAGAATTGCTGTGAAACTGTAATGGTTTGATTTAAGAAAAAAAAAAAAAATTATGATGTACATCAAAAACAAGAAAATAGCAGCAAGTGCCAAGAAAAAGGAAATAGAGCAGAGTGGGCTGCACATAGGTACAATGTGGAGTCGTCTACCCACTGATAAACTTTGATCATGACTTGGTAAAGTTTTTCAGAGATAGGGCTCACTTCCTGTTTGTGTCATCACTGCCTGCTTTGTCACAGCCAAATGGTTTGCAGTATGTGGTGTGAGTGTTTGTGACAGAACCGCAGGGATGTTAAAAACGATTCACTTACTTCTTTAAAAAAAGAAAAGAAAAAAAAAAAAACTACTGAACTGTCCTGCATTGTGACTCCTGAGCATGTCGGTTATTGTAAATGGGGCATGCACTCTAGTACAGGGTTTCCCAAGAACGGGGGCTTGTACCCCAGTGGGTACTGCTGTAACACCAGACCAATACGGGTTGCAACTGAGAGTGCATGAGGCCAGTGAGCAACAGCTAAAAGTAATGGATAAATGGTCGAAATAGATTGGTAAAAGTAATGTAAAGAGTTAGCTAAAATTATTGGATAAATGGTTGGAACAGAGCTTAAAGTAACGGATAAATTGTTATCAGTAAAATCAATTTACTTTACTTTTATCAGTAAAAGTAAAGTAAATTAAAGTAATGGATAAATGGTCCAAAACATATAGCTTCTGCCACTAGTAGTACAAATACAAACACGACCAAATCAACTTAAACAATGAAAGTTCAATTCTATAAAAAATATTGTAACAATATGCATTTAATGTAGTCAATAGAGCAAAGTAACGTTAAAGAACAGAATCAGAACAAATTAACATATTTGGAAAATGGCAGTTGGTGTTGAGTTCATCTGACAAGGCTAAAAAAAAGGTTATGAAACACTGCTGTAGTACATGGCTGGAACAATTTTCTGTTCACATATGACTTTACACCTCCAGTTAGAATAAGCCCTGGGCTCTACATATCAAAAGTGTGAGCTCTTTGGCAAAGGTTTGACTGAACTAATATCATCTTAAACTAAAAACAGCCTTTGATATTTAAAAGCATAAGGCCTGTTGGCAGCACTGGGGTTATCAGAAGTTTGCAAACAGCTTCATTGAGAAATTATGGATCTGCTGAGAAGGTTTGATCAAGATTAATCAAAAGCAATGTGGAAACACAGCTCATTTCCTCTGTCGGCAGCTTTGCTGCCACGATCATTTGCATGTTAAGGACAAATGGTTTGGATTAAAAAAAAATTCTGTTGATAAGACATAATAGAGACTTTAGAGATGCTTTCTCTGACAGGTGGTGAAGATTGGATCGAGTTTGCAGGAGTAGAAGTGAAGAAATAGGGTGCCAATGCAATCACTTAATCAATAACAGCATGCTTTATCCTCACCACCAGTGAGTTTGTGTGTGTAGAGTACGACGTTAGCACTATGCCCTACCAGGGCTATTGGCAGTAAGTTTTGTCTGCAACATTAAAGTTCACGAACAGGGTTTATTTTCATTTGAAGATGCATTATAGCTATAACTGCTATTAACAAATTCCATCAAACTTTTACAAAAGATAAATATAGGTCTGATTTCCCTTCTACCACCTTTCCTATTTTTAGCACCTTTACATTTTTAGGGCAACACAGCAGACCTCATCTAATTGCAACAAACATCGGCATGTGTCTCAGCAAGGGTGCGTGCCTGTTTATAAATGCACACGCACCATCCAAACCTACAAAACTGCACCTCAGTAAAGCTGCTGCTAAAAGATGGGGGCAACAAACAGGAGGAGAGATGATGAGTGTGTCCAGAATCCAGAGCACATCATCCAAAGCCAACCGAGAAATCATCCAGATTACCGTACTCAGCTGTTCCGTCTAATTACTGCACGCTGAAGCTTTATTGCCATCAAAGAAACTACTTAGTATGAGAGTATCCGCAGTGAGAGCAGACTCATGCCTTGCATCCTAAGAGTGAACATCAAGAATAAGTAGACTTGATATGCTCGTGAAGTTCTGTCATTATTTGCCCTTGCTGGGAAGACAGGTTTAATGACTTTAATAATGGAATACAGTAATATATGAAATACATTTCTGAGCACATAAGCTACCAGGGCAGACAAAATAATGTAAACCCTGCATAGAAAGGGGATTTGCCTTTGCGAACACTACTGCTAGGTGGGTGGGTGCATTCCAAACACTCCTATAAACAGTATAGCACATATATATATATATAGACACACACACACACACACTCTATCTGTTACATCCATGTTGATTAGTTCCAACTTGAGATATCACTGTTCTTCTTTGTACGTGTGGTTTGTCTGAACCATACTGTATGCTGACATGATTTTTGAATTTTTTTTTTGTCTGTTTGCTGTAATTTGGTCGTTTCCCATCTATAGAACTATGTTGTCTCATTCATCTTTAAAGCACATCATCATATGGGAAAGTACTGCTTACCAATGCTCTTTAATAGCTGACAAATTCTGCTAAGTGGCATTTAACCTAGCATGGCCCACCTTTGTAATAGCATTTAATTCAGACTTTAAGTCCTTTAAAGTGATGAGATATTTTGGAACCCCATTGTTAGTATTTAATTTGAACTTTAAAACAGTCTCTTTAGAGCTGAAATAATTAGTTGATTAATAGCTTAGTTGATGGAGTTGAAAGTTAATCGGCCACTATTTGCTGCATCCTGCTCCTTAAATGTGAGGATTTTCTGTTTTTCTCTGTTTTGTATCATAGTAAACATAGTTTTTGGGTTTTGGACTGATGGTCGGACAAGACGAGACATCTGAAGACATACTTTGAGCTCTGGGAAACTAGACAGATATTTTCTTTCACAATTTTGAAACATTTCATAGACTAATTGGTTAATTGAGAGAATTGTCAGCTGTATAATCAAAAATTAAAACACTTGTTATTTACAGCCTTAAATCTTTTACAACCTGATAAAATTAGTCAATATTATGCCTTTCTTCTGTCTGTTCACTCTTCTACTGTGAGCACAGTTAAGTACAGTACACTGGGAGTAAGTCTCCAATTTTATGTTTTGGACTTCAGAATGGGAAGCTAATCTGCTTTTTGTACCTGTTATGTTTCAAGATTGGACGATTTTGAATGTGCCTGTGCTTCTCTAGGTGGTAACAATCATCATTAACCACAAAACCAAAAAGACACAAGAACGTGACAATTAAACTTCAGCAAGATAAAACAGTAAATATTCACAACAGTGTATCTTAGATGAAAGACGCCATTGCTATAAACACAAATGCATTTCACAAAAGGCACCGATCAGACTGGCCTTTGAGAGAGAAACGGGGGGTTCTCTGAATTTCTCACCAACTCTCACACGGATACACACATGTGCAGCCATAATGGGGGTTTGGGGTGGGGACTGTGTGTCTAATCTTAGATGTGCAGCACTCAAACATCCTCTGCTGCAATGTCTAAAGATAAAGCACATTATGGGTGCATGTCAACCTGTGGTTGCCCACTACAGGATATAAGGCGAACGCGAACTTGTATAACACACACACACACACACACATTTGCATACACACACACACACACACACACACACACACACACACACACAGGGAGAGAGAAAAAAAGATGAAAAAAAAGGGAAAGACAGTGTTAGAGAGACCTGTTATAAATTCATAAGTGTTGTGAGCATATTTTAGAGCTGCATTTTGTTGGTATTTGTCGTGTTAATAACCACTGGTGCAAAATAACCGTATTGACAAGCCGAGGGATCTGACAGGTCATAGCAATTGTTTTCCATCACAATGTCCTACTCCCATGTCTGTCAGGTTTTGAAGTACTTCGTAGCCTTCAGGCATGCAGCCACATACTGCAGACAGTTGAGCTACTGACTGAATTAAAGTGCACTTACAGACAAGTCCACTTATCTTCCTCCTCAATAAATGGTATTTTCCCTTAAAACAGATATTGATATGTAATATTTTGAATACACAGCACAGAGCGATGCTGGACAACCCAAATGCAACCATAGACAAGTTTCACTACTGGAGAATATTTCCACTTTGGCATTACATGTACTATAAAAAAACAGGAACTCAGACACTCTCAAAATCCAGCCCATGAAATTACACTGAAATACAGGTTTTCTTTTCGGTGGTCGGAACTGCCTCTCTCTGTTACTCTTCTCTGTCCATTTTAAGACACTTGCAATAAGTGCCTAGTTTACTTTAGTTGGCTTTCGTTTTCCTTGTGTCCAAACTGTTTTGGTTTTTTATTTAATCTATCTAGTCGCTAATGATAATAATTGTTAGTTGCAGCCCTGATACACGTCTGTGTAAAATTAAGAGGATCAGCTGAGTGATTCCAGTCAGAAAACCTTTTTTTTTTTCCCTCCCCTTGTATGTGAGTTCATACATAAATTATAACAAAGAATTTCAGAATAATGGGAAAAGCTGCTGAGTGTCTGTAACTCATGAGCGCCGTTCTGATACATTGACTGTAACCAAGTGCATTTTTCAATGTAACCAAGCCAGTCTGAACTGTGGAAGAAGTGTCACCTGCAGCAACATTAGCCCAGCGGAGCTCGAAAGGCTTTATTGGTCAGTGTTGGGGTTCGGTACGGCAAAGACAACGTCTCTGCTCATTTCAAACTATGTCCCCATTAATCCCCCGGGGGAGTCTCAACCCAAATGTGGTCAGCACATGCTCATCACCAACCGTGATGACCGTCGAAGTCTGAACACACGGTAAAAAAAGAGCCCGCGATACTCACATCCCTTTGTTTCCATAAGTATTGTAGAACTCCATGTGATTGCACGCTTGAATCCAGCCGATGGTCCACGTCTCTTGGCCGGCAACTGGCGGCACCAGGACCTGGGCATGAGCTCGGAAGTGCGGCGTCCGGTAGCGCAGGACGACGCTGTTTGACTCGTCGATGCTGGTGGGGTTGGAATCGATGCAAGTGTTCACCTCCAGGACGATGATACTGTCTCGGAAACTCTTGGGCTTACACCTGATACTCTGAATGCAGCCCATTGCATTAAGCAGCAAAACAATCCACAACAACGTCCAGAGGTCTGGAGGAGGAGAAAGACGCATGGAAACAGCAAGAAAATCACCACAGTTGGATCCTCATCATGTCCCCCCCCATCCACACAACCCGAAAAAGCAAAAACCCAAAAAAAAAAAAAAAAGCTTACCAGAACGAAAAGTGTTTATTGACAGCACACTGTCTCATGAAAGAGCCATGCATCTTTGATCAAAAAACTACTTTCAGAGAAGAAGAAGAAGAAGAGGGAGACGTTCTTAGAAAATCTTCATATTTGTACAGCGCATGCTTTCCGGTGCGAAACGCCAAACAAGCGCAGGTGCAGTAACTTTCCTTTATCCGTGCGTTGATGGTTTCACGCAGTCACGAAACCAGTCAGTGCCTCTTAAATGTGCTCTGTCCCAGAAAGACTCGACCCCCCGGCATCATGCATCCATTGGCGAGGTGCGCGTAAAAGGTCCGGGTTAATTGTGAGCTAAATAATTAACAACAACTACTGGTGTTACATCTTGGCGTCTCACTGTCCTTCGTGTGATTCTTTATTTCGTTATAGGCCAATCGCCGGACTCATCTAAAGGTTGAAGAGCTATATCCAGCTGGTTAAAAAAAAAAAAAAAAAAATGTTAAACCGGAAAGTTAGTGACGCTCAGATTAGAGCCGCCTAGTGTCAATTTAATCCGCAGTAGCCTCGGTTCATCACTGTAAAAAAAAAGTGTAATTTAACGATTTCAGAGCGTTACTGGACTTTTTTTTTTTTTTTTTTGTACGTCAACACAAAGTGTGCGGATTAAGGGTTCGTGCGTTGCGAATGCATGAATTTTGGTCTATTTTTAACCGACCAAAAAAAAAAAAAAAACCCCATGCAAAAACAAGTCTACCTAGAAAACAGTTCACTGGAAAGTCTCCAGTGTCTTCAGCAGGGGCAAATCCCGGGGAAATTCAGAGTGCACGGCGGCTCTCACAGTTCTCCGGTCAGAGAGGTAGCCTAATTCCTTTATCTCCTTCACACCCGCTCCCGTTACCCCCCACGCCACCAACCCACCCCACCCCACCCCCCACCCCCTCCTCCCCGCCCGAACCCCCACCACCCCAACTATTGCTGCAAATTATTTCACCGTCCCACGGCGAGAGGTAGCATTTCCTCAAGCACTGAGACCTAGTCGAGTTTGAGACGGAGCGCCGCCACCTCGAAAGGACACCGCCGGGTCAACTCCGGCACCCGCTCCACCGGATCCATTCTTCAAATTTTCAAAAATAAATAAATAAATAAAAAAAAATATATATATGTACATATAAAACGCCTCTTGTTGGGAAAAATGTCAGCTGTCACATAGCTCGACCGAGCCGACAGTTGCAGTCCTCCCCGCGACGGGATGCAGCTCAGCCTAAATTCCTGCACAAGCTGTCATTTCTCCGCGCTCGTCCCATCGCCGCCACGGCAGGTTCACCCGGCTACGCATTGGTCTATTTCAGCTGCCTGGGAAGCAGCGCTATAAGTATCTCCGAGACGACACTTCCGCCCCGAGCCGCGAGCATGCTGGGAGATGTAGGCATCTGGGGGGGGGTATGTTCCGTCGTCAGAAAACGGTCAGAGAGCACGTTATCTAAGCTGCGACGCGGTGTTAAGTGGAAGAGTGTTGGCTTCCCTTCTGACTTAAACAAATTCAACAAAAACAAGAACAATGAGCCGAATAATAATAAGTGTAGTATCAATTCATTATCATCATTGTTATCGGCTGCTAGTAGAAGCGTGGCAGTCGCTTTTTTACTGGCCGGATCTTCCTCACGGGTTTTAACTCGGAGATAAATAGTAACTCAATATTAGTACTAACTTCATAGCAACTTAACTTGAGATTATTTCCCGGTTGCGTTTTGTTTAGCCCTGTTGAAATGTAACGCTCATCTGTAATGCAGCTTTGGCAGTGCAACGCTTCACCAGCAGTAGGGTTTTTTTGGTCGAATTTGATGTTGCTGTGCGGGGAGACTCCGGGGGCAGGTGTGACCGGTGTTGACAAGCGGGCCAATCGATAATCAATGGGGTCTGTGGTCCGACACTCCCGTTTTATCTTCCGCGGTGTTACTTGTTAGCAGGCGAAGTCAGGGGCTTCTGTCTCTGGCGATGGATGATTGGCAGGCTATTCGCCACGAAGCAATGAAAGAATGGGGGAATTCACTCATTCATTCGTTCACTTGCTCTCTTGTTTCTTTGGTTTTCCCCCCCCCCCCACACACACACACACACACAGCGGGGGTGAGCTGCTCCTTCTGTCCCGCCGCTGTCTGTTTAAGCACCTTGGAGAACTCCGCTCCACAGCAGAGGTTGAATCGGGACCGTGCGTAAGCTACGTCAAATCCGCACGGAAGAGCCCAACGCCGCAGCGGCTCCGCCGCCTCGTTCCGCGCCCGTTGTCGATGACTGTGGCTGACTGCTAACTTCGTCGGCTTTTGCCCGCGATCGCTTTATATCGGAGCCCCGCTCTCCCCGCGCCGCCGGGATTACCGGAGGTGTTACGGGGGCTGCGGGGGAGATGTGGAGTGCCGCCGTTGGGTTCATAGCTATTCACCCTTCGCCTGGTAGGATGACAGATGCCGTGTGTCGCGTATCTCGTGCGCCTTTTTTTCTACGCTGAGCTGCTGGTTTCGCAGAGGTAACGCGCGGTGTTGGTGTTAGCGGTGTCAGCCGTGCAGTGCGCCGGCGTAACAAGATGTGCATGTTGTGGTTTTATCTCCGTGCTGTAGATCGGATTTCACCGGATTGGCCGAGGCTAGTGCCATTCAATACGCTCTCCCCTGCCCGCATGTTATAAACAGCATGGCCACCGCACATTCCAGTGGGTCTAAATATATCTATTAAGGCCACGGGAGGGGGCGGACTGGTGTAAGAGGGGGAGGGGGGGGGTTTATCCTGGGACATTTCACTGTCGTGGTGAACCCGCACCACTTGAATTATCTTCTGGAGATTTACAATCGGCTATTGGCCCTATCCAAACATGCCCTCGAGTTACAATGTGAGATCCAGGGCGCGCGAGAGAAACAGCGTCCTGAGCAGACCTGAGTTCATGTCCTTGAACCATCAGCCCCTCCGCGGCGGCGGCGGCGGCGTCGGCGGCTGCGGCGGCGGCGGCGCCCCCTCTGAGAGCCGGTGCAGCGCACGGGCGGGGGGTCAAGCAGCAAGCAAAAAAAGCCAGCAGAAGAAAAAACCCCCCCACACAGGCAGCAGGGAGGGGAGAGAGTCAAAAAAATGCCAGAGGAAGACTGTATGCAGCTGAACCCCCTCCCAAAAGAATATATATACTCCCTCCTCTCTGACATCCATCTGTCTGTCTCTATGGGGGGGGGTGTGGGTGTGTCGTCCTCCCTCCCTGGGTGGGGTGCCCCTCCATCGCCGCCTGTTGGCGCTCACGGGGCACGGCATCACGTGGATCATTGGCACTATCGTGTGTCTCACGAGGAGCAACACTCTGGCCGGACAAGAGGTCCTGGTCAACCTGCTGCTTGGTAAATGCCACATCACACTCACCAGCCTGTCCCGAAACATGCGGCTCATCCATAGAAAAGCTACCACCAGCGCCATGGCTGTGTGAAGAGGTTCACACCAAGAACCAGAGCCACTAGAACGACCTACGCCCACAGTCTGCTTTTTATTTTTACCCGCTTTTATTTTCGCCCGGTGAATCAGTCTTGGCGGTGCCAAGTCATGCAGTATGCTCTAGGCATACAGTCACACTTCCAAAGAACATATTAGTTTAAACACAACGGTTTACTTAACTTCTAAATGCGCCTTGTACCATGCACGAGTGTGCATAACACTTTCTGCCAAGGCCTATCTTATAAAGGGCTTATAAATTGTAACTCATATGATTAAAACATTACGTATTATTGCTTTATAGATCAGAGGATGTGAAGGGTATCTTTACAGGACGACCGTAAAAAATGTTCTTACGAATGACTTATTACAGTTCCACGAGTCTTTGATAAATGGTTTATTAACTATTAACTAAGCACAAACCCATCATAAGGTATGATTTGATAGTAAGCGGCTCATTATTTGTTTTCACAGACACACACACACACACACACTTTCTAATACAAAGTGGCCCCTGGTAATCCTTATTATGACTGACACATTATAAATATTTTTGCTGATTGTGCCTCAGCAACAGAGAACAAAAGCTGCAAATTCAGACTTTGACAGAAGACAGAATGGCAACATGCGTCGCTTTTGTGCCGTTAAAGTCAACATTATGTATTAGGAAGGAAGTTTTTTTTTTAGGTTGCAGCTTTTCTGTCTATTCTTCTATTCTTTTTTTGGGGGGGGGGGTTTACAAGTATCCCTCACAGTCTAATGCAATCCAGTACAGTAGCCCCACAATAAATACCTTTAATCATCATCATCCATGAAACTTTTGTTTAGTTTTTGTAGTTTTTAGAATGAGGTTAACATTACTGCATGTAATGTAGCAATATAATGCAATTTACGCAATGGTTCATGATATTAAGTTGTGCCACATAGTTTTAGCTGAAAAACAAGATGCCTTTGATCAACGCTCATTCAGGAGCAAATGGTTTCGCAAACACTTCGAAGTCCCCGAAATGCATTCAGACATTAGGCTTGTTAACAGTTTTTATTTGATATGGTTATGTCCCGTGAGTCCATACATAAAAAGGTCTTTGTTGTTGCTGATCAAGTATTGAATTGTTTTTCTGTCTCTGCTGGGGGCAATAACAGTGTAAAAGCAGCACATTTTATTTCAAAATATTTTTACAGCAAAGAGCAGATGACATGAAACTGAATTTTAAGAATGATTCATGGAGCTGTGTGTGTGTGTGTGGGTGTGTGTGTGTGTGTGTTTGTATGGGTGCGTGCAGGCAAGTGCGCATGTACACACACATGCACGGTCTTGACCCAAACACAGATTATTGACCAAAAAGCAGTACAAATCCCCTGGCTGTAGCTACATTGAGCTCTGATTGGAAGCCAGTAAATCTCTGGATTTGGGACACTGCTGTATTGTGTTCGGGACATTGTTCAACCCTAAATGCTTGTTCATTATTTGTCGGTCCAGGATCATTTCTGGTCTATTGAGGTCAGTGAGTAGAAAATCTACGGACATATTGAACAGTGGGTGCGGAATTAAGATTCAATGCTGACTGAAATTCTGATTTGTTTTCGTCTAACGGGGAAGTAATCAGCCAAGACTGGTCTGCAAGGATCTGGTTTAGTTCAGTCCACTGTTATGACCTTATGAACTGTGCAATGCAGAAATATTTCCCATATAGTGTTTTGAAAACAGTCTAGTCAAATGACTGGGACTATCTATAAGACAACTGAACATATCAGAGGCTCGAAAGCAGACCTTGACAGCGCAGAGGATGTTCCCACTGTTATCAACTGTGATGTAGTCCGGCTTTGGTGTTTTCTGGTTTCTTCGACTGTGTTACTTAGTTCCTCCAGAGACCTAATTACTCCACTTCTCAAAGAGTTCGTGTTTACTTAAAATAATGCAATTCCATTCAAAGCGTAGCGGCGGTATAAACAACTGCTATAGATGCTTGGGGCATCAAAATGGTGCTAAAATGTCAGTTTGCACTAATTAATCAACTTATGCATGAAGGACGCCCTTAGAGTAACTTAATATATATCAGCAGTTGCAGAACAGTTCACTTACACTGAAAGTGTTTATGGTTTATAACTTACTTTCAGTTTCAGGATCTTTTAGTGTGAGAGTAAAAGACCACAACTATTTGAAGCTTTAAAACCTGCTTGGGTGAGTTGATTTCTAAGGCAGAAATTACAAATTGTTGCTGTTATTTCGTCTTCCATTGTCAACATTTCTGCAAATGTAGTTAGCCTCGTGGCTAATTTTCAACTGCAGTCCTTTGGCAAAATGTTCTGAAACCATTGAAAGGATGGTTCCAAATTACAGAAGACAGAAGAGAACAAGCCCATAATAGCAACAAATTAAGCATTCTTTCACAGTGCATAAGCCATGCGTATTTACAGATTTACACGGCAAGTCGGCAGAGGTGAAGGCAGCGATATCAAAAGCTATCACCAGTTGTTCAGGAATGAAAGGGGCAGCGTTTGATGTGCTCTGAAGGCCCAACTCCCCGTACTATAGTTGAGGCCTGCATGGATTGTGACAGCAACAAACAGACATGATAAGCCCATGCTCACAAAGCTGTTGTCTGTAATTAATTTTTCATTAAGCTTCATGGAGCAGATAGCTCAGTATTCAGCATTATATTTCAAGTGGCTTAAATCTGTACACCTCTTTTCTTTTTTTTTTTTTTTTGCAAATGTTTTACGGGCCACAGCGAGTCAGTCGGAATCAGTGACAGACTAAGCTCTCTCATCCTTGCTGCAGTGGCAAAGAAGGTACTCTGATCGGGCAAAGCATTAAGCATTGTGCTAGTACTCCATCTCAGCTTGGTACTGCGCAAAACAATGGGCATTGTGGGATTTCCTCGCAATGCAAATTGATCTGTGGCAGCCTGACCAGTTATCCGCCCACACCTGTTTCACTTCTTGGAGGCGGAGTTTCCGTTCCCAATTTAGCAGTTTCCCCCTTGGACAGTCAATCTAAGTTCAGCACCCAGGATCCTACTTACTGATGGAGAGTGTTTGACCGCTCAAAACTAGCTGTTGTTAACCGTTATTGTGTGATCGACACTTCAAATGTGTTACCACACTGTGCTGACTGCATTTGCGCCGTCTGTTCTGACAGTGTTTCAAAGCTAAGAACACAATCTGCCAGCACAAAACCATAGAGGGTACAAGTGAGATTTTACTGGAAAACAAGCAAAGGCTAAACCTAGAATTTTGCACAATCATCCCCACATTCTTGAAGACTTTATTCCTTGATGCATTGATGATGCCAAACAAACCTAACAAGAGAAACTGAATCATCCCTGTTGCTAGACGTTGTTAGTCCGCTGAAGGGCACCACAAAAAGGCTTGTGCTCACAGCTGATAAAATGATGTGTCATCGCTTGGCTCACCTTCTGCCTCTCCTCAGTACTTTGGAGATGTTGACTGTCCCAGAGCGCCATGGGGCTGCACCAGTACATTACAAGCCTGCCTACCTCTCCTTTGTTCCTTTATCTCTTCCTTTATTATTTGGATTTTTTCCCAGTGACCATGTGAATGACAGCACCTCACCAGCCTTTTAAGAGCTGGAATGGAAGTTAAAATAATGGCCCCATTAGGACAGTGAGTAGGTGAGTGGAATGAGAAGTAGGGCGGCATAACCAATACACTATGTCAAACAACTGACAGTGTGTGTGTTTGTGAGTGTGAGTGTGTGTTGAGATGGCAGACTTGAATAGAAGTTAATGATGGCGATGGTAGGGATATTTTTGGGAGTGCTATGGAGCTATAAAAGGCATCTGCAAACGTCTGGTATGTGGACTCAGGGCAAATGCTACTTGGTATTGTATGCCTTATCAGTTATCTTGGTCACCAAGATATCTATTTACATATAAGTACTGTAGTTGTTTTCTGCTCTGTTTGAAGACTCGCTACATTGAATAAGTCCTGGTAAAACCGCACTGTTCCACTGTGACAATTTTTTTTACTCTTATTTGTACATTATCTGTATTTTGCTCTTATTAATATTTTTCTGTCCAGTATTGTTCACACAATTAACAAGACTAGAAGTCTACAGCCATGCTAGCAGCCCTGTGAGACTGTGTTCAGGCAAAAGGTGCTTCGAGGGAAATGCTAATATCAAATGCTAACATCATGAAGGGTTGTACCAAATGTATTGAGAGTCCGTCCATTAGTTGTTGAGATATTTCATCCAAAACCCCAAATGTGGTGGAGATACAGGGAAAGTCAGGACATCACCAACATTAGTGGGATACATTCTCTTGGAACCATGGATGCTTGTACAAGATTTCCAACCCGTAGTTGTTGAGATATTTATCTCTGTCTATACTAAAAATCCTTCAAAGGAGACAGTCTGACGAGTATAAATCATTCTTTGGTTTAACTGCCCACAACTCGTGTTTTGAAAAGGCCATAACCTCCAGCGAGGGGTTGAAAAGGAGACATAGCTTCGTTTTAAGGAGTCACTAACAAAAAAACAAAAATTTAACACAAATTTAGGACAGATGGTAATGGAGAAAACTAGACCCGGCTCATAAAAAAATAGTCATTAGTGCATAACTATGCATGGTCCAGTGGTGGAAAGTAACTACATACATTTACTGAAACACTGTATTTTACTCAGTGCTAATACTTGAGTGTTTCCATTGTATATCTTTCTTACTTCTACTCCGCTTCATTTCTGTTGGAAATATTGCACTTCTTACATTTATCTGACAGCTATAGTTACGGGTTGCTTTTCAGATTAAGATTTAACATTAAAAAATGGAAAAGTTTATTTATATATACATAATATGCATCTTTATGGATTAAACCAGTGGATCCTGCCTTTTTAAATAACAAATAAGTAGTGTCTACTCGGAGCCAAATGTCATGTTTAAGATGTCTATGAATTGTGAGCAGTTAGCAGTGTCATGGAGTATTTTTCACTCCTTGACACTGCTAACTGGATTAGCAGTGCCGGGATTGTTGTATCGGTACTTCTACTTAAGTAAATTGTCTTAATACTTCTATCACCACTGGCATTATCTGGGTTTATAGCGTGTCAGCACAAATTCTTAGTCTTTATAATCTACCTCCCTTTTTCTGTGACAGCCCTCATCCTTGACGTCATGACTGTGGCTGGAGTCCAGAGACTGGTGAAGCGCAGAGGACCCTGGGAGATGACGCCAGGCTTCCTGGACTGTGTCGCCATGGACTTCTACTCCTTCCCTGCTGCACATGCCAGCCGAGCCGCTATGGTCTCCAAGTTCCTGCTGTCCCACCTGGTCCTGGCTGTGCCGCTTCGCATCCTGTTGGTGCTGTGGGCCTTTCTGGTGGGCATGTCGCGGGTGCTGCTGGGGAAACACCACCTCACTGATATGGTGTGTGGCTTCGCACTTGGCATGCTCCACTTCAGCTTGATGGAGACAGTGTGGCTCTCATCAAGCGCCTGCCAGACTCTTATTTCTATAAGCACACTCAGCTGGAGCCCCTTTTTCTGAGCTCTTGATATAAGGCTATGCTAGAACACAAGGCTTATTTGATACACTAACCCCCCAATGTCAAAGACTTAGGTAGTTCTTGTAAGTTACTTTTTCCAAGGGTCCGAAGTTCTTATTACAGGCTGTGAACAGAGAAGCTTTATTATCTGGATTCAGATGCTGGCTTGCATGTAACAGCCAAGACAGGCAGGTTACAAGACCTTGATAATGCTTCACAAATCCTAGTATCTTCAGCCTGATCTACTCACACACACACCGCTAGTGCTCCTTCATAATAAAGGGAAAAATAAGACAACTGCGAACTGACAGCAGTTTGGTGAAAATGTACATGTAGGATTAAGGTTTTTTTTATTTTATAAGATTTTTTTTTTTTTCTGCTTTTGAGATTTTTGATTCTCATACAGTATAAAAGCTGGTACCATTCATCTATAACTTTCATTTCAATAAATTCTGTCTTGAGTCCGTGTGCCTCCTTCTCTTTACCATCTTACTTCCTTTTACACCCACTTACTTCCACTCTCTTACCTCTTCCTGTTTTCTCAATTTTTTTTGTAAATGATTGTGCTTTTACTTTGGGCTACAATGTTGAACACTGAATAGATTTTGGTGTAAGGCTGTATTATTGGATGTGACGCTGAAATATATCAAGTGATTGTTGTTTGGATATCTCACATTGTTCCTACTATTATGACTATTATGTTTGGAATTCTGTTCTTTTTACTGCATGTTTATCAAATACGAACAAATCTCACACTTGCACAGAATTTAACAGTTTTCTTATAGGGTCTAATATGATTTCCTTCAACGTGCCATTTACAGTATGCTTTAATGAGTTGAAAGGTTTTTTTTATTGCTCCTCACATTGCAGGCTGCTGCAGTCGGCACATTAGCCTAACAGATGCGTATGGTTTTGTGAGTGATGCTGATTCTATGCCCCAATAAACAACTGAAGCGTGTACACTATGTGTGTGTGGATGCAAGCAGAAATATCTGATTGAAGTATCAGTTTTTAAAAAATTATGCCTTTATTTTACAAATGTGTTTTTTATGGATATGAAACCTGATTTTTTTTTTTTTTTCCTTAGTTTTTTTTGTGGCAAAAATCTTTCAGTGCATTAGTTTGGCGTATAAATACAGTTTTGTGTACATTTGTCGAGTTTGCTCTGTACAGGGATCTGTATTTCATGTCTTTACTTTGTTTTTCCATCTTATTAATAAAATGAGGTGATCTTTCTTTAAAATGTGGATGCCTTATATTCAAAAATGAAATTTAAATGAAACGGTCTGCCAACCAGAATGAGGAAAACATCGTTAAACATAAATTGATGAATGATGTTTGTGGATCAGCTGAATCCTATAAGAAGCTTAACTGCCTAGTTATAACGCAGCTTTCCACAATAAATTGTTTTGGTTGCCTCCAGCATCACATGGCCTGTAAGGCATCACATGGCGCACAACTTGGTCAGCAAAAGAATAAAGAAGTGTGGTCTGTCGAAACCTCAGGCATGGTCACCATCTCTCCGGCAGTGATAAACTTCAGAGTAAAAAAAAGAAATAAAAATGTGAAGATCCACTGTTACATCTTAGCCGTTCCAGTGAGTGCTACAAGAGTGCTCTTCAGTATGCAAGGTTGGAGTTCATTTCACATGAAGCTTAATTGATTTGTCATCAACAGATATTGTTTCAGTTTTGGCCTCATGGTTACTTACTATGATTTTTAGACCAAGGTTTACCTGACTGAGACTTGATCCAGGCGGCATACATTCATGTACTACACCATTAGGGCAGTGTGCCCTCACAGCCTTTGACGCTGGTTTCCTGTCACGCTACCGTTACGACAGGCAATCTGACAGGAAACAACACAAATGCAATAGGGTCTGCTGTGAAACAGTTCAAGTAGCAGGAACAGAAACTGCTGCTTTGTAGATGCTCTCCGGCAGAGAGAGAGTCGGTCGGTAAAACTTTAAAACTATTGTTGAATTTTCAGCAGTCAGAGATTGTTATGCGCCCCCTGGTCATGTGTGCACAGTTAGCAAGAATAACTTCTAAGAATAACTTGGAAAAACTGCTGTATCTGAGGAACATTTGTACCAAATTCCACCATCTTCATTTTCATTGAAAAAAATGTAATCAAGTAGTGTAGAGTAGCAGAGACAGAAACGGTGAAGGGTGCAGGCCATGCCAGGCACATGTCCCTAACAAGAACCCTTTTCTCTCTACAAATGAAGATACACACTGACGTACTGTATCTCACAAATCAAACAGTATTCATACCAAGAAACTAATGGATCACATACAGGGCGATATATCAAAAGAGAGAGTGACATTCATTAAGCTGCAGTAGCCTTACTTGACACCATTGAACTGTACAGTCCTGGTTGAAATTATTGTGTCCCCTGAATTTCAAGTACAGAATTTAGAATATCTTCGGAAATAAGTGCAACCATTTTTGTGTAATCCAAATATTTTAATAAAATATCTAAAGTGACTCAACGATCTTTACGAATGATGGTTTTACGGCATAAAAAGGGGCTGATTATTTCTCTTTTTCACAAAGGCAAAGACAAGAGAGCTGATGGAGAACTTCAGAAAGGCTATTATCAAAAACAATATCAATTCCAAACGCTACAAGGAAATGTTTTTTGTATTTTCTTTCGTTCAGTAACCTTGTAAATTTTATTATAATATTCTGATTATACAAAATTGGGGGATTTGCATTTATTTCAGAAGATATTCTATATTCTGTACCTAAAAATTCAGGGGTGCCGATAATCTCAACCAGGATTGTATTTAAAGACTTTTTCTCCATGATTTGTCAAGGACAAATAAAAGTTGAATTTAAACAGCATTCCATCACACTGAGGATATATTCTCTCATTCTGACCAAGTTGTCGTTTAGTACGGGATGACTCTCTCCTAGCAAAACGTGAGAGACATCACAGTTTGCTACAAGATCCGGGTTTGTTTGAATTATGCACCAGAAACCAAGGCCTCTACAACCCTGCAGAACATGAAGCCAAAATATCACCGTGAGTAAGTGCTGATAGTGCTCGCAGGCCTGTTTCCACACGCACTGAGTCAACAGACACCACACTTCCTCCTGTTGTGTCTTTATTCTCTGTTTGTGTCATGCCCTTAGTTATATATAAAACAGATAGAGGTAACGGTAGACATCACAACTTCACAGTTGCCACTGATCTCTGTCTGTGCTGTAGGTGTGTACCTCTGTGCGTGTTATAATTGCCAAACGCTTGTTCTGGTGGTTGTCAGTGACATTTGCATTTTTGTCATCCTTCTAAGTATGTTCAGAAATGTTCCCTTCCTCAGGATTAATAAAAAAAACTACTATCTAAAAGATCAGCCCTGGAAGCACTGCAGGCTTGTGAAAGCATTTGTCACTGGTCTGCAAAGTAACTACATACAAATTAAATAAATGCCCAAGAAACTGTTTTGGAGGGAAGCACAGAATATGGTTAGTAGCACTCTAGAAACATACAGCACATAGGCTCACTTTCATCTACTTTAATAAACATTTATGCTGTTTATACATTTTGTTTACACGGTAATTCATGTTAATTCATTATTCTTTTTTGCACCGTTTAAATCTGTACAATTTAATAGTGAATCTGTGGGGTTTTTTTGTTTGTTTGTTTTTATTTTGCTGTGGGATCACTGGGAGATATTTACAGCCTTTCGAAAGACTGGTTGCAGGAGGGTTAGACGAGTGCTCCCTCTACAGGAATCTGCTTGATTACGCTTCAGTACTCCAGGAACCAGTCTTGGTTGATATTAATCACGATATCATCATGAACGCTGGCAATGCTATTGAAAGTTTTTGGGTTTTTTTTAGCATTTGTTTGCTTACAAAACAAAAACCTTATAATGTAACTTTTTCTATTATAACAGACTGAAAAGCTACCGATCATTGCCTCTGTTTCACTGAAGAAGAATGTCCTGCATCTCTGTTTCAAACGCACTGCCTTAATTTCATCCCTTTAAGTGAAGTCACAGTGAGGAGCTCTTTCAGCAGAGTGTAGTGTGTTCACACTATATCCCTTTTACAGACAACTTTCTTCTGAACTGACGCAGATGTAATATTGTTTAAAAAGAAATTACAGATGCCCCTCTTTTGGGTTTTGAATCTCTTAAAATGAGTAGAATAGAGGTGAGTAAATGACAAAATAAATACAGTAAATAAAAAGCTACAAGCTAGAATGGATTTTTTTTTTTTCAAATACAGTAAATTCATCCATTTTAAGCAGCTAAAATCAGGAGGGGGTTCCATGTTTGTTTTAATGCTGTATGAATTTATGCCATATTGTGTAAATATATTACCAGATTTTACAGAATTTCTAATTCCAATTAAAAAACGCGTACATCTCAGAGTTCATTTCTCTGTTTATATAATCAAAAACATTTTCATCACATTGATCAATTTACAGCATATGTATTCTGTACAATCAAAATAACTTTCTGTTGATGCAGTGTTGTTATTTTGGCACTATCGATCACTGTTGAACCAGACATACTGTATAAGACAATCCCACATAATTAATTCGTAACCCATTCTTGTACAACAGTTACAAAAGACTAACCCATTACTTAGGCACTTAAAACTGATGCACTCCAGATCACGCACTGACAGAGGAACCAGTGTTCAATTAATGTATTCAGCCATGCAGACTTCTTCTTTTCAGGCTGTTCACATGTTAATGCTGCTAAATAGATTATTTCCTGTTAATGAGAAGTAATCCTACTGACACCAGGTGCTTACCAGTACATAAACTAGCCTGAGTCCATCAACTAAGAATAGGTCACATCACCACTGTATTAGTCAACAGGGGGTAGAGAATCGAACTGATAATTATTTAGGTGAAAATGCTGAATATCATTATTTCGAAAACTGAAAACAGCAGATCGGTTTACTCGCATTCTTATACATTTTAACATTTTAGTGCTGTTTTTCTTTGTTGTCATTTTCCGAGTTTTCCGTTAATACTGTGTAAAGAGGTGCTTGGAAGATCGGGGCCATTAGCAGGTTGGGGGAATCAAAGCAGAAGCAATGCATGCACTGCAACTCTCCGAGAAACAAGATACTGGCATGTGGTCCAGTCTATTCAGAGACCTGTTCCTTTAGTGCATCTGTCCCCTTACCTTTCCTGTATCTTAGGGTATCTATTTTATCTCCGCTCGCAAACTGTCGATGTCACACCATCGTGTCACAGCGAGAGCTACATGTCGTTAGTGAAAAGACCACAGCATTTGGGTTGCACCATGTCACGTTTCGAGCTGGAGCCGGCGGATTTGTACTTGGTAATGCCTGAACTTGGTCATGGCGTATTCGTACTAAGTTGTACATATACACATACAGAGACAATTTAATGCACAACTGCTGCCTGGTAAATGTTACATGAGCGGATCACAGAGTTCCTGAAAGGTCAAATCACCGTTATTTTTCTGAGTTTGATGCATACCCAGTGATGACAATTTGACGGTCTGTCTGGGAGTTGTGGTCAAGCCTCAACAAAGGCTGTGGCTCAGCTGGTGGAACAGGTTGCTCATATATTGCAGGGTTGTTGGTTTGATGCCTGAGTTCTGGGCAAGATACTGAACCTCAATTGCTCCCAGTCGCAACGGTTGGGCCAGTGCCTTGCATGGTAGCATTGGTGTGTGTGTGTGTGTGTGTGTGTGTGTGTGTGTGTGTGTGTGTGTGTGTGTCAATGAATAAGTGCTTTGGATAAAAGGGCTATACTCAGTAAATGCAGTCCATTTACCATCCTGATATATTAGAAGAACAGAGAGTGTATTCAAATTTTATTTCTGGGCCACCCTTCATTCAGGTTAGTGAGATTTAAAGTGCTTTACAGGTGACAAAATGTAAACAGTGAAACTATTTGAAACTGAAAGAGACTGAATATGAAAGGATTTATTCTTCATTGATCGCAAATACTTTGTGACTGCAACAGATAAATGATCTCTTATGTGTTCTTTAAACAGAATTTAATACTAAATAATCACACAAAAGTCGTCTATACTCCCAGCTGTACTGTCGGGGTGCGTCCTATTTGATCTAATAATACTGTCTTCATTATTATATGCCTGTAATGTAAGAGGGAATTTTTAGGGTTTCATTGCAGTGACATTTTGCTGCAGTGTGTAATTTTATACTCAAGAACGACTAATGTAAACTGCTGGAAGATGCCTAGGGTGATCTATCTATCTATCTATCTATCTATCTATCTATCTATCTATCTATCTATCTATCTATCTATCTATCTATCTATCCACCCATCCAGCTCGCTCTCTATCTATGTAAGTGCCGAACTCAACCAGCAGGGGCGCTTGTTGTCTTTCCCTGCCAAAGTCGTTCGCTGACGTAAGACGCTCTCAGCCGAGCCGATCCAGCCCACACACTGCCCTGCTCATTCTCAGGCCGGGTAGGACCCAAGCAACAACACTGCGATCGGTTCAACCTATGAAGATTGGGCTTTTGCAATCGCCATCCATCCTCTGAACAGACAACACTTTGTGGAAACATATCACTGTCACTAATCAGAAGATATCCTAAGTTGTTGAATCGGTGAGTTATGGACGCGGATGGTTGTGCCAAATCTCCAGTTTTTCCTCGTCTTCTCCGCTGCCCAGGTTTATTGTTGCTTTGTTCTGGGCAGCAGCCATTTTTAATCGCCTTGTCCTACATTCCCATCGCTGTGTTCAGACCGTTCTGAAAGCAAAGCTAGGTGAAAAATGTTAACCCAGGTTTCAGTGTTTCGTAGAGCTTTCACCAAAAAAACTGTGTTTTGTAGTGTCAAGCACCAACGTGAATGCACTGGAAACCAGCGACCTTTCGGGGTTGTTTTCGGAACACTAAGACTGGAAGTTTAACGGAATTGCCGTTTCGCTAGTTTCGAACAAGCTGCGTCTGTCGGAGCTAGCTAATGCTAAGTTGAGCAAGCGGTTATGTTTTATCAATTCTTCCTTCAAGCATACAGACGGAAAAAAACAGAAATTGGCCTGTATTCCCACATTCTGAAATATGGTAATGATTAATGACATACAGCTCTACCGGAGCTTAGCCACTAGCACTTGATGTTTACATAGCCATTTACCTTTAGCCACCAGTTAGCATATTTTACTAGCGATGGCCAGCAACTATACTAAGGGTCCTTCTTAACGTTTGTGTTACGTTACAATTTAAGAAAATTTTAGGTAACAGTCTGAAGAATCAGATACAATGACCCAGACCGCTTATTTGTTTTTATCTTGGCTGCTAGTTGATCTAGGTTGTTTTTGTTTTCGAGCAGTGAACTGGCTGGTGTCAGTTTCATGTGCTGGAATTAGCACTAGCTTCCAGTGAGGTAACGGCACCTACAACTGACGTTAACGTTGGAGAGGTCAAACGTTATCTTTCGGAAAATATGTTATAGTGTGTTGATTTTTTTTTTAGCACGTATATTATTTTCTTTTACTTGTCTGATGGAAATAACGTTTAAAATGTAAACAAAGTGAAGAAAATGGAAAACGTCAGCTGTCATTGCGTTAGCTTCCATATCTAACCCAGCTTCAACTAAATTTGTGATTTGGTGGTCTTTGTAGAAATTATAGGGTTTTTTCTTGAATCCTCAGAAGAAAAAACGGCAATGCACAACTAAATTGACCACGATGAACAGATATTTTTCTTACGAAGTCCCGATTAAACGCCTATGCGGAGCTTTAACCGAGCGGCCTCCGGCACGTTATTCATTACATGGTTTTCGACTCAAACGACGAAATATTATTCGCATAGGTTTATGTATAAAATATGCAAAACAGCAGCTGGACCTTTGTGTCTTAGCTACCGTTACATAAACCCAAAAAGAAAAAAAATTGTCCCACTTTTTAATGTTTTGTGTCACACTCAACATCTCTTCGCATATATTGTTTTGCTAGTTGGATTAAGCAATCGCTTTTGAAATCTGAGCGCAAGTAGCCATCATTAAAATGTTCAACTTTAAGAAGACGCTAGGCCATATACCACAATATTAAACCAGAAAAAACCCTCATCGGGGTGAGCAGTTCATCTGATATGTCTGTCTTTGCCAAAACCATTTCACTGAAGATAAAAATAAATTGATTGCTTATGCATAGCAAGTTGGTAGCGCTTGTGTGTTTCTTGCTATTGCAAGAAAACGTTGCCTTCATTTGACTACTATCGCAGATTTAAGTGTATATAAAGATACAAAAATATTTTTGAAATATTTTATCAAAAAACTTAAAATAAGGTTAGATGATTAAACATCAATGAATTGCATAATTTTATTTATCCACGTTTTTTTTTTTTGGTTTGTTTGTTTGTTTGTTTTGTATTTCTGTAGTTAGTTAAAACTTACAGTACTATTTGCTGTATTTTTAGTGCATGTTTGCCTATTCCTGTCTGGTAATAAGGAATGTTGGAGCTAACAATTTCATGTTGTTCAAGTATGTAATTTTATGATTTTGTCAGACGTGAGCTGTGTACAAGCACAAAGCTTATATAAGCTTAACCTGGTGCTTTAAAGACATGGTCCCGAGTAAAACGCATGAGCCACAATTCAAAGCCATTTCTGCAAACATTACATTAATTCTACAAAGTATTTAAGTAGTAAGGGAAGAATAGATGGAAATGGAGTTTCAACCAGGAAAGAGAAGGGATTCTTGGCATGGCAACATCATGACGCGTACTTCCTGCCAACAAGAACCTGGTCTGTCATACTTAATTTTAGTGTGAATAAAGTATTAAACACGTCAGATGATTACTTATTTAAGATACAATTCAGTCAAATCCCACCCACCTTATTGAGCCATACAGAGAGTTGCAATTCAGGGTTTTGAGGTATAGCTGCTGCTGAGTCCTGGTGACACGGTGCCAGATTTATTTTGTGGTGGTCAAAGCATAGCAACAACTATATTTGAAAGAAATCAGAAGCAATAAACCAGAAACAGTGTTCCCGTTTCCTCAGGACAATTCACATACCTGAACTGTTTTCACTGTCATCTGTTTTCTATCAAACATAATAGGTGGAAAAAAAACTGGTGGTAGTGATGCTTTGATCGAATAGTGTCCAGATTCACTGGTTATAGTTAAGCAGTGGAGGGAAATCCACTTGTAGAGCCTTGAAATTTGCTCAAAATAGATAATCTGCCACAGTGAACATTAAGCAGTTTTGTTGCTCAAACTTACTTAAGAACTTCTCCTAATGACATATGGAGGGAATCGTGTCTGCAGCATTGGTTTTGATCACAGCTGCTCACAGCAGCTCAGTGCTGTTTGTAAGGTACAAAATACCAACAATACTACGCAAACAACTTTGTCTCTTACATGTCTGGAGACAAATTGGACGTGATGGCATCTCTGCCTTCAAGTCAGGATGTAGAAAAAAACAAAAACTGACGTTGAAGTGAAGTTCCACAACAGATGTTAACATGGAATAAGTCACATTTTTTCCATTCAATGTCAGATGTCTATTTAAGAAGTGATGACAATAACTGCTTTTATTTATATATATATATATATATATATATATATATTTATTTTTTTTTTTTTAAACGTGTACCCGAACACAAAAGGTATTTTTCCATATAGTTAGGATATCTGTTTCAGGCCATGCTGTGGGCCACTGTGATCATAGGCGACATACCCCAAATGGTTTTCTGTACAACAGTGATGTTGCTGAGTTTGCAGTGGAAATGCTTATGATCGCTGTGTGGCCAAGGGCCATGACATATGGAAGTACTAGTGTCGACAAAGGATGATTGATGCTTCACCTCACATTGGCTCATATCTTTTGTTAAAAGTTGCAGATGAACATGTTGCAAAAACTAAACAGCATCAATCTGACCACCAACATGCAGGTGCATTCTACACCTGTGTAAGAAAATAACCAGTCAGTTTGTGTTACCAATTCTACACATCATGTAGAGTCAATCAGAACAAACTATCCAACCATATTTAAACCACTTTGAATCTGATTCAGTGGCCTCTTTATGCACTCACAGTCCAAACAGAGCATGTCTGATTTAAAAGTTGCAACTGTTAATATAAAGTTTTGCTTTGCCTTTCTTGTATTTGCGTTGCACCGGCATTTTCAGATTGTGCTTTGCATGTAGAAGAAGAAAAGAATACTAAATGGGTTAAATACTGATTTATTGGGTTGGACTGAAAAGACATTCAAAAAGCGCTCTCTAATCCACTGCACAGCTGTCGATTCACAGACAGATATTTTCAGTTTTATGGTCCTTGGTCTTGAGCTGTTTTCCTCTGAACATAATTGCACCATCTCAGTGCAATGCAGGCAAGATAAATTTTGTTTTTGGTGCTCAAAGCTTTGAAAATTCACATTTGACAAAACTAAAAAGCAACAGAAACTGTGTCCTGGCCTTTTGGAATAATTTGAGAATTTGTGACATGAATTCCTGTTAATATTTCTAAGGTAGACAGTAGTAACCAAAACATACTTTGTTTAAAAGTAAGAAGGTTACACATCTTGTTCCAATATGATGACTGCCTATAGAACCAATATTTGAAACGTGGTTAACCGCTCATGAAATAACGGGTCTAGTTTTCTTCTTTCACCCTATTGTCAAATATTTTACATGTCAATTATTTTGTTCATATGTAAAACTCTGAAAATTCTGAAGATTCTTCAAGAATCTAAAATAGATTCAGTGCTGACAAAACTCTAGATGACCCCCAGCCTCACATGATTGTAGATTAACATCCTCTACCTCTAAGTTTATAAACTTTTTCTTCTAGTTGGGTCTGTACTTAAAGTGGACATTTTTTCTCCTCTTCTCTAGGTAGAATCAGAAGGCACTGGGAAGAGGCGCAAAGAAAAATTTCCATACTCGATGACATTACATCGCAATGTCCGATCGTTTGGGGCAAATAACCAAGTCCAAGGATGGGAAAAGCAAGTATTCCTCACTCAGCCTGTTTGACAAGTACAAGGGAAAATCAATAGAAACTCAGAAAAACACAGGTAAGTTTGTTTCTCTCCTCTTACTTTACACCTGTTAGCCTGTTTCAATAGCTTTTTTAATCTTAGTCCCCTTGATTTATCTGCGTATGTTTTCTCTCCCAGTAGTTCCGCGACATGGCTTGCAGAGTCTTGGCAAAGTGGCCACAGCCCGGCGCATGCCCCCACCTGCTCACCTGCCGAGCTTGAAGTCTGAAAACAAAGGAAACGATCCCAACGTGATTATTGTGCCAAAAGACGGTACAGGATGGGCGAACAAGCAGGAACAACCCGATCAAAAGAGGTACGGGGAGAAAGTTTTACGCACAGCACGCTACCCTTTCATCTAATCATTATATCAAAGGTTCAGGTAAATCAACTGGAATACAAGTAATATTTTTAAATTAATGTGATGTTTTTATGCACTACAATGGTATTTTGACAGCCTTTCTAGTTTGTGGTTTTCAGAAGATGTAAGGCTGTCAAGTCCTGAAAGTAAACAAGTTAATTACACTGGGTGCAATGCAGAGGCACATCCTGAGAGACCCCTTCTCAGAAGGCAGCATCAGGATAAAATAAAATAAAGCTTTGAGCTTTGTAATAGTCAGCTGTCAAAACTGGTAGCTCATAATTAGAGATGGTTGTTGCATTTACACCTGCTCATGGGTTCAGTGCAATTTAGTCAGTATCATGTCATAGTACCTGTGCCTGCTTTGACTAAATTTTCACAAAGTAACTTTTCTTTTTTTTCATTTGTAGTTCTATTGCATCAATACCACAGCTGCCGGAGTTGCAGCCGCAGCTGGCTTTACAGAAATCTGTCTCCAATCTTCAGAAGCCCTCACCGGTAGCCAACCAGGAGGTGTGTATGATTTTTACCACCATAAAGATTGTGTTTAAACTTCTATCACTTATTTGATCTTCAAGAAGCAGTCTTTAATGCATAACTGTGGGTATAGTGCAGATTTCTATGTTGATATCCAAAAAGTCTACAAAATATGTCCCCTCTGTGCAAGAAAGCTCTCACTCCTAGTTAGGCAAGTGAAGTGATCACTATGCAGACTCAGGAAAAGATTCCTCAATCTATGTCTCAAATGTCAGACAGACCTAATGCAGCTATTAGACTGTGACCTTTGTTTTCTTCATTTCCACAGAACACAAACACAGGTGGACCAAAGCAATGGGCCCAGCTAAATGGAAAGGCAGTAGAGCAAGATGGTGAGTCATCTCAGATTTATCTTAAATTGAGAGTGACTTGCGTTAAAAAATTAAATGACATGCTAATGGTGAAGAACATCCTGTCCAGATTGTGAACCCCTAATGTCTATGCCAATTATTACAACATTCTTCTGTTTGCGTAAGTCAGACAAAAACCTTTGTCGCTTTTAATGCCAACATCAGGTTCAAGGGCCTCAAACCGACTTCAGCCCTTCTCTCACGAGGAATTTCCCACGCTGAAGGCAGCTGGAGAACAGGACAGGGCTGGCAAGGAAAGAAGCGGCTTCGATCCGTCGTATGGGCCCGGACCAAGCCTCCGCCCCCAGAGTAAGTCTTGCCTCTTAAGAATTGACACGGGAGTCTCATAGATAAGCTAAAGTCTGCTGGAAAGCAATTATTAAATTGGCGGCCAAATTTTTGACTATCTAGAAGCTAATGATACTCTTGAAAAACATAAACAGCTCATTTATAAACTAAAAGAAACATATTCCAACAATAGGAGGAAGACAGCAATTTACTCAGTGTTTCTATAACCCAACTCTACGTGTCTGTTGATTTCATGCACTTGTGTATTTTTTAAGCCACAACAGACATCCTGACATACTGTACTTTTCACTGACTCATAGCTGTCACCCCTGGGTTTGGCAGTTGCCTCTACTGGCAGAGTGGAGAATGGCTGTTGTTTTTAAAGTTCATATGGACAATTTTGGATGCTCTGAATTGGCTGTTTCTGGGATACAGAGAGCGTCGATTGACTTTGCAGTATGTAATTAACTCCTGTCATTAACAGCATGGAGATGAGGTTAAAAAAACGGTGCGGTATTTGTTTAAATTTCATATTTTTTTCAGTAAGATTTGTCAACAGCTCTTTCTGAAATCTCTCTCTCTCCCCCATCAAGATGTGACAAGCTGGAGGGAAGGTGGTGGCAGGAACCTTCAGCCCTCATCCCTGACCCTCAGCCTGCCTGCAGACCCTGAGGGTAAGCTAACTGCCCTGGGTGAGACTGGCACCCCTCCAGCCTCATCTCACCCCTCTTCTGCCACTGGCACCACCTCTTCAAGTGTAGTGACGGCTCAGTCACCAGTCCTTGACCCCAAGGAGCCTTCCCTACGACCCGCCCAGCCTGTCCGCAGAACAACCGTCCCGACTGCCCTGCAGTACCAGCTTCACCACACTTCGACTGCTGTCTACCATGACATGTTGCCCGCATTTGTAAGTACTACATGACTCATGACTTTTGAGGTACTTGTTTGTTTAAAAAAAAATAAGATTCAAAGACAGGGCACTTGTTTCAATTGCACATAGATAACTTTGCCAGAAACAGCTCAGATACTTTTGTTGGCTAATTTTATTTCTGCTGTGAACACACTGTGTCATCCTGCTGTTTTCAGATGTGCTCTAAAGAGACACGTGAAGCCCCAGGCTCGGAACATGTCCCTACCACCGTAGCAACCCCAGCCCGATTTGACAGCAAGCCCACTTTTAGACAGAGCTATGCCAAACCTGAACTTGTCAAGTAAGTACATTAACAATGTGAGAGCAGTTAAAAAATTGAACTGTTTGACCAAGACACCCGCAATTGCTAATGTCTTGTTACCATCTCTGATTGCAGTGGTGATGCGAGAAGAGAGAACCGCTTTGTGCGCGCTCCACCTCGACTCTCCTCTCAGCCCATCCGCAGGCCTGGTGACAGACCACTACGTCCAGCCATCATTAATCCAGAGGACCTGAAAGATCTGGATGAACTTGACAATGACTGTGAGGATGGATGGGCTGGTCAGTATTTCTTAGACTTGTAATTGCCTCCAGCCCCCTTTTTTAATGAGGCCAAATAAAATGGTGACTTTAATTTTGTTACATTAAGTTTCTTTTTCAGCTTCTGAATAGTGATTGCCGCCATAGTTTTTGTATTACTCATCATATGCCAACATCTATTACCATTCAGTGCTCTGACTCCACTTCTAATACTTCAACCTGTGTAATGTGTAGACAGATTTAGCACAAAAACCATGAAGTCCTCTTGTCAAACAATGTACAGTATCTACACATTTCCATAACCTGTCTCCATAGTATTATAGGGAAGCTACAAGATGAAAATAGGTACAGTTGCTCTGGTTTTGAGGTTCTATCTCAAATATGCACACAATTAGAGAAGTCACATTGCATTATATATAGAGACAAAGATTTGCACACTATGTCCTATTAAATGCAGGTAATTCAGACAGTTGTTGATTAGATCCAGTTGCATCTGTAACGTTAACATGTGTAGCATTCAGTAGCTTAGTCCTATTGAGTTAACACAAATAATCTTTTCACAGTATCAGAAACCAAATGATGTAAGGATCTGCATATGGATGTTATTAAACAAGTATGATCTGTTGGCATTCATACCCAAGACACAGCAAGTTGACTTGCATTTAAAAGATTTTATCCAGCCAGATAAATGTTGCGGTCATTCCTTTTTTGAGTGTATGGTTTTGTTCAGACACAGGTTGCTCAACTCTGCTTTCTCAGCTGAGATTGATGTTATTTCTGCTAGTTTGGTAGTCCAGGTGTAACCTGGTGTAAAGTCCTCTCTACACTAAGTGCACTTCATGATAAAATAACCGACTGAAAATGAATTTACCCAGATTAATTTAATTTATCACAGTCTTACAGATAAATCTACACCTTTTCTTTAACCCGTAATTTCCTTTAAAACACTTCATAAGGATGTCAGAAGCATTGTTCTCTGCACGTTCAATATCAGTTAAGGGAACTGATTTTACCTGCTTATATAGGTAGTGCTTATTTCTCTCCACTCTGGATAAATCCTAAATGTACACTACAGTTGAATTCTCAGTCTTATTAGCAGTAGCGAGGCATGTACATGGAATACCATTGCCTGTTCCCAATGGTCTACAGCTCATGCCACACCACACCTGCTGACAGTTGGTTGTTTTTCCAGGACTCCATGAGGAAGTTGATTATAGCGAGAAACTCAAGTTCAGTGATGATGAAGAAGAACACTCGCCCAATGATAAAAACAAGATCTGGTGAGATCTTTCCTCCTACCCCATTACTTCTCAAAGCACTCTTGTTAGAGCACTCTGAATCAGTGTCAGAGTTTTGTCATCATTTAAAGGGTTCTTGGTTTTATTTTGATCTGTTACTTTTTAGGACTGAATGGGAGAGGGAGAGAGAGAGCCAGCGGGACTGCCAGTCCTCCCTAAGTTCAGGTGAGGCGTCTTACCCCCAGGAGGGCCCTGAGGAGAATTATTCCTACCAACATCACCATCACGATCCTCCCAGGAAGACCAACAGCAGACATCTCTCATCGGACACCCAGGTAACTAAACACAGTGCTGTGTGTGCCACTTTCATCCTCCTCTTTCAGGATTACTTATCAAACATGAACTCATGATGATATTACTCTGTTAAAACACATCTTGTTCTTTAATTTCTCTTAGACTGGAGAATAAAACAACACTACAGAGCATATAGCAGTTTGCCTTCACATGCCCTCAAGTGAGACTGTCATTGAGATTCCGGAGAGATTACCTTGCAGTAACCATAGTGATATGAGTCTGACTACTTTTTACTTGCCAAGCCTGTTTGCTTGGCAAGTGAAAAGGATGTGATAGACATAATGGAAAGATAGATTATGCGACTGTTTTTTGGCCATTTTTATGTTAAAAAAATCTGTCAGACTCTGACTAAACAAGTCTTTGAGGCTTTTAAATTCTCAGTCTGAGTGGGTGGGTTTAGACTAAGAATTTGCAGAATGCAGACTAAGCATTTTATGGTATCCTTTAGCCCTAGTGATCTAAGGTGCATACAATGTAATATTTATTTTCCAATTATAAATTCAGTTTTGGATCTTAGTTTCTTGTCATTCCTCCATTTTTTTCATGTTTCTATAATTTAGAGCACTGCAACATGTTACTAACAATTTTCCCGAAAGGTGAACATGAATTGAACTGTCAGGATTATTTTTTTGAAGAATTGGACATAGGTTTGTTTAGATTTTTCTGTTTTAAAAGTAGTAAATCCTTTTGGTCATACAGAGTAAAAAACATAAATGAATTCTTAGTTAAAACCTTTTATCAAAGTATACATTATTAATAATTTTTCAGTATAATTTATATACTATATTCTGGAGAATGTCCTGTGTGTTTTCAAGAACGGAATCAATTACATCCCTGAACTGCCTCTGTTCCATCTCTACACCCAGCAGAAAAGCCAAGGTGAGCCACTGGCTGACCAGGAAGATCACCAGCGCCAGTCTCAGACTCAGGCTCCTGCTAGGGCAAAGTATGTCTCACCTGAGTTGTCAGAGGCTGTTGAGAGAGCCCGCAGACGCCGGGAGGAGGAAGAGAGGCGTGCCCGTGAGGAACGGCTGGCTGCCTGTGCTGAAAAACTCAAAAAGCTGGATGAGAAGTTTGGGAAGACTGAAAGGCAGACGTCAAGGACAGAGGAATGCCAGAAAGAAGGAGATGGCAAAGAAATCCCGCTGTCCCCAAACAGGGAACAAAGTAAAAGCCACCATGAGAACTGGCAATACAGCACAAAAGGTAAAAAACGTAGACTTGCTCATTTAGGACTACATATTTTATTTAAATTATAAAGACTATTGCAGATTTAAACAGCAAATTCTAATAATTCTTTCGATCAAATGGTTTTCAGATGGAAGTGAGTGTCCCCCAGACAACTCTCCTGGCCATAGTTACCGTGAGGAACATGGCTTTTCTACCTACCGTGGCAGTGAAGATGATGGACAGGAGCCCTCCTCCCCCTCAGGAGAGTACAATGGACGTCATCCCTCCAAACCCATCCCACCCCGCTTTCAAAAGCAGCCACAGCACCACCAGCAACAGGTGAGGGCCAGCTGATGCCCCTTCCAGCCCATAAAGTCCTAATCCCAGACTAATGCGTCAATGTATTACTGTCTGCTTTGTGAGAAGAGGGCTTGCAAGAGGTCGCGGAGGGAGGGATTGTTTTTTAAGGTTGCAGTCATCAACATGCAAATGTGAAAGGCAGTGAGCATTGTGTAGGGTGTTAACCTATTTCTCTTTGATTGGATTGTCCATTGTTAAATCTTGTTGGGGTTTTTTGAAGCTAATATCATTTGGTTCTCTCATGTACGAAGAACAGGAAAATGTAATCTCTAATGGGTGGATTGATTCATGTTACAAAATTTTAAATTTTCTGCTGTTAAATTCACCATAAGAGGTTTATTTGAGCATAGAGAGGCCTGTTTCACAGAAGACACCCTGACATGTCCCTGTAGGAAAAGCAGAGTTCTAATTAACAATGGTATTACATTAATAATGGTTCCATCTTTAGTGTTATTAGTAACACCTGTGCTTTTACTGCTCAGTCTACTGGGTAAAGGGCCAATTGGTAGGCTAGTTGGTAATTTTTTCTTTAACAGAGAACAATTGCTGTGATAATGAACATGGCAGGGTCTTGCATGAGTACTGAAACACAGAAGATGAAATTAGTCTGTTTTCTTGATGTTAGTCTGTAGGGTATGTGAATTAATGTGGTATTCAAGTCTCTCAAAATAACACTGACACGTCCATATGTACATGTGCTTTAGTAGTCATTTTTAAACAGAAAAAGGAATGTGGATTTTGTCTACCATCTTTTACAAGTTTGTTTGATGTATGCATTCTACAGGAACAAGTATATAAGATGCAGCATTGGCAGCAGTCAGGTCACCCGGCTCCGTCTGGCTCAAACCATGGCCAGCGGGGCTACTATCCCCCACATGTCCTCGGGTTTGACCCCCGCTGGATGATGATGCCACCTTTCATGGATCCCCGCATGACCCAAGGAAGGTCTCCTGTGGACTACTACCCTGGTGCTGTCCATTCTTCAGGTGAGCACTAATTTAAGAAAAATTAGCGCCTACCTTCGCATCTGAAATGAGACGGTTTTCTAAATCCAAATTTTAATACTGTGATTGTTTTCAGCAGGAATGATAAAACCCATGATGCATCAAGACCACTTGAACAGCCCTGGTTCTGATGAGGGATGCCATCCCAACCTGCATCAGGAGAGAAGAGCCCCTTCCACTGAGCCTTACCCTATGTGGAACCAAGACGGCTACCCCTTGCGCAGCTTCACTCCACCTTACCAGAGACAGCATGAAAGCTCAGACAGTGGCCAGCCAGATGACAGGTCAGTTACTGTGTTTAAAATTATTAGGGTCTGTGAATTTTGCAGTTCTTAATTACGGACTTCTCTCATATCTTGATTAAAAGCCATCCAAACGGGATAGGCCTTTCACAAAGCAGATTTACTGAGTAAACCCTGCTTAGTGAGAAAGGCCTCTCTTGATGGGCTTGTCTTTTTTTTGTCATTCTTCACCTTTTTGTATTTCCTTTTTTCCACAGAAGTGATATGGCCTGCTCCCAACAAGACTCCTATGAAGACAGGGCCAACGAGTGCTTGGCCCATCCTCAAGCTGATCTTCCCCATCATGCTTACCAGAGCAGAGGCCCAGACAGAGCACATCATGATCAAGGTTTGCTGACCACTGCTCAGAACCACACCCAGAATCATGCAGATAATGAATACCCAAAACAAGACTCTAGAGACACACATCTGAAAGATGGCCCTGAATCTCACGATGAGATCTTAGATGGCTCCAAGGACAATTGGAAAAGAGATGGAGGCCAGAAACAAGATGGAGTACTTAACAATGCTCAAAGCCAGTGGTCCGAACCCAGTTCTAGTTCCAGTAGTAGTGTCAGCCAGCCATCTGAGACCAGTGGGCGTACCTTGATTCGCAGAACTGGGCCCATCAAGAAACCAGTTCTCAAAGCACTCAAAGTGGAAGACAAGGAGAATGAGAAGCCTAAACCTGAGCCTGAGGAGAAGCCTGTCCCCTACCGCTTGGAGAAAGAAGTCCTTACTAATGTTTATGACTTGAAGAAAGATATCCAGCCTGCCAGCAACAGGCGCTCAGCCTCACCTGTTGTTGAAAAACAACCCGAAGAGAGGCAGCATCAGTCATCCGCTCCCACCAAAATGGACAGGCCTTTGGGCACCCACAGTGATGACTCTTTCAAAGAGAGCACCTGGGACAGCGGCAAGAGCCAGTCATCTAGAGATAACCAAGAAAACCGGGAGCCCCAGGCACCACGGCGCAATAACTGGATCTTCATTGATGAAGAACAGGCCTTTGGTGCAGTCAGGGGAACAGGTAGAGGGCGCAGTCGAGGCTTTAGGGAATTCAGCTCTAGAGGTGGAACCCGTGGTGGGCGTGGTGGAGACAATCTCCGAGGAGCTTATAACAATAATAACAACAGCAGTGGCATTGGCGCTCAACGAACAGGCAGAGGCCGAGCACCACCTAGGGACCTTGTCAAGGTGGAGGAGTACCAGAGGGGCAAGCCCCGGAGGCGAAATGTCAGTGAGACCTTGAGTGAAGCCTCTGAGTATGAGGAACTGCCCAAGAGGCGACGACAGAAGGGATCTGAAAATGGAGAAGGTTACACAGAGTCTGGAGAAGTGCGTAAAGCTGATAGAGATTCTTGGAGATCCAACAAAGTGTATACGGATGACCAGACAGCCACAGATTCCAGAGAAAAGACCAAGGCCAGTAGGGGCTTTGGGGGTCGCATGTTGCCCCCCAGACTAAACACCACTGGAAATTACAGTCGAAGCTTTGGAGGCTCCAGGGACATTTCTACATGGAGAGGCCGTGGGCCCCAATTTGGTAGCAATGGTGGATCCATGCAAGAAAATGGTTATGGTCCTGGAGCTGAGATTATTTATTCCCGCAGACTCCCTGTTGAACGTGAAACTCTCAAGTATACCCCGAAATTCACTGGTTCTTTCATGGAAAATGGCACAGAGGACCGTGAAGGGGAGTTCTACTTTGACAATGATAACCCTGACAGGCAGATGTTAAGGAGACGACGTCCACCACGTCAAGACAAGCCTCCACGCTTCCGTCGTCTAAGACAAGAACGTGAACCTGGTTCAAACCAGTGGACAGGCGATGAGTACGTAAATGGAGACTTTGGAAACCCCTGGCCTGGTCGCTCCAAAGGCAGTGGGGAAGACAACTGGCCCAGTGGCCACTACTCTGGTGGACGTCCTAGCCAGCACGGTCAGGTGGAGGAATGGGAAACAGGATCAGAAAATAGTGACTTTGGTGACTGGAGAGAGAAGCGAGGTGGAAGTGGAGGTGCAGCTACACAAGGACATGGTGATATTCCCTCTGACTCTGGTCATAGTGAACCAGGCTCTGGTGAGAAAAGGGAACTTTCAAAGAGAAGCTTCTCCAGCCAGAGACCATTGGTGGAACGGCAGAACAGGAAAGGAGAGCCGTCGCTGCTGGAAGTGAGCAAGATGTCACGTACACCTGATAATCCCCCCACCTCCTCTAACAGGAGCGACAGTTGGCAGAATGGAGGGACTTCTTGTAAGAGGTGAGATGAATAAAAGAAAGAACTTTAAGATGAGGTTAATTGTAGGTTATACTATGCTATACCCATATGTATTGAACCTGGTAAAGAAGCATCCTCAATATGTGCTGGGGTATTATATTAATGTTCCTGTGTCTTGTTTCAGGCCTGGTTGTTATTGCTGCTTAGAAAGCAACAACACAGTGTGTATTCTTCCTAAATTGTTTTGATCTAAATATAATCTGGTTTGCCCCTCATAGTGACAGGAATTAACTATTTTTTTGCTCACCTTAATTAGAAGAAACACATTTTTATTTCAAATGTATGAAAGTGAATGATTACCCTACACAGAGAAACAGTAATTGTTCAGTTCAAACTCTTCCATTCTGTTCAATTGTTTCAGGAGGAAAATATATTTATAGTTTGCGACTCTTAACCCTGCTGTTAACCAAATTATGAGATACTGAGCATTTCTCATCATGCAGTCTGTCCAGATGAGGATGTAGCTCAGTTTCATTGGCTAGATGAATGTGGGAAAAGGCACTTTTGCCTGACCGGAGGATTGGCAAATTGAACAACACTGTAGATTTTCCACAGCAATCCCCACTGAGCTTGAATTTTAAGTCGTCCTGTTTTGTTTTGTTTGTCTTATTCCACATGTCATCTGTAGCTTTTGCTGAACTTGATTGGCTAACATGTATGCTTCATGCCAAATTGATAACTGCCCAAAATTAAATGGACTACAAGATCCTTAGAAGTTTAGGTTATTTTGTTACTGTTTTATTGTTTTCATGTTGATGATTTAGCAGTGCCCAGAATACCCAATTAAAACCCCTTTGTCTCTCCCTTTCCTGTTTTCAGCAGGAGCCCAGACGACTCGGGCCCAGTCTACGGCTTAGAGCAGCCGGAGGAGAGGGAGCCCAGTGAACCCTCAGGGAAGAAATTAGACAAGGAGCTAAAGCCAGGACCTGTCAAGACAGACATAGCCGAACCTCTCACCCAGTATGAGCTCAGCAGCTACCCAAGTGAGTCCAAATTTTTTTTTTATTAATTTTTTTTCTGATCTTTATGTCGATAAAAATGAAAAATCCCTGGGCATTTGGTGCTGCTACATTTTGCATTGACCACATGCTTGTATTGTAGTCGAAGGGGACACAGGGGGTCAAGTTTCGAATCCAGATGGATACCAGGATGCCTTATCCAAAAAGCAAAGACGCCCACAGGAAGATGAGAGGAGGAGGAAGGAACAGGGAGCTGCTGTAAGTTAAACATGTTCAGTCGTAATGCTGAGGATGAACATAAAGTGTGTACTTTTTTAAGCTTTTTCTCATTTCTATGTTAGGTGCCAGTGAAGAACAGGTCAATGGCATCCAAGATACCACCACGCTTTGCTAAAAAGCAGGGAAGCATGAGCATTGAACAACCTGAAGAGGCTCTTTCTTCCAACAACCTGGGAACTGAAATCTGGGAGACCAACAGTTCAGGTAGTAGACAGATCCAGCTGTCTGTCAAGTCTTTGTTCTCAATGCTTTTATTGGTGCTATTAAGAGGAAACTTTAGAGACACATTATAATAATTTGGTATTGCTTGTAGAGCATATTTGCTTAATTACTGCACATAGCAGAATATACCATTGTTATATTGGACACGATTGCTCAAATATTGAACTGAGAACAAGGTTTTTGAAGTTTCTTAACCTTTGTTATTTTTACGGATGCAGCAGTGTGTGGTAGGCTTATTATGTACTAAATAGTTTGACATTAAAACACAGAGAGAAGAGAAGTTAGGAAGGATTTGTTTAAAATGTGCATTCCCAGTAAAAGCTTTGGTTTTTGTGTAAATACATTTTTTTAAATTTTCAAAGTAGAAGTATGTTAATTGACATTTAACAATTTTATTGATGTTTTAAGGTGTAATTTGTGAATGGAAATTCTGAAAAACAACGGCTTGATTGCATTTTTCACTAATGGCATTCATTTATCTTTTCCAGCTCTGTCAGTACAATCATCAGGAGGAGACTCGTGGACTAAACCGGTGTCTTACACTGGGAGCGAGCCCAACTCTGAGGTAGTACAGTGCAGTTTCTCGTTACTACTACTGCAAATATTCAGTAGCTGATATGTTTGACTTCCGTTAAAAAAGAATTATTAATCTTTAATTTTACAATTTTCCTCTCTGCTTCATTAGTGACAAATAATAAATGAGTTGCAACGAAATTGGATTACTCGAAGAACACGAACAAATTAATGTCTTTTCTTCTTCTTGGCCAGGACTCTGATGCTGGCCCAGAGCAGAGTAAAGAACAGCACAAGCCAGGGCCCATTGGAAATGAACGCTCCCTGAAGCACCGCAAGGGCTCAGAAGGTGTCGATCGGCTGGAAGGCGGCCCCATCACGCCAGTCAATGGTGTGGACCTCCATGTGGACACTGTGCTGCCTGTGCCTCCTATTGAGTTTGGTGTCAGTGCCAAAGATTCTGATTTCAGCCTACCACCGGGCTCTACCCCTGTGCCCGTGTCAAACCCTGTCAATAAGCTTCAGGACGCACTTACCACCAATGTGAGTGATTTTTGTGAGAGGTGGTCCGAATGCATTAAGGATAGTTGCAACCAAAATCAGTAATATAATGCTTCCAGGGCATTTTGAAAATGGAAATGTCTTTTTTTTTTTTTTAAGATATTAACTTGACTGATATTTACTACTGATTGATCCTGAACTTTTGTTTTTGTAATAGACGACTCTCAATCAGAGTATCCCCATGCTGCGCTCCAACCACCTGCAGCCTGGCATTAACCTCAACCCCATTTCCTTCCCCAGTGCTGATCTCACTCTCAAGGTATTTGAATTACAACCCCATGTACACAGAGATGTTTCTTTTCATACCTGTAACAAATGAGGGTTAATAATTGTCTGTTTAGGCAACCATTTCCTGTATGGGGAAAAATATAGTGGGAACATAAAAGCAAAACTGACTACGGTATTCAAACCTGCATATCAATTTTAAATGTTTGTTTTCTTCAGATGGAATCAGCACGCAAGGCGTGGGAGAACTCCCAGTCCCTCCCTGAGCAGGGCTCTCCTGGTGGAGGTGCTTCAGGTGCTCAGCCTCCCTGCAGTGTTGGCTCATCCAGTGGTGTCAGCTACAGTTCTTTCGGAGGAGTGTCCATGCCTCCGATGCCTGTGGCATCAGTAGCACCCTCCATGTCCATGCAAGGTAAAACTGCATTTCTTTGCCCCCTGTTTGATGAAGGCTTAATCTTTGAGGACAACTAAACTAAAAACCTGTTGTTTCCTCTCCCTTCTGTAGGTAATCATATTCCCCCATTGTATCTAGATGGCCATGTCTTTCAAAGCCAGCCGCGCCTCGTACCTCCCACCATGACCCAGCAGCAGACATACCAACAGGTAGAGAGAGAAGCACATAAATAGACAGGCTTGTTTGTTTATCAGCAGTTGTCATTATGATAAATTTGTTCATCCATTCAGGCGGCTGCAGCCCAGCAGATTCCCATCTCTTTACACACGTCTCTTCAGGCTCAGGCTCAGTTAGGGCTTCGAGGCGGTCTACCTGTCTCTCAGTCTCAAGAGATGTTCAACTCTATTCCCCCCTTCAGGTACTGCCACCTTAGTTTTTCATGGAATGCCCACTGGTCCCATTTATTTGTTTCACTTCAGTCATATTATCTGTTCAGCTCACATGAAACCTGTTTATGTCTTCCTTTTGCTCATTCTGTTGCCCTGCTTTGTCTTCCTCGTTTAAGGTCCCAGGTTTACATGCACCCCAACCTGTCACAGCCCAGCCCCATGGTGCTGTCGGGCGGAGCTCCGCTCAAGGGGCCCTACTCTGCTTTCCCTGGCATGCAGCCCTCAGACATGGTCAAGCCACAGTCAGGCTCCCACTACCAACCAATGAATGGCAGCCAGCAACTAGTGTATGACAGCCAGTTGAACCAGGGGCCTGGTATGGGTTCTTCCCAGTTAATGGACTCACAGCTCATCCAGGTTAGTGGGTTGATGAAGCTCAGTTTCACAACAGCTCAAGATACTTTGTTCCTCTTGGTACTTGTCAGATTGTCAAATATATGAATATTTCAACAGGTGACCATGCCCCTGCCTGGCTCTCAGCTGCGCTATGGCTCAGCTCAGCAGCATCTCATCCTCCCACAGTCTATCCAGCTGCAGCAGGGACAGAACCTGTCAGTGGGAGCGCCACGTCGAATGCTGCCACCCGGCTCCCAGCCTGCTGTCATGACTGGCAGTCGAGAGGTGAGACTAACTGATCTAATGTTACTCGACCAAAAATGGTTCTGTTCAGATATTAGTGTAATAAGGATATAGTGTAGACAAATCTGTATAATGCTGCATATCTCTTATCTATAAAAACGGCAGTTCACAGTGGTTTATGTGTATTGAAAATGTGTCTTTCTTGTTGCTGTATTTTCAGGGCTCGCAGATGGAAATGAAAGGCTTCCAGTTCTCTGAGAAGCCCAACCACTCCCCAGGCATATCTGGAGGGTCCTACAGGTGAGTGGAAAAGACTAGTTCAAAAACTACGAGTTAACTGGGCAGAACTGCATATACAGCTAACGCTCCATGCGGCTCTGCTTTTTTTACCAACTCGGATATATGGTGTATTACAATGCACGTTTGAGGAAATGATTATAAAACTATCTTTATTTTCTTTCTGCCTTCTCTTCATCAGGCCTGGGTCTGCCAGCCCCAGCGGGAAGCCATCTGGTCCTGGGGGCCCTATAGGCCCCCTGCCAACACATTTTACTCAACAGGTATTTCTTTTTCATACATTTATTTTGAGATGTATTTACTTTAAAGGTTAATCGGGGCCAGGGTTCACTTCTAAAAATTATAAGCCTGTGAGGGAACTCAGTTATTTCGACCAAGTCTGAAAATGCCCCGAGAAATTCAGTACTAACATGCTAAATATTCATGTTTTCCTTTATTTCCCACTGCTTCATCTACTCCCCCCTTCCATGACCAACAGGTCCCACCTGCTCAGGGCAACATGGTGATGCACATGCGGCCCCCCACCACAGGCCCTTTCCCCAACCCCATCCAGAGACCAGTCATGCAGGTCAACAAGCCTGTCATCATCCGCTCCCCCCCTTACCCTAATCCTGTCCGCGACCCTTCCCACTCCACCCCTCCCTCGGCTCCTGAGCCCCCTGTCAAAGGGCCAGAGGATGGCATGAAGGTGAGCCACCCACTGTAAATATAGGTAATTTAATTTAATCAATTTTCCTTTTCTCTTTTGAATTACTTGTTTTATGGATTTTTTTAAATGTGTGCCTTTGACTTAAAGTGTACAGTTCTAGTTATCATATCTGAAATGTCTTGATTGGACACATTTTTTGTAATGTAAGACTTCTGTAGAGATGGTATAATTCTATACTATTGATAGTAATATTTATAACAATTCTATAGTCTATAGTAATGTTATAAATATTACTGTCTATAGACTAAACAGTACTGTACTATGAAGAATTTTCACAAATATGATTTTTATTGGAAATGTTTTTCCTTGTGACAGTAATTACTTTTGCATTCTTAAATATAATTACAGATGAATGAAGGTTTTTAATTTTGGATACTCTGATGCTGATAAACAGTTTTATTCAAGTGACTTTTGTGTATACGTAAATTAGTCTACAAGTGATCAGCAGCATGGTTGGTCCTAGAAGTGGTCTGGTAGAGTTGCATTTAGGCTTAAAAATAGGGTCAGAGATGAGATTAAATAATTATTTCTGTAGAGTTTGTGATGTCCATGGAACAGCAGCATTTTATGCTAAATGAAGTAGAAGTATGGTGTTATGGATTGCTAAATAAACAATAGATTGTCGCCAACTAGGTTTTTTTTGCATAAAAGGCATGAATTGACTTTTTGGGGCGAAATAACATTTACAATAGTCAGAAACTGTAGAGGGAGGACATCGTCAAAAATGTCTACTTTTTTTACCAGATAACTGAGGATCAGCCTTGGACTATCCAAACGAGTGTTACTGGATAAATGCAAAGCTTGCCTGGCACCGCTGTAGGTCTTAGTGACCCTACCTTTTCTTTGTGCAGAATAAAACCATAAGAGAAGTGCGCAAGGCAGTGGGTGAGGGCAAGACGCAATCTGGGGGCATGACCAGCAAACTCCAGGAGCCCCTACCCTCCACAGGGCAAGCCAAACCAGCACGCACTGGAGCCATCAAACCCCAGGCTGTCAAAGTAGAGGAGGGCAAGGCATAACAATGGACCTGAAAATCCTCATCACCACCCAGCCTGCCAACAGAAAGCCCCTTGACCAATTTCTGAGCCTTCTGAGACCCATCCCAAGGCACTGAGGCAAGGGGCAAACATGCAGACATCATGATGAATTACCCTACTTGAACTATCAGAACTGGACACTACTATTTCACACCACGTATAGAGATATATAAATATATTATAAATATATACATAGACACAAACAGTCTTTTAAGCAGATCTCTTCAAGGTCCTCTTTAATTTATTATTAGTCACTTTTAAGGGGACATTGGTAAAGATAAAAGATATTTCTGTTTTTTGTTTCTCCTCAAAGTGGGAAAAAAGGAAAATGGCCAACTCAGACACATGGTTCATTTTTCATACCATTTTGCCAAACTGTATTTACTCCCTGTTTATGGACTGTAGCCCTTAAGACCAGGCAGACACATAATAAAACTCACTATGAGAAGCAAAGTCTGTTAAAAAAAATTTTTTTAAACAAATTTGAAATGCGGTGGGGCACTTGTTTGTCATTTTTCATTGGCATTTTTGCTGGTAAATAAAGATTTGAATCATCACCCATTCATCCTATTCGTAAAGGACTTCTTTAACTAACCCAGGAAAAATCCTAACTCCAATTTTGTGGACATCATTGCATGTCAACATGGCAAAAGTCAAGGTCATCAGCCTAGAAATGCATCTTCTGGGGTTCTTCACCCAGCCCATGAACTGTGTCAAAACTGCGTAGACTGGTAGAAATTATTTCTTTTCTTAAAACTCCGTTCTTTCCTTTTACATTCTGTTGCTTGCTCTCTTTTGTCTGTAAATTGAAACAAAAAGATGGACATTGTACCAAAATCATGTTGCTTCCATGGGAACTTCACTGGCATTGATACAGCGTGTGCATGTGATGTGCTGAACGTGTGTAAACTTGCAGGACTCCTACCTAGAAGCTAGTAACATTTAACAAAGACTGTACCTGAACTCAGCATTCATTATGCTGCCATCGACTGTATGGATTTTGATAAACCCAGCTGGCAACAATTTTGGGCTCATTGTGAAGTTTTGTGTGTGGGGTGGGGAGGGGCTGCATTCTCAATTGCTGTAAAGGACCCCTGAAATAGCTGATTGAAATGTTTGCGTTCTTATCACTTTTGTTTGGGTTGTAATTAATCAAACTGTCTGTTTATGAAAATGTGATATAATTGATTATTTTTACATCCCTAAACCTGGGGCGGATTGGTTTTTTTTTTTTTTTTTTTTTCCCTTTTAAGGCTCCTGAAAGACTTTGCTATCTAATGCTGTTCAGATCCTACTTAACAGTACTGTGGGGAATTGTGAAGAAAAAAGACTCACCATTTGATTATTCAGCATCTGGTCTCTGAGGTGGCACTAGCAATAAATGCAGCCTAACTATAATCACAATCAGGGTCCAAATAACTTTTTTTTTTTTTTCTCTGTTAGAAGCTAATGATCACAAACAAGGGGCGTTTAGCATTGCTTGCTGGATTAAAATACGATCTTTGCTTAAGCTTTTTTCGTGCACACTGCAGTTCCAGTGGACTACGAAGGATTTTTAAAGTGTTCTATTTGAAAATGTGAAGCTGTTGGAATCATTTCTTTTGTTTTTTTTTGTAATGGACATTCATTTTGAAACTCACAATGCCAATGTCATAACTGGTTAAATGTTACTGCTTACTATAACGCTCCATGACACTACAAAATGTTGCGATTTATCTTTATGACAATGTTTCACAGGTATATATGTATATGCATACTTAACTGTACAGTCCAGCCTTGTCAGCAAGGGGAGGCTTAAACCCGCGTTTCATTTTAGATATTGTGGCACTATAAAGGATTTAACGTTGAAAAGATCACCGTGTTCTCGGAATGGACTGCTTTCACTTGTTGATAGGTTCATCGGGCTTGGAGTGTTTTTGCCTCTTATCCCTTACTGCAAAAGATCTTGATGCTTCTCATCATTGTACCTGCACCAAAATGTTGCCCTGACTTTTTTTTTTTTTTTTTTTTTGTACTTTGAAGATGCATATTTCATTTTGTCAGAGGACCAGTGCTTTCTACAACTGATCCAGCATTCTATTTATCCTATCTGATCTTTATCCTTTCAGATACTTGGTCATTACTCTCCCTTGTTAAAAAAAAAAAAAAAAAGCTTATTGAAAGAAAAGAAATAAAGCAGTTGTGATTTCTTAAATGTACTGTTGATTCTGTATTCTCACTTTGTCATATTAAAATCATGCATCAAATTCTCGTGAAAGAAATCATGGGAAAATGATTTCAGTCTTGGGACTGTTTAGTTTAGCTTAGGTTTGTGGGAGGTGCAGTGTCCTTGATGGAAGTTGTAATCAAGCCTCAGCAGAGTCGAGTAGTTTTAACGCTATGTTACCAGCTAGGTTTCCGAAAAACACTGATATGTTGTGTTTTTAGCACTTCATGCATTAATGTTCAACATGAAGCAAAAAAACCATTATTTCAGTGGGTACAGTCATTTCTAAAAGAACTGCTGGACGGGGAATCGAGGTTTGATTTTGTAGTGCTGGACATTTTTTACTCCCCTACTTCATCACTGCTTTGCAAATACGTAAAAAAAAAAAAAAATTAAATCCAAAGAATGTCTTTCTCTTATTAGCTACACTTTATTGCTACCCCATCCTCCAAGAACTTACAAAAGACAATTTCTACTTTATAGTAAGTTTTAACAAAAACAAAAATTGCTTTATATGGACATTGTTGCTCTGCCAGGTTATACCATAAAACCATATAAAGTCACTGGAAAACACATGATCCAGTTTCTTTGTCTCTCCTGACTGGCCTGGATCTCATGCAATTTAGGATGCAGAACAGAAAAATAGTTTGTGGGTGTGTGTGTTTTTTGTTTTTTTTTTAACATTTGTGCTCGTTTTCAAAGTTAAAAAAAACACACATCCGAGACAACTCATGTTTGAGCAGTTTAAAAGGACTTTTTTTGATCTGGCTGTACTGTTCATCCTCGCCCACCAGACTCTTCCTTGGGTGTGGTTTGGAATTTTACTCATTTTAAGTCAGAGCAACATCCTGCTTTTAGACCACTGGTCAACCTGGGGGTCAAATCGTTCTTTGATTTAACTGCTCATTGATTACATGAGCGCTGATGCCATAACATGTAATGAGGGGCTACAAGTACGGCTGCAACTAACGATTATTTTCATAAATTATTAATCGATTAATCATTTAGTCTATGAAACATCAAAATCTTGTCAAACAATTTCACTGAGCTGAAGGTGGTGTCTTCACATGTTTTTGTTTTGGACAAAACTTTAAAAAACAGCCCAAACCTCCCAGATATTCAGTTTTACAATGATATACGACAAAGAATAGCAGCAAATTGTATCTTCTAAGAGGCTTAAAATCTGCAAGTATTTGTCATTTTTCATTGTTTTTGCTCGAAAAAGCAATATAAGGATTAATCGATTATCAAAATGGTTGCCGATTTTTTTTCTGTCGACTGACCAAGTGATTAATCGACTGTTTGTTTCAGCTCTAGTCACAAGTACTCGTTACTTCACGTTAAGTGGTCACAATTCAAAAAAGGTTATAAAGAACTGTTCCGGACATAAAAAAAAAAAAACCCTCTTAAATTTCAGCGATACATTTTGTAAGATTTAATAATTAACGCTCAACACTACTAGACTGACTCTTAAATCCGCTGCAACATCGCCCGGTGTCATGATAAAGCTTGTTTCGCATCACCCTTAAAATCCACCGTTTGACCACTGGACATTTGTATGAATAACAATTACCGTAATACCGCAATATTGACGCACGTGTGAAGAGCGGGGCACTTGACGTCAGAAGTGTCAAATTCCAGAGATTTTTTTTTTTTTTTTTTTTTTGTCAGGACAAAGACGAGGCTTGTCCGGACCGACAAAGTTTTCCCTTCGTGACCGCGGAGTGAGGGACTCGTTCGCTTTTGTGTAACAATTCACTGACTCTACCTCCGAGCATTCCGAGTGTTTTTTCTGCGCCAGACAAACACGGTAACTTGCCTCTTGGTTTCATCTTTTGTCCCGTGGGACGTCCTCTCGACCGATGTGATGTACGCGCGACTAACGCTAACGTCTAGCGCTCGACATCTAACGCTAGCTTTAGCCGGGGCCATTTATTTATTCGTTTATTTTTCCCCCTTTAGTTTTGTATTAAACGCGGTGCCCGCAGGAAAACGCGGGGCGTGCTGTTAAAAAAAAACAAAAAACATCGGGGGCCTCGACTTGATAGCAGTACGTAAAAATGCACGTCGGGGAGAAAACTGTACTTTTCAGAGTTTCGTACTCGTAAAATCCAGTACAGTTCAGTTATGAGTAGATGCCATGTCGCCCCGGAGAGGAACATATGTCAGCCATCTTACTCGGATCGAGCTAAGTCTTGCTTGTAAAACTGATGCGGGACTCGCCACGTTAACGTTTGTTTACCTCACGACGTGTTGTTGGTCAATTACTCGACTAGTCCAATGACGAGAAACTAATCGCCGACTGTTTCGCCAGTGGATGAGTCGTTTATACGCGGAGCTTGTCGTTGCTCCAGCTTGACCGTTGCCTCGGTTTGACTTTTTCATAATTCTAAACCCGGATATCTTTGGGTCTTCTGCTGCTGGTCGAACAAAAATCGAAGACCCTCACCGTGAGCTCTGGGGAAACCGTGACTGACTGACATATTTACGGCAGCTGGTCGATTCCCTGAGACAACAGCCGCCAGATTAATCGGTGGAAACAGTCACTGGTCGCACCCGTAGTTGTACTGGTCGTCGTGAGGCTCTCTGGAGACTTTTTGTTGTTGAGGGCCTGACCCCAGAATCCCAGTATTGTGCATCTAGGGAGGGGGGCTGAAAGTTACGCCCATGTAGCTACCTGATGCTGAGCTTGACCGAGATTAATAGTGATGCAAAAAAAAGCTGTGATGATTTCATGTTTGCCCCAAGATGTTATTTACCTCCCAGTCCACAGCGTGCTGTAATTAGGGGTCCAAGCGACAAAAGGAACCCCCAACTCCTTGAGGACACGGGTTTTCTAGTTTAAACATTCGTCCTGGTTTACAGTGCTGCTGTTCTCATCCAGTTGGAAATAATAAGAGTTGCTGGAAAAACCATCGTTTGCTGATGTACTCCCATATTCCCATAGCACACACTGGCCAGAGAAATTTAACAGAGAAATTTAAAATGTATTTCTCGTGATCAGTGAAGTGGTTGACAAACTGGTGAGGTGTTTTTCTTTTTTTTCTTTTTTTTAAAAATGATGATAAATGTAGAATGTGTCTCTGAAGCTTTTTTGTGTTACCCCCCGTATCTCTCCGTGTATTCAAACTTCCTTGAGCAGTTTACGATTGTACAACATTGCAGCAGTGGTCCTCTCCGCAGGCAATATTACCGGCTGTGCATCTGGAATGAGAGCTGTGTCTCCCTCCGGTGGTTGCACTGAAGAGTCAGTAAAGAAACGCCTGAGTTGTCTACAAGTAAACCTTTAACCCTGAGGATTCCTGCTCTAAAAATGTTCCCGCTACATGGAAAAGTCTATATTTAACAGTATATCAGGATTTCCGTTTAAAAGCACATTTAAATTTTTAAAACTTACGATTGGAATGACTGGTTAATCACAAATGGCAGCTTCCACGGTAGATGATTGTTATAAAGCACCAAAATTTAGGTCGCTCAATGTTCTTTGTCAGTGCCGCTACACTCTTAGAGGCCTCATGTCATAAGCCGGTATGTTTCAGCTTTCTTTAAGTAACAGCTGCGTTTCTTTGAGGCAGGAATGGCTACCAAGGGCGGCGTGAGGTCAGATGAGGGCCTGATGATGATGCAGGAGCTTGATGATAGGCTGAGAGAGCAGATTGACAAACTGGAGCATGTACGCCTTGCTGCCGTTGACCTGAAGCACAACTTGTCTGAGGTACAGTAGGCATGCCATCGCTAGTGACAACTGCTGGACCAAAATTCATTTCCATCGGCCTCTCTTCTATGTTGGTGTTATTTTTCTTTTATACAGAGTAACAGTGAACTAACCCAGTCTATCGCTGACCATCTGGAATGGTTGAACCACTTGTCAGAGCGAGTGGAGACTCTTCACATGAACACAACTGTTTTTGTTCAGGTGAGAAATTGATCGTTTCCGACGGTTTGTTATGCTTGTGCACTCTGCACCAAATTCAGAACACAAAAGGCTTTGTTGATCAAGTGTGCATACTATGTAATAATGTTATCACTTGCATAAAAACAGGAATTACTGGACGTGGCCATTATTGTTCAATCAGTGTTTCATGGAGCAGCAGATACATAACTACAGCATTTGCTGATGGATTCCTGGCAAACTCTGTCCACGTGAAGAGAGTAAAAGAAGCCATTAAGACACAGATGTGCTGGAACATCTGCAGCCACCAGAATGTCCTGTTTCTTTGACGGGAAAAAAGACATTACATCATATAAACTAACACGTGTTACTGTTCAAGCATGTTCTAAATCTGGTAGATTAGCTGCTAGTTTCCTCATAGTTGATCTGTTCTCACATTTTCCCAGAAAAGCCTTTATGGTGGTAGATAACACTAGAGGGAAACACATAGTAAGGAAGAGGTGGAAAACTGACTCTTTACTCTTGTGGGTCTAAACGGGGTTTGACAGGTTTGAGGCAAACCTAAGAAAGTTTCTGTGCATGTATCGTTCGTCCTGGCACTAATTTCCTTTACAACATTTCCAGTTAAGAATGTGACTTTTGTGGTGGAAAAATGGCACCGGCTTCCCTTCCCGAGCATGTCAGCAGGATAGCTGCGTGTCAAGTCAGTCTGTGATCATTTCGTGAAACACAAATTGATTTAAGTATATTCACCTCCATAAAAAATAATATCAGCTGAAATATGAAAGGTATTAAACCTAGATTTTGACACAGGCCCTCTATGAAACATGAGCTTAAAATTGGCTAATTATGCAGGAGCCACCTAAGAGTCCACCTAGGTTTTAATTGTGCTCTAGTGGTGCAAATTACTAAACAATTCGGACTATTTATCAAATTACCACAAAATAAATGCTACCCAGAAAACCTAGGGCCTTCTAAACCCCGGCACAGTTGTCCACTTTCCGTAGTCTGATAATCCAGCCTTGTTTGTGGGTTGTAACACTGGAAAAAACTTGTAGTTTTGTAAATTTTATCAAGAGTTTGATTAAAATGTTATGAATCCACAGCGAGAGAAATCCTGAGACTGACCTGTGTGGGGATTCTGGCAGCTAGTACTTTAGGAATATAGTACAGAAACAGTTTATGTTGTGTAACTGATTGCTGAATCACATCTATGAGAGAACCTGTAATTAACTAGGGTTGTCCAACAGCGTTCCAGTTTTGCACCGAGTTATGTCGCAGCTGCGTCCTTAAAATTTTTGACTGTCAGATAATTAATTAATTCTCCTTTTCCTATGTGGTGTCACCAGAGTGGGACGTCAACAAAAACTAAGAACAAGAGAAGGTTTAATCTGCAGTATATCAATATGTACTAACAGTCCTCATCCACCCAGTTACTGGAATCTGGGACTTGGAAAGACATCAGACAATGTACAGTGCATTGGCATCTTTGCTAATTTCTGTTTCGTCTGTTTCCAGATGAATCCCAAGCCTCGTGCGTGGGCAGGGAAGCAGGGCTCCAAACATGGCTACCGCTGGGTACGTCTTCACCAGGCCGAGGACGCCCATTCTGAGTTTGGCTGGTCCCCCATCCGCACACGACGGAACAGCGACGCTGCCTCTGAAATGTCTTGTAACTGGTGACCCGGCGGACTGTGGCCAATGTCTCCACCGAGGACGCAGTTTAAGGCAAAAATATTGTACAGCTCGCTTCCACCAAATGAATAATTGAAAATAAGTCTTTGCACATATTGGTACATTTTCACTCTTTATCATGCTGAGTTTAACATGTAATTTAATACTTTACATTTTTCTATTCCTCAGTATTATTATCTTGTTGAACGTGCTATATTTTTAATAAACATGGCTATCCAACCCTATTAGTATGTCCACGCTACCTTCGTGTAAAGATTGTGTGAAATTCTCCAAGCTGTGTTCTGATTTTTAAAAATGAAAAAAATGCAACCGCTGCATTCAGTTATACATTATTCGTAGTAATTTCCAAACTAATTTCTAATCCATTCCTATGTTGGCAGTGCGCCACAGTTTAATTATTTTATGTCTGGGTTGTGTAAGACTGTGTACTCTGTTCTCAAAAACAGCCGGCAGATGAAACAGACAAATATTTTGTTACAGCTCCCCACCCTGTCTGATGTAATCTGTGATTTTTAAAAAGTGCTATCAGACGGTCTGTGTGGACACACCGACGGAAGGCCTGTCGATGCGGATGCGGGTCGGCATGCTCCACCAGCAGAGGTCGCTGCGGAAACGCCTCCATTATGTCACTGTTAACCGCACAGGTTTAAATAAAGCTTTGGCAGAGCGCGTGGGTGATATTTCTGGAAGCAGCGTCTGATTCGCTAAAGTGGCAACTACCTTCTTCAGAAGGATCATTTGTTGAATTTATTTTTCTATCTATATTAAACCTTACGGGTATCGAGTGAACCCCCGAGAACATGGCAGAAAGCGACTGGGATACCGTGACTGTCTTGAGGAAGAAGGGGCCGACTGCTGCCCAGGCCAAATCCAAGCAGGTTAGCATGAACTCCTCACATCGTCTGTGTTTCTGATATTTCTTTTTTCCTGAAGCATACTCTGAACTTTGGATCCTTTAAACGGGCTCAAAATGGGTTTGAGATTATAGTGAACGCTAGTGTATAATGTATCAGTAAAAAAAAGGATCGTTTCTGCACGTGGTTTCGGGTTGAATTGTCCAGTAAACATCGCCCATGCTTCCTGGTGTAACTAAGTGTAGTTAATAACAATAGTGAACCGGACCATTTGTCTCTCACAGCGAACCCTTAAGAACGGTCGGACGTTATGTTTGATTCGAGCGGGCGTGTGAGCCATTTGTGCCGATTGAAGGACTGTCGTGTTTCCCTTTGAGAAACAACTCAAACTCCGGATGATGCTTAAGTTCAGTTAGATAGCCAAAAAGCTACGTCCACCTATGCAAATTATTGTTTGGTTGGCTTCTCGGTCAACCAAACCTAACTCAAAAAAATGACTGACGCAATCCGGGGAAGCTACAGTTTGCTAGTGAAATATGACAGTGATCAAAATAGCAGCTAACTAGCATTAGCCAGCTAACCTGCCCATGGCTACTTGGCTATGGCTAGCTAATCATAACTAACGCTAGTTTTAGTTTACGTGTTTACTTGGGATAGGATAGGACATCGTGTGCAACCCCCATGTAGATGTCTGGTAATGCTTGTCGGAAAACATGTAGCTAAACATTACAGAGCATGCTCTAGATCCTCTCTTTAGGAGTTCTGTAATGCCACAAACAAAGCCTATACACACTTTAACAACTGCCTTCATAAAACGTTAAAATATTGTTGTTTTCTTATTGCAAGCTCATGGTCCGTTTTTTGGGAAGCAGTCGAAAGCAACTGAACGATTACAGCCTAACCAGGTGTTAAGTTGGCTTGATTTTGCTCAGGCAGGATTGACCGTGTCATTTGTTTACCTTTAGTGTCATTCTTAGATAAGCAGATTCGTTACTTATTAACTACACGATTTGTAATAATAGGGTAAAAGCTACGGGAGCCTGGTCTTAATGCAATCTGCTGTCAGTGAAATTGGAATATATTTTTTTGAAATTTGCACATGTCCATGTTTTCTCTAGGCTATCACGGCTGCTCAGAGACGTGGGGAGGACGTCGAGACAACCAAGAAATGTAAATTTCCACTTTCTGAACGAATTTGGGAAAGAGCACAGATGATTTGCTGAGTGACCTAATTCTGACATGTCCTTCGATATTCCTCTCTTCACCCAAATTGTAAAACTGCAGGCAAAACATGACAAGCATTTAAAAATTTTTTTTTTTTTTTTTTCTCTACGTCTGTGTGATGAGTAATCTGTCTGCCACCCTGAGTCATGCCCCAACATAACCCTGATCCTACACTTGTCACACAGGGTCTGCAGGGCAAAACAAACAGCATCTTGTGACAAAGAACACAGCCAAACTGGACCGGGAAACAGAGGAGCTACACCATGACAGAGTTACTCTGGAGGTGGGCAAGGTCATCCAGCAAGGCAGACAGGACAAAGGCCTGACCCAGAAAGACCTCGCCACTGTGAGTATACAGACTTCTCATATATTCACATGCATAACAAATAACAGGTGGTGGCACTGCTGTAAAAGATGCCTTTGTCTGTTTTTGTAAAACACCCTTTATCATGTGTGTTGATGGGTATGAAGTGTGCTCACATGAAGTGATTTATTGAAGTTAAAAGGCACTTAAATGCAGAAAATGGAAATTGAATTGCCTTGCGGTTCAACAACATGATAAATTATGGATCATAAATCTTCTCCTCAGAAAATTAATGAGAAGCCTCAAGTCATTGCAGACTATGAGAGTGGGAAAGCAATTCCCAACAACCAGGTCATGGGCAAGATAGAGAGAGCAATTGGTAAGAAAACTGTTCATTATTTTTTCCATAACAGAATGATCATGTTTATTACGTCTAAATTGTCAGTTGTGTAACTCCTGTGTTCATCAGTACATCTGTTAATCTGCCATGAACAGGGCTGAAGCTACGTGGGAAGGATATTGGCCTACCCCTGGAGGCAAAACCCAAGAAGAAATGAACACAAAGCCTCGAAATCAGCCCCCCCCACCCCCATCCCAACAACCTCCCCCACCACCAAGAACCCTTAAAAACTCTCTCTTCTCTTCCCCCTATCCCTCCCTCTACCTGGGCTGATCTCACCTGTGTCCTGGTGGACCTGGTGTTCCACTGCATTACAGGCTGCATACTAACAAGTCATCTGAAAACACTCCCCTGACCACATTGTCAAGAGAATGATCGAATGCATTTTTCAACAACACAAACTCAGAAGTTCCGTGAATTTCTTTTCACCCACATCTGCTTGGCTTTGGCATGATAAATTCAACTTTTTGATAGTGATGTAAAATCATTTAAAGGGTGAAGTCTTTTTCATGACCAAACAAAATAGTTTGGCAAACCTTAATTCTGAGCATGATGTTAAGCCAAAAGTGCGTAATTGCATCTTTTTCACACACACGTTAGGCAGTGGGTGGATGTCATTACAGTGTTGAAATGTTTTAATGCTGTGCTTTGTTTGATCTAAAAATAAAGTTTGGCAGTTCATGACATTGCTGTGTGTGAATTTGTAGCCAGTGTAGCACAAGATTTCATACCAAAACCAGTGACGTTTTCTTAAACATTCCTGAAAAGTAGTTCCGGCAGTCATCTTTGAGATCACTGTCAGATATCTCTTACTTTCATAATATAAGAAATATATATTAATATATTAGTGTATATATCTTATTTATACTGATAATCAAGCAGTTAATGCCTCATAATTACAGAGGCACTTACCATACCAGAACAAGTGTTTTGAATGTGCAAAACTTGAAAGAAAATGCTAATTTCTTAAAATAACTTTATGGAAGAATTTAAAAAAAAAAAATGGCTACATTTACCATCTAAACTACAGTTGGATTGTCGTACTAAAAGGAGTGGTGAGAAAGTCTGCTGTGTCCACCTGAAATCTGAATGTTGTTGTTGTTGTAGTAGTAGTAGTAGTGAGCCACTAGATGTCAGAATACTACAGGAAATATATTGGGACTGTTCCACTGCCAGTCAAAAATAAAGCATCAAAACTTTGTGTTGCAGTTAGATGTTTGTGCTAAAAATGCTTCAAATGTTTACATTTATTGTTTCTCAAGTACATTAAAAAAAAAGCACAAATTACCCCATAACTTTAAATCTTTCCCACTGCTGAATAAGTACAGATGCATAAGTCAACAACGTCAACTAATTATTCAAGTACTATATGCAGAGGTATGTCGAAATTTCTTGTCCTGTGTAATGTTTCTTTTTCAATTTTCACAATGAACCCTATCTTAAAATTGAGCCGTCTTGCAGCCGTCAACTGTGCAACACCAAAACGACTCCTTGACGAAGCTGGGCTTTGAGTAGCCGCGATTTTCAATGCTTTTCATTTTTTCTGTGCTTCATTTCATACCACGGGCTATCGATTCAAGTACTACTTTTGCAAGAGGTAAGACTACCTTCTGTTCTTATTAAAGGGACATGGACCCAATTGTTGCAGGAGAGAAAAAGTAGCAGGCAAGGATGGGGAAATGCAAGTGAGGTAGAGCACATCCAAGGACTTGTACATGATGCCGACAAAAATTGCAGGAGCAGTTGCGTTTACGAGAACTTAAAAGCTGGTTGAGTGTAAAGGTCTTAAACTCGGCACCTCCTACCATATCTTGATATTGTCATCTCTCGCTCTTTGGCTTTGGTTTAAAAAAAAAAAAAAAGGCATCATGTTGGGGCACTGCACACAGGACCCAAAGGCCTCTTCAGGTGAGACTGCCAGAAATACAAAGGAAGTGTGTACCATGAAGACTTCTGTCCTGCATGACCTCTGCCAAGAAAACCTTGTGGTGCCCCTGGCACTTCGAGCAAATCAGTAAATCCATGTGGCCGTCATAAGAAGGACAGGAAAATACAGCAGCCTAAAGAAACCTGCAGCTGTGACTGTACATTGTCTGCTTGTGTGGGGGGTTCATGGTCCCAGGGGGTGCTGGGTAACATTAAGTGTCACCTTTATCTTTGCAATTAATTAGAGAGTAATGCCGCCACGTCAGTGACAGTGACTCTTAGGCCTCTTAATGGGGCCAGCCCATGGGCTCAGGCTTTGAGCTGTGCTTCAGGGAAAAGTAATTAACCCGCAACACAAAAGTAGAATGCGTCAAGGAGTGAAGCATATTCTTTACTAGCGCGGGCAAGTAGTTGCAACCAGCAATAAGCAGGAACCCACGGGCAATGAGGTCGAAACGTGGAACAACAACAGTAAGGACACAGCCGGGGGACATCCTGGCTGTCCCACATCTCCGTTGACCTTCATCGGGCAGTTTCTCTAACGAGCAGCTATGTTGAACTGAGGGAGCAGGAGCCCACTGGGCTACTGTCAAATCAGCTGCTGCCTGTGAGTCTTGAATGGAAATCTTGCCTGGGAACTTTTGTAGATGGCTTTCCCCCGGCCAGCCGAGCCGGCCAACCAATTTAGGTTCCAAGTGCGGGAAGTGGTGACTGAGGGCTGGAAAGGTAATTATGTGTTAAATATGTCATGAGTGCGTCCTTTTTGGTCCTGAATATGGTCTGCTGGGATGCATGTTTGCTCAAATTAAGTATGCAACCTCCTGACCGGTGTTCACTGGACAAACAAAGAAGTGAGCCTGGCTGTTGTGACCGGGGAGGGGGGGTTCTTGCTCAACAGGCTGCTTCCCGGGGTGAGTGTGTGTGAAAGAGAGAGGGAGACAGAGACTGACTGCGTTCCTGGAAATGCCATTCCATTGGTCAAAACACCATAGCAACATTGTTCCACCTATGACAAGGGAGCAGCCAGTGGTTTTGAAGGAGTGATGTGGAGCAGAAAGCTACACTGGGGGGGGGGAGTTGGGTGACAACGCTGGGGGGAGGGATCGGGGTGTGGGTGGTGGTGGGGGGGGAGTCTGGGGTCTGTTTTGGCCTGAGGCTCCAAACCCAAATTGAGATTCCACAACACGTACAACCTGTTGTGCTGATCCGTGCAGTGCACTCCCCCTGGCTCCCCCCGCAGCAGCAGATGCTTCTCCTACAGTTGGCCGATTGAAGTTTTATGGCTTTCTCTGGCCATTCGTTCCTGCCTGTTAATATTTCTTTCAGTTTGAAAACCGCATAAAATGCCTTAATTCTCGCTTAAGGAGCAATAGTAGCTTACATATAAACCTTTCAAAATTCCACCTCACATCAAAAGTAATCGAAATTCCTCGCATTAACTGCGCTTTGCGTCTCACCTACCAGCACCAAAACTACAAAAAGGAAAGTATTCAGCTGCAGTGTAACATCCTGCTCAGACGCATTAGATTACCTGATGCTAGTGGCATTCGCAAATTTCACTAGTTGATACAAGGTTAAACTTTTTCGTTGTGCTATTACAAGATATGCCACAATCTTGTACAATGTACTTTAGAGGCGTAGGCAATTCTAAGCCAGAAAACAAAGTGAGACAATATAAGAAAGGATAGGTTACTTTGTATGCAGTCGTGCTCCATTTTCAGCAAAATAACACCCTACACTTCCTCTGTCAGAAGACATGTTGGCTGTGCACTAATCGTGCCCTCATTTCCTCTCATCTCTACAGTTGAACGTCCGGTTAAAGACATGAAATGGCACGATTTATGCAAACATGATAGAATTTTACCATATGGAGGAAATGAACGTCTTCAACATGAAATAAATGTTTTGTAGAGGTTCGCTAGTACAGGAGGCCAGTAATACCAACATGACATTAATAGCTCAATCATTATAATGGATGCACACACACACACACAAAAAAAAAAAAAATCAAAACACCGGATAATACTGTGAGAAAATATATGCACAGTTTATTGATAGATGCAAATAAGTGAGGCACACACAAAATAATTCAAATCAATAATCTATTAGTTGTGAGATCAGATCATGCTTTTTTCTCTTCCAACATTAGAAACATCAGTCATGGACATCAACCTGCATGCAGGCGGTTAAATTCTTGTCACTCTGGACTTTATTAGGAACAATTCTTTGTTTGGAGATGAAAAGCTCACAGGAGGAAAAAAAACAAACAAAACAAAACAAAAAAAATCAGCTGCTGCTGTGCCAAAAAAAAAAAAAAACATAACTAGATAAGCCACATGTGAAAATAAATGCAGAAATTCCAGTGACTACAACAGGATAACAAATTATATCATAAATATCTTTTAACTGCTGCTCATATTCATGGCTTTTTAAGACCTGCTTGGGCTCATTTTTTTTTTTCTAATATCATCTACAAATAACTGTACAAAAGTTGTTTCTAGAACATTCTGTGAAAGGCCAGTTTCACCAAGGACAAATGATCAGTAATATTTACATTTGGCTTCCGAGTCACTGTAACATATACAAAGAACAAAAGGCACTGTGACAAATGTCAAAACACTTAAATATATACTAAAAGTGAGCAAGAGGAAAAACCGGGCATCGTCCATTCAGTGGAAGCAGTCTCTGAAAATTCTTCTGTTGATCCAATTCATATTTAGCTGTGTTAGACAGCAGGGATTATCATTAATCCATCTTTTCACGATGCAGTGCTGTCTAACGGGGCCTGAGATAACACACATTTAAGGAAGGCTGCCTCGATCATTCCAACTAGTAGACCAGTGGCCGCGGAGGAACAGGCCTTGTTCTGCGGACTGGGTGAAAGAAAAGTTTGTGTCGGTCACACAGTACAGCGCTATGTGCCCATGAATAAATGTATGACGGAAAAGGTACAAAAGTGTAAGTCTTCTAGTGACCTTTTTTTTTTTTTTCCTCCCCAATCAAGATATCAGGCAAATTAAGAGTTAACTGCACATTTAGTGGGCGAAGACACAGCATTACTTTGCAAAGAATAAGGCTATGAATTATTAGCCTGTTCTCAATGGTAAAAAGTCTCAATTGATATTTAATAAATACACAAAATACAGTTGTCAGATATGAAACTTTGGTAAGTGTATTATAGAATTATGAACACTGTCCTTATTCCTCCTTTTTTAACCGATGTGTTGAACAGCGTCGCTGGCACAAAGCGATTCTTGTCTGTATATGAACGTTTTAGTGATTTTGTCCACATGTCTATGACTGTATGGCTGGGTTTTAGTTTCTTTGTCAAGTTGACGATCTGTGGCATGATACTGTTTGTGGAAAAAAAAAAAAAAAAAGGTTCAGAGTGGACGGCTCGGTCGATGCATGGCTCTCGTGCATGTAGCAGTAGCGCATGCAGGTGGGTAGGTTTCACAGTATCTCCAAAGGATCACGCCGACCCATCCATAGTGTCTAAACATTAACTCTAACATTAATGGTCTTTCTCATACACACTTTCACAAATTCACGCGTAACTTTGGCTCCACTTACACACACGTTTAACTCTAAAGTGAGCCGTTACTTTAGTGAGTAGAGCAGTTCAGCAGTATGGCAGAGAGACAGCGGGTGAGCCGAGGAAAAGTACTGGCAGCACAACCAGTCCTCCAGCTCCGCGTTCCTCTCAGGCTCCAGTGAGCGCTCAGCGAACTTCATCATCAGCAGCGCTCGTTTCACATCCAGCCAGTTGAGGAGGCCCTCGTGTCGGGATCCATCCACAAAGCCTCCTCCCGGTCCGTGTCTCTCCAGCTGATGCTCTATCAGGTCCTTCCTGGGGCCCCAGAGCAGGCTCTGCAGTATGCGCTTGGCCTCCTGGATATGGATTCGTTTGATGGGGTCAGGTTGGAGCAGGAGCTGGGCCAGCCTCTGGAGGCCAGTTGAGTAAAGGGAAACAGAGGGGATGGGAGGCAGTTCCTCGCAGCGGTAGTCTTGTTCCTTAAGTGCTGGACTCACCTCAAATGGGTTGGGTTGGTGGAGGAGCTCATAGATCAAGATGCCTGTCTGGAACTCGTCAAATTTGCGGTACTGGGCTGCTGAGACAATCTCTGGCGCTAGCCTGGCGTGGTCACGCTTGGTGCGAGGGTCCACGCTGGTCGAGGCAGTGTCCTCGGAGGAGCGCCGTTTGGCCTTGGCAAAGTTGCTGATGAGGAGCCGGGGAAGGTGGCGCTGATTGTCTACACCACTTGAACCATTACTGGTGCTGTTGTCATTGTTGGTCTGCTGGGGGAACTGGGAGGGCCTGCGATGGTGAGGCACCAGCAACAAGTTTTCTAAGCAGAGGTCGCGGTGCGTGACTCCGTGCTCCTTCAAGTGCTCCAGGCCGTTGCAGAGCTGCAGGAGGAGAAAGCAGACGCGGCGCTCGTAGACCTCTGGCTGAGATTTATGGAATGCATCCCACTCCCGAACAAAGTCAGCTGCTGTCTGCTGGGGGATCTCAGGGGTGATGACCACCACCCGCTCTCGGTCTGACTGTTGGCTCGGTGCGGACGTGGAGGGCTGAGGCAGCGATGAAGCAGGCGCAGCGCGCAGAGATACTTCGTCGGTCGGCAACATGCTCTGGGGGACACACGCAAGAAAGTGTCCACAGTCCTGCTGCAGGTTGAAGTGGGGAGGGATGCTCTGCTGCACTGACAGACCATAGAAATGGCCCTGTTTGGCCTCCATGGATGGACTCTTACAGATCTGGAGAGGTAGAAACACAAAAGGGCAGTGGGAGGAAGGAAAGGAGAAGAAAGGGACAGAGAGGGAGGAGAAAGGAATTCCACACACAGAGACAGAAAGGGAGGGGAGCCAAGAAACATAAGAAAGGAATGTTTGTTAGAGTGGCTCCAAGGTCAATGCCTATTCAGTTCCTGCTCTATTTGAAGTGAAATCGGTGTCCCTGATGCAGATTTACACTTAGTTCTCAACTGGAAAAATGTACCCACTAGTAGACTAGTTCATTACAGGACTGGACTACACTACAACAGCCTCTGTCTGTCTGTCATTCTTTTTGCAAGCTATGGGAAAATTCAAACTTCTCTGGATAAAATCTGCCATCAGAATTCTAACACAAACATGCAAATAAATCTCCTGAAATTCAAGCATGTTCTCATTGTGTGCCGGGGTCAGATTTACAAACATAATCTCGTTTTTGGGATTAACTGGGTTTAAATCTACTTTCCAGGGGGTTCAAGTTTCAGCCAGCAACACACTGGTAACATGTCAATGCAGAAGGTTACAAAAACATAATGTATAACACTAATCAATGCACTTTTCAAATTATATGATCATTAGTATTTGTGCAGGATGGTCTCAAACTAAATTATGACTATTAGGTAGTGTGTGTGTGTTTGTGTGTGTCCTTGTACTTCTATCTTTGTGAGGACCAGTCAGAGTTTTAGACCGTGGGAGTGAGGACATTTTGGCCCATTCTGGGTTTTAAGACATGGTTTTAGGGTACAGGTTAAGGGCTAGGGCTGGGGTTAGCGAATGTATTATGTCAATGAGTGTCCACTCAAAGATAGAAGAACGTACGTTTGTTGTTGTTTGTGTTTGTGTGTGTGTGTGTGTGTGTGTGTGTGTGTGTGTGTGTGTGTGTGTGTGTGTGTGTGTGTGTGTGTGTGTGTGTGTGTGTGTGTTTTGGCCTTGAGTTTGTCTGATTGTAAATCCTGCCTGGAATGTAAAGATTAATTGGGCCTTGGGATATTAAGCAAGAGCGTGGGCACACAGGCTGTGGCACAACAAATACTTGTACAAACAGCTGCTGTTTTCTACAGTATTAATGACTTTGGGACAAAGATCAGCGAGGCTAAATCACCAGCCTACTTTTTCTCAGTGGTTATTTACACTACCCTGAAGGTTTTTTTTTGCTGTAGTGGGACCATCCCATCTGTAGCCTAAAAACAAACAAGATCGCCGCCCGATTTTAATCTCCTCGTTCCATCCTCAAACGGTCAAATCCCTGCGTAAAAGAACAGTTTACGACGCCCGCTGTGCAAATGATTCCTTAAACAACAGTAAAGATGATCTTGACTGAGCCGCAACTTGCTCTCTTGACAACAACCTCGGACTGGAGAGACTAAACGCTCTTGTCACTGCAACAACCTGCCAGCCCTCGCTTGTTAACAATCCAATACTTTTTTTGTCCCGTACTCAATGTTCAAAATCAAGGCCGTCCATGAAATGATCATAGGGTTCAAGTATCAGAAACTCCAAAAGATTATTCAATCTCTTTAAAAATCAATTAAATGTTTAAAACTGTCTGAGGTATCTAGCGATGATGGTAATTCTTTTTCTCTTGACCATTAAAGTTAGAATCCTTAAGATTTTCATGAAGTCAAACCCTGTTTTTGATACTGTTTATGGTCGATTTTTTCAGCCATAGCCATTTGGTGCATTTACATTCACACAATTACTTCTCTAAATAAGAGCTGTCATTGGTAGTGGCCTAGTGCCATTCCCGTGCGGGATTCAAATTGCCTGCCTACGCAGGGATTCACGGGCAACGATTCATGTGTGTAATCCAGTGTTGCTTGACACGAGATTGTTGATATCAGCTTCACTGTTCTCTCTCCTAACATTAAAGCTGTCCAATTGGCACGGTGGCTTTAACTGTGAAGCAGTCACAGGGATCACAATGTAATTGTCACCAAGGTTAGCACTGACAGCAGTCGTTAAACAGTGGATCAGTTTTAAATATTGTGGAGAATAATTGAACAAAAAAAGGAGCAGCCACAGTGAGCTGTTCGATGAAGAGCTGCGGGCAAAAGGCTGCACATCTCCACCTCTCAGCAAAGTGAGCGGCTTTACTGTGTCCTGCTGTTGTGTGGAAAACTACTCGTGGCATGATTGGAAAGGGCTACTTATTGACTGATATCTTAATTCAAATAAAATGTGTCTGATTAGCTGCACGGGAAATAGAACGGCTGCTCTTTTGTTGTATTTCTGACAAAGTAGCAGGACTGAAATATTACAAATTATAACTTTAGGGTGTTCTGGAAGTGAACTCACTTATATCAAACACATACTTAACAAATTCACTATATAAAATACTTGTCACAAATTAGGCTCAGTATTTTAGAGCTTACCTTTACAGCGTAGGAGTTGCTGGGGTCTGAGGCGCAGGCAGCAGAGTAGTACACAGCATCTCCTGCGTTGCAGCTTGGCTTGTTAGACGTGAGCCTGAACAGAGACCAGTTGCTCTCCTCAAACCTCAGCGGGTTCTTCTGGGAGCGGGTGAAGTGATCCTCACATTTCAGAGCCAAGCGCCGTAGCGACTCTGCATACAGGCCCCCCAGTTTGGAATACACTCCCTCTCTACTGTCAATGTTACTCAGGAGGGTCTGGAGCTGCAGGCTGGAGCCCAAATTTGGTGCAGGACCCGGCTCCGAGGCGGAGAAGGGCACGCTGAGCTGAGGAGAAGAGGAGCAGGTGACACTACTTCGACAGTGGACGCCCAGACGGCCGTGAGTCTTCAGTGGCTCATCCAGTGTCCGGGACCTCGAGGGTCGACCTTGCTGGGCATGAAAACGCTCCAGAGACTCATTGGAGGAGAAAATGGGCCGTGGGTCAACAGGGCTGGACGGTAAACTGGAGCGGGAGCTAACATCCGCAGGTCGACACACATTGCTCTCTGAGCCAGTGAACGGGAGACGTGGGTAGGCTCGGACGAAGGGTCTTCCGTTCGTGCTGTCGGGAGCTGACACCGTGCGGTTGACCATTTTCTTCTCTGGGAGTGGCGGTGGCTGGTTACTTAAGCTGCTGAGGAAGGGTGGGCGAGGAGACCCCGGAGCTGAGGCCACTGGACTTCTGGGAAATGGAGAGGAACAAGACATCTGTGTAGCATCCCGAGAATCTAAGAAGAGAAGAAAAAAAAATTCTAGTAGCAGGTCTGCCAATAGGTTATTGAAAATGAAAGTAAGCGTTACATGAGCGTGGTCAAGTACAGTGTACTGCTTATATAGGGAAAAAACTTTCTGAGTACTATGAGTATTCTGACGTGTGGTAAAAAGGGAAGGAAATACTGTAGTTGACAACGACACAAAAACTGGGGCTGACACAACAAAAACTCACTATTTTATATTGTTAATAAAATCTACTGACACGTCAGCTTGGAAAATAGAAACACTAAGATACAGAAAGAGACACTGGCAGCTTTTCTTATCACTGCCTTTGTGGATTCCCACAATATATCCTTTGCTACTTTCCCATACCCGAACAGTACACGCAAACCTACATATTCCTGGGTGACGGCTGTGAATTTGATTTATTTACGTCAAACCCTCTGTCACTGCCTGCTGCGTAGCCTTAACACATACCTCGTTTCCTCAAAAGAGCTGGAAATTTCCACAGTCCAGGGTTCAAGCTCACACTCAAAACATCTTCCATCCAGTTATGATTCATTTGTCAATTAAAGACTTAAACACGGAGCTTGACATTACACTAGAGGAGACATATACTGAGATAATTGTGTGGTGCAGTCTTCAATAACTGCTTTCACAGAGGGGGAAGACCGTAAATGGAAAAAAAAAAAGTACTCTGTAGAATGCAGCCAAGCCCTTTCTGCCTCGTTATCATACTCCATAATTATCTCTTCAAACAACATTGCCCAGGAAGTTGCGGCAATTACAAGCGTCTGAGCGTCGAAGAGGTTTAAAGCTGATATGTGAAGGATGACAATAATTTCTAAACCAAGGACAGATGCAACTCATTCTGAGCTGCAGCTCAGGTTTTTACTAGAGAAGGAAACCAAGACCGGGTCAAAACAATCGGTGTATATTCACCTGGCGAAAGAGAAGAGATAAGCTTTCAGCCTGCTGCTATAAAACCTTGCAGCACTCCCTTTCCTCTTATAAGTGTTGCTGCTGAGCTTCCCTTTGGACAAAGTACATCTTCATTTTAAAACATGACAGAACAGCGTCTGAACAGCAGGACAATTAACGTCCACGGATTCCCTAGGGACTCGCATAAATTGGCACATGTATAAACTGGCATCCCAGTCTACAACATGTATCAGTTAAAACCTTGATCTCCCTGCCAAGTTTCTATTGGAGTAAATGGACCTGTACCCCCTACTGCTCTAACAAACCTGGCCAAAATGCAGTATTAGTGCGAGTGGCACTTACCAGTGTCAGCAGTCAGGTTGTCAGTAGAGGCGGTGGGTAGGCTGGCACTGCCCAGGCCCCACAGAGACGAAGTAGCGCTTTCTGCTGACCCTTGCTGGCTGCAGCGATCCAGCTCCATGTTGCTGCCACTCGTCTTGCTGGACACTCTGTAAAAAGAGGAAAACCAACAGACGCAGGGTAAGTGAATATGATGGGACAAACAGGACATAAACAAACGTGCATTCAAGCAAAACTTTATGGTCATCTTTTCTGTAGTGTAGTAGTTAATGTCTCAACTTCTCCAAAACACCAGCCCAGCCAAGTGCAGTATCCTGAGGTAGTTTGCCTGTCAGTTTGTTTTAGTGTTAGAGTATTTTTTTTGTACATCTGTTTATATGCGGAACCACTCTACTTCCCCTTGGTGTTTTCTTATCTGCACTCTGTATCTCTAATAATGTGCTCAATCTCACGGACTTTTTTTCATTTTAAATGATGAACAAGCACTGTTAGGAGTAGTTTCACTTCCTTAGTAGAGAGGGCACACTTCTTGATTCAGTGTTGACTTAACACTGCAACAAACAAGTCTTACTAAACCCCCCTTATGAGTCTGACAGTTTTGCTACATTGCATTTCCCTACATTTCCCAAAATCCCCTGGAGTTAGTTGCTTTAAAGACACAATGCAACCCTGCTGAGATACAATATGTTTACTGCTCGTTTTTTACTTTTGTGATAAAATGATTGAATTCTTAACCTGTGTCAGGCTAAAGCAAAGTGTAACAGTAGCACAAGTAGAGAGCATTGCTAAATGACTCCAGTATTGTCAAATACACATCTATCTACAGTTTGCTAATATTAGCTACCATTAGCCACAGTTAGCTACGGGAACAAGTGAAGCTGTAGCAGCAAAGCCCCTGTGTATACTGAATTCAGCAAGGGTTAATTTTATTTCCTATAAATTCAACTTTTCATTTGTAAGAGGAAGATTGTGTTATTACTTCTTTCAAAAGTTACATATTCTCACTTTCGTCAAAAACTGTTAATTTCTTTTAATTCACTAGACAGAAGCTTTGCATTCTTCTTTTCAGTTTGCCTGTCTAGCATGATGGCCACTTATACCAATGAAAACTGTGCATGAGTAGACTATCTAATCAAGGTTACCAATTAGGCTGAGTGACAGCCGTTCACTTGTCTCATTATACCCGCTAATGGCACAGGGAAACACGGCCCCATCCCATCCCTTCATCTCTCTTCCTCTCTTCCATCACAAAATGACTCCTCTATCCATTTATCCGCTGGCCCTTGACTTCAGTTCCACCATAAATCAGCAGAACAAACAGATGAGGAGGATAAAGGAGGAAGAAGGGGAGCATAGGAGGGAGACAAAGGGTTAGGTATTCTCTGTGGGCAGTTAGCTAGAGGATCCACTATCGTTTTACAGACAAAAGAGCTGTGATGAAAGGCAGTGGAAATGCTGAGGCAGAGCAGAAATGGTAATGGGTGCAGGGATTATGAGTCTATATGCATGTGTGCACCTGTGCATGTCTCACTCGAGATCTCTGAGATTTGTGTCCAAAACATGAGATTTTCTGTGGTGAAAGAATGTAATTGCCTATGTCCTGTGGGAGGATGTGAATGGCTGAATGAGCCCTCTGATTAAGGGTGTGCAAAAAAAAAAGAAAAAAAGAAGGAGCTTTTCTCTGATTAGGACTGCGTGTAATAATATACAAGAATTTAGGGGCCGTAGGTACTAAATATTCAAATGATCAATTATTCTGGCAATTTTTTTCTTGGGTAATTAAGTGATTGTTTGGTCTACAAAATGTCAGAAAATAATGAAAAACGCATATCAAAATTTCCTAGAGCCCAAGGTGACATCTTGAAATTACTGTTTCTGTTTTAGGAACAGTCTGAAACCTAAAGATATTCAGTTTATTTTAATCTCAGATAAAGGAAAGCAGAAAGACCATTAATCGCTTACCAAAATCTTTGCGATACATTTTTTTTGTTGATCAACTCATCGATTAACTGACTAACGGTTTCAGCAGTACAAGCATTTCTTATATGCAACCTGACAGTCAGTATTAAAACAAAAGGATTTTAGCCTGATATAGTATCGTATAAAATGCAAGTTACCATGACACAAAAATGCCCCATTCATCAGGATTTTCATCACTGTGCTTGAAACGCCCATTTCTAGCCTAAACATCTATTAATAAACATGTTGACTGCCAACTTCCACAGAATAGATTAAATGATTTTCTTTGCTAAAACAAAGTCTACGTGAGACATCGTGATCGCTCCGGTAAACCAGTCCGACAAGGTTTGTACTCCACAATCAGCCCGGCAACGACAGTAACCCTTATTTAGAATGTAAACAATCATGCTACAGTAAGTAACACACTGGATCTGTTGACACATATGCTATCCTGACCTGTGTGTGTGTGTGTGTGTGTGTGTGGGGTAATAATAAAGCTGTGGGAGAGGAGCTAGGGGAGTTTTTAAAAAAGGGATCAGACTGGGGTTACAGCTAACCAGCTGCAGATAACAGTGTGACAGGGTAAAATGAGACACAACCTACTCTGCAGTGTTGTTATTGTTGTGGACCAGGTTCACACAATTCGTTTCACTTCCTGACTCTTATTTAGGGAGACAAGGTACTGGGTGTTCACTCATTACATCCTTTGGGTGTGTAAATGCTCACATACACACACCTACAAACACAAGTTGGCTATTTTACGCAGAGACAAGTCAGAATCGAGAGGTGCTTATAGGGCATCAAGAGAGATGCAATGAAACACTGTAACCTGATTACACCCAGTGCATTTATAGTTCAGTTTTGTTGCGCTGAGGTGGAGTTAGGTGGGAAAGCAGGCTGACTCACGTTTTACTCAGTCTGTCGTACATAGGAGGCGGAGGTGGTGTCATGACCACCTGTACGATGTAATGCGATCCCCCCACAACAGCCATGCACCAGACACGACCTCTGTTAGGTTTTAAATGTCACGTTTTTGATGAGTCAGAGAGAAACTGATTTAAATGTACTTTGTTGTTGTATCGGACAAAATTATATTCTAAAGGTGATCCTCCCATATAAAGATTGGCAAAGGTAATATTTATTGCATGGCTTTTGTATTGTATTGCATTCTACCGCGCATGTTGTCCATCATGTTACGATACAGTACAGAGAAGAAAGACACCTATTGTTTCTTTCCCAGAGTTGTAGGATAGTTACCATGGCTATATGGTCATATAAACCAAAGATCATTAATGTTTGACACCAGTTGTTTTTATCTCTTGCAAGCTGCTCCAGCCTTGCTATCTTCTTCTCTGTCTCTTAGCTCCTTCCCTTACTCGCTGCAACCCACTTTTTTTTTTTTTTTTTTGGGCAATACATCGAATTCTACAAATTTTATTTTGTTGCTCCTCTCTCTTACACGCTTTGTCTATTGCCTATTTCACTTCTAATCCTCTACATTTTAACACTATTTTAATCTGGGTTCAGGTTGGGTTAAAATCAAAGCATAAGATAAAATGGTAGACGCAAAAGGCAAGGTGTCAAAGGAGGAGGAAATGCAGAATAAGCAAAGAGTTGACCGCATGTCCGTCACTGCACCATGCTCAGACACTTCTGGATTGTGGCTGGTAGAGATGTGAAAGTACGCCGAGGCCTCTGTCTACCTACAAAGCCACAGCAGTTTTTTATGATCTTCCTGAAACACACTCGAACTCAGGCACCACTTTCCTTTTTGTGAACAAGAACATTTCGCTTCGCAAGTCTAATGATAGATGTCTCGTCAACTTTAGCGCCTTGCTGAGGACACGTACAAAAAGCTGTTGCCATCAGGTGCCTACCTCATGCTGAAGAGGCAGAGGTCCTTGTCGGGCTCGCGTGCACAGTGTGCCCCTGGATCAGATCGGTGGCTTTCTAAAGCCCAGCCGTGTGTAGTAACGCAACCCTGGTTCCACGCGAGTCATGTGCGTATTTAAAGTCTGTCTGAGCAGGAAAAGCAACCGCTCCCATTAGATGCGCGAAATTAAAGCCCCCATGTCTCATATGCAGCATTTGGCTAATTGACCTAGTAGTTCTCTTTAGCGCAGCTTTAGGTCTGTCAGATGGCAACAAGATGCTATCTGTTCTGCTCCAGAGAAGGGATCAGGATGGCTCTGTGGAGGGAGGGGCAGCACATCTTGGAGCAGTAATTTAGAGAGCAAAAGGCAATTCACACCCAAGTCAAACCCAATGGACTTGAATCCACATGGCCGATCTATAAATTCTACTTCTATTGGTGGAAACCGACCGCCAGGCTGGGACAGTTTGGGAGTCGCCCGGGGCAACAATCTGTTCGGTATAGCCCCTCCCTTTGGCAACCTCCACTGACCAGTTGACCCGCCTTCCCTGTTAGAGAGTACTTACTCACACACTCGCGCATGACGCAGACACACGCACAAACACACACACCTCATAGGCTGACCCATCACATGATATGTAGGTTGACCTGTTCCGAGGCATCAAAGAGGGAAATTTTTGGTGTTTTCCACTGTGATCAAAGGCTGTGGGAGGCAGATTTTTCAAACCATCTGTGGCTTTTAAATGATTCAGCACATCAAAACACTGCTTCACATGGTGCATACACATGTTTTTTTGTGTTATAAATGTTCTCCTTTCACTCCCCACAAAAGACTCATTTTTCCGTTAATAATAAAACTTCTTATGACGTTTTGGTTGCTTTGCAGACAATATTTAGATTTTGTTTTCCTGCAGCGCTTTGCCATCGAATTTCCAGTACATGCCTGGTGCCCAGGGACACTTGTTGATTAAACACACTAAACCCGCTGATAAACTTGGAACACCAGAAAGCCACAACTGTCGCTGGCTGGCTTGAGGCATGTTCCCACATGTGTCTCAACAAGGTGTATTTTTATCAGCGCAGAATGTTGGCAATGTCATAACAGGAGAGATGGGTCCTTCCTAGAATTACCACAAACATAAGGGCGCTTGAAATGTGATCAGCAATCTGTGTTTTTGATAGTAAAAAAGTCCCACTTAGCTTTTGCTGACTCTAGCCGCTCAAGATAGTACAACATCTGCTTGTCTTGAGGAAGTGTGGAACACCTCATCATGCCAGCCCAGACAAAGCGAAGTTTATTCTGAGGAGATCCTTTCATGCTTTAATAATTGCAACACAAGGCCTCTTCTCTGCTTCTACTTTGGTCAGCTGACTCAGACAGTATGTGTATTCTTAGCCTCCTGCAGACTCAGGTTAAAGCACGTATGCAAATGTTACCACTAACAAATGGCTGTGTAGGCTAGAAGTCTTGTGTAGACTGGGTGACGGTGACAGTTAGTTGGTTACTAAGCCTTAAAAGTAACCATTACAGCAGCAGCGTGTGAACAGACGTGCCACCAGTGTAAATATGAAAATTATTTTGCCCAAAGAGCCATCTGAACACCTGCTAATGACAGCTCTGTCCCTGTATGACAATATCAATGGAACAAGGCCTGGGGTTTTTTTTTTTTGTTTTTTTACAGTTCTTTCTATTGTGCTCTAGCCAAAACAAATTTACAGTAATTCGACACACAAGGGGGCTATTTAAAAGACCCATTTTGCGTGTTAATTAGAATTGAAAAAGTCACATTACTAGCATGAATAGAACAAGGCATGCATTGAGGAATATGCCTCAACAGTTTGAATGATCACAAGGCGCTAGAATGGAGGCTGATTCAAGGCTGAATAATGATGCAGTGAAAGGAGAAGGCACAGTAAGATTCACACAAATGCCTGCAGTAAGATGCATGTATGCACTGTCACAGGCAATACACCATAGCTTATATTCCCTAAGCAGCACCAACATTACAATTATAATTTTTTTTATATCTAACTATCTATCTATATCTATATCTTTATATACCTATATCCATATATCTATACACACATACACATATATACTATCAGAGAGCAAAATGCATGTATGCTTTTAGACTAAGTGCGTCGTGTAAGTGCTAAATTATGTAATATTACGAAACCAGTGTCATGGCTGAATTAGAGTACCATTAATTCTCATGCAGGTCATAGGTAGGAAACCCGAGGACAGGCACGCAAGTATGTGCTATAATGGGAAGTTCAAGTTTGAAAAATGCATAGTATTTATCTTACATTAAGTGTATAGTATTCTGGTGTGTAATTCATTTTTTTCTTTTACATTGCTGCCTTTCTGTAAACAATATTTAAGACCAACTCTTCCTCAAGATGACTGCTGTGTTTTCTGTGCTCTGCCCTTATTTAGCATAAACAGTATTATGAGAAATGTATAATAGTTAGGAAATTACGTATAAATAGAAGATTTTGCACGGCTGAACGTTTTCAGCTCCAATAAACAAAACAGAATTTAGCATTAAGCATTTAAAAAGTTAAAAACTTCAACTTGAGGAAGCTGAATGACAGTGAGATGTGATTAATAATTGCTTAATCATGTAAGTCCTTTTTCTAGAGAAAATGTATGTCATTGCATGTTCACAGCTTCCCCATATTAAATAACTGCTAACTGCTTCATATATTTTAACTGAATAACTTGATCTTTTGTCTCTATTGATCCAATTGTCAATGTAGCATCATAACACATTTGGCTCTGCTAAATTCAGCATTTTGTCATTACTAATGACATTTCACTGACAACATGATTAACTGAAAAAGATTGATCACTAATGAAAATAAACATTTATTTTTCTGATATTTATTAAACGTAGTCCTCCTCAGATACCGCACTCGTGTTCTAACCTAGTTGGGGGGTAAAAATCAAATGTTTAAATGCCTAACAAAAAGTTCCTTGTTATTCTTACCTGTGCAGTTTCTTAGGTGGGGGAGGTGGTGGATTGGCCCCATTGTTGGCAGTTCCCTTCCCTGCTGCCGGCAGCTCTGATGAGCTGCCATGCAACGGTTGCTTGGCCGGCATGCTCCCGTTATGCTTGCCTTCCTCCTCTGCACCGGTGCCCTCAGTCTCCCCCTGACAGGCACCATTGTTGGGGGCAGCCGGGGGGGCCGTGCCTGGCTCTGTCATCGGAGGGGGGCTGTTGTGGGCCTTCCAGTCCCTGGCCTCCTTCCAGACAGCAGCATCATTGACCAGGCCTGTCACCCGAGAGGTTGTCCCCAGATTAGCAGCCAGCTTCTTCTTCTCCCCCTCTTTCCGCTCTCTCTCTTCATCCTCCTCTTCCTCCTCAATGCAGCAGTTCCAGCCAGAACTGTGGTGGTGGGGCTTGTGCCAGCGTTCGGATGCTGCACTGTGTTGCTCTGTATGGACCTTGAAGTGGCCCTCTCTAGCAGAGACAAGGAAAAGCATGGGGAGTTCAGGGAGAGGGACGGGAGATGAGATGGACGGTGATAGGCTGGAGGTGCCGAGTTTGGGGAGTTCAGGAAGAGGGACTGGAGAAGACATGGATGATGAGAGGCTAGAAGTGCCCAGTTTGGGGGAGCGGTTGTTCCTCTTTGGGGGAATAGGTGGGCTAGACTGAGGCTTGGGGTGGAGAGTGGGGGTGAGGCTGGCTTCCGTGGCCAAAGAGGGTGCACTGAGGCTGGGACTGGGCCAGCGGAAGGCTGGGCTGCTGGGATCTTTACGTGCTGTGGGGCTGAAGTGGCACTGTGTGCTGACGGCTGAATCTGGGCTGCTCAGGTAGAAAGTCCTGTTGTTCTCCTCTGTGTGAGCAGCCATTACAGTGATGGTGGCCCGTTGACTCTCTCCTGAAAGCTCAAGCTCAGAGCAGGACGAGTTCTTACTCTGGTTTGGGGACTCAGGGTGGGACTGCAGTCCATTTCCTTGCAGCTTGTGCTTTTTCTTGGTGCTCTCTGCATAAATGGGTTCTGAGTCTTGCTGTCCACTGGGAGAGTTGGGAGCTGACTGTGGGCTACCCATGAATGGTGGAGTTTGAGGGCTCCCTGACCTGAGTAGTCTTCCTCCTGACCCCTCTGCCCCAGGAAGTGAATCTGTACTACTACGATAAGAACAAGAGGAGTCCGATAGGCTGGGCTGTTTTGACAGGACGGGAACAGAGTGGAGGGCTGGAGGAGGGCTCTGTCTAGGGGTTTCCACATTTAAGTTTGTGGTGGGGAAAGTGGTAGAAGTGCTGGAAGTCTTAGTGGTAACAGTAGCACTGCTTGTACCATTGTTACGAACTGTGGCAGGACTGGAAGGGACAATATCCATTGATGAAGGTATGTCCACAGATACCTGATGGGCTTCCTGATAATTTGCCTTGGTAGTCATGCCACTTCCATTATAAGTGCTCTTGGTTCTAATCGAAGTTGTACTACTCTGCTGCCTTCGGGTGTCTACATTGGCATTTTTCTTTAAACTCGGAGAACCTCTACCCTCCTCTTGGGTGACAAAGATATTGCCAATAATCATGGAGTCTTTGGGCAGGATATTGGGGGACAAAGGGGCAAAAGAAAAGGAGTTGTTGTAGTCCATCTTGGTTTCAGGGCTCTGAAGAACCCCATCTCTATGGGACTTGTTGCAGCCATTGCTATCAATAAAAAGAGATGACAGGTCCAAGAGCTTCTTCAGGCCCAAATGCTCAACTGGGCTCTTCGTGTTCTCCTGTCACATAAACATAAGCACATATTAAAAACAGATACAGATATCCAGACAGAAAGAAACAATACGGTTTGATATAGGAAAGAGACATTTAAGAAATTCACCTGCTCTATGTTCATGTTGACATCAGTCGACTCGTTGGTGTCAAGGCTCATCATAGTGGGTTTGACAGCGATGGTAGGCTTGCTGTAGGGTGAGGGCGTTGTTACTCCAGCTTCTTCATCGCCTCCCAGGCTGCTCTTCAAACAAGCGGCTGGCAGGCTGCCATCCAGGCCGCCGACAGTCTTGTGTGCACTAAGCGGGTGGAAGCAGTTCTTACAAGAGCCGGGTTTCCACACGTGTTCTGCAAAGTCACTGCACGCTGACATCTTTGGTTTACTAAATCAGGTTTGGTCAGAAGTGGCTTTGGAAGGATCTGGCAGACATGGGATGAGCTCTCATGGCTGGGCCACGGAAGGTTGCAACGTCGCAAGATGTTGATCACAAGGCAGCATGCAAAGGAGAGAAAGATGAGAAGAGCAGAATGAGTTACATCCTTAAAAGAATAAAGTCCTTAATTGTATTTAATTATTTATTGCCCATAGGTTGTATCATGATTAAGATACAACATAGGAAAACTGCTTGTATTACATAAAAACTATGACTACTCTAAAGTGCCCCATCTATCATTTCTTCTTCCACACTTTACAAATAACATAACTTTTTTGATTTTCAAAGCATCAAACTGTTCGAGAATGTCATAAAATTCTGTGTTGTCACTATTCATTCAGTCATTGCAGGCTTCTGACTGTTTAGTACCACAGCAATCCCTGTCCTCGTGTTACCTTGTGTAAAAATGATTTCAAATAGTTCAAACAATGATGTATACAGATTTTTAATCTGGAAAAAAACAGCGGCGGTATCGGATCTGTACTCGATAGGTACCCTGATTTGAGCTATCTGTATCAAGAGAGAAAAAGTTGGATTGGTGCATCCCTAATTTTTTGCCTTTATTTTTTTTTAGCTGAGATATATGATTTTGGTTTTATATAAGATACTTTGTCTACTTTGTCTTTTTAAAAACCTGCAAAGTTAAAAAAAAAAAAAAAAAAAAAAAAAAAAAAAAGTGAAACATCTACTGGAAATTGTAAAGGCAGTGAAGGGGGAGTCCAAGCTGACAAGTGTCGCTGACCTCATAGAAGACCTCCATTAGGATTTAAGTGTCATCCGTGGATGTAACTTTAGAAGGGCCAGTGTGTGCTGCGCTACTTGTTCCCATGGCCTCCTAAATTAGAGGGTATGTGGTTTCTGTTCACCCAAAGGGCCTGCCGGTGTGAGCCTAGCGACATAAAAGCCCTCCGGAGTCCTCTGCAGCCCCCGACACGCTAGAATAGAAGGATGAGCCTCAAGCATCCCGGAGGTCGGAATGTCTGGAATGTCTTAAGTCTCACCAGGATGAATCTCACACCCACGACAAACTCCCTTCCCCCTTCCACACACACACACACACACACACACACACACACACCCCACTCCACATGTGTGCCCCCCTCCTCTCACAAACAAACTGACCCACACACACCTCCTTCCCCTGCCTCTCTTGGTCCTGTTTAACTGGACTGACAGTGAGAAGATCAACAACATTTCAAAGAGATCGTTTGTTTCCTTGCATCTGGGGTCCCCTCTTTATGTTCTTTACACAGCTTTAATTGCCTCTCAACAAGGTGCTGCAATGACACAAAGCAACATTAGCTCACTATCCAGACTCATTATCTGGAAAAAAGAAACAAAAAAAACTGACGAAAGCAAATACTCCCCAAAGACAATGAGAAAGGGTCTATATTTGAACTCAGACACCCTTAATATTAATGTTATATTACGCATTCATTTAGCCACAGTGATTCTTGATTTCTAAATCTTACATTTGCTTATTGACTAAAAATGATCAGAACAAAAAATGAGGAGTGCTCTCTAAGGAATGATAATTGTGTTAGGACCGCTGGTAATTCATGGCTCCAGTATAACATCCCTCCAGTATAACTATAGGAAAGAGGAGTTTTCCTGTTGATAAAGATAATGCATGTTTATACTTTTCTTTGTTCTGTCTGACTCAGTTTGGGCAGGAAAGCAACCGCTAGCCCACTGTTTGTTTAACCAATCCTGCGACAACAGAGGAAACTGAGTCTTGCCTAACATCTTATGGCGTTTTGCGTGAGTCATATGAAGCGGTGACTGATCGGAGATACACAGAACATTGGGCTACTGGGCCTGCCGCTCAAGAGAACAGGCTGCCAGCCGAGAACGTGTCTGAGGGGTTTTCTGGGACCATCGGGCAACAACAAAGCATAGACAGACACTGGCGTGGTAAGTTTATTAAGTTACTGAACTGAGACAGTTTAGTCTCTGATGTTCCACTTTCCCTTCGGGAAATCCCTGACAAAAACAAAAGGAGGACGTGAGGGAGGTTCAACTGAGATGTCCAACATTTTTGCACTCAGTCTGTATTCTCCGGACGCGACTGAGGCGCATCTCAGACTGCACCTCAGTTTAGGTTATTCTAGCTCTTGTTGACATGTTCAGCCCTGCTTGTTTGAACAGCGATAGACCCTACTGTCTACATTCCCCACACCTTCTCAAGCTCAAGGTCCAATATTTCTCACTTCCTCTTGTAAAAGCGCACACACACACACACACACACACAGAGAACCAACAGCAGTTCAGCCATATGACAAAGTTCAAGCCCTGCTTTCAATAATAAAACACAGACTATGATAAATCTCTCAGGAGCGTGTTAGGAGTCAGGGAGCTACAAAAATAAGATGAGCGCAACGAAAAACGAGGGTGGATGTTGGTCTGGTGTGGAGTTTATGGCTTTGGGTCACCTAATAAAGACATTATGAACTTTTGAAGTCACAACCCTCGTGTCCCTATGACCGTTGTACATATACACAGTTGCGTGGCCACTAGATGTCTCAAAAACACATGCTGAGGAATTAAAAATCCACTACCCTAATCTGAGGGACCGAACATTAGGCTATATCCTCGGACTGGAAGCTGAAACTGTGAGGCTGCTTGCCTTGAAAAAAAATAAAAAATAAAAAAACTAGGCTAGGCTTGCTCTGAGCAGTCAGGATGCGATGGTGGGGATTGGATGGCAACAGTTTAAACAGCCCACGGATACGAGGAGTCATTAAGTTTAAGGTTGGAGGGCCCATCAACACCCAACAGCTGCTAAAGCTGCACTTTGTCTGGATCCTTCTGCTGGAGCAGGCAACCAGCAGCGGCGGCAGCAGACACATGTGAACCCCCCCCCCACACACACACACACACACCCACCACCACCCACACCCACCAACACACCGGCAGACACGCTACAACTGAGACGACAACCATCAAATGGTTATTATTGAAGGGTTACTGTAACATAACACACCGCACTGTCTCGCCGGCTGCTGTCCATCCTAAGTGCCTGGCCACGGCAAAACTACCCCCCCACCCCACAGATTTCCTCGAACGAGGCGCCCACGGAAAAACAGCCCCGGTCACAGTCCGGAGACCGAGGCAAGCCACGGTCCACAACGCGCTCCGGTAGCCAGGTCACACCGGTGTTGTGGTCTTCGGCGAGCAACGTCCGTCAAGCCTGAATCACTCTCACGGCCCATTCATCCACGGGCGCACAACCTGGTTTGTTTTTTTTTTTTTTGTCGATACTCGCTGGGAATTTCCGCCAAAACTTGTGACCCCCTTGACAAATACCCCAGAACTTCCACCTTGAGACATTTATTTGAATGTTTCGTTAGCACCCGCTTGGACGGACGCTGGGCAATAAGCTGAGCACCCCACGTGTTTCGGTTTGAGCCTCCGGTTTTTGGTTTTTAAGATTTGTTCACTGAAGATTTGGCTGAACAACACTTCCTGCCAAATTTGGTCTACGATCGGTTATTGTAGTTAATTTAAAAAAAAAAAAACAACAACCTATATGTCCTATTAATTTGTGGAAAACTGGAAATATGGCTATATTGTGATAACCTTCAGTAACACAACACATAAATAGATTTTGGTTTTGTTTTTTTTATCGCTGCAACAACTTGGCTCAACCTGTATCACTGAACCGATAACAGAGGTGTATCTGGAGAAGAAAAAAGAAAAACGCCTGCTACAATGAAACCATGCTGAAGTAGCCAAGGTTATCTACTGCCTGCTGACCGACTGCTTACCTGCTGTGACTTTCTCTTCCCTGGCAACACAAAAGGTCTCCAAAAAATTAAATAAATAAAAATAATAACAACACAACTGTATCGGAGCTTCTCTTTCCGATTCCCGCATGAACCGATATCCCTCTGTCTTCGCTTATCCCACATGCGACAGGTTAATGACCCAGGAGACCGTGTGCTGCCGCTGCTGCTGCTGCTGCTGCAGGCTGGTTTCGGCTCCAGCCGGGCACACCGCCGCCGCCACTGCTGCCGCTGCTGCCGCTGCTGCTGGTGGTGGTGGTGGTGCTGGTGCTGCCGGTGTTGTAGGACTGTGCAGCGATGGAGTGGCTGAGGCGGAGCAGGAGTCCTCTGCAGCAAGCATGGGGAGAGCGCAAGGAGGTGGGAGGAGCTCCTCACCAACCATGCAACCTGGCCATTAGCCACACTCGCAGATTTTCATCAAGGCTTTTGTCCTACGAGCTGTCACAAGGATGTTTCTCATTGTAAATACACAGCCCAGCGTTCGGGTTGTCAGTGGATTTGCAGCAAACTACACATGACAGGTTTTTCAAGTGCTGTAAATCCCCCAGTATTTTAAAGTTGCAGCTTAATGCTACAAAGGATACAAGGTCTCACAAAAAGAAAGAAACCACTTTTTGGTTAAAAATCCACTGGGCTATGCTGGGTTTTTTTTTCTGCAAGCCATCTGACTTGGTCGGAGGCTCTTTGATGTGGGGAAGGTGTATGCATACCAGCGTCCCTTCCCTCCTGATACCCCCCTGGTCTGCTCCTGCCTCTGTTCATCACGGCTGGGGTGACAGAGCGATAGAAAAACACTGCCGGCTGCTGCTCAGCCAGGCCGGACCCCTGCTGGTTTCCATTACAGGCAGCAAAAGGAGAGGCAAAGCTCACAGAGTGACAAACACAGCCGCTGTGTTGGATGGAGGCAGTCATCCGTAGAGATTAACCTTTTAACTTAGCATGTCCTCTCATGTCTTAGTGAGAAATGACACTCAAACAAGGTATTATCTGTTGGCCTTTTGACTTATTTAAACAGAGCCACCAAAACACCTTCAGATTCTGCTGTAGTCTGTGTCCTGCTCTGCTCTTTTTAGTGTGTCATAAGGAGGCCATGAAGAGAGTCCTCGAAGCGATGGGGGAAAATGGCAGAGATAACACAGCTCTAGATCTCTTAACCCCCCAAATCAGGTAGCCCCTTTCCTCCACTCTGAGCATCCCATTGATAGGGTCCACTTCCTGTGAAGGCGACATCCATGCACGTGACTCAATTGGACACAGAACCCGCCGGTTTCCTGAACCTCATGCGAGGATTTATTGCAGAGCTGAGACAATCAGCATAAGTGGCACAACGGAGACTGGATCCTGGAAAAGTGATATCTTTTACAAGACCACCTGTTGAATTTGGAGAGCGTCACAGTCCTCTCAAGATGATTAAGAGTATGTTGCATTGAATCTATTTTTGGCAATGCAGAGCATGTAATACTTCTGCTAATGGGGTAATACACATAGCTTGTGCTTTGCATATAAATATTGGAGGGAAGCTTCTAGACACATTTTGCTATTTAGACTTATTATTTGGTCTTACATTAAATTCTTGCAGAAATTCGCATATCCTGCCGTAGTATTATTGTGTATGTGTGCTAGGAATCTTCTTGTTAACCGTGTGTGGTGTCAGTCTGCAAACCCCTCAGGAAAGGCTGTCATATGAAACTGTTATCCATGACAAGATAAATCTTCTGTCACAAGAGGCCGAGATTTTTGGGCTGAGATGTTGTGGGAACATCCAAATTAGAGGAGCGCGGCAGAGGGGGTGGAATCCCTTATAAACAGTGCAGTATTAGAAGACATTTTCCCACATAGTTTCTTTAGTTGAAAAAAAAAAAAGTGAAAAGTGTGGGGGGAAATAATTTTATTTGGCTAGATTCTTCCGTGAGTCACATGTTAAATGCACCAAACCACATTATATCTATAAATTATTACTGATAAATTAAATATGCCATTAGTGTGCACATATTGTATGCTTTGTACACTTGCGCAGTTCTTGCTTGTGTTGGCATGAGGTTGAAATTGTCTGTGTACGCTCTGTCCCATAAAAGATTTGGAATTGCTCATCTTTCATAACGCTCCCTTAAATTATGAAGGGGAGACAGAGCAGCTTAATGTTCAACCAGCTGCCTCAACATGCACACTGTTGAATTAGCAGTTTGTTGACATGCTGCAGGCTGCTGTGAGTGTGTGTGTGTGTGTGTGTGTGTGTGTATGAGTGAGGAAGAGAGGGAGAGAGACTGGGATAGACGCAACCTCTTTGCACACTGCAACATGGGGAGAGGAGCCAATCATAAACTGCCCAGGTCCTGGCCTCGGATACAGCGTCAGGATGCTGAGATAGGAGCAGCACTCTTGACCGGTCCACATGATGTGTGTTGTTTGCATCTCTCTTCGTACCCCTGCTCCTCTGCGCCATGATCCCTATCACCCAAGTACAGAATCAGTGAAAAAAACAGAATATTTAATACCTGATAATATAAACTGATCCAGGTTTGACTAGAAAGATGGATTTAGGCTCCACATGCCTACATCCACGTGTCCACTGCTTTGCCAGTGTTCAGACTGCTGTACCTGCTCTCTTTTCTTTCCTCAGCTTGAATGAATTATTAAAGGGGACAATCGTCTCAAATTAAATTCAGTGAGAAGACAAGTGGGTTTTAATGCAAAGTAGCAAAAAAAAACCCGACTTCTTCTGATGACTGAAGGCATAACTCAGGTCAGATAAGACCCATACTATCTCTCCCTCAGAGGCTACTGTCAGTCATGATAAGTAGGGTAATATCAGAGTGCTGGGAATGGTTCTCAGTAGAGGCTCAGCAGAGTGACTATCTCAGAGTTAGAGTGAAACCGCCTATTATTTAGAAGGGTGGTCAGTCCTCTTAAAGCTTGCATTGGACAGATGTACTGCAAACTACTTGCCGCAAACTTGTCCTTAAGACTAATGCCATTGCTGTCACGTGTTCGTCCCTGAAACAGAGAACCGCCAAAAACTGTATTTACAGTCTTTTGCTATCTCATGCTTCAATTTCAGTCGCCTTCCCGAACTTCACACCTTCTCTCGGCAGCCTTATTTACATTTTCAAATCTCTAGGATTTGTTTGGTACGCCTTTTGGTTTTCTAATTACTGAACTCCCTCTTCCCCGGCTTCCCCATAATGAGAGCTTGGACATGTTCATTTGTCCAACAAGCTTTCTCCTTTGTTCTCCTTTTTTTTTTTTGAAAGTATTGATTGTCCCGGCCGATACAGATGCAGTAGTGAAGTGGTGGTTACTGTTGTGTTTATTTGTAGTCGTCTTTGCTGCGATATGACGACACGTCCGCTTGATCAGTCACGACCCACGTCAGTGAAACCTGCAACCCGAAAGTTCCTGGAAGACGCGTTCAGCATCACCTCTCCTAAGCAGTACTGAAAGTAACTCCCCAAACTGGGTGGAGAACTTTGGAAACATAAGCAGAACCTGTAACAATGGCTATACATTGTATTTAGTTGAGCTTCTGCTGTGATTGTCACACACATGAACACTTATTGCAAAATAGTGTTATTTTAAGCTTTATTTTTACATGACAAATATATTTTTTATGATACTACTACAACTATTTCACTTCCTTTAATTACATCCTTATGTGAACTTATTGAGTTTTTTGGGTTTTTTTTCATTTTACATGAGCATTTTTCTCCCAGTAGTAGTGGATGGAAGCATGTAAAATGTCTATGTGAGTGGGAACTGTTGTTAAATTTGAAGCCTCTTCACATTGCATGAGCTCTTTCCCAAAAGGAGAAGTTCAGAGTTTTTGCCCTCTCACACTGTTTGTTTGGGCTAATTGACAAACCAGGTATTGAGCTGCTCAGGTTTCTGTCTGTTTTCTGTGTGTCACTTCCCGTTACCACAGGAGGCCCCATAAAAGATTCCTGTCATGACACCAAAAGGTCTTTGTTTGCATTTGGACTGCATGTGAAGAATCCTCTTCAGTCGAAAACTGGAGACATTAGACCTCCCATTTGAAACTCAATGCTTCTCTCTGATTCCCCTCCCCTGAAAATTAAAAAAAAAAAAAAAAAAAAAAAACTCAATTTAAGGCTAAAGTGAAATTTGAACATTTTCAACAGGTGCTTGAAATGGAAGATGAAAGAACGAAGGAAGTTCTGTTTGGAGGCCGCCTGTTTACTGGTCGTCGGAAACACTACAAAGAGCAAGAGCGTCTGAATGTTCACCAGCTCCCTCAGGACACACTTTCTTCTCCGCAGGTCGTCCCTCTTAAACCTGAACATTCAAAGGTAACCCCCTCGTGTAACTGTATGCCTCTGAGAGCCAGGCACCAGGAATTAATTGTGTGTGTCTGTGTCTGTGTCTGTGTCTCTCTGTGTGTGTGTGTGTGTGTGTGTGTGTGTGTGTGTGTGTGTGTGTGTGTGTGTGTGTGTGTGTGTGTGTGTGTGTGTGTGTGTGTGTGTGTGTGTGTGTGTGTGCGTGTAAAAGGGAGGGGTGGGTGTCAGATTTAGTGCGTTTTCCCCTCTAGGTTGCCATGGCAGTCGTGTAGAGGAGTTGGTGTAGTTAGGAATGCAAAGATAACGCAAGGCTGAGCCGCACCTCACACACACACACGCGCGCACACACACACACACACACGTACACAACCATGTGCACACACAAACAGAAGTCAAACAATACACACAATCCCACCCTGTATACTTTCTATCACCTACACAGTCTCCGATGACGATATTTTTCCGCTGCCTCCATCATTGCATTCCTGTACCTGTCCCCACAGGCTTACCCTCTGATTATGAAACACACACAAAACACGGAGACAGTTTCTTTCACCATCAACACGTTAATTTACCCAGATTACTCATAATAGTATAAGACACGGTATATCTCAGTTTGATCATGAACTATCTCATTTCAAAACTCTGCGTTGGTACTTAGATTTCCATGTTACACAGCTATACTTACATACAAGCAATAATGCAAGACAAGTTATCTAAATATAAAATAAACAGTAGATGAGGTAGAGGCAATCCATTATTTACTATTTCCACTATTGCATTCTTGCACTCATATCACTTGGTAAAAAAACAAAACAAAACAGTTTGTGTGTAAATCCCCCTCCAATTTTTAAAACCCGCTCGTTGACCATAGTTAGGAGTTAACCGTCATATAGTGTGAAGAATAAGTAGCGTTGCTATAGCAATAATACTCGAGCTATAATAGAGGGTTTCAAGTTAAAAGTCCTGTTTATTTTCTTTAAAGGTCATTATACATTCTTTACTCTGACTGTTGGAGAAAATAAACACTTTCAAAGCTTGGAAGACACGAAACTTATAAGTACAAAAAAATAACAACTGCGTCAGAAAATAAACAGTTTGTTGATAAGAAGTCAAAGGTTCACGCTTGTGTACACGAACATATGAAGAGAAGAATTAAGTATGAGACTCCCAGGGAGGATTTTGGGGACAAAAATAACATAGGAAGAATAGTTCAGCATTTTGGCAAATTCACTTATTCCCTTGTCCTACAGAGAGTTAGATGAGTGGATCAGCACCACTCTCATGTCAGTGCTTTCAGTAAGGCATTAGAGCCAGGAGGTGATTAGCTCAGCTTGGTCAACAGGCTACTGAGCACAGTGACTCCGTTTGCCAAGAAATAGTTGGGCTACAGCAGGTAACTTCCGATAAAACCACAGATTGTCATTTTTACATTTACGTGTCAGAAAAAAATCTTTATGTTAACCTACAGTCTAAGATAATTGTCTCCTGGCTCAAGCTCTGTATTTAATGGACGGACATGACATCGGTATTGTTCTTCTCATCTAACTCTCAATAAAAAACTATATTTAAAAAAAAGTCTAACAATTCCTTTAAAGCACAGGATTTGCAGGATGCTGGTTATATATTCAGCAGTTTAAATCACTTCTTTTTGGATGAATTCAGCAGCTTTAGCTTGGCATGTCGTTCGCACTTCAACAACGGAGCATTGTGACTTTGTTGCAGCTTTGATTGGCTCCTCTTACTAGCTTCTACACAGCAAAGGGTGGCAGAGGCTTATGGGTATCGTAGTATTTACAGCCATACTATTATACATATGTCTCTACGTTGAGGAGCACAGCGGATATCAATAAAAGAAAAATCCTAAATGATAATTAACAGCGAGGGAAAATACCCCCTCCCAATTTGCTGTTGATTGTTCTAATGGAAACCTGCCAGCCAATTACAATCTTTTCTGTAGCCACGGTATAAAACTAAATTATTTACTGGATAAATCTACACAGGATGACAACAACAAAAATTAAACAGGTTTTATGTTTATTCCAGCAAAAGTGTCCAGTCAAAATCCTATGACAGTCCACGGAGTCAAAGATGATGAATTTTTTGCTATCAGGCAGACATGTTTGACGGGCAGTGACACAGAGACATACCAGCTTGTCAATTTGTGACTGGTTGTTCATCTGGCTCACACACAGGATGCACTAATACCTGTTTGCTCACGGATTGGGCTGTTGCCCTGTACACATAAACACAAATGCGAATTAGTGTAGTTAGTGTAGTCGTGTAGTTTTCACAGACACACACACACACACACACACACACACACACACACACACACACACACACACACACACACACACACACACACACACACACACACACACACATGCCAATGCCAATACACACACATAGAGCCATCTGCCAGATGCATTTGCTGTCTACAGATGCCCAGGTCAGACCAGGCCTCAGCTATCATAGCAGGACACCAGGAGTGTGAGAGTTCATGGGTTCATAGGGGGGCTCAGATAATTTTAACAAGTCGCTCTCCCTCTCTCTCTCTCTCTCTCTGTTTCTCTCCGTCTCACACATACGAGCACACACATAACTGTAGGAGCTTCTATTTAGCTGTATTGTTTAGGGTTAAACACCTGTCAAATGCCTCTGGCTGAGCTTTGCCACAAAGTTTTTGCTCCAAATTGAATCTAACACAAACCTTTCAAAACCAAACCACAAATCCCAGAGAGAATCATACTGTACTTTGTTTTATCTATGGCTGCCGCCTGTGTTAGATCTAATATACGGTAAGATTTGCAGAAAAAGTGTAATAATTGAAAAGAAAAACAAAGTTGACGAGACCTATTTCTACTGTGCCTTAGCGGTACAGTAGAAATAGGTTCAGGGCTGAAATGGATTAGATAACTGAAAGAAATCATGAGCTTTGCCATGTTGTCAGGTTTCTGTTAGAATAAACCTCTGAATCTCCTTATTGCAATATATAATAATAACTATATACAATTGCAACATAGAGTGAAAAATATAAGAACTATATAATGTCTGCTGCCAGTGTAGATCAAAATGCAAACTACACTCAATAGCTTCAATCAGTAAAAAAATGTATTAATTTCATTCCATTTGGGACTTATTGACTTTTGACCATGTTTCTGGACTGTCTGTATCCCTTTTTCTTTTTTTTCTTTTTTTTGCTGAAACACCTGCTTCACAACTGAGTCAGATCTCATTGCAAGACTTGCCGCCAGCCCTTTTCTGTCTCCCTGAGCGAAGGCCAAGTCATCAGACCCCCCTACGTTAGTAGTAAGGACACCACCAGCTCCAGCCTGTGAAATTCTTTATAAGATGAGTCAGGTTGATTTCTACAGCTTCATCACAAAAATCTGGTGCAATGCACGGTAAACAGAACACAAAAGAAAGCACAAGGAAGCAAAGAGAAACCACAAGTCACAAGGTGGTAGGCTATTTAGGAACACTGTCTCTTGGGGTGCTGAGAGTGTGTCATAGCTCTATTGTGCAGTAAATGAAGGGGACAAACCGTTAAAATGGGCAATAAACATGAACAATACAGTTAATTAAAACAAAAATAATAAATCAAATAATCGGCTGTTTACTGACTGAATCTTCAGGTTTATTTATTTATTTATCCCACAATTCTGTTTGTGCCATCTCCATAAAAGAAAGTTCTACTGTAATGCTCCAAAGTATGCAGAGTACATACTGTTTTTGAACAGGAATGTTGTGATTTATGTGCCCGAAGGCATCAAAATGCAACTTCCATAAGCTGTCTCTAATTCTGAAATATCGAAAATGTTGCGACACTGGTCTGGTATTTTGCTGTTTTAAGCCGTTTCACCCCGCAGTCGCCTCCCGTCTGTCTCAAAGGTTTCCCGGAAGACTGATCACCTGGGTGCTGTGATTACAGTGGGACGCTGACAGTCCCCAGAGTCAATCTGGCTGACTTTGACCGACCGGATGTGTAGTCTCTCTTTGTCTTTCTCACCCTCTCCCTCGCTCTCACAATATCCATTAAGCAGCATATTATCAACCAAACTAGAGTATCGCCATTTTAATCTGATAATTTGGAAACTTCGTATTACCATTAGGATTCAGGCTCGCCTGAAAGCAGAATTTAAGAAGCGCGGAGGATTTAGTTGGCGTGGAGTTGTAAACTTTGCGACCGCTGTGTCACCGCTTAAAGCTCCTCAACAAAGAGGCTGAGGACCACTTCCTTAACTGGCTCGTTGGTGGATAATGACAACCCTCTTCAACTTGTTACCCACTTTCTGCCACCTGTAGTGGAACATCACAAGTCGACAACTTTCTAATTGTGCATTGCCTGTGAAACTGAGCCTCTATTAAATAAAACCCATTCCGAAACAAAAGTGGGAATCTTATCGATTCCTCGGACACGCTGATCTCTCTTTGACTCGTTTCTTTCTGTGGGGGGCTTTGAGTCTGGAAGACAAAAGAGCAAATGAATGAACGATGAACCCCTGATTAGTTAGAAGGAGACAAATGAAATTATACAGTTGTTGATTCACAGGAGGTCCTTTTAACACTCACAGGACTCCAAACAAAGCCCCCTCTAAGTGAAGTGCCTGAGGCTCTGTGTAGAACTGAGTTGCATGGGGATGAGTAGCGTGTGAATCACACTTGGTTCCCAGACGCATGTTCGCTCCATACTTCCCCTCCCCCTCCGATTTGCCTCGTCTCTCTACCCTCTGATGACCTGCTGGAGGTCAGCATGTCTTTATATCAAGTTGACCACCAAAGACTTGAGCGCTGTTCATGAAAGAGTTGTGGTTACCAGCCCTCATGTGCAACTAGAGCAGTGGAGTCTTCTGGTGCTGACTAGTGTGTTGTGTGCGTTTTTTCCATGAGTGTATGTTTACATGTGTATATTGATGTATATGCATTTTTTAATCATCTTACTGAATTTTCACTCTCTTAATATCTTTTCATTTTGATGAACATCCCCTCTCTTTGCACAACATGGAAACTAATGTCTGGAGTAATGTTGCTGGCACTGCATTTCTAATGAAGGATCACTGCCAGATGTATTGGTGCACAAATCCTAATATCACTGCCTGACACTGTCCATTAGAAGTTACCTTTGTATACATCTATTTTTTTTTGGTTTTCTTTTGATTTTTGTTTTGTTTTTTTGTTGACTCTGACAGCAGTTCCTACCCTGACTCCCACATGTGGTTAGGTTTAGGCAAGTAAAGCATTTTGGTTAAGGTTAAGGTTAAGGATTGTGGTTTTATTTTAAATGTTAATAAACACCTTGTGCCTTTTGCTTCAAGTCACTGTGGATCTTTTCTCTACTAAACCAGGACCATGACCTTGCCCTGACTTTAATCAAGTGCAGTCAATGCCTAAACATAACTATAAAAAAGTTCTTCATGCCTCAGTTGCCACGAGACGATATTGTAGGGAAATTAAATAAAATATGCATAAACTGTAAGATTTGTTATTTCAGTGCATAGGTGCAGCACACGCTATTAACATTAAGGCTTAGTGTATTGAGACAATATTAAGAACTGAGTTGGAAACATAAAAATAGGGTGTAGTGAGAAAATAATGAAAATTGGGGGCAATGAGAAAAAAAGAGAACAGGTTGCAAGAGTAGAAGCAGACTGTCATGTAATTATAACAGCAGATGTGAAAAAGACACGTCTTATAAAGCCAGGAACTGGGTGTGATTCGCTTCTGTCTTAATCTTCCCTTGTTAAATCTGTGGTTTCAAGTTCATAGACTGAGTGGGACAAGGAAGTAGAATAAGGGAGGAGGGTGAAGTGGGGCAGAATCAGTAAACAAGACGCTGACATTTTCAGCATGTAAAAATAGCTTGTCATGTTTTCAGAAATAACTTTTGTCTGTCTGGGGAACAGAGATGAAGAAGGCATATTTGGGCAGCTTTACTTCTCATTTTATTTGGACGCTGCGGTTTAGTGCTGTGTTTATATTGCTACTTTATATCTGTATCAGAGTGCACTGAGTTTGGTGGTGGCTGTCTAAGTTTAGCAGAGTATTTTTTTTATCCCCTCAATGACCTGTTTTGTCGCCAGCTGTGCTAACTCGACGTATGCATCAGTTTGAATGTGGTCAACTGCGCTGCACGAAAGGAAACCAAGGTGTCCGGTTTACCAACACTAAGTTACACAGCCTCCACTCAGTCACAAATAAGTTTTGCCTCAGAGACAGAAGGCTTTGGATATTGCTAAGTTGCACCACTATCCCACGAACCTGAAATGATACTCAAAATGAAATGAAATAGTCATCTTCCCATAGCACTCAAATTCAAATTTTGCCAGAAATAGTATATAACTGTGGCTCAGTTGATCCCTCTACACTCTATTTACTCTTTTTCTGAGATCAGTAAGGGGAATGTGCAATATTTCATATCTTGTCAGCTTCTCGACATGCAACTCGATCACTAAACCTTAAAATTCCTCACGTGTTGGCCAAAGTCAGCTCAAGTTGCAGGGAACCTGTCAGTCCACTGACTCCTCAGTCGCTTACATGTGTGTGTTGATCCGGAACCAGAGACAAAGGACCAGGGTTTAGTCAAGCATGCAGGTTGCTGTGTTTATGTGTCTCCTCTTAAGAACGATGACGTCAGTGTTGAAACCAGGTAGAGTAAACCAGACAGGAAACAGGTTGCAGGCTCTTAATACTCAGATTCATGCAATGTGTAATTGGTCTCTTAACATCTGAATGCTACAAATGGCCCCACCCCAAATGGCCCCGCCCCGCTGCTGTCTGACTGTCAAATGCTGCCTGTCGGAGCGAAACACAGCCCCAGTGGTATTAATATTAACAAAATTCAAGGGAAATCGATTTGGGAGGGTTATTACAGTGCAGGGGCGTGGCGCAACAAAACCTTTTTGAACAGGCACAAATCCAAACAGATATGCTTGCCTACAGTGTAAACTAGAATAGACTGTTAATGAAGCATGTTGTATTTCCTTCTAGCAATCCTGTCATGATTGGTAAACCCGTTTTACATTTCCAAGTCTCGCACCGAGAGAAGTGCCTAGAAGCTTCTCCCCGTCTCTCAGTAGGTTGTCTCATCTGCATTCGGATCAGCCGTCGTCTCTTTCTTGCTGCTTGTTGCTTATCAGCAGCTGTGGTAGTAATATCACGATTGCTGTAATGATAGTCATTATCATGATAATTGTCATGATTATTTTAATCACCATCATCAGTTTTAGACATGCGCTGTTCTAAAAATATTTTAAAAACTACATACATATCCATGTATTACATATATACACTGTACATCTTCTCCAAAAACTGCTTTCCTTTGAAGATTTGTCTGTTTCCTTGTCTCTCTATGTAAACAACGAGTCAGAGATATCAAATATAATCAGCCTTTTTCATATAGTAACTTTAGGCAGTTGTGGGAAGCTTTTGGCCATACAAACCATTTACTCCCATTACTACAGACAGACAACATCCAGCTAAATAATCATCCTTCTGGCAAATGCTTATCTCTCCCAAAGGTGAGGCTTTACGCTATTTAAAATTTTTTATAAAGAGCGATTGAATAGCTTTGATCAACTGGAGGGAAAAACTACACACCAACAACAGCATGATGTGGATTTTAATGTTAAATCTTAGTTAAGCCAGAGGGATGTCAGAATGAGGAGCAGGGAGCGTGTAAACAAAATGTAACCTACCGTAACATTATTATGTTATGAGTGAAAGAGATCAGATATTTAAAAACCTATTATAAAGGAACATATTCCTTTCAAGTTAATTAAATGGGCATGATATGGTATTGCTGTGCGTGTGTGTGTGTGTGTGTGTGTGTGTGTGTGTGTGTGTGTGTGTGTGTGTGTGGGCGTGCATTAATCACAATTTTTAATGGCATGAAACAGGGCTGTGGACACAGGTCCCAAAGGACATGGAGGAATGGTGCATTAACCTCTGCTGCACCCAAACACCTGCCCACCAATTTAACAAGAGAGGGGAGAGGACAGGGAGAGGAGATGAGAGGGGAAGATCCTTTGAACAGTTTTGTAAGACGTGCACATATCAAAACCGGTAATATATGTATACATACATATCTTTTATTTTCTAAGGCTGGTCAGCTGAGTCAGTGTGGGAGACACATGACTGTTAAAGAAATTTAAAAATGAATGATGACGACTCAAACGAGCGCCATGCCACACGGAGAATTCACCCTAAAGGAAATGTGTCTGGCAGAAAGTTGCGAGACAGACTTCAATGCAGAAACGAGAAAGCATCAATAAATAACCATAAACTACATTAAAACAGCCACTGACACAAAGCACATCTTGGAGACAGACAAAGGTAGGGACACCGATGTGGAAACCCCATGCTGACCTTATGGGCGCCACTATCATCTATAATGTAAAAGGGGCACATCTGGCACTCAGTGCCATTATACTACTGATGGTTGACCACACAATTGTACAGATAATCTTGCACACTTGAACACTTAAGCTTTTTTTTTTTCCTTTCTCCCATAACAGATAAGAAGCATTCTTGGCCCTTCTTCCATGTTTTTTTTTTTGTTTTTTTTTCCTAGCTGGGAGAGAGCAAGAGATCAGGAGTTAGTTCAGTCGAGCAGTTCCTCAACACTGACAGTGGTTTGTGGTTTTATGCAGCGTGTTAGTTATGTGGGGCTTGAGGAAAATGAATTCTGGGGAAAACTTTCTGCATAAAGACGTAGGAAAAGAAAGAGATAGAAAGACAACAGAAATGTTGCAAACAGGTAATGGTCGCAATAAAAAAATCATTCAGACTTATGAGCATTTTAATGATTCAGATGAGCGTCATTTTTTGGCTCACGGGATTCTGCGGCGATGACAGGAGAAACCACTCGCTTACAACCCGCCTACCCGGGAGATCGCATTACCAGCCGGTACATTAGGATAATGAGAGCACCTGCTCACCCTCATAGTTATTATCAGACACTGAATGGGGGTCAGAGTCTGTAGTGTTAAATTAAAATGTGCTGATTAATAATTATGTGTGTTGAGAGGGGACGAGATGAGGAGTGAGATTAAGCTGTAATAGGAGGAGCTCTTGCTGGAATACAGCATAAGAATAATTACAGTTTCATAAACTGAGAGTAATGAAAGAAACCACTACTACCACTGTTACCACTACGACTCCTTGTGACAATAATAATAGCAGTGACTGGGGATGGAGTACAATTAAATGGTATAAAAATAATGGTGCAGAGTATTTTGTTTTGCTGGATGTATTTTGTTGGTAGAAAGGCGTGAGTAAAATAGTAACTGCTTAAAGGAGTAGTGCAACATTTTGGGAAAGATGCTTATTCGCTTCCTTGCCGAGAGTGAGATGACAAGACCCACTCTCATGTCTGTCCACTAAATGTGTAGCTACTGTGACATTTAGGGGTCTACCCCTTTTGGTACAGACTGATTTTTTCTTTTCTTTTTTTTAACCTTTGGACAGAGCTATGCTACATAAGCTAATCAGCTTCTATATGTAGCCTTGATATTAGCACTCAGTCGTCAGAGTGGCATTGATCTTCTCATCAAGTGTGTTTCCCAAAATGTCAAACTATTCCTTCGACTGAAACACCACAGCTGAGCAAAATGCAGTGTATTATATGATCTACCTCCTGTTCACTGCTAGTCTCCTCAGCTCTAGCCAAATAAATAAAATCCCTCCACAGCTCCTATACTGGTTTTCTGGGTCCATACACATACAACTGGGCCATGGCAAACTGGGATTTAATGAGTTACAGTATCCATCCAACCAAGCTTAATGAGTGCTGTAAAGTGTTGCAACATACAGTCCCAAAGCTACACAGACTTTACTTTGAAGCACGTGAGTAATCGAGCAGCGCTCTCACACACACACACACACACACACACACACACACACACACACACACACACACACGCACACACACACACAGTCAAATGTAATTTAATGTAACACACACGTTAAATGTTTTGTTTTTTTGGCAGCTGTCATGTCAAATCTATCACAAAACAAAATTGTGCTGCTTGCATAAGAAGGGGGGGGGGGACCGCCCACTACACCATTAACTACAAACATCCCATCTACCCACAGAGGAAGTGCTGTCCTTGCTCCCACACAATCTCACTGATCCTTGATACATAAAGAACATGCCATTTCTCCATCAATACCAACCACAAGAACCCCAGAGCGCTTTGGCTCGACAAATCAAACAACTTCCAGACTAACAGCAGGGCGAGGAAAGCCACAACAATAGCAGGAATATTAAAAGCAGAGTTCGCCTCGGACTGCTGCGCTCAGCAGAACGGAGGATTGTCCAGAGTTATTTTATCATTTAGAATGGGAGACAAATCGGGTCAGGAAATATAATAGCGAGAAACAAACTCAAAGAGCATTTATAATGTAAAATGCAGCCTCATACAGAGAACATAAAGTAAGAAAACAAAACATTTTTAGAGCCTCTGAGTTGGTTTCAAAGGCTTTATGAATTATACAAATTTCCTTCCATCTGTGTGGGAATTCCTAAACAGCTTCGCAGGATAATTTGAGACTCGACAAAGCCCCAGTTTTATCTGCTTCAGCTAGTAAGATAGAAAACTACATTCATTGCTTATTTATCCCCAGCTGCCTAGGGTTTGTAGTACAGTTGGCAACCTGGTGAGACACAGGAACATTTGGCGATCTGCTCCACTTTTCTGATTTCTGATGTGAGAGAAAAAAAGAGGAAGATGAGATCCCGGGGATGGTGGTGGGTGGTCTGGTAAGAAATCTGCATCTCCCTCTTTATCTGTCTTGTTTTTTCTCTCATTTTAAGTCCCTTGACCTCGTCCAGGCAGGGCGCAAGAAGAAGAAAGGAAAGGCTTTGCCGTCTTAATAAGCACCTGTCTGGGGGGTAGGTGGGAGACAGGACCAGAAATTCCTGTCTGGTGTTTGTGTGTGTATATTTGTGTGAGTTTGTTTGTCTGGTGAACTCCATCACAACGGAGAACACTGATCGCCTGTCATTTGTTGACAGAACAGCCACAGGTGCACGTTTTTCCTGCTCTATAACTCTTTTGCGGAGCGTGCTCGGTTTGGGGTTTAAGCCGTTGTCCTTTCAGAGGCAAATGCTTGGGTACAGTTGAGTCTTTGTGTCCCTGCTCAACATCTTCACTCTTTCTCTCCTCGCGTCTCAGACTCAGCTGGGATGCTATTCAAGAATTAGATACGGGAACAAATGTCAGTTTAAGATGGAGGCAGTTTCGTTTGGCTTGACTACAGGGAGGCAAAAAATCTGTTTGTTTGCTGCCTGAAAACGAGTATAGAGCATGCCAACAACATGATGAAGTCATTAGTGAGACGGTTTAGATAAATACCAGAAACTGAAGGGCATGTGATGTGTTACAAAACTATCATGGCTTCCATCTTAAGATCCTGAGATTCAATTTAAAAGATCTAAAAGTAAATGAATAGTGGAACATTTTGAGGGAATTTTGATTTTATTAAGACATTTTTGAGTGAGATTTGGCTGTTTTAAGACAGAAGTATCTACAGCGGCTATACACATTTAAACAGAGCCGTACATGCTTTATGATAAGGAATTACCCATGTGAACAACACAAGATTGGGGTATTGGCCCTGTCACATTAGTCTTTAAAACAGCAAAAATATAATGACAAAATCAAGTCATTCTAATGGCACTGAATCAATGGATTTGTTGGCAGCAGTGAAGTAATTCTGAATTAATTTTGTTGCATTGAGTTCAACTTAAGTCAATTTTGTCAAGAGAATCTGTGCAGTTGAATAATAGGAAGCTATCTTGGCAGTAACTATCTATGAATGAAAATGAAATTGGCCCAATACAGAGACAATAGAAGTGAGCCCTGAGAAATACTGTGACTGCTCCACTAACCCAGCTAGCTAGCATGTTAGCATTTAGTTCACCCGCCACAGTAGTTTACCGACTACCCCTACGAGTAGTCCCCAGGCTACCAAGCTTCAGGAAACCACTTTCTGGTGTGACCGGGCCCTGAATGCCAATCTGCCTGCAGACCTTGTGTGGACCTGGGTCAGGTATTAATAGAAACCCTTGTAATCAATCTGTTTGCTTTGGTTTTGAGTTCAAATAGATAAATGATACAGATTTGTAGATTTCTTTTTGTAGCTGGATTTGCTCTAATGCTCCAGACATAATCAATAGAGGAGTCCAGTACGTACCAGGCTTACGCAATAAATCCCCAAAAGGGATGGGATGCATACGTAGTAGCTGTTTAATAAATGCAATATTGATAATTTCACTCTATAACATATTAGTTCTGTTTTGTAAAATTGAACTACAGGACTCTACCAGCTGAGGCTCTCTATGCTTAAACAAGATGATAATAAACACAGTAATTGAAGATAACAGGAAGATAATGAGAAAAGCAGAACGGTGAGGTAGAGAGAAGAGAAAGGAAGAGAGGGAGGAAAGAGTCCAGGGGAGGAGAAAAAAAAAGAAAAAAAGAAAATCCTGAGTGATGAGACAATAGACAAGATCTTCCTGTTGTGCAAACCTCAGCAGCAAGGATGTCCCCTGCAGATGGAGACCTCAAACACACACACTCAGAAACACAGCAGTTCTACAAGATGGAGAAAACTCTGCCATGATTTGGCCTCGGAGAACAACTGAACATTGTTCTGTGCTCCACTTCACGTCATCTTAAATAAGACGGAGCGAGCAGAGCAATAAACCCGATCGCTGTGGGACAATTCTGATTGCTTTTTCTCAAACTGCACTGGAAGTGCTGAATCAGAGAACGAGCACCGTGCAATTACACTGGCCTCCGGCAATAATAGATTATCCAAAGACAAAGAGACTGACTCTGCCGCTTGGAAAAGGGGGAAAAAAACCTCTCTTCTTAATTGTTTTAACAACTCATGGGTGAGCAAACACACTGACTTTTTCATGATCTATTTCTTAGCAAGGTTGTACCACGTTTAGTCCGTGATCCTATAAATGCCTGGACAGATGTTTGCCTATAGGTCACAAATTTGTCCTTTTGATTTCCAGCTCGAACAGGGAAACAATACTCATGTTTGTGTAGAGTTGTTGTAGTTTTGCAGTTTCAGATTCACTTGCTAATATAAGCTCAGCGCCTCTTGTGAAACAAAAAAAACTGTGTCAGTTGATTAAATTTCAACATTTCATTCTAAGTGAGCTTCCTGCTTAAAAGTACGATCTTGCTGTTGGCAACACTGCTGGACACGAACCCCATGTTCTGCAATAATTAAGTGCTGTAAGCGCGGAGGTGCATCTGACACAGTGTTTATTATTTCTGAAGTCAAACCAGAACATTTGGACCTTATGGGACCACCCTGTTTTTTTCTAAAGTTACCTTAAAGTTGTAAACTTGATAGCCTCTTCCTCATTCTTCTGTCATTTAGTCATTTAATAGGCTGTTGGATGAAGTGCGGCTTCTCTCATTTTTGCAGACATTAGTACAACTTACAGTACAGCCAAGTACAGTAATGCACATGCAGCTGAGTGTGTTTTTTTCTACCTAGACATTCAGTCGTAGACCTCCTTTATAAGCTGCCTTTACTTTGTATCATAAACATTTTGCTGTATTACAAAGTTATGGACCTGATTAATGCTCAGCTCGCAGCACAACAGACGCAATACTGCATGAATAGTTGTGAGCAATCTAATGGTCAGTTAACACTTTTCCTCCTATTGGCATCTCACTCTATGTGCGATGAACTTTTAAAGGGAGGATTACACAGATATCACTAAATGTGTGATAGAAATGGGAAGATACAGAATGAAAGTGTGTGTGACTGTGTCTGTTTGTCTGTATCTGTGTGGGGCGATGAATATTTTTGTCTGAACACCAAGGCACCCCAGGTGTCAGTAAATCTGAATGATCCTGAACATCATATCAATTCATGAATGGTTTCCTTTGCTCTCACACCGTCCAGCAGTAAATGAAACTTACAAAATGACTATGCTTACAGGAAATGCTATTTGATTACGTTAAAGTATTTCTTAAAAAGAAATCATTTTCACCTTCATCGCATATTTCCTTTTACCCAATAAAGAAACACACTTAAAGATGATATATCTAAAAATAATTCAATATACTCACAACCTTAGTATTCTGTTGCCTAGATTATATATATCTGTGTTTGTCTCATGAAAACGTGTGAAAATGAATCTAATACTGTTGTATTTAATGAGGTCTATAAGCTTGTGAAGCACAAAATGTGCTTTAAAAAATATATTCACACCGTGTGAAACTTATCCAGCAGGGACAATGACAACGGCAATATGCCCTCCACAACTGTTTTAAAGAAATCCTTGGAAAAGGATACAAATAAATGTGGGTGTGTTATACAGAAATAGTCAATTTGAAGAATAAAGGAGCAGGACTTGAATACTTTCTCCTTGAACATCAATGCAAACTTGGATGACGACAAGGGCAAACCCCCGGAACAAAAATTATATTCAGCCATTACAGGTTGTGCTCTATCATTTACTAGAAGCTGCCCTTTTTCAAAAAGAAAATCAAAGCAGACTTCTGGAAGTTTTATATAATCCTCATTCAAGTACAGTACAAGTAAAGATGAAATGCACTGATATGCATGATCTATGTATATTTAACGGACAGTGACTCCTGGATTAGCATTCCGACTTAGACATCTATATGTGAGACCATAAAGACCTTTGAGCCCCTTTGGAATAGCAGCATTTTACTTGTGAGTAAATTATTAAAAGGAAAAAGCCCGTTAACGGTACAGCCACGCTGAAACCCTCCTTTGAATATTCAGTGGTTAGCCCGAAGTTGAATATGGTAATACACTGATGGAAATCATCTTTATTTGTAGAGCACTTTTCAAAACTCAAGTTACAAAGTACTTCACACAGGGCAGAAAATTAAAACAAAATTGATTCACAGCTTGTTTTAACAGGGCAACGAAATAAATCATAGAATAAAAGATAAAACCAATTCCAGTGGTGTACGATAGAAGAAATGATAAAAAAGGGGATTCAAAACTGAATCAAAAGACAAACAGGATTAATTTTTTTTAAAAACTCAAATAAGTCTGAATAGCCTCTCGGATAAAAGTCTAAGAAGGGACACGCACTCTCACTGTGTCTCTGTCCCTTGGCCCAAACTATCTCCAGCAAGAGAAAGTGGAGAGTGTAGTAACTACTTGGACCTGAACAATTTTTGAAAACGGTGATGATTAGATCTGCGTTCTACGCTGACGCTGTCGCCATCACAGAGGAGACAGAGAACGGTTTACCAGCTCTCAAGGTCACACTTGATAAGTCTCAAAATCTCTCAGGGCCACAGATGGAACGTCTCCCTGTAAATGTCACATAAATCAAAGAGAGGACGTGAACACACGTTTCTTCCTATGTTTTCTTGAACTTTTAACACTGACGGCATCTGCTCGGGAATATGTGTAATGATGCATGTTTCTCTGGCATGTGTGTATTGTTGTGTATCAACGGTAAATACACATCTGGTCTGTCCTTGTCTGTTAATAATTTCTAAATTCATTATGAGTTTACACACTGAGACCAAGAGACCCGATGTGTTATCATCGATATTTCACATTTAAAATGAAATATGTTTGTTCGTGTGCGAGAGAGGAAAAAGTCTATAAGCTATTGATTACAAAGTTTTGTTGTGTTCTACACAGTGCGGTATAATCAAACAATTACGGCTCAAAAAATACAACATGCCAAAGAAATAAACAAGTGAGGCATTTTGACATTTTGGGAAATAATGCTGAATTGAAAAACTTTTGCCAAGAGTTAAATGAGAAAATCAATACTACTCTGAAATCTGTCTATTAAATATGAAACTACGACCAGTTAGCTTAGCTTGGCACAAAGAAAAAAACACAACTTGTCGTTTTAACAATTCTGCTTTTTTTTGTTGTTTTTTTTTACAGGCTAAACAAACAATATACAACCTTTCAATTACTGACATTTAGAGGTGCAGGTGGGTGACTTTTGTTGCCTTTGGAGAGAGCAGGGCTGACTGTTGGCTGTTGCTTCACATTTAGTGTACAGACACGAAAGTGGTATTGATCTTCTCGTCTAACTCTCAAGAAAGCGAATGAGTGAATTTTCAAAAATGTCGAACTATTCCTTTATGCGAGAAGCGTTACATTTAGTTGGTTTAGCACACGTGTTCAGTCGGTCAGTCAGTGAGTTCAGGCACAGGAGTTTTCTTAGAAGGATAATTCTCCTTCTTTCTCGAAAGGTCAGCGAGCCTTTGAACCATCCTGCAGCTCCCATACAGTTCCGTCTTTTGAATTTAATTCCTCTTGAAGTCTTCATCAAATAGAGCTAGGTTTGCCCTTGAAGACTGCAGGAAGGCGCAGAGTCATTGACAACGTACTGTAAGTGTGTCTGTGTGTGTGTGTGCTTGCGCGAAAAAGACGGAGAAAAGGCAACTCCCCTCGCTGCTGAATTATTCAATTTCATACAGCACTGTGCAGATTGGAGCATCACATTGACATCGGGGGGTGTGAAAGCATCAAAACAACTGTCTTCATTTGTATGCATGCCAGCATCTGTTTGTGTTTGCATGCATGCATGTATTTTCAGGGCTGGGAGGTACGCCGTAATAAAATATGAAATAGCTTAATAGAGAACAGGCTGGATACTGAATAAAATATGTAAAAATCGAACCAAATCTAAACTGATGTAATTTGCATTACATTGGATGAGCTAATTATCTGCAGTATGCAAAAGTGATATTGACTATAAAATATTCACTTCATATTTACTCCAACAACGATGATTTTACAAAGCCTTTACTTCTGTGTTACATTTCAAATGAGAAGAATTCCCACCTATATACAGTTAAAAAAAAAAAAAAAATCCTTATCTGTGCTGCACACCAGTGTTCTCTGGGTTTCTTTACCAACAAACACACAACGTGTAGAACTATTATCAGGTTAGACACTGTATCGTTCAGCTATTGTCTGTCTGGATGAGTCAAGACATGCCCACTCCTCTATCTTTTCTTTCTATTTTCCTTTTCTTTTCCTCTTCTTTGTCTCATTTAATAACGATTCTTTTCTGCCTGAACAATGGATTTTTTTTTTTTTTTTTTTTTGCTGTGTGAAGGGTCAGTCTTTGTCCAACCCTCTCTCCCTCTATTTTCCCCCGCGCCGCTTAAACTCCTCCAGTTTTATCTCCACCTTTCCCCTGTCTGTCCTTGCCACAGAAACTGCTGCATTTTCTCCACAAAAGTGCAAGAATTTTATTTTTAACAGATTCAAGGTCTCATCCTGCTGAGGTTTTTGTGTTTGCTTTGCTTTTTTAAATGAAGGACAGAAACATTTAAAAGTTTGTCAGCGGCCATTTAAATATACACAGCAACTTCTTTTCACACGCTTCAGCTCTCACAATAATTGGTCTGAGAGACTTAACAGTAATGCAGTGCAAAGATATAGAAAGGAAGTACCATCTTTGTTAGTCACACTAGTCCATAGTGGTCGCTGGCCACAAAGTAATGTATGCATGGCTACTCTTTTCCCATAGATTCAACCAGTGTGTGTCAGTTTGGGGCAGCTCCACAAAAGCCTTTTGTGTGCTTCCAGTAACCCCAAGCTTTGCTTCTCATCTTATTTAATTGGCTATGCTCTGTTTGTGGTATTGAGGGAAATGTGTGAGTGTGTGCGTGTGTGTGTGGGTGTGTGTGTGTGTGTGTGCGTGTGTGCATGTGTGCATGTGTGCATGTGTAAGAGAGAAAGAATTAGGGGCGAGGGATGACCATTGGATTCGTCATTAGACTTGTCATCAATGCAGAAAACTAGTTGGGGCTGCAGAACTATTTGGATCACTTTCTTGACCTTTTAGGCGTCAACGCGAGAGGAGTTAAATTTGTGCATACACACAAACACACATTCATGCACACACATGAAAAACTGTTCAAGCTTTCTGTTTTCGAATGATAACCATTGCCGATTTACCCCCCCAAAATTTGTAGTAATTTTTGAAACAATGGGTCCTCAATTTAGGCGAGGGACTGAGAGGCTAATGTAATGTTAAAGCAGAAAAATAAACAGTTTAATCCATTCCTTAGACTTTTACTCTTGTGTTTTTGGTTTTGGAAAGGCTAAAAAAAAAGACATCACGCCACAAACTCTGCAGATGCAGAGAATTGCTCTTACCACAGCCCCATTCAAACCAGGTGTGTTTCCATTAACCTGTTTTTCAACCCTAAGCCTAATATATATATATATATATATATATAAAGTGAAATCACTTGAGATTTAAAAAAAAAGAAGTCAATATTTACATTTGGCCGAGGTGGAAAAATGAAATGCAACAAACTGCAAAGACGGTGAAAAAAAAATGTCAAGCCGAGAAAATGGTCGTGTTGTTGACTGCAGATAACTCAGCTAGTCTAGACAACTTATCCATTACTGAGAAGGGCCCTGTAGTGAGATACAGACTGAAAAACATGAAATACAGTGGTGACAACAAGGTGGTTGTTTTCTTTTTCATTAAACAAGCCCTAATCATGCCCAGACAAACTGAGTCAAATAGCCAATTAGAAGCTGGAAAAGTGCTGCAGTGCTGGTAAGGGAGTGTGGTAGGATAGAAATGAATGTATTTTAGTCCAAAGATGCTTGTGAAAACAATGATCCCTTCATCAAAGTACAATATAAATCACATTCTCCCTCCCAGCTCGTCACATACGAATGCTTGGTCAGAACCCCTTGGCATCACTTTTCAACGCACTGGGTTCTCCTTTAGCACCATTTTTCAATGTGCAGCATTATTAAACTATTTTTTGTATGGTTATGATTAAGGCACTTGCAGCACTTGGTCATGGTTAGGGAAAGCTTGTGGTGTGGTTTATTACAGAAAAGGGTCACTGTTATTTCAAAACCATAATGCGGTCTCGCTCCGTATGTGTCAGCAGACAACGGGCCGTGGTCTGCCTGACTCGTGTCAACTTTCAGTGCAGCAGAGAACAATGGATGTTTATCAGACTACCCTGCAAGTTGAAAAATGACGCTAAAGGGGCACCCATTGGGTTAAAAAGTGATGCCAAAGACTTCTGACCAAGCATCCGTATGTGACGATTTGGGAGGGAGATCGTGTTCCCATATTCTAAGATTGGTTACGTAATGCAATCGAGCTCAATATGTTGAAGTTAAATTGTTCAGGTAGAAACCAATTCTGGGCTAACAGCGTATGGCGGCTTAAAGTCACTCAAGCTTCTTGTGACAGTCGACCACTACGTTTGGAGAAAATCAAAACTCGACAGACCTACCGTGCCTAGTTATGGGATAAAGGTTGACAGCACTGTTGGGGGGAGGGGTGTCGCACCCAGTACTGCTCCCAAACACACAGACGATACTGACATCCCATCTCCGGTGCTCAAAAATACCATCACGTTCTGACCTTTCATCTGCTTTCCCGGAGGAAGCATCGTTGCCAGCAGGACATCCTCAGCTGTGTGTCGTCACGATCGCTTGGGAGATGGACCCACAGCACTGGAATGCTACAGAAAGACAGAAAGAGACACCCATTGTTTAGAACGACCAAACTATCAGTCTGCTGCATAAGATTGGTGCAGGTTACTCACTTTTCTTTCAAAGTCTCACATGGACATAGAACTCAAGCTAGTCCACAAAGTTTTCTAGTGCTGCAGTTTTCCTAGCGCTTCCTAAGATCTTGATTAATCCTGGTATTATCCAAATGTGTGTCAGTATGAAGTATTATTTCCAAACAGCTGTGTTGCATTTCAACTGAAAGTACTCCACCTGCAAGCACAGAATATGGGCCTTTGTTTCTATCAAGCCATTTTTGATGAGAAAACATTTTGTGGGAAATGTGATAAATTTCGGCCATAGCAGGGAATCTACCGTGTGTGTGTGTGTGTGTGTGTGTGTGTGTGTGTTTTTTTTTTTGTCTGCACATAGTGAAACAATAAGCTCATTTATGGTACTAGGCACAAAAAAAAAAAGTGCAAGCATTTCTTTGGTCATGAATCATATTTCATATTCATTCACACAGTCAATGGCCAGTCATCCATTAGGGTTTCAGTACGTGGTCCTATTTAATGATATATTTCCTAGTTGTTCATTGTCTGTGGTCACGCTTGCTTATCAGTCTGACTTCCTGCTTCCTGAAAGGAGATCAGCCAGTGATCTGCTTCCTGTGTGTGTGATGTCAGCAAGTAACAGTTACTTCTCCTCAAGGTCCAGTCATATCAGGCTCACAGGAACCTGCAGTCTGTATTCCAACCCGATTGTTTTCTCCACACACACACACACACACACACACACTTCCCTCAGTGTTCACGGGTTTGGTCATGATCAACTCTTTTACTAGAATGTGATGATGATGATAAAAATGCAAATGAATGGCAAATTACCAGCAAAGCTAATAAGACTCACAGGCACCTTTTGGTTTTATGAGCTGGTGTCTAAAATGGCTCACATGGACACTTAGGGCTTCTCAATGAGTTACATGCAGGTCACATGACTGATCAATGTTAGATGACTATACGTTTGCATTTTAGAGGCATAATGAATTATTCCCACTGACATTTCATCCCAACAGGAAATAGCTGTATAGTAACATGACATATGACTTTCTGTGCATATGTGGTTATGTTGTTTGTTAAAAAAGAGGGAAAAAATCAATAAAAGTATTATTGTGACTGATAATTTCATCATGAAGGATCAGTAATAAAGGGGAACGCCACCAATTTTACACATCAAAGATTGTTTACAGGTGTCAGGGAATAACAAAGCTGTATAAAGCCTTTTGTGATACCAGAGGGAGCTGCCCAATATCATCCTAAAATTTGGAGGTGTGGAGTTAGAAAGAAGTGGGCTTACTCGACCTCTGTAGCCCGCTCTTCACCTCTGCTTGAGGTTAGAGGCTTGAGGCTACAGTAACTGCTACTGGCACAACACACCCGCGGCTGTGCAGTTGAGTGAATTCAATCGAGTTGCATTGTTGGTGATGCAGGTGGCAGAAAAGTAAAAGTAAAAAAGACATAAACTGGATTGTAAAGTAAATGCTTTTATCTTCATGGACAGTTTTTAAAAGCATTTTTAGGGTATTTGTTTCTTCGTGCATTCCTGATTTTCCAATTTTTAATTTGGTGCTTGTCTGGAAAACTTTGGTCTTAATGGGACTTCCTCAATAAATACCGTGTACAATAAGCAAAAGATATCGTTCCTTTGTTTAATCTTGGCGTTGGCTGGCTTTTGGTATGAGGAGAATGCACATGTGAGAGCTGCTTCAGCTTCAAGAAAATTCTCTTTGTCTCTCTCTGTGCCAACCGCTTTGAGGCACAGCATGAGATTTACTGTGAACACTCACTTTGACGAAGGCATGACATGACACGTACACTTGTACACTGGCACCGAAACCTGAGTGTAGAGAAATACACACACTTGAAAGTGCTGGTTTTCCCTCAGACAGTCGCACATCTAGACGAACACACACACACACACACACACACACACACACACACACACACACACACACACACACACACACACACACACACACACACACACACACACACACACACACACACACACAGAAAAATGCAGTGCCCACTGTGCCTCCCTCTATGAAGCCCCAGAGGCAACACCTGGGAAGGTCTACGTCAAGCAAGTATGACAGACACAGCTGTCTTAGCCACACACACGCGCGTGTGCGCACACACACACACACACACAAACACGCACACACACACACACACACACACACACACACACACACACACACACACACACACACACACACACACACACACACACACACGCTCACATACAAATAAACACACATATGTACATCCTGTCATGTGTCTCCTCGTATCAGGGGTTTGATTAATAGCTGCAGTTTTGTTAACTGTCTCTTTTTGTCCTGTGGCACAGTGTGTTTATGTCTGCCTGTATCGTTTCTGCCTGTTAACACAGTAACAGAGGAAATTCAGTTGGCTCACATGGTCTCACAACTCTCCGGCAATGCAAGGGAAATCTAGAAAACAACACTTGTGATGGCGTAGAGCAAAATGTAGATAAATGAAGCTTAGGGCCAGCTGGGGATACAATGCTTTACAGCTTTTGAATAAGGTGCTCAGTCTTTTTCAGGTTTTTTGTTTTGCAATTTTATTACAATCAAGAGAGAGTAATAATAGTCTAATCGAAAAACAAATGTAAAGTCTCCATTCTCTCTTGCTATCACTCTGTCTCATTTTATTGTGAATTTAATTTCATTTTCCTCCCCTCTATACATATTTCTGTAATACTCATTCAAAACTGAAACACTTTATCTCTCAGTCTGCTTCCTCTTTCCTTCCCTTCATCTGCTTTGCCCCTTCTCTTTACATGAGATGTACAAGAGAAAGTAATACCCCTTGGGAGCTGAATTCGAAATGAACACATATCAAGCCTGTAATAAATCATTTAAGGCCTCTGTACAGTATGGCTGCTCTCTCCCCTGTATCTCTTCTTAGAGACAGGGAACCTTGTTGGAAAAGCCTTTACCTGTTGTTTCCATATAAGGAAGGAGAAAGACACTGAGGAAGAAAGGTGAGGCAGAACCACACGCATTGAAAAGCAGAGAAAGAGAAAGGAGATTGAATTGTAGATAAGACGCAAAGCAGAGATAAAGAGAGACAGTGTGAGAGAAAGAAAAGTGAGATGGAGGACTGACTGTGAGAAATGTGTTGTGGAGACCCAGTCTTAATATGGAGAGAAATCAGACTCGAAATGGTCACAAATATGTGTTACATGATCTACAAATGAAAAATAAGATTTACAAATGTGTACAACGGATTGTACACAATTTTGGGTACTCACAAATGCGTGTTCCAATCCACACACATATACCAGGCAACTGAACACATGCAAAACATGTGAATAAAGCTGCTGTCATTTAAATGTTTTTCTGTTTCTACTGTCAGACAACAAAAGCTGCTGCTCTGCACCGCTAAAATCCTGATATTATGACCACAATGTCGTCTGACAACATCGCCATACACAAGAGTTAAAGACAATGGCTGTGTGAAATGTGTCACATGCTGCGCAGTCAATTGAATGGGATGCACAGTGAGCTGTGCCTGCGGAGGGAAAGCCCGAACTCTCGGTCGTGGGGCAATACTGGCTTCTCTCGTCTATGGAAAGTAGCTAAGGTTTGTCCACCAAGTTGCTACATATTTTGCTGGGTGTTTTTGTGTAATAAAAGCCACTAGAGGGGTCTGAAGTGTCAGTAAATCTAGCGACAAAGGCAATAAGTTGGCAACACTGCCTGTAAACGCCTGATGATTAGAAACTGTTCGCACCAATACATTTTGAAAGAGCAATGGTAAGGCCTTGCTCTTTTGCAACACGCGTTAGGCAATATTGATGATACATACACTGAGACGACAGAAATGTGTAAAGATTTTGTTTTCCGTCTGTATGGAGGTATATGGCAAAACTGGATTTACTGGATTTTGCAACAATATGACAAAAGGTCTTTGGTTTTTCAGGTATTTTAATCACTGGATTACCCTAAAATATTTGAATACAAATGGCCTCTCATTTGAATTTCCAGAAAATGTACTATATAAAGCTATATTTCAGTATGGCACTATAAAATTGCATACTCCATGACAGATTTTCCCCATATTACCAACCCACATGTCAGATTAGAATATAGTGTGATAGAATAAAATACAATTGAACAGAAGAGTTAATTGATACTCAGATACACCTCAGCATGTCATGGCTTCACAGACACTATCCGGGGCTGACCTCTCCCGAGGGCAGGGCATACTCTGTAGTCGCAGGCAGATAAAGGTCTCTCACTGATTACACTTAATCAGGGTTGCTAAGCAACAGGCAGCCAGCCACTCGGGCAGAATCGGGAGATTTTTTCATCTTTCGTGTCACTAGCAACCAAGGCCGCTGCAGCCGTTAGGTCTTTCTCAGTGAACCTCACTTCCTGGTATTCATCCGCTTCCTTCCTGTGAGCCAATTAGGAATGGTCGTCTGAGTCATATGAGTATCAGTTTCTGGGTGGTTTTGTCAGCTCAGCTGGCTTCTAAGGGATATCTATGACAGCCTTGACCCACTGAAGGTTTTTTCTCTATTGTTTGAGCGTTGAGATGCACTTGAGCGGGCTGAAGTGGTGGCAACATGGGGAAGATGGAGCCGAGGTCAGGCAGTACTGTTTTGACAGATGTGGAAAGACATTATATTTAAATGTATTTGACTCAAAATAAGTTCACACAGTCCTTCTGGGTCGGATGGAAATAACACTGCTAACAACACACGGCTAGAAACAACATCCCACCACCTTGCCTAGCATCCCGGAGACATTCATATGGAAACTCACCAGCTATCACAGGGCTGTCATAAGTATGTTCCCTCTCAAGGATGTTCAAATTCTTATATTTAAAGTCTCTTGGGCTTCAACGTCTCTTATGTTTTGACCCATTGTTACTGTTACATACATTCACAGTTATGTGGAGCCTTTCTACCATGTAGTGCCCCATCTCAGTAATGTGATCCCTGTCATTAAGTGCTGTCTGTCCTATGAATGTTCCTGTTATATAGAGCATGGAGCCTTGTGAACATAACTGCTCCCTGGGGAAACTCTGGAATAGATCGATGATGGGTGTTAGGAAAAGCTGATTCAGCACCCCCCCCCCCAGACCCACAGCACGCAAGCACACACAAGTGCTTCCCGTGAACTTCACAGACATGCAGACAAGCAGGTACTTCACAGCATCAGTGTCTGTAATTTTTCAGCAGACAGGAACTCACTTGCAGTTTTGATTTAAGTATTTACATGTGGGCCATGTAAATACTTAAAGTCCTATAGTGATTTGTATATGTATGCTTGTTTGCCAAAGTATATTTAACAAAATTAACAAAGAAAATGATGAAAAAATTAAATGTAGAATAATTAAATGGCACAAATACAGTATGCGCACGATCATTTTTGTTAACATTAAAGAAACATTTATTGAAATTTTTGTATCCCACAAAAAGGCCAAAACCAACAATGTGTTAGTCCTTCTCTCAATACTTTGTAACTTCCCTACCAATGTAAATCCTAAAAAATGGGTAATAAATATGTGACTTTATTTTTAAAAAAAGGTGAATTAATTTCCAAAAAAACATGGGCACTGTAGTTTTTAGCAAATATAACTCAGCAGGATGGTGTATATGGAATTGATTCAACTACAGTGTGTGTGTGTTCCTTCTTAGAACTGAAGGGAAATGTCACCTAGTGCAACTGTGTGGCACTTTTATGTGTTTTTAATAGTTATTTGGACAAAAGTGAAGGTCAGTGGCAGAGAGGGGATAAGCTACTGTATATCAGGCTTTAGCTACACAGACAATACTTGTTAGCAGGATCAATTTATTGTTTGTTTTTCAGGGTATTTGTTGAAAGTGAGAGAAATATAGGGTATTGCCACTCTTATCCTTTAAACAATTAATATTAGAGCATAAAACAATATGTAAATGTATATATGCATCGCAGAACAGTTCTTCTCTATATCGCTTTCAAGGTGCAAAGGGAGGTGCGTGGTTCTTGCTTTTGATCTAAGAATACATGGCCAACATACATACAGTTGGCATTTATAGGATTAATGGAGTCTATTTACATAGATTAAACAAACAAAAACTCTGTAGATGTACTGATTATTTATACCTTTTAACAAGAAAACCTTATAAAGCACTTCATTCTGACAAATAGCAGTTTACGTCCACTGGTGTGTGGCCTGTAAAGAAATTTAGAATGTGCTTTGTGGAATGCAAGTGCATACTAAATGTGATCGCCTTGACCCAACGGAAAGAGGCTCTCAAAGGCAGCGCTTTACAGTGCAGAATTAATGGAGCGGGCTCAAAGTGTGAAGCATTCATCTCAGGATTTCAGTTTACAGCCTTAACTAAATAGTGAAATACACTGAAGGGGCCCGTTTGTTCTGACATTACACGTGCGTTGACCTATGTATGCATGCACATGAACATGCCAGACACCTGCAGGGTATAAATCAGATGTCTTGCAGGGCACAGGGCTGCCCCTCCCTGGCAGCTGGGGGTGAGAGAGAAAGAGGGGAGGGGGGGGTCCTTCTTCTCTTCTCTGCTTCTTTGGCCCTCTGATCTCTAGGGAGTCTGGTTTCACCAAAACACTGCTGATGTATGTTGACAATGGGAGCTTTGGGGATGCTGCACTGGGCTGTAAGAGAGAACAGTGTGTATGTGTTCATGCAGGTCTCTGCATAAATAGACAATGAACTGTTTCCTTTCGTCAGTCCTCTTGTCTGGCATTAGGAGCCTCACTGATAAGATCTATTTTGGAGCCACACAGTTCAGGGCTGCTCCACACTTCTGTTTGTCTTGTCTGTTTTTACTGCTTTTCTAATGATAGCCGGATTATCCAGCCCTTATTTTTAAAGCTCGATGTTGCTGCCCCCTTCTCAAAGCTGGCAAAGCTGTATCTAGCATCTGTGTTTAGATGCAGCGTGTTGATTTGAGAAACAACAGTGAAAAACAACAGTAATCCTTCAGTATTAAAATTCCTTACTATCCAAATGCAGTCATGTACTTGCATGCATAAAACCCACATTCCCTTTTCTAAACACCCAAATCTGTGAGAAAGTGTGTGTGTGTGTGTGTCCTCGCTCGGTCTTTTCTAACATGTCTGGACATGTTTCAGAGGAATGTGTGTTATGTATTGTGGCGGACAGACAGGGCATTTTCGGCCGTTCATGCACCAGCTATCAACACAAAGTCCGAGAGGCTATTGCCCCAAGCCCGTCCGCCACCACCACCATCATCCTCACCAGCTACCAGCACTGCCCTGGGCGTGGGAAAAAAAACACACTGGAATGTCTTTAAGAGACACGGCAGCTCAAATAAACAAGCTTCCGCCTCTACAGGTATGTACTGGAGCAGATAATGAGGGAAACTTGTGCGCGAGCTTTTGTCTGCACATCAAGTTTCTTTTGGAGACAACAAAGTGTGTCTATGTGTTTGTAAGCATCTGTGTTTTTGAGTCATTCCTCCTCAGTGAGCAGTGAGTACACACAGTAAGAGGCGGTAATCAGTACCAATTATCCTCAAACACGAAGAGAGTCAAGAGGAGCATTCCTCCTCAGCACGACAACCGCTCAAGTCAGGCTTGATTAATCTAGATGTCTGTCTGAAGCAGCATGGGAAATTAGTGGGACTTGAGAGGGAATTAGGTTACTTTTAAAAGGCCTAACTTGAAACAACGTTGATAACATGATAATGATGTTTTAATTGCCTTCAGTAAAATAGAACATGTTGTTTATTGGAGTTGTATTGCAATCATAAACATTTTTATGTCAGCCAGGATTAACCAGACGTTATTAATTCAGAGTGCCCTTGACAGCAAGCTTTGCAAGGCTTCAGTTAGGATTTGGCCTTGATTTTAACACTGACAGCCCATATCTTTTCACTAAGTGCAAAACATTGCCAGTTTTCCCACCGTGGACCGTCGCACACACTGACACACAAAACACCCCACTTCTTTCTTCCTAAAAGCAAGCAGAGCTTTTGGCAGTCTCTCAGTGGGTTTAGCTGTTTCAGTTGACCTGCAGTCTGACACCCCGTTAATGGTGATTTCAGAAAAGAGAGGAAAGATTGATCACTGGTCTACGGTCCAAACGATTAGACCAGATAATCAGAGAGAAAGAACAAGAAGAGACTGAATGGTAACACAACCTAGCCTGTGTTTGTCGTCTATTTTTGGTTTACTCTAATGCTACTGTCCTTACTAAACTAACATTTAAATAGAAGCGTCACCATTTTCTTAGAGAAGATTTCTTCGTCATAATGTTAACTTACTATTAACACAAACTATGACGTTTCTGCAGATGGTTCACGGCAGAAACCTTCCACTTGCCCTTGATTAGATTTCTCTATATTACTTCTTTCTCCTTTTCTTCTTTGAGCAACAGTAAGAACACGTATAGATATTTGGCATTTGATTTATACAGCAATAAAGTAACAGAAAAGATGCTATTAGTCAGAGAATTGGTTCTGGCAATGCTAGGGGCTTTTACTGTGATGCAGCTGCAGGAAGAGTTAACCACAAAGATTGGCCACAAAAGGCCAAAAAAGTCTTCGGTGCATTCAGAATGAGTTGATCTAAACTATATCTAGACTACACCTACACCAAGCCATCTAATTTTTAAAACGTGATCATTTTCAGGTCATTTTCTTGAAGATCACTGTTCACAGTCCAGTGGTGGAGAGTAATTTGACTCAAGTACTGTACTTAACTATAATTTTGAGTTTCTTGTACATTACTTGAATATTTCAATTGTTTTCTACTTTACACTTGTACCCAATTACATATATTGTAATTTTTACGCCGCTATTTATTTGAAAACTTTACTTACTTTACAGATTCAAATTAACAATACAAAATATAACCAAAATATAAATTCTGAGGTATTAATATATTTTAAGATATGACAAGATAAGAGTTTATGGAAATTCACAAGCTATCCAGCAACTTATAAAGTTATTCAAATTGGCTCGTACTTTACGAGCTACAACAATAAAGAGATGACTGCACATTAATGAATTTAATAATGTAATCCAATAATATAATATCCATAATTCTGAAATGCACCATTCTGCATAATCAGTAGCCTACTTTTATATTTGGTACGATATTGGTAAGTATATTTTGAAGCTGATACTGTTATACTTAACTAAGAATTTGAATGCATGACTTTTATTTGTAATAAGGTATTTCTTCACTGTGGAATTGGTACTTTTACTTGAAAGCTTTTTGCACTACTGCCACAGTGTAAAAAACTAAAAAAAAAAATGTCTTTGTTGTCCTCTTCTCAGCTGGCAAACTGTCCCTTCCTGCTCGCTATGATCACCTGTACTAGTTTTTAATACAACTGAATTAAATTTAGTTGTATTCATTTAAGGTCATTTATTTTTATGCTTCTGTCAGAAGCATTAAAATAGACGAATAAGTGTGAACAGGAATGTGTAATGCAAAACCTCTGAGTTACAACCATAGCACATCATCTTTGCTGCATCTTCCAAACCATTTTCACATCCAGCTTTTGGGTCTTGATTGTAAATGTACGAAACTAGTATTAGGGCTAGTTCTTCCAATCAGTGCCAAGACTTTCTCGTCTTTAAACTATGAAATATGCTATTAGTAAGTATGACAAGTTAAATGTTGTTTTGGATCATTTAGGATAACTCCAGGGGCTCTGTTATGGGAACAACATAGCCTACATACCCAGGGTGCAATGTTGTGGGTCATCTTCGTGCACTGATGTTAAACAAGTTAAAGGTCAATGTGAGAGGTCAACACTGGTTTGACACACATAGAGGTCTATTGAGTTTTATGTTTTTTTTAGCTCTCACTCTTACACGTGTCTTCTTGTTAAACCTCAAGTTTTTGTTTTTTTTTGTTGTTGTATGTGATCCACAAGTCCCTCATTTCCAAATAAGTAGAGGTGCACACACACACACACACACACACACACACACACACACACACACACACACACACACACACACACACACACACACACACACACACACACACACACACACACACACACACACACACACACACACACACATAAACACACACTGGAGGGTATAAATCATGTCCTATTTTGGTGATGCCTTATTTGGGTGAAGCATTTTTTTTCAAGTCGCCACTTCTTTTTCCACTAAACTATCTCAGACTAACATAAACAGTCATAGTTTCTTTTTTATTGCCACAGCCATCTTTGTGACCAGCCTGGTGGCATTATTTCACCAGAGACAGGCTACACCCAGATTTGGTCTTCCTGAAATGATACGGTTTAGCCTGGTAGGAAAGAGAAAGTGCACATGTGCGCATGTGTTTATGAGAGAGAGGAAGTTGGTGAGGTTTGTGAAGAGGGTGTAGTTCACCCTCCACCCTTTTCTCAGTATCTGAATGTATGATGCATACAGAGGTGTTTTCCTTAGCACTACCTTGGTGTGGCACACAGGAATATTTAACATTCCTCATTTCCTGGTTGTATGTGGAAACAGCGGCTGCATCCGGAGTAAGATGGAGACGGAAATGGATATCTTGAGAAAATCGGACCTTGCAATCAGAAATCCGTTATAACCAATTAAACTATTACTTACATTACTTTTAAAAAAAATCTGTCAGTCACTAGCAACTGTAACAATCTCCCTGCAACTTTATAACAACATTTTCAGTGATATGGTTTTTACAGTACCTTTATCCTGTTTTGTAACTTTTCTTAGTATAATAATTACCGTCAAAACCTTGTCTGTGTAATCAAAAAGAGGACACTTGGGCAGAGTCACTGCTTGTTTAGGCTAAGCCATCATTTTGTACGTACGTAATCAAAGACTAAAATAATCTGTTTATAACATGACTACTAATTTACCACAGAATGATGCCAGCCACATGACTCCCTGCATCACTCTGTGGTCAGACCGACACAAATGCACACACACCAGAGCACACACTTGGTTGAGGATGCCATAGATAGAATACAGGGCACTGATCTGTCTAGGTTGGGTGTGTGTGTGTGTGTGTGTGTGTGTGTATGTGTGTGTGTGTGTGTGTGTGTGTGTGTGTGTGTGTGTGTGTGTGTGTGTGTGTGTGTGTGTGTGTGTGTGTGTGTGTGTGTGCAGTTGGGAGCTGAGAGCACTGTGGAGAGGTCTGGAGGGTGAGAGGTTTTTCCAGCCAGACCCCGAGGCAGCCAATGTCCCACATACATCTAGTTTCCTGAGGCGGAAAGCAACAAGCTGACTCACTGACTGACCTTCTATGTACATTTAATGTGCTGCAGCCCACATTGTCTCATGTGTCACAGTCCTGAGTTATTTGATTTAATTCAAGCACTTTACAGTGAACAAAAAGAGGAAAAACTAGACACCATCTCACGATGGGATCCCACCAGCCGCAACATATTGAAGTTCTGACCCATGAGAACTCAGTAGTCATCACTACATTATTACACGACTACTCGGTGGTTATTACTACATTATTACATGAGTACTCAGTAACCACGGCTCAGACCACACCCATCTTTGAACTCGAAGTGTATCTTGCAAAACTCTGCTATTCTATTGTTACAAAAGATTCATAGTGTGTTCTATCAAACGATACTACTTGGGATTTTCTACTCTCTTGTGTTTAAGCTACTATGTGTAAAACTTCAAAATCACAGCCTGTGGCAGACAGCAATGTAAGGTGCTTCCTGACCACACTGACCTGAAACACATAATCTGCACAAATCTTCACCATCCCAACTGTCTCATTTTTTTAAATAAACTTAGGCCATATGAATAATTTAAAAGATGCTAAAATCACAAAAAAATGACATAAAGTGCCTTCAAAGCGGCCTAAATTGATTATTGTGGCCACTCTGAGGCAACACTGACATGTTATCACCTTTTAAAGTTGTTAAGGTGAAAATGTTAGCAAACAAGTGCCTTCTTACACAGCTAGCAGACATGAAGTGACGTTAGCGTTAATTTGGAGATGTGTTGTGCCCACTTGATGAATGTAAGTCCGACATTTACTCTCTTCCTACCTCTGTTTTGGTCTCCACCAACTCCTGATGGAAATATCTGGCTTTTTAGCTACTAAAATGCTCCACTGCCTATCCAGGTAGTCGCTAGGTTTGTCTAAGTACTATTTGGTGCTGGGCACGTAGCAAACAGATTTTTTTTCTTCTGAAACCAGAGGCTTGCTGCATCTCAAAACAATGAAACGAAATGACAGTGAGCCAAAACACAAGATAAGGGCCGTAACCAAAACAGTGAGTTGAAAGACACTAAAACGCTCTGTAGAGTAGACGGGAACTTCCGAGTAGGCTGATAATGATCTGTGGGTTTGTGGATGGATTTGTTGCTGGACACTAGCAGGCCCAAAATACAGAAAAACCTCAAGTAACTGATCTCCCTTGAGCAAAATAAAAGAATAACGTTTTGGTAGGTTCACAAAAATCATATTTTTTCTAATGTATGCTTTGATTAAGAGACAGTCCTCCTTTTCAGGACTGGTCTCCTTTTTGCTGTGTCCTCAGCCAAAAAGCTGCATTGGCTATTCACAAGGACGGTCCACAGTACACACTCTACTGCAGGTTTTCTCACACACACATACATAATGCATAGTCAGGCCTTCTGTCCGTGCAGTCAGCCTACGGTGGCAGTTCTTTTTCTTTGTCAACACAGCCAGGAATAAGCCTGTTTCGAGGCAATGACTATGTGAATACAATGAAAGACAACATTATAGCATTATCACATTATTATAATCTAGCACTCATCAAAATAATTATGAAGGGATTCTCAAATATGAATGAGCAAGCAGAGATTAGTTGTAAATTTAAAAACACACTTTGTATACATTTCTCTCTGAAGATGCATTTATAAGGGAGACTTATAATTTTTTCTCAGCTTTGTGTTACTGTAACCTAAATTCTGTTTGTGAGCGTGGTCCAGGTTTAATTTATCTATTTAGATATAAAACAGTCTGCACTGAAGCATTGCCATTCTGTGATAAAGCACATTTCTAATATTTAGAGTAATTTTGTTTTAAAAAGAAGTTCAATACTTGTGTCTGATTAGTGGAAGGGAAAGATATAAATGACTCATTTTTATATACCTGTATCTGTGGCTCAGGAATGATGTTTGCTCATTTTACACCCAGACTTTAAGTATTTGAAATCAATGTTGATGCAACCCAGATCAATGATCCTTCTGTCTGTCTGAGAGAAACTAATTGCAGCGGTCTTATTCAGGTGGATGTGGCAGGGAGGGCGGGAGGGGTATTGGGGGGAGGGCTGGGATTACTTGAAATAACTGATCCTGAACCCCTTTTGACCTTATGTCATTAAGAAGGCAGACCTTCTGTTTTCATGTAAACATGGTGCTAAGGATAAAGACAAATGAGTCTTTGTGTAACCAACATCTTTGTGTCTGCTGAGGAAGAGAGACTCGCTCGATCATGAGACTCGTGGAAACAAGGTGAACCTCAGATGTTTGTCACACTGCTGAAATAAATAAAGCATCATCACACTGTGTTGTTGCTGATGTTTTGTGTTTGTTGCCTGAACATTCTTGCCGTTTCCATCGTTATTCTTCTTTGGAAGTTGATACCAACAGAAATTGCTCGTGTGTTAGTGTAAAGAAAGTTTGGTGGAAATAAACACAACCAGGTAAAGGTCTAATTTAATTTCTCCACTCATGTTCTTCAAACCGCTGTAACGCTATATGGGGTGTTTCATGTCACTGTCGCTTGACATACTGTATTTAGCTAACCACAAATATGTTACTGGTTGTTCCAAAGCATTTTGGGGTTAGTTTCTGTTTTAAGCAGTGTTGCTGGGGATTAATGTGGGAAGGTGTTTTGTCACACTGCCCGAGTTACCATGTCTTATGTTGATGTAAACAAATCTCTTCACCCCGCCCCGGCTTTCAGGACAGATAGGCAGGCTCTGATGCAATTCTTAAATACTAGATACTTTATCATTTGTATTCGTAAAAGCTCCTCATCAAGAGCATACAGCGTGTAAACATTACAGAGAGCCAAAATTAAACCAGAACTTGTGGGTCCTGTATGAAAACCTCACTGAAAAACCCACTGAGTTTCGTAGCTGTTTCTAATAACTAAAAAAACAGCCTTGGAACGCTGTAATAGTTTATAGACAGCAGAGGTTATAACTAAAAATTCTCAACAATTTAGAAGATAGTCTGGGTGAGTTTTATGGACCAAACCAACTTATGATGGCTTAAGTGCGCACGCCCACGATTGTACATTTTCATAGGAGCAGTAGTTTTCTCTGTGCTCATAAGGTAAATGTTGTTGAACTGTGTTAAAATCTTGGAGGTTTCAGTTTCTAATCGTATGCACTACTAGGGACATTAATTTGTCTTAGAAAAAGGGAAGTAAACCCCAGGAACATGTTGAATTTTTTTAAGCAAGACAGATGAAAGAAATGCTTAATTAAAGATTACATTGAGTTACAGAAGCTAGTGGAACAGGCGTGGCGTCATGACTTCGGCTCTCTAAGATGTACCTACAGTCAGTGCTGATTTAAATTCTGAGTTTAATTGATGTTGAGTGCCAGAAAAAAGCTGAGCTACGTGTCTCATGTGCTTTAAATGCATTTACTGTCTAGTTGTCTTGCTCTTGTCAAAAGCTCAGCCCACTCCGACAAAAAGGTTCATCTTTGAAGAATAATTGTTTGCAGAAACATAAGCAGGCAGTTTAGGAAGATTAGAGTTTCAGGCTATAATTAAAAGCCATTTGAATGAACGATTCACAGGAGTCCAAAAATGCGTCGAGGAGAAATCAGCCACAGCTGTGAAGCAATCTCGGAATCAGGCTTTAGATAGAGGCTTGGTTTTGAATCAACCTGCATTATATGGGCAAAATGAAGACTTGGCTTCTGTCTTCCTTTGTTTGTCTGTGTTGGTGGGAAAAATCCTGGCCGTTCAAGTTTATATTACTAGGAAGGTATTTTACTGCAGAGCATGGAGAGAGTCTCACACACACACACACACACACACAGATACAGTATAATGGACCCTCTCACTGGTTCAGTTTGATTAATGGACTTGTATGTAGCATCATGCTCACCGTGCCAAGGAATTTGCTCTCTTGCTACACATATACACAACAAAATGCAGACCAGTTTAGTTGTTTACGGCGTAGAGCTTCACGTGCCAGTATCAGCTGTTATGTCCTGTGTATCGTGTCAGTTGTCTAGTTGTGTGTCATAGGATTCATTTTCAGGAGACTTTTATATGATGTTTGGCACAGGAACACCTGAACAACAGTGAATCAGAACAGCTGTATAGACCATTCACGATTACTCATTCTATCTTTATGTAATCTCTCATAAGGTGTGTCATGTGCTATGCTTCCACCTTCTTCTTTCTCCATTTAAAAAAATAAATAAAACTCCAGACTAAAATTTTATGTTTACTTGTTGCATTATGACCCATGTTTTGTGTATCATAACCCATTCAATCCAACAGAAATTTAGATACCTCTGACAGCTACAGTCTGTTAAATGATGAGGAGAACAAGGCTTTACTTTACACAATTATGCCTTCCTTTTCTGTGCTGAGAGTGCATACTGATATACTAAAATGTTCATTGGCTCCTTTAAAGCTACCACAATACATATTTTTTCTGTTAACATTGGGACAAATGGCAATGACTGATGAAAATTGGGTCACTTGCAGTGACAAACCCACAGGCAATTATCGCCCAACTCAGTTCGTCTCAGCCTTAAGGAGCATTTAAGCATCTCTCAGCTCAATGTTTTGGTTTTCTGGGCTGCAACATTTTTGGTTGACTGTCACCAGATGCGGCAGGCAGCTGTTTTCAGTTTAAAAAAAAAAAAAAAAAAAAAAAGGTCTCAAAAATTCTCTGCAAGCTACTTTTTGCCCAGCACCAAACGGCAGACAGACAACATTAGCGACTAACTCATGAACATAATGGAGCATTTGGCAGCTGAAGAGCAAGATATTTCCCTCGAGAGACGATAGAGACCAAATGCAGAGCTAAAATGGATCGGATTTGGATATTGGACTTACATTCATCAGGTGGACAAAAACACAACTTCAAATGAATTCTTATGTGGCTCCTTGCCGACTGAATGTGTAAAGGGGCAACTGTTTGCTAACATATTTGCTGTAACAACTTTGTAAATTGACAGTATGTCAATGTTGTGTTAACAGCTTGTTGCACTGCCCCCAACTGCCCAAAAAAAATCAATGAACACAAGTTTAATAAAGATGAGTAAACAAGCTGAAAAATGATCTACAGTTATTCATAAACAGCAAGGGAGTGAAATGAAAATTGCAAAGTCTCGCTGACTCGTTTAAATTATGTTTAATCTAGTTCAAGAACTAGATCTAGTAATCTGTGTTTTCCTATTCATTGATTCACATGGGCTGAAGCCTTTCCTGAAATGAAATGAGCAGGAAGATGGGAACACTTTAGAAAGTCAGTGATGTCGGTGATGGTGAACCCAGACAACCAGACTCATGATAAAAGGGTAAGTTAATGAAATGCACTGTCCTTTGCGGTGGGGTTGTTCTGAAATCCCCAGTTTTTAGCCAGTTTGGAGGTGGGCCCCAGAAATCCAAGGAATGAGAGGCTGTCCCTGTGCTGTTGGCGCTGTGGACACAATATAATCCTGCACCACTGGGAGAATACTGATGAGAAGTGCTTGGACGGCAGAGCGGGTGGAGTGTGTGTGTGTGTGTGTGTGTGTGTGTGTGTGTGTGTGTGTGTGTGTGTGTGTGTGTGTGTGTATGTGTGAGTGTTGAAAGCACTGACAAGCATTGAGCCTTGAACCTGAAAGACCCACGGTCCTATAATATCTTTATGGGAGGTGTCACATAATATAGCTAGGTCATATCTAAAACGCAGGCCCTGGAAACAGTCTACAGCTTCCAATGACGACATACTGTACAACTCCGAGGTTTCAACAAGCTGATACACATCTCACCGCTCCGCCGGCTACCAGCACAAACACAGGATTGATCTCGGGTGGAGTTTCACCATGAATGTAGGTTTTAAATACGTGGTTACATCATCGTACTCTGTGTCCTGAAGATATTCATCAGTACATATTCATCAGAGCTTTGAAATCACATCACCTCATATGGGGTTCTTCCAATTGGACGTTGATCAACTAAGGGCTATTTGTCATTTTGACAGTTTCCTGATTATAGTCCAACCACTCGCTTGCTGATTTATCTTAAACATGGAATATGAATATGATATTACTGATTGTTAGACTGTTGCTGTTGATGGACGGTCAAGCTACAGTTGGATTATTCTGTATGAGAGCAGGCGTTAACCTAATGAGATATGTAATGGATTGTCAACTGCTGCTCTCTACTGGCTGTCCCTTCACATTACAGCTTCTCAAAAGCTCTTTAAATACCTTCACACGCTGCACTCCTTCAATTCACAGATCACCTACTAATACATCAATGTTTTTTCGAAGTGTAACAGCAGCTGCTTTAAAAGCTCAAAAACATACTGGGATGTTAGATATAAAGAGAAGGGGTTCCTTTGAAATGACAAGCATAAGTGTTGCAAGTTTGACGTCTGATTATTCAGTATGGCATCATTACAGCCTCACATGTGAGAGCAAGCTTCGGTTCCATGTGAAGATGACTGCGACTTTTTGGCTGCAGCTGCTTGTTACAGTGCTTCATAGAAGGTGTTGTGCAATGTAAAATTCATGAGGGCAAGTGAGGGTTTATTCATTTATGGCATACACGTAACCAGTTGTGCCAGTTGAAACAGACGTGGTGACCGTTTTAGTGTATTATTGAATTGGTAAGTCATGGCATGTGGTGGTGAAAAGGCTTGTTCCATAAATCAAATAAGAATGGATATCTCGGTGCTTGCAGAGCTGGTATTGTGACAATAAATCCCAATGTAACAGAATAATTATTTAGATTCAGATTAGATTTAGATTCAATGGCAGTGAACCCCTATTTTATTTTAAAGGTGACAAAATCGTCAGGCTTGAAAGGGATAAAACTATGTGGATATAGGGCCACCACCAGGTGTCGTGCTCAAGCCGGCTGGAAAACAGCTGCTTGAGAAGTCTTTGTTGAAAATATTTCAGCAAAGACCTCTCAGAGCATTAGCTCAGCGCTGTACCGTCCTGCCAGAGCGTCGTCGGTTCATAGCCAACAGTGTCATGACATCAATGTCAGGAAGATTACACTCCTCACCAGACATCTTGAACCTGTTGAATTCCATATGTTACTGCGACAGCAGGAACATAGCTCTGGTTGAACCGATGGACCGGGGCTTGCACTGTGACTACGGGGTCACTCTGGTTCAGAAGTTTTGCGTCAGCACAGTTTTTGTGTGATGTCAGACCAAGTAAAAATGTGTTATCTGATTTAAGACAGCAGACCAACTGATGTTCAGCATGTATTTTGGTTTCCCTAGATTTTCTGTGGGCAGAAAACTTATTGCAAAACTTATTCTAAAATATCTATACATATTCGTATAAGATTAAACACCCTAAATGTATATACAAGTAGAGCTGAACCCATTAGTTGATAAATTGATTAGTTGACTGACAGATAATTCATTTCTCTTCATCATCATGTTTTTTTCATGTAAAATTGCCAAACATTTCATGGTGCCAGTTCCTCAAATGTGAGGATTTGCTGCATTTTCTTTGCAATGATTTTAATAATCACAAACATAAAACTATTGGCTGACAAATCAGTTCACCTGGAAGTGTCACTTTGAGCTCCGTGTAATTGTGAGGCGCATTTATCACAATTATCAAGATCGGTCAAGAAAATAATAAGCAGATTAATCCAAATGGAAAATAATCCCTTGCAGCCTTATATAAAATATATTTAACAAGTTAGCTCCTCATGTACACTTACTGAGCACTTTATTGGCAACACCTGTACACCTGCTAATTCGTGCAATTTTCCAATCAGCCAATCATGTGGCAGCAGCGCTATGCATTCCTTCATGGCCACAATTTACCATCTTCCAATGGCTACTCCCTGCATTAGGCCTCCATGTCACAAGGCGAAAGTCGTCTCAGACTGGTTTCAGGAACGTGAAAATGGGTTCGGTGTACTCCAGGGGACTCCCCAGTCACGAGATCCGGATCCAATAGGCCTTCGGAATGTGGCAGAACAGGAGATTGGCAGAGATAAATATGCAGCTGAAAAAAATCTGCAGAAATGATGTGATGCAGTCGTGTCAACGTGGAGCAGAATCTCAAAAGAAAGTTTCACACATCTCGTGCAATCAGTGTTGCGAGGAACTGAGGCTGTTTTGAGAGCAAAGGGAGGCCCTACCCGGTACTGGTACGGTGTTAATAGTAGTGTACTTGGTGAGTGTATAGTATAGTAACACTCCAATGGGAAATTTGTCTGCACCGAGTACTTTTACTTTTTATACTTTAAGTACATTTTCCTGATCATATTTACATTTTTTTTTTACCCTACTAAGATTTTGAGTGCAGGACTTTTACTCGTACTCGAGTGTTTGTACCGTGTGGTATTTACTTTAACTTAAGCGAAGGATCTAAATATTTACACCACCGCTGACACTGATATGCCGAAAATATCTCCATGTGACATTTCTACCTTCGGGCCCCACCTATTAAAGGTGCAGACTGCTGTGCAGGCAACTCCGGTAAAAACGAACAAGACGACCACATGTATCGCTACTGCTGACCGATGCTGTTTGTGTGTGTGTGTGTGTGTGTGTGTGTGTGTGTGTGTGCGTGCGTGCGTGTGTGTTCGTTGCGCGTAGGTGGTGGTCCGTTTGCTTTTGCAAATACTGCAGCATCTCCTCTCCAAGCCACCCTCTGGCGCGCGATTGGCCCGCCGTGGCCTTCCTTCCTCCAATCACAAGGCCGCTGGGGCTCCGCCCGCCACATCACAAGTATGGCGGCACGCGGAGCAGGAGTTCCGCCTACACGCTGGTGGCAGCGTCGTTTTACGGGCTTGACACCGACGCTGGCCGCCCTCGGGCACCGCAGATCTGTTGCTCGGCGACGAGCGGCGGTCCCCGAAGTCAACTAATCGAGCCGCGAGCAACTTGGCCGCATCCCCCGTGCATCCCCAGACGCACGGCTGCTTTTCGGCCCGGGTCAGACTTGACGGACGGCGGATGAAACCCCAGTGCTTGCCCCGTTGACCTGCGCCGGACCGCCGCCGCCTGAACTCCCCTCCGCGATTAACTCGAGTAGTTTACTGTTTGCTAAAGAGTTTTAGAAATAGCATAATGGATTTGCTCGGGGTGCTGCATTTGGACGAACTGTCCCGCGGGCTGGCAAACTTGTCCATGTTTCCGTACTTCGACATGGCGCACTACATGGTGTCAATCATGGCTCTGAGGGAGCAGCCAGGTAAGTGGCTGACGCAAAGTTCAGGTGCACGATCAGCGACCGAGCCAGGCGAGGCACGTGCAGTTTTAGCGAAGTGTGGCGGACAAAAAAAAAAACAAAACAAAACAGAAAAACATATCAATATAACAAAATATCTATTGATTTTGCTTTGCAACAGTTTGAATCGATGAAACTTTAACTTCAGTAAAGGGCCAACAGCTGTCCTGCTATTTCTAGTTCTGCACCTGAGTGACACGAGCCCCACACGTTGTTTAGAGAAAGGACGGTTATTACGATATCACAGTGAAAACATCTGTACTGTTCTATTCTACTTTTAATTTGGCCATTTAATCTAAACCTTTATTCCCTAACGTGGACCTCGCTGCTATTAGCTTCCGGACACACAGGCTACTAGCTTCTGTCAACTCGTTATCTATTACTTATGTTATTTATTATGTGGTGGTGTTATTTTTTTTTTTTTTGCAGTGTGGGTTATGTGTTTTAGAAGATACTGGATCTAGAGCTCAAAGGATTACCTGATTAATCGATAAGGCGACATCGGCAACATAGTCTGTAACTGCTTTGATAATCGATTTAATCATTTCTGTCATTTTTCAAACAAAACTTGTGAAAAAAAAGCCAAATGTTCTCTGATTCCAGTTTCTCAACTGGGAGGATTTGCTGCTTTTTTCTTTTTCTTCTTTGTCATATCTTTTGTAAAATGAATATTTCTGGCTCTGGGACGTGTGGTTGAACAAAAATAGACATTTGAAGATGTCATCTTTGGCTCTGCAAAGTTGTGATGGTGGCCTTTTTTTTCTTTTTCCATCTATACTTTATTTTTATAGACTAAACAATTAATCGAAAAAAAAATCAGCAAATTAGAATTAATCGATACTGAAAACAATTGTGAGTTGCAGCCATAATTGGATTAGGTTATTTAAAACAAAACTAAGAATTGGCATAAAATGGGAGGCACTGATATCCTGCCATGCTGGATGAATCAATTAATCAAATTAATGGGTAAAATATGTTGCAAACACCCGTGGCTGAATTAGCTGTAGCAGCCCGTGCGTACCTTGTTCTGTCGGGGTGCTGAATCTCATTGTTTACCTCTTTGACTTTTAATATGAAATGTAATACACTGAATTTCGTTGGAGTTGTATCGTGATAATGAATATCATGTCACGATATCATTTTTACCAAATACTATTTTCTGAGTGAATGAATCTGAGCAAACCTTAAACGAAAACGCACAAATTAGTTACTGAAGTTTGTGTTACACGTGAAGAGTTTTGTTCATGGGTGGCAGTGTTCAGATGCTTTGCAATAGTACCGTGTACTGTAAATATACTCCATTAAAAAATAAAGGTCCTGCATTCAAAATTTTATGTAAAACTACATATGTATTATCAGAAAAATGGACTGTATTATTATTACTAGTGCATCAACTTGTTAATAGCATTTACTGCTGTAGTTTGCTGAGGTGGAGTGAATTCCAACTGCTTTATATACTGTATAGTGGGCAGATTATTCTACAGAAACTGATCATAATTTATAAACTGAATACATGTTTTTGATAGTGCAGGTAACTCAAAATTTGCGTTAGTTAACAGCACTTAAGTAAATGTACTTAATTATATTCCACCGCAGTTTTGTTTTTTTTTTTTTAACGTACGTAATAATTAACAGTGGAACACAGTTAATTACGTTGAACATCTGCTAACATATTGATATTGGAAACTTCTTATTAATATTCTCATATCAATTTCAGCTCTATCATCCATTTCTATGCCTCTTGGATGTGTCTAATTGAAGAGGTGAAAACTGAGGCCTTTGAATAATTAAAAAGAACACATGTTCTTCTTTGTTTCAGGAAAAGCGTTCCCCATGGGTCTGAAATGGCTAAAATATAAATTTAAAGATCTGAATTGCTTTGTTGGTATTATTGCCAGTACACAAACCAGCAGTCACCTAGAGTATAAAGCTTTTAGTTTTAACTTTGCCAGGACTGATCTAGATCACTGCCTGATCTCATTATTAAGTCAGCAGGTTAAAGTCGCCTATCGTCGCTTAAAGCGAGGCTCCTGTTTGCCCTCCCTGTTTTACTGACCAAACACAAACACACTGACAAACAGAGATGACACACAAATTCAGCAGAGTGACTGGAAAAACCAAAGGCAGGCACTGAGCCAGCTATGTTGTGTCACTGAGAGGGTGGCTGCAGGGACAGGTGGAGTTTAAGTGCACAGCGAGTTGGCTTTCCACACACACGCAAACATACGAGAATACACATGCGGTGCATTGTAGTCCCGCTGCTTTAAATCTACAGTCTATTTTCGACCTTGCCTTGCAAAGCATTCGAGCTGCTGTGACCTTTTAACCCTTTGTTCTCGACTCCCATCTATCTATCTGTAGCTGAAAGAGTCCCAGAGAGTAAAAATATGGACTAGCAATATGCCAGGGGTCAGTAAACACAACAGGAAATCTTTTTTTTACTTTTTTGTGCATATGGTTACACAGAGAAGTCAGGCATGACTGAGACATTTGGGGAAGAATGAATCGTGAGAAATATCTGATGTAGGATGCAAACAGTAATGCGTGTTTCTCAGTGTGTTTGTGCTTATTGTATTTCCCTATTTTGTTTGAAGATAGATGACTATAGCTTAACACAAAAGTTATTAAGAGAATAAGAAAAGAGAGGTTAAAATCTCTGGGACCCAAAACACTCATGGAACCAGATCCAGTTCTTCTTTTCCCCTGAAAGGAAAGGAATGCCATAAACCTTTCAACCCTCCTTTGCTTTTTGTTAATCTTTCCTTCCCACTCTAGAGTGCATCCACTCTGGGTGCTCAGTGCTGGAGCTGCTCAACAGAAAAGTGATCTTAGTATTTTTCTGAAAGTGTCCTTTTCCAGAAGAGAAAATCATTAATCCAAAGCTTCAAACAGAAATAAAACACACAACTGTCACGACAGTTTACCCCGGAGTCATTTTTAAACTTCATTTCTAAACCTTGCTGTGAGCGGATTGTATAAGAAACAGGTGGACAGGGACCTGGAAGAGGAGCAGTGGTTATATGTCAATCAGTGGTCCTCTCTTCAAGCCAAAAATAACCGGGGATAAGCCACGTTCTTGTCATCTAGCTCTGCCAGTAATGGCTCTGCGGAGAGAAGAAGAGAGGGGTAAGAAAGTATTAGAATTATAAAAATGCCGATTAAGAAAATGGAGTTGGGGAATAAAGAAAAAGACGGCTTGAAAGTACGTTTCAGGAGAGAGGAGGAATGTCTTATTTACAGGCCTAGATAATGTGTTTGGTGTTGACGGTAGGTGAGATGCTGTCCTGGTTAAGACTTAAATGACCATTTTTAATCAGGCTGCATCAGCGCTGCTGCAGTATCAACAACTGAGCTGTTTCTCAGCTCCAAGACTAATCTCAGTACCCCCTTCCTTTGTGTTCATTTTGTAAAGATCTCATTTGCACTCATGCATGTAAATAAACGGTACATACACTAATCTGCATGTGGCCTTTGCTCTCATCTACTGTAAAATGGCTCGAAAGGCCGAACTGATCTCAGATTCCGAACAATTACTGTAACTGGCCTATAAGAGAGCTTTTCAAAAAGGGAACGGTCTTCAATTTGTTTTAATTCCTGGGAGAACTGAGGGGAAGAGAGATGAGACGCAACACGAGCCCGCTCTCTACCTTGCCAACCGGAGATAGGCAGAGAAAGAAGGGAAAAAAGAGAGAAAGACAGAGGAAATGAAAATACAACCAACACAGTATGACATGTTACAGCTCTGCTGTACTTGGCTTGTACTGCTCAGATTTGACTTGTAAATGTGTTTCCTTCAAATGCAAAACCAGGAGGCACGATCTGGTCTGGTGTGTTTTGTAGCCCAGCATGTCTGTCAGTTTAGTGTATGTCAACATAAAATGAAAAGTGTTTTTTTTTTTATCCTGGTCTGTTTGGGAATCAAACTTTCTTCTGCATCTCTGATGCAGATATCGTCAATCGTCCTTGACAGAATTGAGCTTCCTGAAAAGCAACCTAATTTTCAAAGACCTACGCATGCATTGGTCGCCTGCTGAAATTATAATACCTTTTTGTAAAATTATAGTGCAGTAGTCTCCACTTCAACGCTGAAACGCCATTTCTGTCCCCCCCCCTTAAAAGTTGGTGCTTGTCCAAGTCAGTGATCAGGCTCAGACGCCGACTGCAGCAGTTTGTTTTGCTCTTGAACTGAAGGTGATGACAGAGCAACACTGTTTACCATGTAAGCAATGTGCTACACTTGTGAAATGTGACTCATGTAGGCCCTCACAGGAGAACAAGATACTTATGGTAGTCAGGGTGCTAGATTACTTTTAACCACCCTTCTCTATCTGACGTTTGGGTGCGTTTTTTGTTTTTTTTCCTCGCCTGCCTTTTTTTTTTTTTTTTTTTTTTTCTTTTCTCCAAAGTGGCACTAAATGTTCATGACATCAAACTCAATGTCTGCCGGGTTGCGTCACCGGTTTTCACGTGCAAAACTCAAATCACACACAGAGAAACAGTTATCGTCTTTTAACGCTGATGCTTCGCTGAGCTGTTAATGCTGCATTTCAAGACATACAATATATCACTCGCCACCATTCATTACAGTTACCTCCAGTATGGCACTGTATATACTAAACAATACTGTGTTGGAAAGAAAGGTACAATTGTGACTTTATCCATCTGATTTGCAAAATTTGAGTTTAATGTGTTAAAATGGGTCGACGTAATTGAACATGTCTGAATCCCCTCATTTTAGCAATAATAGTGACCCAGTAATGTAGGTATGGAGACCACATAGTCATCAAAGATGATGTGTTTAGGTGTTAACAATTCCCCCTGAGTATTTTATATAACAACGTTAGATATTATATAAAGACATGCCAAATGGGTAAGACTTTCTACTTACATACTACTTAACTACCTCATTCTTTTTTTGTTGTTGTCGTTGTGTTCGACATTTCTGTTCAGTGCTTTTGCCATTTGTGCGTTTGACTTGTCATAGGAGCAGAAGAGCACCAGTGGAACTTGCAACACTTAACGATGGCTCAATTCCAGCAATTAGCGCAATGCATTGCAGCAGTTAAACATGTTAATGGTTACACCCATTCGACAAGTCAAAATGTCCCCCTTCAAGTTTGGGAAAGACCGTTTTAAATCCTTTGCGTAGCAGAGCTTAAACAAATTAATGAGCTATATGTTAAAGAGGCTGTGTGGGAAGAGCACATTCTTCAGTGTACACGATAGTAGAAGTGGTGGAAAGTAACTAAGATCTACCCAAGAACTGTACTTAAGTAAAATTTTAGGTACTTGTCCTTCACTTGATTATATCCATTTTATGATACTTTATACTTCTACTTCACTACATTTCAGAGGGAAACATTGTGCATTTTACGTACTTACTTACTTACTTACTTACTTACCAGTTACTTTACATATGAGGATTTTACATTAAAAAGCATAGGATAGGTTTATAAAATATTACACATTGTTAAGCTCCCCTGGTTCCCAACCATTTGGCTTGTGACCCCTCACAAAAAAAAAAAAAAACTGTGAGCTGTTACCCTAGATAAACTAGCACCACCTCGACCACCTAATATAATAAAATGCTTCCCTACATATTCCTGGATCTGTATTAAAAATATATCAGTCACAGGGGGACATTTTCCCTTCTATTTTAGCATCAGAACTGTTCAAAATGGTACTGTTCTTAAATGTCCCTCATTTAGAAACCTAAGAGCAATGATCCGCCACTTTGACCAATGTATTTTAAATCGGTGGTAAATGAACTTGCTTCTCTGTAATTTTCAGATTCTTTTAAAACTGAGGGGGGACGTTAAATGCGAGCCACGCAGACTGAATGCAGGGGGAGTCTGCAGAGGAGGCAGATAGAGCTATAAATCCTCCTGGTTTACCGATCTCTCTCCAGGAGTCTATAATCTGCCTGTAATCCTCAGATTACCAGTATGGTCCTGTGTGTTGCCACAGTGACCCAGGGCAGGTGGCTCAGGGTTAACTGAGCGCTACCTGTTTGAACATAAGCGAAATATGTATATCTTAGTGTACATTGCCCGGATTAATTTTTTGTAGAGACAAGACAAGTCAGTGTTAGTACTGGACTATCTGCGCAAAGGTACATAGATGTTATATAAAGGTGGTGTAATTTTGCAAATAAAACCTGTATGACAGTTTAGTTAAACAATAGTTACACTAAATCCTCCTTTCATGGGGAAGATTTACAGTAAGGACATCAAACAAAAATTTTAGAGAGCAGTTCATGTGCTATATGAACTGCCTATAACCCATGAGTGCTCCTGCCATATAGTTAGCATGGTTAGGTTTCAGTGGTAAAAGGAATGCAGTGTTCTTTTTAAAGAGGGCGGAATCACAGAGGGAGCAGCTGATTATCTTCAGTGAACAGATATCATCAGTGTTTGTAACTGTAAACGCCGTGCCTCTGCTCTGCCCTTTGAACCGTAGGCCCTGACGCAAATAAAGTAGATTGACAACCCTTTCTCTCTTTTTGTTCCCTTGTTCCAGGGTTAACTCTGCACCAGTAAATATTTAACTAAATATTTAATCTGGGGGAGGCTTGTGTCACACAGGGAAAACAGCCACGGGGTGAACTCCACTGTCTGCCGCTGCCACTGCAGTCTGCAACAATGACAGTGCTTTTAGTCGAGACTACATTTTACGTATATGCAAGAAGATCGTTCCTTAGACTTCGTTGTAGTGGAGGGATTTATATAATAAAAGCAATTATGCCTTTTACAGACTCACGTGAGAGCACAGAATGTTTAGACTCTGTAGGAATGCCTTAGGTAGGGGAAGTATGTATACTGCATATAGAGGACCGAGGGAAATCACACTGGTAAATACACTTGTATTCATGTGCAGGAGCTCTCCAGGTGTCCAGAGTCAGCCCCTTAGCCTGCTGGTTCAGCTCCATGCTCTTCTGTTTCGGCGGCGCTGTGCTGTCCGGGATCATGCTGGCCGAGCCACCCGTAGCACCTTTGACCAACAGCACCAGCGTTCTGCTTGCGTCGGTCATCTGGTAAGTGTCGGAGAAATGAAAGCTGTAGTACGTAGATAGAGAAAAGAGCCAGAGAGGAAAGGAGGCAGAGAGTGTTAGGACGAGTGTGAGGCCCCTCGGCAACTTTGAGGAACAGGGACCGAGAGACACTTCAGTGTCCTTTCCTCTGTGCATCCCTAACGCAAAATGCCAAAGAATGAGGTTGTCTTGTAGAGGAAATGAGGAACTACTTTTTCTAATTTTCTGTATAGGGAGCATGAAATGTGGAGGAAATTGAATGAAACAGAGAGGTTATTGTAGAGGCCCCATCTCTAAATACAAAGCCTTTGGTACCCTCCGCTGGTGGCACATATAATTACACTCTTCTCACAAGAAATACACACTGCCCTCTGCTGGAGAAGCCGGGTACCTGACAGAGACCGGCATGTGATACTGTAAAAACTATTTCCTGGAAACATAGATTAGTTGCCCCGCAGAAGGTGTCTGAAGTGTTTATGTGTGTTGTTGCGCTAGTTAATCGAGCCACACGTGTGTCTACAGGTACCTAGTGTTTTACTGCCCCATGGACCTGGTGTACTGCGGTGCTGCCCTGCTGCCTCTCAGACTGGTGCTGTCAGGAATGAAGGAAGTAACCCGGACGTGGAAGGTGCTCGGAGGGGTCACCCAGGCTCACAGCAAATACAAAGATAGCCTGCTGGTCATGATTGCCATCGGCTGGGCTAAAGGTCAGTCACCACTGGTGTGCACCTGTCACACTCGGGGAGTTTTTGTGGTGACAACGTTTTGTGAGTGGTTTGAAAGAACTGTTAAGAATGTATTGTTCTAATTAATATCAGGTATCTACTACATATTAATCTGTATCAACCACGTGTCTCTTTTTCTACCCACACTAGGTGCTGGAGGTGGTCTGATAAGTAATTTTGAGCAGCTTGTTCGAGGTGTGTGGAAACCAGAGACTAATGAGCTCCTCAAAATGTCTTAGTAAGTCTTCTAAAGGTCTCCGCCGGTATTACATCAGTGCTTTACGTTTTTGTGCTTACCAAACTACATTTTTAATACACTGTGAGCGTATTGTAATGTTTTGAGTGTAATGGGAAATTTAAAGGAATAATTTTAAATTTTGGGAAACACGCTTATCCGCATTCTTGACCAGAGTCAGATGAGAAGCTTGACAATTGGGGCTTTACAAGGGGGTGTTATGTGCCCGATTATTTCTTGGCCGGCATCTTGGAGCCACCTTTGGTTGCCTGGCAGGTTGTTACTGCCCCCGGGCATTAAATAGTCCAACTCAAACCCCCCAGTAGAAAGCAAATTTGGACAAATTAGACAAATGGGGTATAAAGTGGTGGTGTGTATGTGAGTGTCTGTGTGTTGGGGGGGGGGGTATTCCCAGTTTTTAAGCTAAGCAAAAATAACTGGCTGCTGGTTGTATCTTCATAATGACTCACAGACAAGAGAGTGATATTGATATTCTGATTTAACACTCGGCGAGAAAGTGAATATAAGCAGAGACTCTCAACAAAACTTAGGATATTCTGTAGTTTATACCTCCTCTAGTTAGTGTAGAAACATCTCATCAGGAAACATGTTCTTTTTGTTATCTCAAGGCAGCATTAAAAACTATTTGCGTTATTCTCTCAAGGGGTTGGCAATGATGAAGTGTGTGTCCAGCTTAGTTTATTTGTGCTTATAAGATAAGCTGTGACATCTTTAAAGTGTGTGCACGACGGAACTGTTCTCACTATTTTATCCATTTTATTTTATTTTTTTTATGATATACTGTATATCATCACTGACCACTTCTCCTCGCATGTGTGTTTAGCCCAACCAAGATCACCCTGATAGGGGCGGTGCTGTTTGCTCTGCAGCAGACCCACTACCTGCCGCTCCAGAAGCACCACCTGATGCTCCTCTATACCATCTTTACCGTCGTCAACAAGGTCAGTCTGGTGCACCTGGTGTAGCTCATACCTGACACGGTGACCTTGAGAATGGATGCCCAAGGTGATACTGATTAAGATACAGCACAGGAAGTTGTGTTTTGAGTCGTTGCATTGCTTACCTAGACGAGGGCAACTATTGAATACCATTCTTTGTTTATTAATTAGATCTTAACTCGGGTATGACAAATGTTTTGGTGCCATAGCTGTCTCCAAATCTGTGATGGCTTGTCTTCTTAATGACCTTTCTCCCTCGGCTTTTTTTTTTTTTTTTGAAGTTTTGGCTTTAGTGACTCACATTAGCTCGGTATTACCCGCAGGGCTGGGGCTTTTGCATCATTTTCATCAGCTTGCATCATTCTCTCTTCCATTCTCTGGGAAACTTGAGGCACAGATAAATCTACCACGTCTTCTTTCAACTCTCATTCTGTTAGCTCCCTCTGACTCTGATCTGTTAAATTAACTCCGAACCATTTCATCACATTTAGGAGTTGTGTCCAGCCTACTATTTATTATTTTGAGCTCCTGATGATGGAAATCTTATACACTTGCTCCCTAATGAGAAGTAAATATTAATATGTTATCCACTTACTTAGTGCTTTTGTATGTAAACTAGGCTACCATCACGTAATTGGTCAGGCTAAATGAAAAAAACGACAAATTGCATACTATAGCCATGTAATATAATCATATATTTTCCAGTGTCATCTTGTATTTGTAGTGCTGACTTGAGCTCGTCACGTGACGTTAAATGAGGTCACTTTTTTATGGATGTAAGGCACCTATTCTCTCTCTTTTTAGCGGCAAATTCGCTTTTGGGTAGCTTGGTGCCGAACAGGTGCCGCACAGTGGGTTTTTAGACCTTTCTTGCGGAAAACCCACTCCCTGCTGCCTCCGAAAACGATGCTGTTGAGAGCGATGGGAATGAACCATAACAGTAAAGTTGCGGGCCAGAAAACCAAATCAGTGAGCGGAAAGTCGCTAAAACACTCTGCGGTCTGTTGTTAATTCTCTATTGGTTCATCACTACAAGTGACAAATAGTCTTGTGATGTATGGTTAATATAAAAATATTGATTGGAAGTGATGAGACAGCCACATACTCTCATCTGCACTTCAGAAAAAAATGTCTCCTTCATTCCTCACATTTTGCTTCTGTCATTACACCTTAATTTTCTGTTTTACAGTCGAGGATGATGCTGACAGGCTCCTCCGCCTCACCGTTTGCTGCCATCGAGTCGGCCATATACAAGACCCTCTTCACTGGCTACTCCCCTTATGCCGCCCTCACTGGCGAGGTAAAGAAACCATGTACTGATAATGGCACAATAGACAGGACAACCTCCACCGCCACAACCAAAGAGTCCGGTGAGACCAGAGCAGCAGGGAGACACACCCCGGTTTCTGCTGCCAAGGGACAAAGTGAGTCGCTCAAAGCCAAAGAGGAGTCAGAGAACGCAGAGACAACAAACTGCAAAAAGACCAACTAGTCAGCCTTTGCCCCTTAGCGCCTTTTCACCTCTAAGCTGGGTTGTGGAGTCATTTCTGATTCAGATTTTTCATATCAGGACTTAAACTTTCTGTTCTATTTTTCTTTTACCAAGAAACATGTCCTGTTGGCTGTTTTTATTCCATTAGTTCCATTTATTTATTTATTTTTTTTTTTTTTTTTTTTTTTTTTTGCATTTTCCAATTTAAAGCCTACTGCTGAAATAGAAATTCAATAAGAGCTGACTCCAACCAACCCTGCACCTTATTCTGGGATAATCACCCAATCCTTAAAGTACTGTAATATTTATGCTGTTGGATGTGAACATCATACTGTCCTTGGGCTGAATGCATACTTGCAGTTCAATGTGTATCTTAATATTTAATATATATTTATAATGAGAACAAACTGTTGACAATTTTATCTCTGGGTTTTGGGAACAGTGCTTTGCACCTGCTGATCTATGAATGTCTCTATCTTTGTCTGTCTTTCTGCATATATTGTGCTTCATGTAATGCTCTATTTCCTACTCTGAAATGGCGACATTTTTTAAAACAGAGATTATATTCTATGACACTTTTATTTTATTCAAAATTTTATTCTGTTTATACTAAATAATTGCCCTCTTGAATGTATAACCTTTCGAAAAGGAAGACAACTTTATATTGTGTTGTGTTTCTTTGGTCAATGCTTTGAAATACAGTTGAAAGCATTAGAATAAACAGGTTTAAATGCACTATAGAGTGTGTTCTTGTGATAACCAGCCTGCAGCTCTCTCAGACAGTTCAGCGAACATTAGTGCAAAGCTACCCACTAATAAAGAATCAAACATCATGTAGCACATTTGTTTACAGTATCACGTGTCAAAGAATAACTGATAACTTTATTGGCTGCCTCTAAGCCGATATACTGTAGCAGCACAGTGTCCAGAAGTAACCTCCTCTATAGGCCGAAAGATTGCATCAGTCTAACATCAGCACCTGATTGATACCTCACCCTCTCTAAAAAGCTGCTGGAGAGAGATCCCCCAAATCCCCCCCAATGCTCATCTAGGTAACCTCAGACAGCAAAGAACCCCCCCCCCCCCCGTGAATACAAATCAAGAATGGGGGGGTCGAAGAGAAAAAAGAAGATGTTCAAAGATGATCGAAAGCTGCTTGAGATGATGTGCCTGCCTTTAATACGCCTGAAGTCCACAGATTTCAGATGAATGCATGTCAATTACAGGCTAGTGTGCCAAGAGTGTTTGCTGTAAAACTGCTTTGTGCTTTGTGCGTGTGTTGATTTTACTGACTGTAATGTTGAACTGTTTGACCCGGAAAGCTGAAAGACACATTTATGAGCCACAATCTTCCTCACACTGCCTCCTATGAGAGGGTGGCAGGTGACATGACGACAACCCAGGGCCCGAAAGATCCCAGACAATTCTCTTAATGAGGTCCAGACCTGTATGACCCCCACTACAATTACTCACTGAACCGAGCAGCCCCCTCCACTATCGAGCCCCTGCTCCTTTTGCTTCGGCCCCTCGCTCCCTGTTCTTCACCTGCCCTGCAGCTCATCTCCTCAGCTCTTTTTATCCCCAGACCTCTGCCTGTTTTCCAGTTGTCAGGTGCAGAAAATTCATCCTTAAATGTGCACGCGCGCACACACACGCACACACACAAACAAGCACACACAAACGGATATCAATTATAGACACAATGCATACACACATTCCTATATGCAAGACTCTGAACCCATAGTGGCGTCCGAGTAGAGGTCATGGATATATCAAGGATTTAGGAAACTATGGCTTAGGAATATTCAATTTTCAACTTTTCAAGTCCAATACACACACACACAAACACAAAAACACACACATACAATTTATGCGCATAGACACAATGCAATACTGGATGCGCACACATTTATATACACATGACTTTGAATGCACAGTGATGACTAGAGGTCAAAGACAATCCAAGACGATGGTATACTACCAATAAACAAACTCACAACAGAAACACACGCAAGCACACGGTAGGAAAAAAAAGGCAGCTTTGCTACATACTGGAAAGACATCAGGGTCTGACACTGACAGCTTGAGTGTGTGGCCTGATTTGTTGTTTTCTTTCAATCCACAGCTGAAAAATAGTTCAAACAAATGCGCTATTTACTTACGTTGTTTATGTACGTTTGAGTAAGGTTTTCTAAAAACTACAGTGCCCAGCTGTTTAAGGAAATCACTTACTTTTCTAATCATTTCTTTTCCAAAAATTGAATGGTATAAATATGACCCAATTTTGAAGATTTTCATCCTCATCCAAAATGAATGAATTGGCTTAGGGCTGAGTACCACAGACATGGTAGGCAAGTTGGAGAGTATCGTGTGACGGAGTAATGCACAGTTGGTTTTGGTCTTCTCATGGGGTTTGTTGACACTCAAATAAAAGAGAAAAAAATTGAATATTGCAACCTTTATCCTTCATTCTCTGACACATTTATTAATTTACATGAGGCACAGTTTAAAATACATGTCTCTTTTTCATTATGTGGCTTTATTACATGGCTTCAGTCCCAGCTTGAAAAGACACACAAGCTGATTTTCAAATTCCATAAATGAGGCCATAAACACTTCTGGTAGCATCGCAAGTTTCACTGCTGCCACGAGCATAGCACTCCCTGCTGATGAGAGGTGCAGGACAGGCGATCACCACTTGGTGGCGTGAGGCGGCGTCATCTGTGATGGGTTGATGCCTGGGAACTGACAGGCTGGCCAGCAGCTGCAGGCAAGAAGGGATGGGGACAGGAGGGGACCCTCTTTGCAGAGCCAATGGTAGCTGCCTGCATGTGTGTGAGTGTGTGTGGTCTGGTTTAGCGGTGCTTGTGGGGATTGACTATAGAGAGTTCACCACTCTTGTGAGGACAATTTAGGCAGCGGTGGCATTTTGGATGGACGAAAGAGCGGTTTTTCGGGGCCGATGGTTAAAGATGCACACCCTGAGTACCCCTAAACTTCAAAATTACCTTCTAGATGTGTTTGGAAGTCAGCTGAGAATATTAGAATACCAACACTGCAAAATCTGGGATTGTGTATTTAAGTTTGGGATGATGTTATTTTTTACTATCAGGGCAATACCCCAAAAGAAATGTCACATTGAAAGTATTGCGAAACCAGCCAACCTGTGTGTGGAAATGTCTGTGTTTTAGTTTGTCTGTGTCAGTGCATGTGACACATAGAGTGGCAACAAAGGCTGAGCCCATCAAAAAGGCACAAAGAGCTCTGGGGCACAGACACACTCCCACACACACACACACACACACACACTCACCAAATCCCTGCAACCACCACTGAGACCAGGTCACTTTGTTTTCTTCTCTTTCTCCAGAGAAACAAACATGACCTATTTTGATGCACATCCACAACCTCCGCTTTATTGCTTCTGAATCTTGTTCAGGGATTGTCCAAATTTAGACAAAGTTGTTGTTTAACCATTTCTTATTCCAGTGATTGGAATAAAAAAGTTTCTACAGGGAGTTTTGTTGCTTAATTCGAGTCAGTCTCAATCACCTCACTGACATTTTGCCCTACCAGAACTCCCATCACTCCATGGTGTTACAAACCTGGCTCAGGACTTCCAACAAATGAGAGTCCACACACTAATGAAAGGAGAAAAAAGGTATTTATTAAACTAAACGCAGGTCATTATGAAATACTGGAATGTTAGGCATCAGTGGTGTTAAGTGTGTGTGGCAGATTGAACTATGGATGGTAGGAGTAAAGGAAAATAACACAAAAGCAAACTAACCTAAAGGGAATGCCATGTGGAAGGCATCCCGGCTGCTCAGCAACAGAGAACAACTCCTAGGATAGCAGCCCTTTTATAGCGTTAGGCCACTCCCTCTACAGGTGCAGCCTACCAAACTCTGACTGAGCTCTTAACACAGGCACTCCTGGAAGACAGGCGACTGGAGGGAACTAGAACGAGGCAGACAGGAGAGAGATAGAGAGAAGCGATCGCAGTGGAAATTACTGTGGAAGTGTTAAACTAGCTGCAATCCTCTGGCTTGTGGCAGTGCACCTGCTCCAACCCAGTGGTGTCTTAACGTGATGCCAAGTGCTGGACATTGTTTGGCCTCTCACCACATACTGACACAATCTCTAGTGGGACCGTGTGCACCGATTCTCCTCTGAGCAGCTGTCTTCCGTGATGCAGCTCCTCCTTTACTGATGTATCAATAAGAAAAAATAAGAACATCTAAACGTTTTTACTAAACTTTTTACTGACAACTTCTTCCTTTTGGGATTTTTTTTTTTTTTTTTTTTTTGAAATGATGAAAGTGTGTATTTTAATCCAAAGTTTTGTCAAATGACTCTATGGGTGATGCAATCCAACTCATTATCTCTTCTACTGAGATGAAAGTAAGGAGGGAACTACTTGGGACCACACAGGAAAAGGCTCAGTTAAGGAAGTTGGGGAGAAGGAAGGAGAAAGGCAGATAGAGGGCAAGAAGAAATAGAAATACTAACTAGCGGAGAATATGAAAAATGTGGGAATCATATGAAGGAGGAGTCCTCACGACATCGCTCTCGCGCTCTCTCACGCACACTCAGACAAACATATACAAGCACAGCATTCTCTTTTCAGAGAGCTCTAACTGAACCTCAAACGGCCGATGTCTAACACCATTCAAGATCTGACTTGTAAAGAACAGCTGCGAGGTGAATGCCAAAAAATGGAGCTACTGTAATCTGACTAGCAAGCTGCTTGTGTGTGTGTGTTTGTGTGTGAGACAGGGAAAAACAGAAATACTGGAGAATGAAGGCGGTTTCTCTGAAGAAACTTACTAAAAAACTTACTGAACATGAGATTTCTTCAAGGGTGAATAAACTTTTACATACCACCTTATATATCGACAATAGGCATAAAATAGCTGTTATACCATTGTGGTGTTGCTTAATTTATTGCCACCGAATCTCAGTTTAAACTGGATATTTATAGGGATACAGAATGACTGTTAAATATGAACAAGCAATGCTTGGCTATAATACGGTAACAGTGAGGAAGGTGGGTTGTTCAGATGGTGGCTAGCCATTATATATATTTTAAGTTGTTTTCTGACAAAATGGCATCAAGCATTACTTCCAATCATTTTTGGTTGCTGCCTGCAGCTGTTTTCAGCGAAAAAGCCCTAGAAACCCATTGTACTCCACCTGCGCCGCATCGAACAGTAGACAGAGACAACTGGCAACGCCTTGGTCAACATAGTGGAGCATTAAGCAGCTAAAGAGCCAAATATTTCCCTAAGGAGTTGGTGGAAACCAAAAACAGAGCTGAAAGAGAGTGAATATTGGACTTACCATTTGCCACATGGCCAGAAACATATAAATGAATAAATAAGTAAATAAGTAAAGCACAATGGTGCTCTCTGTCTCTCGAATGTATAAATAAGCAACTAACAAGGTCACTATGTCAACTTAAAAGGTGATGGTATGTCAATGTTGTGTTCACAACTTGTTTCCTCTGGTCCAAAATGTGTCCACAAATTAAAAATTATTGCAGGTGTAACCAATCACAATTACTTAGAGTGGACATAAACTACACTTGTAACATGCAGCTTGTTAGTTAGGATGACCATTGGTGATGGTCTTTCATTGAAAATTAAAACTTCTGTCCAAAACGGAGAGTAGAAGAAGGCATGTGTAGTGGATAAGAGAGCTTATATCAGAGGTCCACATCTTAAAAAAGAAAAAAAAAAAAAAACAGACTGAATTTCTCAAGGATCCAGGTCTTGTGCTCTGTATAAGAGCTTATGAATCTTTGTGCATGATTAGCCTTGAATACATTCAAGGTCTCTGGATAGAAGTTGTGCCAAATACCAAGTTTTCAATGCTCACTATATCCATGTTTTATTGAGACTGTGAACCTCAAAGAGATGCTAAATTAAATTTTGTGACAATTTTTGTGGCCATAATATCTATCTGATAATGGTGATAATGGAATTTTACATAAAACTGAGGCTATTGAAGCTGTCATAATTTATCCATACAGCAACTAAAAATCTATATGAATCTGCTGCTTCTGAGAAAATTATTTTGAACTTCATAAGCTACTTTCCGGCAATTTATTCCTAGTACATTGTTGAGTTGATGAGGTAATATGGTGCAATTCCTGTGGACAGATTGATGTGAAGTTGAAGTCCAGAGCTACAAATAAGTATCGTCTCACACTGGCATTTAATTTTTAACTCTGGTTGGATGCTCAGTTGGTGCTTCAGCTCTCATACTGGTTCCTGTTCCATCTTGGAAATGAGGTAAGCTCGGGATGTACAGTGTTCTTTTGTTCTGTGTTCTGTATTTCTGTTCACAGAAGCATGGCCAGTAGTTGGTACATGGTGTGCCTCTGTCACTCCCCCTCCTCTTCCTTTCCTCCTCCTCTTCTTTTCTTCTTTCACTGAGGAAGCAGATGGCGTTTAGTGTTGGTCCTTTTCCTTTTCATGAAGGACCTACTAGATATTCTTAGCCCAGGGTCTGTATAGCGTAAATGTGACCTTGCTAAGGGACTGGAACTGGAGTTACCACGCCACAATGACTACACCCTACAGCAGGTTATTTACTACAAAATAAGTGTCTGTCAGTGGATCTTCTCATAGGAAAAGGGTGACGTGTGATCCGATTGCTGGGATCTGTTCATGTTTCCCATTGTTCCTGTCTCAATTTTTTCTCCAGTTCCTTCTTTCATTTCATCACTCTGCTTTATTTTCTTTTGCTAATCTGCTGTATCTCTTCCTCCCTCTCCCCTCCTCTCCTTCCCTTGTTCCCTCTGTGTCCCTCTCTCACATCCTGGGGGACCCTCATTTCACCATCCTTGCCCCTCCCCTCCTCTCCGCTTGGCCCCTCCTGTATGCAAAGCAGGTGTCAGCCAGGACAAGGAGGACAGCGACAACCTCACAAAGGAGGCGACAGGGTCTTGGGGGCAAGAAAAACACACACACGCACACACACACATTTAACACGTGCAGTCTCTCTCTGTGTCCTCTGCTGTGTGCTCGCTGTATCTACATGCACATGCACTTCACATACATGTGCTCCCTTTTCTTACAACCACACACACAACCACACACACACAGCTCCCGTGGGCTGGGCTGGGGCTGGGGACAGGGAGAGCTGGAACTGTCTGTCTGTCTGTCATTAGTATTCCAGCAGGAGGCTCCTGGCCCGACCAGACATCTGAGCAGAGCAGCCGCAGCAGATAAAGAAGAAGCCATTAATCCACGGTAGATTACCAGCACTGATACTTTATCCCACCGTAATACAGCAATGCAACCAGACTCATTCCATTTACAATGCCGTCAGAGGAAGAAAAGAGGGAAAGAGGAGGTAGAGAGAGCTGGTCGAGCTCACCTTGTGGATGGAAAGATGGCAAGACACACAGAAAGCCAGCTTCCCTTCTTAACTCTTGTGATTTGAATTCCTTCTTTGATGGAGCAGGGGCTGGGTAAATCTGTTTGAGTGTGTGTGTCTGTGTGTGTGTGTGTGTGTGTGTGTGGTCTTGCATTTGATTTGTAGATGTTTTGAATTCAGAATGGGTCACCCCCTCAATCGGTGTGCCACAGATGGCCACTGTTCAAATCTAAGTTGGTCCAAAGAACAGCTGGCTGCCTTTCCTACACCATGCTGTGCCTGTTTAAATCTAATATCCTTAATAAGTGTGTTTGTATGGGTCTGTGCTTTCGTGTGCCCCTGATTAACTTCCAAAAAAAAAAAAGTAAAAAATAAAAAAACCACCAACAGTCAATCAAGCCACACCGTAAGAACCTTACACCAAAATGGTTGCCATTCTTTTAAGGTGAGAGATCATATCCAGGGCTGAAACCATCAGTCATATGATAAGACTATCAGCACAGCCCGGAGAACATGATACAGTAGAGGCAAGATTTTTGAAGATACAGTGAAACAAAGAAAAGAGGAACAATAGCACAGCAGATGCAGGAGATTAGATCAGAGTTAGATTTATACACTAACTGATAAAGCCCAGTCATGGTTGGGATTTCTGGATGATGAAACAAAACCAGGAGGAGGAAGAGAAGGAACTGTTGTCTCAACAAGCAGCGATGACAGATGAGCTGTGGAGAGGAGGAGCCAGATAAAGGAGACAAAGAGATCCAAGGCCAGCGAGGAGGAAGAAATGAAAGATTCAGTAGAGACAGAAAGACAGATGAAGGTTCAGGAGAGAAAGAGAGAGACAGTGAGAGCAGATTCTCCACCACTGGTACAGTGCTGAACTCAAGTATCCTGTAAAAATCCAATCCTTCAGACTTGGCAGATAGTGTTACCATGAGAACAGCAATGGGGTTATTGTGAGGAGGGAGAGAGAGTGAGGCAGGGAAAGAGAGAAGGGGAAAAGACAGACTTGCTCCAGCAACCATCTGTTACTCCAGCTGACCCTGGCACTGAGACTAACCTGCCGCTGGTAAGGAATGTACAAGTCCAACCATGAAAAAGGCTGCAAAAGAAGCTAAACACCAAGTCAAAGTACTGACCTGGCTTCAACTGCTGCTGTGCACGTGATTACATTTTTATATAACCACCAATGGATCACCCAGATCGTCGGAAACTAGCTAACTTATATTTTTGAGAATTTTTGTTGGTCTCACCCAGATCTCCACACTGTGATTGTACCGCCACCACAAGAGAAAGATCTGGAAGAACCTGTTTTCAGAACATATTTTTAAGAAACTTGTACAGTCGCGTCAAAGTACGAGTTTTTCACCAGTTAATCCCTACGAATCATGTCTGCTTAAAAAAAGCATGACTAGCTGAGCGAGTAATGCTACCAATAGCCATTGTGAGACCCCGCTGTGGCGACTCAAAAACTGCAAACAATAACTGATCATTCATTCTTTCTCTTTTGTTCCTCAAGAGACAGAAGCAAGGAAGCAAACTTTATTTTTGCTTGTTCAAAACAGAAGCTGAAAAGTACTAAGATTAAAAGGAGAGAGAGAGAGAGAGAGACTGTAACCCATGAAGTAAAGGTTTTAAACAAATAGGTTCCCTGAGACTTTGTGGGAGGATGTTCCAGAGTTGAGGAGCCACTAGAGTGGCAGAAATAGCTGCAGTGGTGGTTGGATTTTATGCTGAAAGGCCTGGTAAGCAAGATATTTCCATTTGTATGTGGCAAAAATGTATTAGTTTTAGAGAAAAGCTTGAATGACGAAATGGATTTGTATCATTTGTCTTCACAACCACATGAAATATCACACCTATCGAAACTGCAAAGCAAGGAGTTCCATTCAAATTCAGCTCAGCTCAGCTGGGTTTGTTGGTTACTTATGTTTCAGTTGTACTCCTGCATTAAGGTGTTTTGTCATAGCTACGGCAGCCAGGTGCTTAGGCTCCATAGCTAGTGGCTACAGAGATACCATTCAGTGACCAAAAGAACTGTAACTGGGCCGCTTGTGTTTCTGATGACGGTGGAGATTGCTGAGTGTGAAGACGACACGAGGGCTTCTTGTTTTCAAAAACACACGTCTGGCAAAGACATTTCCACCGCAAACCTTCTGGTAAACGCGACCCTGCAGGACTGCATAGAACAGTAACATATTTGGTGATGAAACAACGTGGAGCTTCCAATTACTGATCACAAAGCAGATGAAAGAATGTAAACGCAATTACTATGGGAACTACAATTTAAACCACAGTACAGCCGGATCACGTATGGTACATCCGTCTATTTTTGTGAAGGTGCTATCAACGGGTGAAATCTGGTGCTCCACTATAAATCAGAACCTAAACCGTTAACGTCTTGCACTGACCATAAATCCGGCTTTAGTTTTAGTTTGACCGATGACAATAGGTGGGTTTCCATTCAACTTTCCATTCAATTTTTATGCACATTTTAAATTTGTGCAAAACTTAACCTGAGTGGAAACTTGAAGAGACAGTGGTAAGAAGAAAACCCCTCAGACTGACAGTGACGAAGCTCCCACACACCAAACACTCAGCTGAGAAGCCTGCGATATCTACAAATCACAGCCTCAGAGGACGCAGTAGAAACCTGAGATCTTCAGGTCAATCTCAACCTCGTTACGGAGATAAAACAAATGTGTACTCTATTGTTGGTCCCAAAAAAGAAAAGGTCTCGATGGACCTCTCCGCAAACACAAGCTTTTCTACTGGGCAATCAACATACATAATGAACAAGGTGAACTGCTGGTTAAGATCAATGTTGTGAAGTGCTAAACGGATATATAACTACTCCTCTAAATGTCTATTAAGGAACAGAGGCCAGCACTTCATATTAAGCATCACGGCCCTCAATAAATATGTGATGTGCTTCGAATTAAAAATTACAAATATCAGGTGCCTTTAAATTTCACCTGCAGAATCACTCACAATGATTCACAATGTCCTAGAGGCTCACTTTCCTTTTCACTGCATAGACAAAGAGTGGCAAAGGTAGAGCGGAGAAACCCTTATTGATGTGCATGGCTCCAGCCTGACCCCAGCTCTCCAAAGCATCAGTATTTATAGTCATTTCTCAGTTTCGCTGGCTTATTTTCAATCATTAATCTCGACTACCTCTGGAACAGTTTTGTGCTCACATGTCTGGAGGAACTCTCCCTGGCTTCAAAATAGAGGCATATATGCAAATAAAACCTGGATTAAACCCAGTCAATCTCAGTATAATCAAATAACACTAAGATAATGATGTGCAATGAAGTATCTGATCAAGTGGAATGACTTCAGTGGCATTTGCATATTGTAAGTGATTTTATCTCATTTCAAAGGCCACTTTAATATTCATGAAATCATTTGTAAATTTCTCTATGACTCAGAATTTTACCTTTGACTTTTATACATTCTACACCATATAGTAACACACTGTATACACTGTCTACTGTACCTACTCAACATTTTTTATAGGTATAATATCAACTGTGACTGTCTACTTGGTTCCATATCCTAAGTATTTCTGTATAACATTTAATATTCATGACTATATAAGCAATAATCAAATTTCAGAAAAGACATCCTAAGTTAACATTTATTACGAGTTCAGCACTCAAAATCCCAGCCACTTCAGGACTGTGTGGGGGTGGTTTTAATACATTTTACTGACAATCACCTGGCAATGTAAGTAAACAGCTCAACACCAGTCCTCACATTTTGATTCAAATGTTGCTAAATCCTGATTAGTGCTCATTCCTAAAGTTAGCCCAACCCACTTCAAACCAGCGACAAGAAGGCCTTAAAAGCGCGGAATAAACAAACAAACAAAAGAGGCAGAAAACCATAGATCTCACATGTAAACAAACCAAAAATGTTCTAAATTCTACTCTCAGGAGAAAATGTGTGATCATTTAGGAGCCCATTGCTCATAATAAGAAGCTGATTGAGTAAATATGTTTTCGGGGCCTTTAAGGATATGCCAAGGGGGCTGGAAGATTTGTTAACTTTTTAAAAAAGTATTATACATTCTTAACGTTTCGACATGTACAAAAATGGAGAAGGCATTTCACTCAACAAATGTCTATACTACATTTTCAGACAAATCACAATGGAAATAGCAACTAGCGACAGAAAGATTTTTAACTTGAAACAGCGCTCAAAAACTTCTGAGTGAGAACAGGACTACTTTTCGTCCCTCACTGCTGGTTCATGTGTGCCACATATTTGATGTCCTTGCTATTTGTTTGTTTTGTCTGGTCAAATAGATTCTTACAGAGGATATCCGTGACATCTTATTTAGCTGAAAAGGTTTCATAATTGTGTGGATTGAAAATAAAATCAGTATTGACAAATATTTGTCGATGAGCTGTTTTTCATGAAGAAAACAATACTAAAACTAAATGAAATGTAAATGAGAATTATGAAGAAATGTATTAAATTTCTCATCATTTAATAAAAAACAAACCATAATGTGAAAGTGGACAAAAACTAAACAAAGCCAAAACTAACAAAGATAAAATGACTAAAATTTGACTCGAAATAATATACATTTTTGTCAAAAGACTAAAGCTAAATCAAAATCAGATACCAAAATGAACTGTGATGTATCTTCCTGGCTTTTACTGCATTTTATTTTGCCATTTCAGTCCTTGTGTCCAAACCGATCCTTCTAATAAAAGGGAAGAGATTTGTTTGCCAGTTGGCTGTCACAGGTGGTAATACACTCGTCATTAAAAACACCACAAGCAATATGGCGGTCACATACACCACCACTGATATTCCATTACCACTTGAGTGGACATAGTGCTCGGGTTTTATCGTCTGATTGGACCAGCAAACCCCAGTCTTGCCAATTATGACTCAAGCCACAGTGAAGTGAAGCCCACAGCACCACAGTGCATTCTGGGCATTAGCCTGTCTTATTTATGTCTCCTGTCACTCAGATCCACTCCTTAATAGACACATAGATGATTGACTTAATATCAAGTTTCCATCTAAAAAAAAAAAAGATTTGTTATTCTAGGACATCTAAGCAAGCTGTTACCATTCAATAAAACACATTTACAAGTGTATTGCTTCTTTGAGTCTCACTTCCTCCCCCCCTCTAGAAATGCTATTAACAAGAATCCAACTATTTCCTGTCTTATCAGTTCAGGTGCATATTCAACGGTTACCTACATGTTGTTTCCTGCATGCCTCTTTACCTTTAATCACTGGATTAAGGTTATATACATAACCTTCAAAGACACATATTCCAACCTCAAATACATTTTAAGACTGCAACGATTGCTAGAGATCCGCCTACTTCAGCTACTGGATATATTTGACAATTTCTACAGGTGGAGATTGATTTTTGGAACAACACATTGTTTAAATGACACAAAACTTTGTACTGGACATTTTGCTCCAGGGGTCTCGTCAAATGCACAGTTTCATATCTAAATAACAACCTTAAATTAAAACTCTTTAAAAAAAAAAAAAAAAGAATCTTTGTTAAATTAGTAGGAATTTCCACTCAAATCCACTATTTACTCACTACTTACCCATTTCACATTGACATTAATGGATGATCTGTATCACTGTATGATCTTCTACAAAGGACAAAGAAATGGTCACAATCTGTCTTTATTATTATAGCAATAGTTTACTTTTAACAATGCCATCTCCTTCTGAGTGATCTAGTTTTTGTGGTCTCCAAGGAAGAAGTTCAATTCCCCATCCATCCGTGACCTCCACAATTAACTCAGCGACCAATCATATCAGAGAGAGATGGAAGTGGATGTGAGCCGCTCAGAACTCTGGAGACTGCAGGTCCTCAATACCTCATCATCACTGTCATTATCAGACATAAACCACAAGACTTGGTGTTACTGGGGAGAACTGACAGTCTAAGTATCGCAGGTGAATGGAATAAAAATATCTATGTGCTTTTGAGTATATAAAATCTTTATATCTTATATATTATATTCTGCATGTTCATGTAGAATTTCATTTTTTCCAATTCCACTTCCTCTTCACTTCTGTCATCAATAATGATGTACAACCTGCACAGGAATACTGTATTATTTATAATAATAATAATTATTATTTGAAAGCGAAACATCATTTTAAAATATGAACTCATACAATTTTTCTTTTCTTTTTTATTTTTATGGATGACAGTATCACCTGTCAATCGGTTGGGAAGTCCACCACTCTAGTCCAGACAGAAATATCTCAACAAATACTGGATAGATTGCAATGAAATTTTGTAAAGACATTCATGATCCCCCGAGGATGAGTCCCAAAGTCACAGTTTTCACTCACTCGGTAAAATATCTCATGATTTACTGGATGGATTGGCACAAAATTTTGTAGCCTACTGACATTTATGGTTTCCAGACGATGTATCCTACTGAGCCCCTGACTTTTCCTCTAGGGCCACCACGTGGTTGACATTTGAAATTTTGAGTGAAATATCCCAACAACTTTTAGATGAATTGCCATGTAATTTGTTGCAGATGTTCATTGTCTCATCAGGATGATTTGAAATAAGTTTTGGTGACCATCATCAGGTCAGTATTTTAATTTGTCCAATACTTTGGTTTACGATGAAAAACAAAAACAAAACGTAACAACACTCCTATCAGCCTCAGCTGTACTTTGTGTTTAATGCTAATTAGCAAATGTTAGCAAGTTACACGGTAAACTAAGAGGACTAACAAGGTAAACATTATACCTGCTAAACATCAACATTCTAGCATTGTCATTGTCAGCATGTTAGCATACTGATATGAGCATTTAGCTCAAAGCACTGCTGTGCCTACGTACAGGCTCACAGACCCGCTAGCTTAGCCGTCGATTCTCAGGCTTGTTATTCTTGGCAAGAACAAAAATGGGCCACAGAGGTATTTTCAGGACTCGGATATGTGTTCATGGCTTATAATTTGGGATAAATCCAGGAGCACAGGAAGACCGAGCCACAAAACATAACAGTATCAAACATCAGACACTTAGAGTAAGAGAGTCACTGGCATATTGAGGATATGTAAAATGAAATTATAACCACTATCGCTATCACTGGATGGAGGTTATATTTCAATTAAATGTCTGTTAAATGTATGTCAATTAAATTAACTGTATTTTAGCTGAATATTTTAAATCATTTTCACTAAGCATTTCAGAAAAGGTCATGGTACATAAAAGATCCACCAACCCTCATATTTGTTTTTCTTTTTTCTTTTCTTTTTTTAACAACAAAATTGCCCTTCCATTAGAGGAATGTCTTTCCTGCAGTGGAAGGACACTCATGACTGTTGCTCATGACAGAGCAATACTATTACCAATTTTTTTATCTCCTCCCAACCTCATTAAACATCATCTGCCAGTGGCTGCTTATTTAGTGGGCTGTGCAGTCAATTGTGGCATATCTCCACCTCCCACAGAAGGTCATTGATTTCTTCTTGGGAGGCACTTTTGTGGGTGGGGTAGGGGTGGAGGTACCTCACTTTTCTCTTTCATCAGGAAATTGCCAGAGCTCTTCCTTTAAGATGGGTCTCTAAATAACATTCCTATTTTGAGTGAATTGTCTATAGATGAGAATTGCCACAATACATATGAAAAACAAATGTGCTTAGCTTAGATGGATGTGGTTTCAGTGGGTGGGTATTCGCAAGATGTGGTTATGGTGGTTTTGTTTGGGTGTTAAATGAAATGTAAAGGTTTTTTTGGGGTTTTTTTTAAGTCCCTTTCTCTCCATGAACAGCCCCATACAGCTTCATCAGGTTCCCTCAAGAAAATTACAACTGAAATTTTGTTCTTAGATAATTTATTTCCTTATTAATTCATCTTATCAACAAGAATCAGTCACAAGTTCGAGATGATTTGATGTTAATTAACCATTTGAGCCTTGTGACGTCATGTATTTCTCTCATCCATCATCTCATTCAATGATTATGTTTTTCTTTATCTCTACTTTTGCACAAAAACACCAAGAAGGGAGAGTAGAGCTTTAAAACTGCATCATCATTTAAACTATGATCCTTAAACGCAGGATCAAGGAAAATGTCTGCGAGAGCAATGTTCTCACAGACTTTTTTCAAGCACATTAATAACACCATCTACGGTCAGCACATCTTTTGAATCTCAACCTGATCTTCTCTCCCCACCCCATAATCTCATCTTTGTCCCACAATGCACTTCCTGCATCCTCACCTCATCCTGTTTCCTCTAAGCCGAGAACATCTCAGCCTTGCTTTGAAATCAGGAAATGAAAGAAAGTCTCAGCATTTGGCAGCGTGAGGAACCATTCTTCCATAAACACTGTATGATAAAGGTTACAGAGTCACAGTAAGAGATAGAGCACCACTGTTTTCAAGAAAGGGCTTATTCCCATTGGTGGATGGCTTTTTCCAATTGAGTAAAGCTCCCGGTGAATGATATGGCCTGTCTGTGTTGACAGGCTGGAGATAAGGAAGTGCCCTCAGGTATTAGTTGTCATTCCTTTTCACCGGGAAAAGCAGCTGAGAGTAGCTACGTTATTTTTTTTCTTCCTCCTCAGTGGAGCACCTTTCCTCCTCTTTTGGATGAATAGAGAAATTCACAACAACAAAGCCTTCCACTCTCATTAAGTCAGCCGCAAAGCCAAGCACCACCGAGGAGCAAAATATCTGAGGCAGATGAGTAATCCCCCCGCTCAATCTAGAAGCTGGCACAGAATTTCAAATGTCCATAATAACTGCCGGAGAAGGAAGTGAAGGACACACACAAACACGCACCCTCACACAGCCCATACACACATACACACACACACACACACATACACGTACTGTACTGTGATTAAAACAAATCTGTTATTGACCATTACAGCACACTGCAGCACAACAGAACTAAAATGTCCTTCATCGCAGAATATCGCACCTTGAGTGTGAGCATCCAAATATATGTGTGCACCAAGTCTTCAAAACCAATATCTTCAAATAGATAGGCATTGACTCCAGTCAGTTTTTTGACTATTCAGTGACTTTAGCTTTTAAGATTAAGTATAAAATAAATGATCAGGTCAGATAACCTCATCTGAATTGAGAAACAACCTCATGAGGCAGCAAATTAGATATACACCTACATTTAAAAATGATATAGATACACCACACTGTAATAATGAGCTGTTGCCTAGAAAGATAGAAAGGCCTTTATGGCTTCAACTCAAAGTACGGCAATACATTTTGATACTGTATTCCTTCTTTTGCATATTCAGCAGCAGAACAAGAAGGTAGCTGTAGCTGTTGAGGAGGCAAGGCTATTGGTAAAGCCATTTAGCTCCTGCCCACTTTGGAAAATATGGAGCTGAAATGCAGCGATGAGTCAGCTCTTTTTTCTGGGAGGATGAATCATTCATCATGGCCGCCAGCAGGGTCCAGGACCAGCATGGAGGGGTGGAGGGGTGGAGGGGGTTGCAGGGAGGTCGATCAGGACCTGATGGCAAGTTCCTTTGCTGACTCCACAGACAGAATATGAGGCTGTAGTAGCAGTGGCTGCTGACTCCTGATGCTGTTCTGGATGGCACAAGGATAAAGAGATGTGGAAGGAAGGAGGCTGAGCAGCACAAATTCTGATCATGATTAAATCAAAGCTTTGATTACAGATTGAGTGAAAGATTGAAAATACTGTCTATGTTTGCATGCCATTGGTGAATGTCTACCATAGTTTGGGTTAGGCCCTTTCGTTTGAATTTTAATGCTGAAACGTTCAATGAAATTTTAGACAATAGATTGCTTAAAGCTGTTGCTGTCCTTCCTTGTGGCAACAGTTTGGGGAAGGCCATTTCCTGTTTCAAGATTACAATGCCCCTGTGCACAAAATGAGGTCCATTAAAAAAAATGTTTTCCAAGTCTAACATTGAAGAACCCGCCCTTTTGGCAGGTAAAGAATGATGATATTGGATGATTCTGCAAAACTCTGAATTACACTGATGTTTTTAAAATGATTTCTTTCTACAGTATTTGTGCCTGGCAACTATGGTTTGGTAAAGGCTGGGGAGACTGTGGTTTTGGCAAATAAACTACTGTACAGTAAGAAATTTGGTTAGGATGCAAATGCAGCCCTTCCTCACTCAGACCTCCGCATCCTTTAGCAGCCAGTATTGGAACTGCTTGTCAGATGGTTGAACAGCTTCAGACACTCCCTCCCCCCTACACCTTTCTTTTCTTTCTTCATTTGTTACACAAATATTACTTTCAATTTTGTGTATATAAACAAGAACAACACTATGAATGCCTTCCAGGTGAGATAGTTTGATATGTGCACTGGCATCCCCATATTGAATTAATATCATGTCTTTTCCCTCTCTATGGCGGCCAGCTTTTCAACCCACCTTTGAGTGTTGCTGTTCAGAACACATATAAACAATTTTGCCTTCTGACGTGATCGGACACCACAATCCTACAAATGAGTTGTTTTCTAGCATTACCCGGCCTTTACTTTTCCACCTCGCAAAGGACGCACTACTTCCTGCATTGGCACCGAACCTTAGTACGAGAAAATAAATTATTATGTGCAGGACCATACAATATGAACACAAGTTCTTCCCAGTCCATAATACTGGGCTGGAAAGACCTTGACTGGCCTGCACAGAGTGATCTAACACCAACTGTAAGGCAGGCCTCATCGCCAGACATTAGTGTCTGAACTCACTAAAGCTTTTGTGGTTAATGGGGGCAAACCCCTTGAGCCAGGTTCCAAAAAGTTTTGGAAAGCCTTCCCAGAGGAGTCGAGGCTGTTAAAGTAGAATATTAATGGTCATGGTTTTGGAATGAGATGTTCAACAATCACATATGGGTGTAATATTTGGGTGTCCACATACTTTTGACCATGTACTGTAGAGTATTATTTTTATAGCACTATATGTGATCAGTCTGTAGGTATATTGTAACATCTGCCTTCAATGTACAGCACATTCCTGACATCTTTGCGTAAAAGCACATCCTCAAGAACGGGCCTGCTGTAATGTGTCTCATAACAGCTCTTTCTTTTCTCCTGAGAGAGAGAGAGAGAGAGGGGGAGAGAGAGAGAGGGGGGGGTGAGCTTAGTTACATCCTGGTAGGACAACCTCACCCAGAGGGCTGAGGAGAAGACGAAAGGGGAGGGGAATAGACAGAAAACAGGAGAGGAAAGCAGAAGAAAGGAGAGATGGGAACACAGCATATTAGGGAATATGGGGAGAGTAAAAAAGAGCAGAGTCAAGCTTAGGAGAGGCATCAAGTGACCTCCTCGCTCTCCATTGTTAAAGAACAGAAGAGCGAGGCTGGCTAGAGGCCACCAAAGGGGTAGAATACATTAGAAACCAGCCAGAAAGAGAGAGGAGAAAAAGACTGAGACAGAGGTAGAGAGAGTTCGTGCTTTTCATGTTGTGCAGCAAACGTCAGTGCTGGCTGAACTAATAATAATTTTTACACACGCATTCGGGATGAGTTGTATAACTGTTGCACAGGTCAAGTTCATTGTAAATTGGGTTGTCTGTGGTTTTGAAAAAATCTTCCAAAAAATTTCTAGACGGAGGAAATGGATAATGATGACGAGAAAGGGCTGGATTTGGATGGATGATGAGAACAGGAAGAGGAAGTGCATCATGACACAAAGGAAATGTCTGGAGAGGACGGGGAAACAGGTGGTGGTACAAAATGAGAGACAGATCAACATGTGGAGATCAAACTCTGAGCAATGATGCTTCATGGAAGCACTGCCAGCAACCTGCAAATGATAACAATCGACATAGTTGAGATTCTCAGATTATTGTCTTCTAAATCAACCAGTTAACCCCTGATCACCAGTGGCCAAACCCTGAATAAGTGGAATAACTTAAATTCCTACAGGGTCCACCATAATCGTGTTTACCACACCTCTGGTTTGTAAAACTCAGAGGTCTGTAGAAAGTCTGCCAAAAAAAAGTAAGTTAGGAGGGGTGGACACTTCAAAATACAAAAAATCACAAAATGAAAATTTTTTTCTTACCCTACCAAAGACCCAAAAAAGTTGCTGTTTCTGGAGATGAAAAATTTGAAATACTACCCCTGTATTACTTAAGGTCTTGCTATCTTGATAGTTTAGTTTACCAAGTTTAGCTCAGGAAATTCCAGAGTTTTTGACCTTTACAAGACAGGGGTTTGTCTACACTCAGCCCAGTATCTTAAAGAAACACATATTAAAATTGCCACCTCTTTACATCTAATGCCAACTTTCACTGCCAACAAACAAAGTAGTATGACCGAGATGTAGCAAGGCAGATAGGGTGTGGTGGACAGGATGGTGGATGTGGATGTAACGCATCCAGCTTTCATGCGGGAGGCCAAGTTTGTGTCCTGTCACAAACCTGCAGTTAACATCCTTGTTTTTAATATGATAACCATAATGGTAACCTTAAACCTAACCCCAACCTTATCAAGGTGTTTCACTTGTGTAACCCTAACTATACTTGCACCTTAATTTAATTGCGAACAACAATTTTTCCCTGACCTTAACCATACTGTAGTTTGCCATGCCAGATAATGCAGAAAGAGGGACTTTTAACAACACTGGCATTGAACATAATCCAGGATTTTGCAGAGTCGTCCTTTATCAGCGTTCTTGTCTGGCAATAGGGTTGCCGCACCATAACCAAAATCTCTTGAGATTAAAAAAAAAAAAATCCTCATACATAGGATCTAGGAAAGCCCAGCATTTCCCTCACCAATCCTGCTCCATATATGAAAATGAGTGATTGAAAACATCCTTGAATCCTCCACCACAATCTGGTTCTAATCTGCCTCCTCCTACACTAAGGACAAACTCCAACATGGTGTCTGTGCTGATGAGTGGGTGAATGGCTGTCAGCTGCCCTCCACGAGGGAGCTGTGTGATGCCATGGGCGACAAAAAAAAAAAAAAAAAAAAAAAAAAGGGCAGGAAGGATTGCCACCAAGCCTGCACACCCAGGCAACCATCTGCTCTGAAACCCTTCCTGTGGGAGACCAGTACCACCCCTTCACAGCTTCCTATGGAACTGTCTGCAAACCTACCATGGTTACTGTTAACATGCTACTTACTGTAAACTGAAGCCTGCGTGCACGGTCTCACTGTGACTGTGAGAAGCCTCTGCAGTATGTTCATAGTTGGCAGGGCTGTCTCATTGAATTCCAGTTGTACTTGGTATTCATCCTGTACGGCTGTAACATGGCTACGCTGACTGTGCTGAAAGATGACTTTTTGTGGAGCGATATGTATTGTTGACAGGGATGTAGCCAGGATTTCAGCATTATTAAGGTCATGAGTCAAAGTCCTGACAACCCCTGAGCCCTGAACACCAAAAGAAAGTCTCTAAAATGTTTAATTATTCGTTTCTATAAATATTTTATTTATTGGCTTAGCTGTTCAACTATATTATCTGTAGTTTTTTTTTTTTTTTTAAATCAAGTAGTTCTTTCAAGGAAACCCCTATGAAAATCAACAACTGCTTAAATACACAATTAACCAAACTCTAAAATAACTGTCTCCAAACTTTCCCTCTCTAATAAGTATGTAGTTCTCTCCGGGAAACTACTGGGGAAATTATGGACCCGTAATTTAATAAAGCTTTTCCATTGTTTTGTATTTATTTTGTTAGCCTAAAGTTAGTCAAATTTAAATATACAAAAATTATTGAGGCTAGAATTGCTGGAATCATCTTAAAAATGTTGCCCCTTCAAATTCCCAGAATAAAATACTACGGATGTGCTACAGCTCAGATTGTCTTCTTCATATTTTGCATTATGTTGGTGGACTCTATGCAGGTTCCTGATGACCAGATGTGCGACTAGTGATGTCCCATAAAAATAGAAAAACAGACAAATACATGTACACAGACATAGACAATAAGCCAATAAACATAAATAGTTCAAATTACATTAAATTAAAAAGTCTCAAATTACTATCATTCTCTCGCAGTCTTCTTTGAAACACCATTCAATTTTCCCAAACATAATTTGTCACATCTGTGACATACATTGTATTTTGCCCATCACAGCATGGAGATCCAAATGTTTTTTTTTTCATTGCACCAGAGGGAGCCCCTGTCACCGCTCTACTATGTTTTGTCCCTCTGCGGTTTCCAATGCCTCATCCCCTATGATAAATTAATGTTGGATAAATATGACGGATATCACTGTGCCAAGGTAACTGCCATTATGGAGCGATGATTGAGGACTGGTGAACCAAAACTGTAGTTTATACTGTCTCCCTGGTGTAAAGTGCTGGTGTGGAGCCTGTGTGATGACAAGGGTAATTAGCTAGGGCAAGGTCAGCGGTGTTGAGCTTATGCACTTAAACTTGATGAAGACTGATACCCAACGAAAAGAGGTGACGCGTCCGAGCTCCAGTGTGAAAATTGTTTCATAAGTAAGAGACACTTCAATCCGCCCCATGTAGCGTTTAAGAGCAGTGTATAAACGCTTCTTTAACAAATTGTTTATAACGCACTATAATGTTGTTCTACGCAGATATAAGAGAACGTTAAGTGTTTATAGAAGGGTTTCTGAGGGACGTCACAAGTCAGATGTGTGCGCAGGCATGGGGCAGAAAACAACCCAAAACGACTGAGAGCTTATGAGGAGATCAACATGAAAAGTTGGTTTTGTGCCTAAAACTGCACAAATCTCAAAAGTAATGGGTAGAAAATGTTCATTATCTCCAGAAGGAAACCTGCCTGTTAGGTCAGAGTGCAGAATTAGCTGCTAACTCCAGCTATCTGCTCAGAGCTCTAGATTTTGTAAAGGTGGTGGTTGGTTTTACTCTGAAACTGTGGGAATACACGCCAGTTTTAAGGTAATACATCTCACACTGTTACTGTTTATTTAAGCCTGTTTAATGATTATTGCTAACCTTTTTCAGGCTCTGTGATTGACGTTTGTTTGTAGTTTCAGTTCGGGAATTGGTGAAAGCTGACTGTGGAGCAAGCCAATGCCTTTGGATGTGTCATGTTGGTATGCTTCTAATTTTCCAGAGGAAAAAATTAAACGGGCGTGCAGAGGCATGATTCTGTGTGGCTGATTAATAATGCTGATTAAATCCTGCATTGACACAGTTTGTCAGGATTGAAGCTCTGTTTACGCTGAAGTCATGTCTAATATGGGTTTTACATTAATGGAGCACAATTGGCATATATCATTCTGCTATATTTCAAGGAAAGAGCAGGATTTTCATACATGCTAATGTTACAAATATAATAACCAGAATGAGCGTGTGCCAGTGCTCTTATTTGTGCAGAACAAACAGCAGAACAAACAGCATGACAATATTTATTTTATGCAAACTTTAATTGAGGGATGGGGCTTCTATGCGTTTAAGTTTAACCCAAGCTATCAGTTGATGTTTTGGACGCACAAAGGTCATTTCTCTCAACTTGTGGAGCTGGCTTTGTATATGGCCTCATTTAGCATTAGCACTGCTAGACAGATGTCTATCGAAGGTGGCATGTGGTTAAAAAAAGGATCTCCAACGCAAGGACGTGTGTTGCATACAGATTCACCTCCAGACAGGAGTTCCCAGCATGCAGCTTTATTTCTAAATTGTGAAAATGTCACATTTATTAACAGTTTGTAAAACTCAATAAGATATGTTGATCTTGAAGGTTCATTGTTGACCTGGGAAACAGCAGTTTGGAAAAAAAAGAAAAAAAAAAAAAGAAAAAAACATGAATTCAATGCAGGAATGGCGGACCCTGCCACCAACAATGAAAACTACTAAATGTCAGCACACTGAATGGCTATTGCAGAAAAAATGCAGACTGTAATTAGTATCAAAAACGAGGTTCGATTTCATGGAAATCTAACGGATTATACCTTTAACTCAGGGTCCAGTTACCTGATTTTCTCTGAGCTTTCAGTCATATCTTGTGGCCTTTGTCAGTTTGCACAGTTTTCGTGGGAGTGAAGAAGTGTTTATGATTAAAAAATGTCATTGATTAAAAGGTTAATGAATAAATATAATTATCATAAGTTTTTCATGGATAAATATAATAAATGCAATGCATTAATACTACTACTTGCTATGTTATATTGTCACTCATTCGTCATGGTTGCTTCATAGAAGGACTTGTTGACAAATACATAAAAAGACTTTGAAATAGGCCTATTCATGTTTACAACTACACTAGTTGAGGAATGGCTGACAATCACAACTTCTTGAAATAAACCTTGCAGCCGTTCCAGCAAATGCATCTGCAACTCAGTGATTCATATCTGGAGATAAGCCACAGCGGAAATGCTGCTGATGGGGTAGATGACTAATGTGTGAAAATTATATCAATCAAACTAGAGTGTCGTAATTTGTCCGAGCCTGACATTTACGTGAGTGGAAACAGAAAATATGTGCTACGTTAAGTGTGTCTCCGGCTCAGGTGTCAGAGCAAACCTGGGTGGAGCATGGTTGTCCGTGTGAAGAGTTTTATGCAACCACTATAACGTGACATTGAGCTAGTTCTTAGCCTCTACAGTGGTAACAACCACTAAACCAAGACAAGATTAGAGGTTTCATTTGAATTTTACCATCAGCCAAGAGTATTTGTTAACTCCTTGAACCTGAGGCTGTCACTCCCTTTATTTGTAGGCTTGTGGTATTGTCACTACATGTTTCAGCCAGGCTGACATATGTTGTTTTTTTCCAGAACAGGTTAGGCTGCTCATTGGCATCATTCAGTCCGTGAGCGGTGCTTTACATCTTCTACGATCAGTTTTGGTAACAGTCGGTGTCAGTAATGTGATTACTTTTTTTCAGTGACAAATAGTGTAAGGGATTAGAATCTGAAATTCAGTAATTACATAACAGTTAACTGATGAAATGATGAAGTGAAATGATGAAAAAGGTAGAAATGGACTAAAAATAATTGTAATGAAGAAAATACATTTAAATCAAGGTCATGTCATGCAAGAGAAGGCGAGCGTTGCATGATTTTAGTTCCTTTCTTTCCTTTTTCAATCATTAAGCTCAGTATTCAGCCCACAACTCTTGACGCCTCCATCTCTCCATCTCTTTACAGTATTTCTCCTGTCTGTCATTTCCTCTGTTTTGCCTTTGCACCACGTTGCTCAATTATATTTATTCATGCATGTCTTGGTTGATATACAGTATGAATATTCTTATTAGATACTCTTGTTGAGACCCATTTCTTTATGGAGTGTTGAATTTATATTCATGACCATGGATGCACATTTGAAGGTGTGTAATGATGGAGGAGTCATGTCCTACCACACAAGGCTATGGAGGGAATAATAATTGTTATGTTTGCATCAGCTGGAATGAGCCTGTATTGCACGCGCAGGGTGACACCTTGACTCTGATGAGGAAAAAAAAGAAACATATTGGATCTGTGTGCGGTTTTTGATCATCTAGCCTCACATGTGATGCAAGTCTAACGTTGGAGAGCTGTTTGTTTATCAGTGATGAAAACTCTACGTAGAAGGTGAAGTGACTGAGAGAGAACAAAACTCTCAACAATTTTAAGGATCCTGTGTATTCATGTATACATTATAGGTTTTTATAATAACATGGATGAATTCAGTTTGGGCCACTTGTTGGTTTAGAGGTAGGATTACCATGCAGCTGAATAAAAGCGAGAAGGGGAAATAAACATATGACTCGAAGTGTAACATTATAATTGTCCAGATTATGACAGCCAGATGATGAATCAGGGAATACTAGTGATTGTAAGCTCAACTGACTTCCACAATTGCTACTATACCAAAACTGGCTTTATGAACAGAACATCGAAAGCTTTACATCAGCTGATTCGTGATCTCATGTTTTCTCATTCAACATCCAAAAATCATTCATTACAACGCAACATTAAGTTCTCACACTCAAAGCTTTATTGTGCAATCACCAGTTTGAATGTGTAAAAAAAAAAAGGGCGGAGGGTCATACTTTTTAGAGCAATTAATAGATAGATACCACAAACAGAGATATTACAAATGAGACAATAGCACAGAAGTTGTTTCTAATTTTGCAGAAATGAGGGACATCTAGCTGATGGTGGTAGACTCAGAGTAAGACGAAGAAGCCATTGTCTCGTACACATGTTCTCCATGGTGATAATAACCCTCAAGAAATACAGTGTAGAAGAGTACAGGATAAAGTTCTTTTCAAGGAAATGAGTGGGTGAATATTTTAGCCACACTCAGCTACACTGAAAGTTGAGTTCGAATGGCACAAGTGTAAAGTTCTTTATTTCAGAGCAACTCTATAAAAATAAAATTAATGTGTTGCCAGTATGTTAAAAGAGTAAGTCTTTCGCCTGATTTAATATTGCAATTCCATAAAGTTGGTGTACTCGTGAGAGACAGTCTAAAAAATGGCCAAAATCGAATTAGCACAGGGCGACAGTTCCTGACCTCAATATGTGTACGGTACAGGGACTGCTCTGCTCAGGAACATAATACCATACAGAGTAGCTTGTTCACGTCAGCCCACCTTCAGTACCACTGTACCAAGATTGTGGTTTGATTTAACACAGAAAAAAAGTCCACAGTGACTTGAATCAAAAAACACAACATGATTATCATCTTTTAAACTAAACCACAGTATTTCTCTAACATTAATCAAAGCGCTTTTGTTGCCTAAACCTAACCACAGACGGGACTCAGGATGCGAAACCCGGTCTCTGGAGTCAAAGTGCTGTGCTTTTTATGACCACTATCCACCCCCACCACTTCCCTGTGACTCCTGTGAGGTACATACTTTAAATGCAGCGCTTCGTTCATTCCAAAAAAAAAAACATTGCCTCTTGCTGTCATCCAAATTACCTTTGTCAGCACATCGGAATTGGGAAAACAATTTAGTGATGTATAAACACAATTTCTAGGAGACATGGTTGGATCTACTTGACCAACTCTGCAGGATTTATACAGCAGAAGGTGCAGAACCAGAGCTAGTAGAATTATGAAGTTTGTACAGATATTCATAATCCCCAAAGGATGAAACCTACGGACTTTGGTGATCCTCTGACTTTTCCTCTAGCACCACTACGAGATTGATGTTTTTTACTTTTTAGTGAAATATCTCGACAACCAATGGATGGATTGCCATGAAACTGTGTATCCAGAGTGCCCAAAGAATGAACTTTAATGGCTTTATTTATTCCCTGACTTTTCCTGTTGAAAGACCAGCAGGTCAAATTTTTCAATTATTCTGTGAAACATCTCAACATCTACTGGATACATTGGCACAACATTTTGAACAGACATTCATGCTTCCCAGAGAATGAAGGTTAATGACTTTGATGATCCCCGCAAATGCCACCATGAGGCTGAAATTTGTGGCTTTGAGGGAAATTTCTAAACAACTATAGGAGGAACTGTCATGGAATTTTGTTAAGATATTCATGTCCCCTTCAGGATGAAGTGTAACCATGCTGGTGGATCCTCTGACTTTTCTTCTAGCTCCACCATGAGGTAATCTTTTTATTTTGTCCAATACCTTGGTTTATGACAACGTTCCTGTAAAACTAAGATTGGTGAACAATAGTGAACATTCTTTGCTAAACATAAGCATGCAGGTTAACATTGTCATTGGAAGCATGTTAGCTTTTGGATGTTAGCATTTAGTTCAAAGCCCTTATGTACAACGTCCTAGAGCCACAAGCACGGCTTGTAGTCTTGTTATACCTAATGCACCTTCTAATCCAAATTTTTAATCTAATCTTTTAGCACAACCCACATTGCATTTCACTCCACATATGACTTGTGTTCGTGAAATAAGCTTTAGAAATTTTCAGTTCCCCATAAATAGCAAATCAACTTTGAAAACTGCCATTTAAAATTGGTGCACTACCCCTTTAAGAAATGTAAGCCTATCCCAGAATCATCTGTTGTAGGCAGCATGATGGCCTAGTTAGCCTGATCTTTTCTGCAGTACTTTCCAATAATGTTTTGACAGCAGTAATGTTTTTCTAATATATGTTTTCCAAGCGGCAGACAATGGACTGCATCATGGTGGACGTCCTTGGCTTCAGCAAAGGCAGTGTCACTCTTTGTCAGCCATCATGACAGCCAAGCCAAACTGGGCCTACATACAGTAATGCTAAACATCTGCTTCCATTTCTCCATTGTCTCCTGGTTCCTTACTCCAGAAGCAGAGGGAGGTGCTGCTGGCCAGAGCAGTCTTGCGACAACATCTGGAACTATGTCAGTTTCCACTGCGCAATATCTGCTGCTTCGCTGAAATCCTGATATTCCCCAGTGTGTTTCTTCTACAAAAATCCCAGTTCTTTAACACCATGATGGAGTTTTCTTCTCTGTGAGAATGGAAGACGTTTGACCGAAATTCCTTTAAAGGCAGAAGACCTTCTCCAGGCTGAGGAGGAGGCTTGTGGAAACAAAGCTTTGGTCTCATCCCAGGGGTATTTCTGCTGCTGGTTGGCCAGGGCCAGCATCATCTGCGATGTAGACTCAAAACTCTGGTGTGACCTCGCCCAGATGTGGAATTCTGGGAAAGAGTAAATGACCTAAAAAAAAAAAAAAAAAAATTACCAATTCTCTTCAATTATTTATAGTTTGGGGAAAATTTTGTATCATGTAAGGAAACTTGTAAAAATAACCTGTCTGTATTTCCAAACTGAGAAACAGTCAGACAGAAACAATGAATAACAGACAGATGGAGGGACAGATGGACAGATGAGCAGACATGCATCAAGTCAAGGTAGGTATACAGAGAAACAGGCGGATAAGAAAGATAGGCAAAAACTGTATGTATACAAGGGAGCTATAAGGGAGAAAAAAAACACGCTGTTCTTCTTTGGTTGGGAAAACTGAGGGAAAACAGCCCCTCACTTCCTGAAGAATAGATTGTCATTATGACTACCAGCTGCCGCACAGCGACACCATGGTGACAGGTCTGAGATTGGAAATATGATTGGCTAATCCTGCAGGATGAGTCGAAATACTGCGCCTTTCTGAAGACCAAGGTAAACTTTGTTGAGGACTTGGAGTTAATTGAAGTGTCACTCCATTCCCTATTTGAATGACGTCTTGGACAAATGAGAATCACTGTTCCCTTCTCCCTCACTCCCCTGTTCTGCATAAATCTCTGTTTGGAGGTCACTGACTCTGAAAACAGCATCCGGTCAGTTAGTTCACACCAATATCTTAGTCATTCTCTGGCATAAAATGGGTGCTCGGCTTTATCTGCTGCCAGTAGGCTTGACTGACATGCATATTAGCTCTTTTCTCCCAAGGCTCTGAAAACACATCATATTTTCTTCAACTTTCATTTTCTCTATTCAGATTGTGGCCACATTGCGGTGTCTTTGTTGCATACTAATTGCACTATGCTCACCTCTGAGAACGAGCGAGACATCTATGCAAGGAACTAACTATTTTTCACTGTCTCTATTGCAATAAAAAGTGTCACCCAAGACAGGTTGCCGAATACCTAAGATCCAGCGTCATCCGCAGAGAGCTGATGTAGATCAAAACACGGACAAAATGTGATTGTTTGGGGACAACAAGTCTACATGGCAATATAAACACTGTCTCTCTACATCTGCAAACCCTGAAAACCACCTTTTGTTCCTCTCAGACTCTGGTGATATCCCACATCCCAACTGTTGTTTCTCCCCTCTCCCAATTCTAATTCCACAGCAATCACCTTTGCTTTTGTTTCTCAATTACATGACAAAAGCAGACCTTTTCTTTGCTCCCTGAAGGATATCAGATGATTCCTCTCATGCATCTCTCAACCTTCACACTCCCATTGTTGTGCTGTGAGATATGTTATTTCCTGCCTGGGAGAAAATATGATCGCAAATTATGAAATGCTGGAGTGACATGTAAAAACATTACAGTTCTGAGGAGAGAGATTCACCCAGATAGTAGATGTCTCTCTTGCACACGTATGTACAGTTTTACCTGTTAATAAAGGGTTTGGTAGAAGGGCAGAAATTTAAAACAACTGAAACAAAGACCAAATGAATTTGAATGCACAAAGCAGATTTTGTGAAATAAATAAGACTTCGGCACGTTGGGACTTCAGGGGTTGAGAGGCTGCTTATTCACCATATCTCATGTCTCTATTATATCTGCAGGCCTTTTCATTATATGCATGGAGAAATTTCTCGAGGAGAATGGGCTGCTCACTCAAAAGGAAATGTAAAAAAGCAATGAAGATCTTCCGTAACCCTGCTTTGTTGCCCATTTTATAGATAGTGTGTCTGTGATGAAATATGGCCTGACCAAGCCTTGTGTTTGGGATGAAATGAGTAAGATGGTGTGTGTGTGTGTTTGTGTGGTTTAGGATGGTATGAGTAATGTGATGGTGCATGTTGGAGCCAGAGGTTGCATGAGTCGGACTAGAGGACGGAGGAAATGGCAGCTGCTGTAGCATGAAGACAGATTTGCATACAAAGAAACCTGAACAATCAAAACCCTGGCTACACAAAATAATTTCTCACCTTAGTTTTTCCTCATCACAGTAGGCTTATATATTTTTTTGTTTGGTTTGATTGATTGATTTAAGCGTCTTGCACCAAACGGTGCCCGTCGGCTTACAAGACAATAAACCACCACAACCAAGATGGTCAGGTAACGGTTCATAATGTATGTCTCAGCAAATTCACGGATACGTTTAGATCCAATTTACCAGAAAAAAAAATTACAATACAACACAATTTAACAGCTTCACAGAGCACAGCCTCCAAAATGATCATACAGTTCAACACTGCTCTAAAACAGCAAAAATATATCATTGAATTATTCATGAAGATAGGATTAATTGCAGGATTGTTGTATTCAACTGCATTAGTTTTAGTTAGGTTTATCTAATAAACTGGCAACTGAAAGTATACCCTTAAATTAAAAAAAGAAAATCCGAATTCTTTAGCTGTAATTTTTTCCACCAGGTCCATGTACATCGGATGGGCCAATGAAATAGAAACTGTAATAAATGTCTACTATGTGCCCGTTTAGCCCATTATTTGTTAGTATTTTAGCTTAAGGCTATGCAGGACTTAATGAATATAACTCAATGTAAAATTAAAAACAGGCCAAGCTGACCCCATATTAACAGTTTAAAACCACTTATTTCAATAAATGTTTAATAAAGTGTTTTGTTCATGAGTGAATTTTTGCAGGCAAAGTTATCAGAACGGGATGAAGGTGGATGGATTAAGTGCCCCAGACGGGCTGGTTTGAGTATTTCTGAAACTGCTGATCTCCTGGGATTTTCACTCACAACTGTCTGTAGAGTTTACTCAGAATGGTGCAAAATACAAAGAACACCCAGTGAGCTGCAGTTCTGTGGACGGAAACGTTGTGTTGATGAGCGAGGTCAGAGGAGAATGACTGGTCGGAGCTGATGGAAAGGCTATGGTAACTCAGATAACCACTCTTTACAACTGTGGTGAGCAAAAAAGCACAGAATGGACAACACATCGAACCTTGAGGCAGATAGGCTACAACAGCCAAGAACAGAAATCTGCAGTGGGAACAGGCTCCCCAAAACTGGGCAGGTGAAGACTGAAAAAAACGTAGCCTGGTCTGATGAATCTTGATTTCTGCTGAGACACGCAGATGGTAGGGTCAGAATTGGGGCGTCAAGAGCATGAATTCATGGACCCAACCTGCCTTGTGTCAACAATCCAGGCTCATGGCAGTGGTGCAACCGTGTGGGGAATGTTTTCTTGGCACACTTTGGGCTCCTCAGTAGAAATCAATCATCATCTGAATGCCACACCCCGTTTGAGTATTGTTGCTGACAATGTGCATCTCTATATGGCCACAATTTTCCAGCTTCTAATGGCTACTCCCAGCATGATAATGCACCATGGCACAAAGTAAAAGTTGTCTCAGACTGGTTTCATGAACATGACAGTGAGTTCAGTGAACTTCAGTGGCCTCCCCATTCACAAGATCTGAAACCAATAGAAGACCTTTGAGATGTGGTAGAACAGGAGATTTGCTGCATGAACGTGCAGCTGACAAATCTGCAGAAATGATGTGATTCAGTCGTGTCAACATGGAGCAGAATGTCAAAAGAATATTTCCAACTGTGTTGAGAGCAGAGGGAGGCCCTACCCAGTAGTAGTATGGTGTGAATAATCAAGTGCTCGGTGAGTGTATTTACCCGTCTCATTTTAGCTGTAATCCAAATCAACTTTCTTATACAGGAGAGCCGCAGCAATGTCCTTACTGTACATTTGTGTTACTCTGTGTTACTGGCGAATTCACAGGTAAAAATGTGTAAGAAAAACCCTTAGATATTACCATTTATGAATCAATTTGCACATGTGCAAAGACACAATCTGACACAATTGTCTGGCAGGTGCAAGAAGGGCTATGTTGTCAGAGCAGCAGCAGAGGCTGTAAGTATGAATATTAATGTACAGTACAGAAGCTGCATTATTATGCTAAAACCACACTGTCCTTCTGTCTGAGGTAGATTTACAACCGAAATGCACTGATGTAACAATTCCAGTCAATCTAGTCCATCAACTTGTATTTTTTTAAATTACTTTTAGAGGAAGAGCAGAAAAAGACTGAGTCCAAGACGACACAAGAAAACTAAACACTAGATTGTGTTACAGAGTGTTTTAAAAGACATTATCATTTTTTTATGGTCTGGCCTGTTGCACCAATTCTCCAGACCCTGCTGCTATCATCTGACACATGGTGTGTGTGTTTGTGTGTGTGTGTGTTGTGAGAGAGAAAAGGAGAGGGTGAGGGGTCCGACAAAGGAATGTCTGAGTGAAATGAAGGCTAAATCTGCCCATCAATAAGCGGCTTGGGCCTGTGCCATGAGGGCCGCATGCCTCCCTGCAGATGCAGCTTCACTTAAAAAAAAAGATACATCTGGATCTCAAATTGTGAGTGTGAGTGTGTGAGTGTGTGTGTGTGTGTGTGTGTGTGTGTGTGTGTGTGTGTGTGTGTGTGTGTGTGTGTGTGTGTGTGTATGTGTGTGTGTGTGTGTGTGTGTTTGTGTGTGTGTGTGTGTGTGTGTGTGTGTGTGTGTGTGTGAGCTCCTTCCAACAAGGATTAAACTCTCAGACATAGACTCATCTAATCACTGGTGGCCCAAATGGGGAGAGAAAATCCAATCCCCTCCCAACAAAGTGTGATCACAAACACACACAGAAGCAAATGTGCTCCACAGAGCATAGCTTGATGAAGAGCTTCCCCTCTGTCAGGCCAGTAACTTGTCTTATTTAAAATGCTGGTTCACCTAAATGACGAAAAACATGTTTTCTCAATTACCAGCGCAACAATTTAAAAATGCTACATTATAAGTAAAAGTCCTGCAGTCAAAACCCTATTTAAGTAAAAGTACACTGATATTATCCAGAATTTGCTGATATTTAGTGGAATCCATTCATTCTTCTATCTGTGCAATGTTCCCTGTACCACTGGCTGCCACACAACCCCAAAGCAAAATATTTCCACCCCCAGAGTTGGAGTGGTGTTCTTTTCATCAAATGCTGCTCCTTTTCTGTTCCAAATACACCATTGGTGATTGTGCCCAAAGAGCTCAACTTTAACTTCATCTGTCCACAGCACTCGTTTCCGAAATGACTCTGGCTTATCCAGATGTTGTTTTGCAGACTTCAGACTTTGACCTTTGTGATGAGGTCGCAGGTAAGGTTTCCTTCTGATAACTCTTCCCTGTAGACCCTGTTTGTGCTGCACAGTGGAATTGTGCACCACTGCTCCTGTGTCAGCTAAACCTTCGTGCTGGTCCTTTGGAGTCATACGAGGGTTTTGTTTTGCCTTTTTGCTCAGCAGACGCACAGTTTTATCTGAAAGTTTTTCATGGTCTTCCAGATCTTGTCTTGACTTCCACAGTTCCCTTTAACTGCCCTTTATTGAAGACATTTTGGACGGTGTAAATTTCAAGCTGGAAGGGCTTTGATATCTGTTTATAGTCTTCCCTGCTTTGTGGGCATCAGTTAGCTTCATTTTCAGAACCTCAGTCAGTTGCCTAGAGGAGCCCATGATTGTTAAGTGCAACCACAAGGTTTTAAGAGTCAGAGAACTTATCAGCTGACAGTTCCTAATGACAGTTCTTGACCTCCCATACAAGTCCTAATGAGTCAATTACGACCTTAAGAGTTAGTGACGTTTTGAGACTTTACAAGTAGCATAACCTTGCAAGTGCCAGATTTGCGGTATATTTGTTTGTTTTTTAGGTTCATGAAATAGAAAAGATCAGTGCATTAACATTTGAAGAAAGGCTCATTTTAATGTCTGTTTGCTGCATGGGTTGTGCTTATTTATTTTCACTTTCAAAAAATCAACAAAAAAATAGTACTTTTCCCAGTGGGAACCCCTGGTTTAATCTTCAGAAATGTATTGCATTATATAGAATATATTCTATCACTGTTTTATGTAAAATCTTAGATCTGCAAAATAATTAGTAAGTGCAGCTTTCAAATCAATGTAGTGGTCTAAAAAGCAATATAGTTCCCCCTGAAATGCAGTGGAGTAGCAGTATAAAGTAGCAAAAAATTGAAATACTCAAGTAAAGTACAAGCACATCAAACCTGTACCTAAGTACAATTAATCAAAGTAACTTTTCACCACGGCGTAAAAATGAAATTTTGTTTTTGGAGATACAACAGAAGTGGATCTTTAATCTTAGACAGTGTCTCACGTACAAAGAAGACACTGTGAACTGTTTTTATAGAAAACCTTTTTTTTTAGTAAAGAGTATATACAAATACATATACCTAAAAACTGGGGCAAATAAAACCAAAACTATCTGCAGGGAAGTAGGAGTGAGCGAATACAGTATGTTTTAAACAAACTAACTCTTTGGTTAAAGGAAAAATAACATTTTAATTAGCCTGTTTGAAATTCATGAAATAAATCATGATAACCTGCGTCAAAAGTGATGTTATCTGACAGGAGGAGAAAAAGATGGAAATGGGAGATAGAGATGCAACAAAGGAATCGGGCTATTGACTACGTCAATTTATAGTGTATGAGTAGTATACACAGATACAAATGGTCAAAAAAGACACGTTTATTGTGAGATGCTGTGGCAATACTGCTCATCTGTCATTCATGCCAATAGAGCACAGTGGATTGAAGTGAAATTAAGAGAAATAGCAAGGGAGAAAAGGAAGACGGAGATGGAGCAGATATGGCTTGGCTTTGATTGAATTCTGCACAGACAGTGGCCAGATACACCTGGGTTCCTCTGTTCGTCTGAATCCAGATATTACCCCTGAATATAAAACATCAGAAGCCTGACAAGCTTCCTCTAGTGTTTCTGAGATAAGGAGGAGCCCCTTCAGATTCTTTTCTTTTTTTTACAAAGATGCTGCCTTTGAGAGATGTATTGACCTCCCACATGATTAAATGTAGAGGAGAGATGAGTATGGACGGCAGAATGTACAGAAACGTGCAAATAACAACCCAAAAATCAGCAAAAAAGAAGACAATTATGCAAAAGGAGTTGTGTGTTTCCCACTCTGTCATGTTTATAAAGCAGTCTTACACTTACACTTAGAAAGAATATGTGTCCATCAACAGCAGGAATATGAATATTGAGAAATGCAGACACATATACTTCCCACAGAGGTGTAGCCTCCTGCACCGAAAAGGGTTTTGCTCATTTAAAGGAGATATGACTACTTTGCAGCTCAGAAACCACGTAGTTCCCCAGAGTTACTCAGAGCTGTCATTGCTGATGTATACCAATTAGTTCTAAATTTGACTGACTGAATCTTTAACATGTTGTTTTCATTCCTGCTGCACTGTTGTTGACATCATTCTCATCCATATTTCATTCCAGTCAACAACAAACAAATGACCGTATGCTTCAAACTTTACAGATTTTTTTTTCAATATTTTCTATGTAATACCATGGAAAAAGAATCACTGGCAGGATAATATTGACTTTCAGGTATTTAAAGTACTTAAACATAATCCTTTTCCACACAGCCCTTTAAAATCAATAGCATATCAGCCCTGCAACACACATAATCACACTGCATCTTTTCAGCAGTTTGCAGGGGGTGAAAACATACTGTTCACTGTAGCAATGCACCGTGTTTCCTTCTAATAATAACGGTACTAAAATAAAAACAGGTCCTAGTGTATATTGAGGAATTCTTTTTCATTCATTCACTTGTCCAAGATGACTATGACATCCAGAAATCATTTTTATTTAGCAGTTGATTCAATTTAAATTCATTATTATAAAGGGGAAAAGAAATTTGTGGACTTTTTCAAAATTATATAGCACTCTCTTGTTGGGTCTTCCTCTTTTTAACAAAGACAGTAGAAGAGGGGAAAGTATTTTTGATGCAACCTTTCTGACAGATTCATGGATTAGCTTTACCAACCACATTAGATGCCCCCGGGGTCATTTTCTGTGGAATTAGATGGGAACGAATGAGCCTGAAAGGTTTGGCAAAAGTGTAAAAAATATCTTTCATCTTGACACATGAGTGTAAAATAAATATACATGTTAATATAAAAAGAGAGAGAAAGATAGAAATGAGCAAAAATTCTAACAGTGTTGTTCCATGGCTGCTCCATTTGGGGCTGGATGGCTCGAGTCATAAAAAAATAGATTTAAGAATTTGTGTAACGTGTTTATGTTATTCCTGTATAATATACATAGAGTAATTCTGTCATCCAAAAGCAGGGCTTTAATGTAACACGAGCAGCCTCACTATCACTTCCTCTCACATTATGAGTCAGTTCCTATATAATGTCACCTCATTATACTGTATACCTCCTGACTAATTGTTTCTGCTACAATTCAGTACATGCAACTCCGATACCTTCAAATACCAAGAAAATTATCTCTATCTTTGGTGTGACATTCAGCACAGCCAGTCGTCAGATCAATAACTTCGTAACGATGCCCTGTGAGGATTTCGATAGAACTGAGGAGGATTACACTTTTGCAGACCTCTGCTTCAGCTCCATCTCACTGATTCAGAAGCCGCCGAAAAAGACTGCAGCCATAATCCAGATTCAGGTACAGCAACATTACAGCCATTCCCACAGTTTTCTCAGATAAAAATCTCAACCTATGTACCTGCTGCAACCCCCCACCCCCCATTACCACCCAGTTACATCAGCAGCTCAGTGTGTAAAACCTGAAAGTGAGGCTCCTGCCATTTAGTCATGTAAAATGAATGAATGTAAACTTTTTTTAATGGATTCAGCTGGCTGTTTGTGTACTGTACGTCGGCTTATGTGTGTGTACTGTATATATGCTGTGAGGGAGGATGTGGATTATAGCTCTGCTACCTCTGTCTAATGAGCAGAAACCTTAATCCACACCTACCAGCTACTAATTCCTAACCTGACTCACCTCACCCTCGCTTGCAGACTAGCACTGAGTAAGAGTGTGTTGATGGCAGCGCGGCACCAGTTCACCAAGAGTCTTATCAACTTATATTAAGGCCGAACTAAAATTAATATTCATCTTTGGTAAGGAATCAGTATATATATATCCTTGATGTTTGTTTTTGACTTACTTGGTTAAAATTGTAATTACTAAAAAGAAGAAGTTTAAATTGCATTTATTTTTTAGCCATGACAGCACTAGGGCACATGTACTTGTGGTAACCACTGACAATTTCGGTAGAGGTAATTCAATTGGTGCAATATTTGTGTGGGCAGGCACTAAATATACTTCATAATACCACTTAAATTCCGCCGGCCATGTAAGCAACTGATTGAAAAATCAACTCGTCAACTGACCTGTTTCTAAATGACCTCAAGCCTAGTTCTGCATTTCTGGACTGCTGTTTCCTGTTAATTCTCTACCAATATATAAACCAATATCTGCAATAAGACAATATACTGATATAGTGGTCTGGACAATTTATTCTCTACTCACTGTATTACTTTGTATTTTGATTCAAATCACTTGGTAACACACAGAATGCTGAGGAATACCCATCGCTTTGAGTTTGGGCAGTCCCGTCATCAGTGCTTCCAGACTGGGAGGTTGTCCACACAGTTTGGCTACTTTTTCTTTATTTGAGTGTGGAAAAAATTATTTGGGCAGGTTTTTGTAATTTGATCTAGTTTTTTGTACCATTAGGACCAAAAACTTCAGCTATGTTCCAAACTTTAATAGAGGCAAGGGGGACTTGCAGGGGAAGTGTGGAGGGAGGTACATGACGCAAAGATGCTGCATGAGGTAAAGGGACAGGTGCGTGCAGGTGTACTTAAAACAACAGCAAGCGGTGACATTGACACACAGCTTATGCAGGCAATTAAGGCAGGCTAAAATCATTAGCACCTGATTGCTGCAATTTGTGTTAGAAATCGGAGTAATAACTCAATCAAATCTGAACACGCAGACATGATTCACATATTTTTAGATTCATTCACCTCATTCGGCGATAGATAGAGATGGGTCCTCTGTAACTTTGCCTGTTGTAAAGATAGATTAAATCAGCAGTTAATTGAAAATGTTATGCTATTGGGGGTCTTGGATTAACATTCATAAACTAAACACTATAAACTCCCCACCAAAGCTGATAGCAACACCCAGTAACGCCCACCCAGAAGCTTAGATGCTATTTCCACAAATATGTCCAAAAACAGTTTTATCCTCTTGTGAAAATGGAAAAATATACACAATAGCTGCAGTATTGCTTATATTCCCTTAACCAGAGGGAGGGAAATTTCAATTTCAGTCCAGCTTCAGGGTATAAATCATAAGCATTCTCATACCAATGCTCTACATGCAGAGATCACACAAATACATGTCAATACAATACCAGAATGAACCAGCACACACACACACACACACACACACCGACATGCACACATGGATATCCACACCCTTACTCAGAGAGTTTCCTTTACACACATAGACACACTCACACACACACACACACACACACACACACACACACACACACATGCACACATCCATTGGAGCTATGGGATCTGTCGGTCCATGTGAGACTCCTATACAAGTTGTCAGATTGTTCAGCCAAAACCCCACTCACAGACACCATTTTATTTGTCCTTATAATTTCGGTTTACCCCAGCTGACAAGTGTGATGTCCTTTTGCACGAAGGCTGAGGGGGGAGAAAATGCTGACATGGACACTTGTCCCATGAATTTCGTGCCAGGAGCAGGAATCTGCTGACACCGCCAACTGTCTCAGGAAGAAATCTCAACAAAGAAGTGAAATTAAATTCACTTCTTCTGCGCTTCCTGGAGTTACACCCAGGCCTTAATATTTCATACCTGTTTCCATATCTTCCATATTTTTTTATTGATGACTCTGACCTTAGTAGAACCAGGTTCAAGGAATCAAGGAGAAAGACAACATAACAAGGTTTACTTTTATGACCTGCGACTTTACCACTGGTCACTGCTCGATTTAGGATTGTAAAGAGCCCTTTAATTATCCCGGATATATAGAGCATGAATTGTCTTTAAATATCCGTACAGGGAGTAAACTTTGGGTAGAAAAATGTACTTGTCTGACATTCTGGATGGCTCAATTAACACAAGTGAAGAAATCTCAGCAAAAAAGTGAAATTAAATGCAGACAACTTCTTCTGTTCTTCCCAGAAATATTTTTCTTCATCTACATTTACAAGGAAATTGGCCAAAAACTGGGGAAGAAAAAACACTCCATTGACAACGAATTATATTCTTGGCAAAACATCCTTACTTCCCAATAGTTTAGAATGGCAGTACTGTATCTAATATAACTAGTAAGCTTGCCTTATTGAATATATAACATCACTTATTTATCCTGGCTAAAACATTAATTTAGTCTCTCTGCAAATTTATTACTGAAATGTTTGACATTAAATCATACTGCAAGAACCTAAGAAACTAGTGCATTCAGCTCCTCTAAACACAATAATAAGATTTAGGAAATTTTGGATGAATAATTGTTGTAATTGTAATATTTGTGTCTGTTACAATCAAAGACAGCATTAGCGAATCAGGAAAGAGCATTACTAAGAATTGGGTGACAACCAAGTCATGTGATGGAGCCGGCCACACAAAAAAATATGGGTCACTATGTTGCCTGGAGACTTGGATTTGGTTCCTGAGATTTAACCTAGAAGGAAAATTTCCCCCAAAATGAAATTCAAAAATATCGGGCCAGTCATCCTGAACAAGCATGTACATTTCAAAATGTGATTGGCACCCAGGAGTTTTCTGGCCTAAAATTGAAATAAATGTAATATTGAATGATTTATGAAACCTAATGGACAGTTTACAAAATCCCCATTTACAGGACTTCAGAAGACCACAGCCCACTGTTTGTTGTGGTTCCCCCCCGGGATGCTGTATGCTTTTCATTTATTTCTCGTGATTGCATGACAGCCTTGGTGGAGAGATGAAGTGTGACCTTGGAGAGACTGTGGCACCTTGTAGTGCTGTGGGTGCACTGGAGATATCCTCTTTATGCACTGTATACCCTCATATGATGATATAATGTTACAAATTCATGATTTTTAATACGAATGTTATTCCCTCAGTTCTTTTCCTTGTGTTTACTGAGATTACAAGGCTGTAAACAAATAGAAATGGAAGGAAGAACTCATCTCAGATCTCACCAAGACAAAGGCCTCAGAGGTTTGTCGAGAGCCAGTAAATCAGTCTGTCAACCTGCTCAATATGCTGAATATACATATATATATATATATATATATGTAATATCTATACCTGTAGACATACATGTGTATCTGCTTTGGACCTACTGACTCTCATGAGATGGCTGCTCATGTCATTGCCTATTTGACTATTTCCAACCCCCGTATAGTATTTGAACATTGAATATTTGTGCTGTTTAGCCATGCTAGCACTGTGGGTGTAAGAATCCCGATGCCGTTCTGTCGGTCTGTCCACCACTTTGGTTCAGGCTGAAATACTTTATCAACCATTTGATGGATTGCCATGAAATTTAGTACAGACAGTCATGCTTCAATGGCGATGTATCCTAATGAGTTTAGCAATTGCCTCAAATTGCCTCTAGCACCACCATGAGGTTGACATCTGTGGTTTGGAGTAAAATATCTTGACAACTATTCATTTAGCGCTATCATCTGATCAAAGTTTAAATTTGTCCAGTACTTTGGTTTATGACCAAATACGTAGAAAACTAACAACATTCCCATTACTCTCAGCTGTACTTTGTTTTTAGAGCTGATTAGCAAATGTTAGATCAAAGCACCACTATGCCAAAGTGCAGCCTTGCAGAGCCACTAGTGTGTCTGTAGAAACTTGCTGTCTTGCTGGAACGCCATCAGCTGTTTCATGTTGCTTAAGAAACTTAAATATCATTGTGACAAATATGAAAGTCGCGTCAATAGACAAAGTCAAAGTTAAAATTCTTTTAAGGCTATCACATTGCATAATACAACCAGATTAATGTGAAGTGCTCTTGTACCTGCATCCGTAAAGGTGAGTATGGTCTGAATCCTGCCAAATCCACATGAGAGATGCCTCAAAGGGTTAAAAATCGCATAGCTCCAATCCTGTGGGACTTCCAGATCTGGTAAGATGAATGAGTGGCGGCCTCACAAATGGTCAGCACATTAATGGACAAGGAAGACAATACAGCAGTGGAAATACAAGAAGTGCTCCCGAGTGGCTGTAACATCAAGAAGAAGGAATACGAGGAGCTGAAGGAATAACAGGGACTGAGACAGCCCCTGTCTTGCTATCAACGGGAAAGTCCCATTGATGGTATAGGCACTTGGGGATGGGACCTCAGTGTTGGGATAATGACTTCAGGAGACTTTGAGGTAAAACTTTCCAGTCATGGTCAAGAAAAGAACAGATCTAGAAACAGATACTGTGCAGAACACATTTTTCTGTCAAAATTTCAGCTCTGTGCCAGCAGTCAATGGAAATGGTGTTGCATGGATGCTTTTGGGAAAGTCAGCCCTTTATGTAGACGCTTGAATCTCTGAGAGACAGAATCAGCAATATAGAGCAATTTGAAGCAAATTGGTCAGTAGAAGCAAGTGAAAGCATGAAGATGAAAATTTCAAATGTTCCTCAGTGATTGGGGATGTGATTGTTAGCTATGCATGTTGGTGTCTTGTTTTTCTCTCTCCTGCACTCTGTACTCTCCTCGTATCAGTCGAGATGCTTTTAAGGGGGCTGACAGCAAAATGGATTAAATGGGGTTTGCTGACGGAATACATATCAAATCTGTGGGCATGCAATTGTGGGCTGCGGCATTTGCAAGGCTTATGACTTCTGCTGAGGCTGTGGATCCATCAAGCCTTGCCTGCTCCCCTCCTCTCCTTGCTATTCAGATGTGGAGGAAGAGTGAAGGAGAATAGAGAGAGGGAAAAGGAAAGAGCTCTCGATGACCTGCTTTGTCTGAAGTGAGTCACCTTGCAAATATATGAATAGAAAATGCAGGAGAAGTAATCTGGTGGCGCACTGGTACATCCTCCTATTTGCATACCTTCCAGCCCCTGTAGTTAGCTCCTGCATTTCAGGACTTGGCACCTCAAATGCGCATCGTATATGCATATACTTTCTTTCTTTTTTCTATAATTGTGTGTCTTTAGTTTTCTATTTCATCTCCTTCCTTTGTCTCATCCTCAATCCTGTCCATCTTTTCCCCTCCTCCACTTGCCCCCACCCCTCAAAACCCCCTTTCACCTCACTCATCCTTTTCCCTCAGTCTCCCTCAGACATCAGGGTGTATTTCCCCGCGGCAGGATGCATGACAGGGGAGCAGGTGGAACGGAGAGCAAATGACAAATCTCTCTCTCTGTCCCTCCCTGCATCTCTTGCTCTCTCTCTCCATCTCTCCCACTGTCCTGCCAGAGGCCATCTTCAGTCTTCCTTCCTCCCTCCTTCCAGCACCTTCCCATCCTATCTGACCACATTGATATTCAAATCTGCCCAGGCTGTGTACCACCTTCTCTCGCAGTGAAGGTCTCGCCAAACCACAGAGAGAGAAAGAGGTGGGGTAATGTCCCCACACTGATTCTTAATCCACAGCTAGACATATAAAAATGACAGAGAATATGCTGTAGGTGGTGCTCTGCAGAACTCATATTCAGCTCAGTGGCCTGGAATTTGTGTTGAAATAAGCTGAAGGTAGTTAATGAAGGAATGTCAGGCTGCTTAAGTAAGAAAATGCTCCAATTAACTCATGTTTTCTGTCCCAAACTTGTTTGTACATTATGTGTTCATGTGTCTGTCTGCATTCAGCTGCTTCCGTAAAACACAATCCCACATGACGTGCGAGCGGAGCCACCGTCTCACATCTGGCCATGAGCTATCATTATCTTTGCCTTCTTCTCTCTGATGAGTCTGCCCTAGCGCCTTGCTGAGGAGCTGGGCTTTATTTAATGGGCTCTTTCAGCTGTGGTTTGCTAGGCGGAAGCCTCTTACAAACCCATTTAAAGAAGGGTCTATGGATTTCATGGCTCCCCGGGCGCTCTCTCCTTCTTTCAATAAGGTGAAGTCCAAGGCTTTATCCATCTGTCAGTGGGGCAGGGGAACAGTGGATACAGCAGTTTTTAATCCCAGAGATGCCACTGTCCACTGTATGCTTGGCTGTTCCCTGATAGCAGCGCCTCCTTGCACGGCTCTCACCTGGGGACTTTTTAGTTCCTGTGGCAGGGCAGATTTATTGTTACATAGATGGGGATAAAGACTAGGCACCTTGGACACCGCCTGCAGACAAAAATGTAGATAGAAGGATGGAGGGAGAGAGAAAGAGGATGTGAGCAGATGCAGACTGGAGAAACCATGGGATGCAAATTCAGATGCATAGGAGCTGCTGAAAGCATCAAATTCCTATCAGTGGTCATACATATAATGTTACAGGACTGGTTAATAATAGTATAACAATAACAACAATAAAATTTAATTGTATGACATACATAGGTTGCAACTGAAAGTGCTTTACATTAAACTGCATTTAACAAGACTAAGTGTCATCAGCCTCACTGGGTTCCCTGTAAGTATGTACTTAGGCACAGCACTGCTTTGAGCTAAATGCTAACATCAGCTTGCTAACAAGCTTACAATGACAATGTTTACATGCTGATGTTTAACAGGTGTAATGTTTACCATGTTCACCATCTTAGTTTAGCATATTAGCATGGTAGCATTTACTAATTAGTTCAAAAAACACAACGTTTAGCTGAGGCTGATGGGAATGCCATTAGTTTTGCAGGTATTTGCTCATAAACCAAAGTACTGGGCAAATTAAAATTTTGGACTGATGATGTCGTTGGATGAAAAGTCAGGAGATCACTAAAGACATACATTTCATTCAGAGCGGGGTATGAATGTGTGTACCAAATTTCATGGCAATCCATCCAACAGTTGTTGAGATACTTTAGTCTTGACCAAAGGGGTTAACCGACCCACTGGCACTTTATGATGGCACTTAATAATAATGGCCAAATACAAAGTAAATGAAATGGAATTGTATTTCTGATATTTTTCTTTGTAATAAAATGGTCAGGTTATTAACACACCCTGCTCTATTGCCGTTTACAGCAGCCAACACAGAATACAATGCCTTTAGCTTTTTGCCATTAGTCTGCCATTTGCTACTGCCAATTCATTTCACCATCGTTCTCTGTCTCAGCCACTGGCATACAGATGAAAGTCTTTAGTAGATGAGGGCAAATCAGTGTATAATTCAGTTAGTTAGAAGCAAATAAAATGCGGTCAATTTCTGCCTTTTGATAAATCATGAGTGAGAAACATCCACACCTCTCTCAGAAATAAAACACTTTCTATTCTCAGTCTTTTCACTGCGCCCCAGAGAATTGCAGGGCAGTGGTTAATGGCATTATCGGAGGCAATCACTACACTGAGGTCAGAGAATGAGGACTTGAAAGCAATAAAATTCCCCATGATGAGAAATTATCTGCCATGATACATGCAGAAACACAAACATGTGCACACACACGCGGTGGTATTTCTGTCTTACAAAAACATATGGAAAAGCAACTGTAGAAAACTGATTACAACAAATAAAAGACACAAACATAAGACAGTAAGTTCTCGTAATCTTTAGCCATGCTAGCAGCATGGCTCAAGGGGTGGCAATCTCAGTCTGTGTGTTGGTTGGCCCATCACATTGGTCTCTAAAATGGTTGTACTTTATACAACTATTGTATAAAGTAGTATAAAATTTTGTACAGTCATTCATGGTGTCCAGAGGATGGATCCTAATGACTTTGGTGATCCCCTGACTTTAGCACCATCAGCAGATCAAAGTTTTGACTTATCCAGTGAAATATCTCAACATCTACTACATGGTTTGGTATAAAAGTTTTGGTTCCAGTGGTTCATGATTCCTTGATAATGTATCCTACTGTCTTTAGCGACGGCATTTGCAGTTTTGCCTTGACAACTATTAGATAGATTACCAGCAATTTGTAAACACCATCATGTCTCCCTTAGGATGAATTATACCAAATATTAGGTAAACTAATGACCCATCAGCCTCAGCTGTACTTTGAGTTTAGTGCTGCTTGGCTAATGTTAGCATGCTAACATGCTAAGCTAACATGGTAAACATTATACCTGCTAAACATTAGCATGTTACTATTGTCACTGTGTTAGCATTTTGCTCAAAGCACCACTGCTTTAGTACAGCATCACAGAGCTGCTAGCATGGTTGTACACTGTTGGTCTTGTTTAAATGAATATCAGTGTATACCAGCATGATGTGAAAGAGTATGCCCTTGAGCGCTTTACTTATACTATTCAGAGTCAGTAGTGTGATACGTCTAAGACTTATGACAGTTATTAATTTGATTCTAAATGAATAATATTAAGTGATTACTTGTTGATGATTTGAAAAAATGTAGAGAGTAGCACTCCAACTGTAAAAAAATAAATAAAAGCATGGCATCCAGGCACACCTACATGTTTGCATCCAGTCCACGCACAAAGATTGGTTATTCATACCATCAGTACCATCAGTACCGGAGAAGCAGTCACAGCTAGTCAGCCATGAGGGTGACAACAGAGAAGCAGGAGAGGCAGAGCAATCTGTCAGCCCCTTAGAAAGGTGATACATCCAGTGACAACATCTACAGATTATCACAGCCAAATGAACTGTGGAAAGGTTATGCAAATCACCAGGCAGCTGGCAATCTAAAGCCATGTCGACTCTGTCATGTTTGGCCCAGTTTTTTTACAAACTGTATTTACAAGACTATCAAAGGTTCAAATCTGTGTCTACCTAGATGTGTATGTGAATGAATGTCTTAACATTTTTTAGCTGCTGATTGAAGTACGGGGAAAAACATATTTTGTCTAGTTCACTTTAATCACTTTAATCCTCTGGCCTTCAGCAAAAAGAATTGTAATGCCATAAAAAATTTTGTCTTCTGATGTTCCTTTCCAATTTTCTCTTAATAACAAAAGATGTTCTGTAAATATGATTAGAAACATTTTGAATATGCATATTTTTAGGGAAACAGCAGCATTTATAAACTGTGACAGTAAAGATGGAATACTCACTCTCAGCCTCTTGTTTTGTCATCCATCACAAATTGTTGTGTTCCACAAAATATATAAAGTGCTCTAATTCAAAAGTGCATTTTAAGTTTAGGCTGAAAATTCCACTCAGATTGCACAGCAGGTATATCTGTTTCTCACAGTGCTATTTTGATATGTACTGTAAGTGCAGTATAATTGTATATTATTGTATTGTACTGCCTGTTCTCTTTTGATTTGGAGGAAAATTTGACTTGAAGCTACATGAGGTACAAAAACCCAACTCCTGAAAGACTGAATAGGTCATTCTTTTCATTATCTTTATTTGCATATTCTCGTTCAGAGTCATGGGGAGCTGGACTCAGCGTGCATTAAGAAGAAGGTACGGTAAGACGCTACACACATCACTAGACTGTGTGGTAAACACAGACAAACACATACACACCTTTGAGCAACTTAGGAATCACATTCACCTGATTTGAATCTTAAGACTTTTGGAAGACACACACAACGGGCCTGAAGCAAGTCTGTTTTACAGTAAAGACGCCCTGGCAACATTTCTGGTAATCCAAAAAACATGAAGACATTTATGAAACATGTCTGTCAAGTTAAAGGGCTTTTCTAAATGAAGTACTAATTGAAGCATTAATAATTCACGATCATTTCTCCATTTAGGCACGTGCCATGACAATTTGCTGGATGTAGCATCTGTGTCTAAAAGTCCTCACAGGCAGAAGCCAATGGTTTTATTTCCATTTTACACACATCGTTATACTTGTGTTTTGTAATTTAACTGGTCCCTCATAGATGCAATGTGATGTCTGGAGAAATGTTGGTGTAGATACTGACAAAAAGAAACAATCTGTATTGCCATTTCTTTCATTATAATCTCATAGAAAAACCCATTTCAGTTAAGAAGACAAGTCAAAATCTGTCCATCTATTGGAGGAATCCCTTCATTCATCTGTCTACCTTGATACTATAAAACTACATCAGAATTGACCTGGTGCAAACAGTTCAAATGTATGTTTATGTGTTCACTGTGCATGTACGGGGTTGTCTGTGTTTTGTGAGAGAGAGAAGTGAAAGAGGTGAAGAAAAACAAACAAACAAAAAAAAACAAACAAACTTGTAGGTAGTTGTCCATGAAAACTCACACTATCAGAGCAGCAATCATTTTATCCCCTTGTATCTACTCTGTCCTCTCTCCACTAGCACACAGATCTGACCTCTCGTAATGCTTGCTGACCCATACAGGACTCCACTGTGTCTCGATTCGAGTCTTGGGAACTTTTCAAGAGGGCACATTTGAATTCTCAGCAGCACAGAAAGTCAGAATTTGAATTCACCGTCGTTAAATCATCTTCATTTGCAAAAACCTAGAGAAAAGGATGAACTGAAGATGTTTGTTTTTAATTAGCAACAAGATTTTCCCAGTGAAATGGTGATACATCAATAATCATGTAGCCCAAAAGTCATTGGTCAACTTCTAAATCTGTGCACCACCCACCACACCCAAACCCCCAGCCCACTGCTTAAACCATCTGAATCCCCGAGGACTGGTCTGTTTTTAGCTGTGCTGGATGGAGGCCTGGCACGGTGCGTGGGGGAGGCCAGACCAGTAGGGATGTCCTGGTGCAGTCTGTCCTACACTGTATGCTGGACTCCTGGCCATCCCATATTAATCAGATTTGCCGCAGCAGCCATATGTCCAAGCAGCGTGATAAACCCCGGCTGCTACCTGGCACTCACAGGATGCACTGTCAACACAGTGTGTATGTGTGTGTGTGTGTGTGTGCCTGCATGGGTGTGTATTTTTCACACATCGTTCCTCCAGACAAATTCCTTCAAAGATCTGTTGAGACATCAAAATGATATAAAATAATATAAGTATTTTTGTGAGTTTTTAAAAAAAATTCCTTCAGATGCTCTGAGGTAAAAAAAAACAAAACACACAAAAAAAGCATGAATGAACAACAGGACATCAGAGGTAACCCTGAAGGAGAAGGAAGTAAGTTTTGGGCCAAGTTATCATTTGCCTCAGTGTTTAGGAGACACATGGGGCTATGTACGTCACTGCAACAGGTGAACTGGCACTATGGAAGTGCTTTAAAAAAAGGCTCATTCCTGTTTCCATCTGTCACCTTGTGCTTAACAGAACACTATATATTTTCGTGATATCACATGATTCCAAAGGTGTCACATATTTCATACACTGTTTGCATCAGACTGTGTAACAACATTGTAGAGAATCTACAGCTCTGCGTATCGCCGAACCTGCTAGCCCTGTATTAGCACTCGTGACAGAGCTAGCAGGTTGGTGATACGCAGAGTGTCTGAATATCATTTCCTATCTGAAGCTTTCAATTACATTCCAAAAAAATATATATATATTCCACAATCCATAATTCATAACCAAACCTTGCAAGAGGCAACACCAACACTTGTCAAACATGATTAACTATGTCTGCACTTTACACAGATTTAATTCCTCTCAGTGTCTCTGCCTGTAAATCAGACAACAATCACTGGCTAACCCGCTCACAAGATTTGTGGCTGAGGTTTTTCAGGTATTTGAATGTCACAGACAGGATTATTAGGGCAAAAAAAAAAAAAAAAAAGTTTCTGGGATTCAAAGAACTTTCTCTGAATGAGTAAAAAACTTGCTGCTTAACTGAAGAAAAAAAAAAAACAGAACAAACAGTTCACAAGCTTTTTAAATAATAAACTATTTTATTTGAATAATCAGGGCAGATGTTATTACTAACTACTCTCTGCAAAAGGCAGGAAAGAAATTTTCACTCACACACCTGTGTACATCATGTAGGAGGAAGGTAATTACTATGAACAAGAATGAAAATTACAAACAAAATGGCATTCAGATGAATATAGTGTAACATACAGTATTATATATATATTTATAGTTTATAATCCTTTACCATAATTCTGCAAGACAAAAAAAAATATGTTTTATGCCCACGGGTGGATAAACTTTAATGAAATGAAGCTTTGTCGTGAACTTTATATAATGCATGTTTCATATACAGAACTGTGCAAACTTTTTTTAAGCACCGTAGATGTTTGGAGTCTTATCCATCACACAATACCATCATGGAGACATCTGATTGGTCCCAAATTCATTCGGCAGCATGACAATGACCCCAGTCATACAGCCCGAGTCATAAAGAACTATCATCAGCGACAAGTCACATGGAGTCCTGTAACAGATGGTGTGACCCCACAGAGCCCTGATCTCAACATCATCAAGTCCGCCTGGGATTACATGAGGAGAGAGAAGACACGGAGGCAGCCTAAATCCACAGGAGAACTGTGGCAAGTTCTCCAAGGTATTTGGAACAACCTACTTACCAGGTACCTTGAAAAACTGTGCACAAGTATACCCTGGAGCATTGGCGCTGTTTTAAGGGCAAAGAGAGGTCACACCAAATATTGATTTGATTATATCTTTCTGTTTACTGCACTTTGTATGAAGTTAACTGATAAATAAAAGCTACTGATGGCATTAATTTTGTAAGCATCCTCACTTTACCTCTGTTTTTTTCTTTTTACATGTGCCTAAAACTTTTGCATAGTACTAGAGCTGCAAAAAATAAAGACCAACTGCAGTGAATTGTAGGTAAAAAGAGAACTTTACATGATGCATTATAATCTTACATCTTGAGTGTATAAGTGCTTTCGACATAAGAACTCTGAAGTGTACATTTTTATGAAACTGTCACATCAAAAATATCTTAAAGTGCAATAATATGACAAAAGCACCTCCATCATGCAAATAATCTAAATATATTCCAGTGCAGCACTTATGGCTATGAGCATAACGA